>NC_053491.1:382791814-383391814 GCF_905171775.1 Rana temporaria | reverse complement strand
ATTTATGCAAAGTTACAAAATAACGAATACCACATCTAAATGAATGGAACTTAATGAATTAATAATAATAATAATAATAAATCATTTTTTTTTATAAATCTCTTAATTATTTTTCCATTTTTCCATACAAAAAGACATACATATTTATTTCACAATTTAAATTGATCTGCTCCCTTTGGAGCCCCCATAAAATTACACTTAACCTTCCTTTCACCCAACACAGATACCTTTTATACATTCATCCCTCTCCCTTTATTCCATGATATAATAAATAATAATAATAACTTTTTATTATTATAATTTTTATTTATTTGTTACGTTCCATTCATTTAGATGCGGCATTCGTTATTTTGGATAGTTCGTAACTTTGCATAAATTCGTATTCATTACATTCACTAACAGGCAAATTCGAAATTTAATAGTTAGTAATAGTTATTATTAGTTAGTTATTATTTTAGAATTTTGTGATTTTCGGATTTTCGTTCTTTTGAATTTTCGTATTTTTATTCTTATTTTCGGAATTTCTAAATTTCTAATTTCTGTATTTTTGTATTTTTCAAATTTCAGAATTTTTGGATTTTCGAATTTCCCAAAAATTAGTTTGGTTTTGGTTCTGGTTTTCGTTAATTCTAATATTTCCGAATTAACGAATTTGAGTTGAATTTAGTTGAAAAATAAATGCGTAACGAAACAAATTGCACATGTCTACTGCCTTGATTATACCTGGTGTAATTGTGGGACACAATTAGGAACGCTGGTAGTAGTTGCTGTGTGTTTGGAAACTAGAACACTGTTTAAAGGCTTAATTCAAATGAATTGTTCCAATGCTACGATTGCTACAGTGTAGTTTTCTAGTTATGTATAGAGCAAAAACTCGTCCCTAAAGGCTCATACACTCGATCCGAAAATCATACGAAAAAATACCGCTTTGGAAGTGATCTACGATAATCTAATCATTAGTACACAGCTTTCGATAGCCAATCATGACAGTTCATCTGATATTATCAGAAAAATTGCTTGTACGATACCAGATCGCAACGATTTTTGTTTAATCAGTATAGTTGACGTCCGCAAACTACAATAAAAAACATGACATCACTTCCGATTCTTTATTCTCTCGTACAAGAATTCATATATATCATTTTTTTCTTTAATTATTGCATTTTTGTGTAAATATGAGATCTGAGGTCTTCTCATATTTAAGAGGTCCTTTAATGCTTTTTTTCTATTACAACGGATGTTTACATCGCCGGAGTTGGGCAAATCATTTCTTTTTTTCCCTTTTAGCTATATGCTCAGCCTTCTGTAATAAGAAGACAATGCTGTAACCTTTTGTTTCGCTTCACTGCAACTTTAAAGTATAACTGAAGGCAAAACTTTTTTTGTTGTTTTTGGATAGAGTGGAAAGGGATTAGAACACCTGTCAGTTAAGCTTTCATCGCTGTCTGTGCCCCCGCTAGGGAGATTCCCCCTCTCTATTTGTCCTGTTTACCATTATCATTGAAAGTGAAAGTAAAAGAAAATCCCACATTTTGGGTTGTCCCCAGAAAAGTAATATAGAAAATAGATTGGAAATCTTCCAATGGGGACACTGGTTGTGGTGACCCGGGGGTCCCCAAGGAATTCCCCTAATTTGCAGGGATATCCTTTCACTTCCTGTTTGGCTATGGGACAGGAAGTGAAGGGAAATCTCTGCAATTTGACACAGATGGCAAAAAAAATCTGACAGGGGTTATGACCCTTCCTTACTCTATTCAAAATTAAAAAAAAAAAAGGTTTTGCCTATAGTTATGCTTTAATGGTTGTACTGTTCCTCTAATAAAGATGGGAAGTGCAACAACAGCATTTATTTGGGTTACAAATTTACACAGGTTTATTTCTTAAACATTAGTTGTACAATGTCACAAGTATTAGTCCAGGCTGCACAAATTGTCTCAATATTTTCTCTAATAATATGACTTCCTATGATCCACAGCTCCATCTAGTGGCCAAAATGCGGTATATTTTTCTGAAATACCTTATTCAGAAGATATACTGCCTTTTGCCCACTAGATGGAGCCGACAATCATAGGAAGTCATACTATTAGGGGAACATATAGGGAAAATCCCCTCAAATAGTAAACAGCTAGAAAGAAAAGTTCTAACTTTTACTCACTAAAACATTAAGAATTTTTTTTTTGGACAGAGTAAACTCAATCCTCCTTTTTGCAGTTGTATTTGCTGTAGCAGTACAAGCAGTATTTAAACTTTTTGTTTAATTGAATTTTTTGGGCGTAATTAATTTTTTCTTCTTTGGAAAAATGGTTGAAACCATAAGAATAAAACGTGACGGTTGTAAGCCTCCACAGCAGCGTTATATGGCCTATCTCAGCCCCTGTGGCTGACACTTTTACTGGACAGTTTGGAATGTATGCAAATGTGGAGAAAAATTCAAAGCTATTTAAATGTATTTATTTATATAAATAATAAACAGATTGATAAGTACCTACTCTAGGCAATGGTTTTGGGGACCATCCAGTGACCTCCACTCTTCCTCTTCTGTGGCTGCCCCGATATGGCAAAACATTTGGGGGCAGATGTGCGGGCTCGCTCCCGAGCCGGGCTTTGTGTGTTCATAGCTCAGCTTGGCCCTGCCCCCACTCTCTGCTCACAGGACTTAATCGACAGCAGCAGAAGCCAATGGCTCCAGTTGCTATGAGCAAAGCCTGTAAACTAGGAAGAGGGGTGAGAAGAATTGCAGCCGGGCACAGAGCTGGATCGATAAGTGTAAATACTGGGGGGGGGGGGGGGGGGGGTTTAACAGGCAGTGCAGGGTTTTTTACCTTAAAGCAGTGGTCTGCTTGCCTCTATCTTGCCGTTGGGGCACTATTATACCAGCTGACACCAATGATGGAGCGTTATTCCCCCTAATGACACTATCAATGGGACACTATTCTTCTCATTGATATCAACTATGGGGCATTATTTATCCCATTAAGACCGATGAAGGGGCACGGATGCCAGGGCATTTTCTACTCCCACTGGTTACAGTCCGGCCCCTCTATAGTCTGAAGGACAGTAAACTGGCCCTTTGCTTGGAAAGTTTGGAGACCCCTGTCTTAAAGAGGAAGTAAACCCTGATGGATTTTACTTCCCCCTTATTTCCCTGCAAAGGTAAAGAATAATGGGCTACTATGCATCGCATTATGAGTCACTTACCTGAAACTGAAGCCTGCGATGTCACCGATGTCCCCACTGGCAGCGAGAGGCTGTGTGAGGGGGTCCTCCCACACAGCCCGCCCTACCTGCTCCGCTTTGAAGCCCAACGGGGCAGAGGGACTCCCTATGAGGGAGTGAGAGGATCTAGCCCGCTCAACCAGCCCCGTTAGTCCTTCACCTCTCTTTTTAGAGACCGTGTGGTCAAAGTGCGTGCATGTTAACCCAATTTCGAGTTTGTGTAAGTGTGGTGGTTTTTGTGGGAGGGGGGTGGGCGTACTAAGCGCAGGCTTACCTCGCATAGCACACCCACCGGGAGCCGGGCTGAGACCACCAAACTCAATTCACATGTAGCTGAGACCGGGATCCGAACCCCTTGCTGCAGAGGTGAATGGCTTGTCAGCGCAGTGCCAATCGCGTTGAGCCACCGCAGCTCAATGATCGCCATTTCTAATGTGCGCCTGCACCATAGACATCGGCTCATGACTCTATTGTTTATATCTCATAAACCGTGGAGGTTTAGGAGATATTTCCAGCACCTACAGGTAGGCCTCTATATAGGCTTACCTCAATATAGGCTTACCTGTAGGTAAAAGTAGTTGCACAGGGTGTACAACCACTTTAATGCATACAGTGCAATAAGGTAAAAAAAAGTTTAGTGTTTATAATCACTTTGAGGCTACATTCACACTAGCATTTTTTTCAACTCCTAGAGCAGGGGTACTGAATTAAATTCATAGAGGTCTGGTTGGTAACATTTTCTTTCTGCAGAGGTCCAAATCTCAGTTTTCTACTATGACCCAAGCCCTGTACACACGGGCCAGAATCTCGTCAGGAAAAAAAACGTTGCCTCCCGAGTGTACAGACACTCTATTAAAAAAAAACGCCGTTCTTTTGAATGGCAAGAACGCAGTGACGTCATCGCATACGACGAGCATGCGCTCATCACATTCAATGCCATCGCCGCCATCTTGCTGCACCCTACCTATGCCTAGGAAGCTACCGCGCATGCGTCAAAGTCATTTCGAGCATGCGCGGGTTTCCACGGCGACAGGTAAGTATACACACTCTCGGGTTTCTCTGCAGGAAAACACTGATCCTACATCCATCCGACTTGAATGAACAGGATACCTGAATGAACAGTATACTACTTTGCTCCGACTTTGTTATAGTTCTTTGACCAAAAACAATCCCAGTGTGAGATAAATTCCTTTTACTGCTGCTGTAATCACCATGTCGGATGTCAAATGTCGGATGGTAAGAACAGGGATCCTACTTTCATCCGACTTCAATGATATTCAATGGGCTGAAGTAGGATCAAAGTCCAGTACAGTGAGTATAGTGAGCATTTGCAAAGACGGACCGACTTGTGTCGGACCAGTTAAGACGGCTCTTATAGGGAAACATTGATTTTCACACGTCATGCGACATGAGCTCCCAATGTCGGAGCGTTTGTCGGACCAGTGTGACCCCAGCCTTACTCTGGTAGTGGAAGGAGTTCCACTTGTCCCCACATGGGTGAATAAGCCCCACCCACACACAGACATGCATCAATTTGTGTTTTTTCTTATATTTGACTGGTGTTCAGTAGGGTTGAGCGAACCCGAACTGTAAAGTTCGGGTTCGGTACGGACTTTGGGTTTTTCCCGAACCTGAATAGTTGGAAAAAGTCTGGGTTCGGGTTCGGAGTTCGGGTATGTTTTGGCGCGCTGCACAGCAGCCAATCGCCATTCGTGTTACTACTGTGACTGGGAACTGATCACAGCCATGCCTACTTATGGCATGGCTGTGATTGGCCAGTGCAGCATGTGACCCATCATGTGACGTGCCTCTATATTAGATAGAGGCACACAGCACAGATCGTCACTCTGCTTCACTCTAGATAGGGAAAGGCTGCTGGAATCTGCTGCTTAGGGAAAGTCTTAGGTGTATCTGGCTCGTTTTCACTGTATTTCACTTATGTGAGGGAAAGGTTGCTGAATCTGCTCAGGGAAAGTGTTAGGTCTATGCTGGTATGCTGCTCCAGAAATATCAAGAAGCACACTTTATTTCTTTGATATCTGCATCATCTTATGGCATCTGGCTCGTTGTCACTGCTTCACTTATGTGAGGGAAAGGTTGCTGAATCATAGGGACAGTTTTAGGTGTACGTTGCTCCAGAAATATTAACAAGCACTCTATTCCTGTGACATCTGCTGTGCTTCATATCGTTTAGGAATTTTGTTCAACTATAGGGGCAGTTTGCAATCTATAGGTGACTCTGAATATTTCAACAGCAGTACACCTGCCACACCACCTGTGCACCTGTGATATACTGTGTTTCTGTCAAGTACATAGTCAGGGAGAGTTTGCTGAAATATTTTTTCTATGGTGGCAGTCAGCACTCTATAGGTGACTGAGTATTTCAACAGTCATTATATTTTTTACTTTATTTTTTTTTGTGTTATTTTAAGTTATTTCCCTATCCACATTTATTTCCAGAGTACTTGCCATGGTCTTCCCGACATTGTGCTGCCATTTGCAGCCCTCCAGCCCTTTCCCTTAGTTTTTTAGAGACATTTTTGTAGTCAAAAGTCCGGGTCCCCATTGACTTCAATGGGGTTCGGGTTCGGTTTAAAGTCCGGGTTCGGGTTCGGTCCCGAACCCGAACTTTTTTTTCAAAGTCCGGGTTCGGGTCCGAACCCGAACATCCAGGTGTCCGCTCAACTCTAGTGTTCAGTTGTAAATGTCTATTTGTTAATAATAAAAAAATTATAAAAGAAACCCTAAAAAAAATCCATTAAAAACATAAATGTTTTTTCCTGAAAAATAGAATATAAATAAAATATTATATATGTATATAAAATAACATTGGTGAAAAATGTCAAAAAGGAAGAATGATGGGCACCCTTTCTATGTACAGTGTTGCGCAGCGTCCTATACGTCCATTTCAAGCAGGAAGCCCAGATGACATTTATTTTGTTTGTGTTTAGGGAAATGTCGTTCCTCTGTAATGCTGAAGCAGAGACAGAGAGATATAGTTCAGAGCCTGGCCATTAGGCTTAATAAGGCGATTATTTTAATGAGCAGCCACCGAGATTTATGCTGCACTTACGCCTTACTCAGAGCAGCCAGACTGAAACAATAAGAGCTGTCTAGTTTCTAAGATCGTCTTTCATGCGTCGAAGTCTCCCGCAGACGTTTCCAAGGGTGGCATAAAATATATTTACTTGCTTTGCAGCTTAAGTATCAAGAGATGTTTTCATTTACATAAAGACTAGGATCTCGACTGATGTTCGGCGTGATGCGGCAATGTCAGCTGGAACGTCCTTGATACCTGATGATTAAATACCCACTCTGCTCCAATACCCAATCCACTCCAGATCTTTCTGCTGTGGCTGTGCACTGGTGGATTTAAAGGGACTGTATAATATTATCAATAAACAAAATAAAGGTGAATTGCGCTACAGTGATTGATATGAAAAATAATGAAAAAAGCACCTTTATTTTGTTTCTTGTTTTTTGTGGTAATATCTCACATTTGTGGTGCTGTTTTTTTTTCACACTGAATAATCTTTTCACATGCACAGTATTATTTTTATATTTATATAATATTATTAATGGCTGTTAGATAGACATGGAAGTTAGATCAACTTGGTAGAAATAATGGCCCGGATTCACATACATCGGCGCATATTTATGCGGGCGTAGCGTATCTAATATACGCTATGCCGACACAGCGCACAGATGCAAGCACTGGATTCACAAAGCACTCGCTCCAACTCGCTCTTAAAGATACGCTGGGTTTCCTCGGCGTAAGCCAGCGTAGGTGGAAGTGGGCGTGAGCCATGCTAATGAGGCGTGACCCCATACAAATGATGGATTGAGTGTCATAAAGATACGAATAACGTACAGCGCATGCGCCGTCCCGTGGAAGCATCCCAGTGCACATGCGCAGAATCACGTCGGAACTACTCCCTAAGATACGACGGATCACTGCCAATGACGTGAACGTAACCTACGCCCAGCCCTATTCACGTACTACGTAAACGACAAAAGATATGACGGCTTGTGTTCCCTGGTCCATACCTTTGCATGAGTTGCGCCTCCTATATGGGAAATAACTTTACGCCGGACGTACGACTTATGCAAACCGCGTATATTATGCGCCGGGCGCAACTACGTTCGTGAATCGGCATATCTCCCTCATTTGCATATGTGCATAGAAAATCTATGGGAGCAGCAAATGCGCCCAGCGTAAATATGCGCCCACGATACGACGGCGTAGGAAAGTTCCGTCGGTCGGATGAAGCCTATTTTCAGGCGTATCTCAGTTTATGGGCACGGCGCATAGATACGATGGCGCATACTTACACTTACGCGGCGTATCTGGAGATACGTCGGCGTAAGTGCTTTGTGAATCCGGGCCAATGTGTGTATGTGTTTTAAAAGTGTTGTTACTATGTATTATTTGTAATTAGATGTGCACATAGAGGAAGCCATATTACACATTACATGATCAGGCACTGCTTCCTGCTTTGCAGTGCTAAATATTTTTTTGCTGCTTATTTTCACAGTTCAAGCCTTGGCATTGGCCGAATAGTTGAATGGAAGTTCAGCCTAAAAAAAAGGAAACTAATGCAGCCAGCACACATATGGACTGGTAAGATGTAAAGTGAGTCAGTGAATAACTTGTATAGCGCTACAAATACAAACTAAATTGCCTCAAGGCGCTTATTCCATCCAGTGTCGTCCTTATCCTTCAAAAGAGGTAGGACTTACGTTTTTTCCTGAAGGCCCGATGGTTTTCTTCCATGCGGATGTTCGTTGGTATGGAGAGTTCCATAGCCGTGGTCCTTGGACTCCAAATTTTCATTCTCCCTTCGATTTGTAGTGGGACTTGGGGATGTAGAGGAGGTTTTTGTTAGACAATCGGAGAGTGCGATTTTGGGTGTAGTGTTTTATTTTCTCGCAAAAGTATTGAGGAGCCTTTCCTTGTGTGCATTTGTGGGTGAGGCAGAGGGTCTTGAATGTGACCCAATCCTTTACTGTTAGCCAATGAAGGGTCTTCAGGGTTGGAGTGATGGATTCCCAGGGTTTGTTTCCCGTTACCAGCCTGGATGCCATGTTCTGGACAACTTGCAGGCGCAAAAATCTGGTATTTTGGTAATCTTAAGTAGAGGGAGTTTGCGTAGTCGAGTCGAGAATTGATGATTGTTCTGACTACTACTGTTATATCCTCTTCCGGGATGAAGGGAATGAGTCTACGCAGTAGGCGGAGAAGGTAATGGGATCCGCTGACTACTGATCCTATTTGCGTATCCATCGACATCTCTGAGTCAAAGGTTACTCCGAGGCTTTTGACCTTGGTACTTGGGGTGATGACCTGTCCAAGGATGGTGGGTGGTAATATATAAAATGTTGGGTTTCAGGTTTAATACCACTTTAAACACTTGTTAGGTAAAGAAACACAGTGGTAACATTTGGCTTCTGATGGTGCCCACCAGTGGCCAATGCATAAATATATATATCTGGATGTAGCCTATGACCATCCAACCATCTGTAAAATATCAATTACTCTGCTTGCCAGATTTATAACAGAAATATAGAAAGGAGTAGAGTTGGGCCGAACACCCCCACTCCTACCCCTGGTTGGGTTTGCGCCAGAACTCGCAAAAGTTCGGACCTGAACCCCAAACTCCATTGAAACCTATGGGACCCAAAATTGAAAAATGAAAAGTCCCCATTTTGAAGGCTTATTTGCAAGTTTATAAAAAGGGTAATGGGGCCAGGTACTGCCCTGGGGAACATGTATCAATGCAATTATTTTTTTTAAATATTGTTTTTACAGGAGCAGTTATTTTAATGGTGCTTAAAGTGAAACAATGAAAATTAAAAATTCCTTTAAATATAGTGCCTGGTGAATCCTCATAGTCTTCCTGTCCCCTGGGGGGGTCTGCGCTAATAATCAGCACATTGATTATCAGTGCAGATCCATCGAGGATGCCCACTAGAGTCCATGATGAATGCTAATCAATGCCAATCAGAGCCCATCAGTGATGCCTTCAGTGCCTCCTAATCAGTGCTGCCGATCAGTGCCCATCAGTGCCACCCATCAGTGATGCCTGTCAGAGCCTCCTAATCAGTGCCGCCTGCCAGTGCCTGCCAGTGCCACCAATCAGTGCCAACAAACTGGACACCTTCGCCCATCCTGGGTCAGACCATCTCCCCTAGCTCCAAAGTCAAAAGTCTAGGAGTCACGTTTGACACCTTCATGACAATGGACGCACAAATAGGGTCAGTAGTCAGCGGGACGCACCATTTGATGCGCCTACTACGCAGACTTATTCCATTTATTCCCAAAGAAGACATAGCAGTCGTGGTGGGAACAATCGTGAATTCCAGACTGGACTATGCAAATGCCCTTTACCTCGGGCTCCCCAAGTACCAAATCGCTCGTCTTCAAGTCGTACAGAATACGGCCGCTAGACTGGTGACTGGGAAAAAATCTTGGGAATCAATCTCACCTTCACTGAGATCCCTTCACTGGTTGCCAGTGAAAGACAGAATTGCATTCAAAGCACTCTGCCTGACACATAAGTGCATCCATGGGAAGGCTCCTAGATATCTATGCGACAAGATCAAAACGCTCAATTCAGGGGCGTACCTAGAGCATTTGGCACCCGGGGCGGATCCTACATCTGGCACCCCCCCCCCCCCCAACGTTTACCTGAAAAAACCCTGAAAAAAACATTGGAAAATAAGTTATTAACTTACTTAAACCTATTTCAATTATTTATAACATTTACTGAACAGATAATACATGTCTACATTCTGCACACTGTAAATCGCACATGTCTACATTCTGCACACTAAGTCGCACGTGTCTACATTTTGCACACTAAATCGCACATGTCTACATTTTGCACACTAAATCGCACATGTCTACATTTTGCACACTGTAAGTCGCATGTGTCTAAATTCTGCACACTAAGTCACACATGCCTACATTCTGCAACCCTCCCAATCAGGTCAGCTACAGTGTTACACTATACACATGGCAGGGGGTGGTGGACACAGTAATCACCCCCACCCCCCCAATCAGGTCAGCTACATACAGTGCTAGTACACATGGCAGGGGGTGGCAGAAACAGTAATCACCCCCACCCCAACCCCCCCCCCCCAAATCAGGTCAGCTGCATACAGTGCTAGTACACATGGCAGGGGGTGGCAGAAACAGTAATCACCCCCCCCCCCCAAATCAGGTCAGCTACATACAGTGCTAGTACACATGGCAGGGGGTGGCAGACATAGTAATCACCCCCCCCCCCCCCCAATCAGGTCAGCTACATACAGTGCTAGTACACATGGCAGGGGGTGGCAGAAACAGTAATCACCCCCCCCCCCAAATCAGGTCAGCTACATACAGTGCTAGTACACATGGCAGGGGGTGGCAGAAACAGTAATCACCCCCCCCCCCAAATCAGGTCAGCTACATACAGTGCTAGTACACATGGCAGGGGGTGGCAGACACAGTAATCACCCCCACCCCCCCAAATCAGGTCAGCTACATACAGTGCTAGTACACATGGCAGGGGGTGGCAGAAACAGTAATCACCCCCCCCCCCCCAATCAGGTCAGCTACATACAGTGCTAGTACACATGGCAGGGGGTGGCAGAAACAGTAATCACCCCCCCCCCCCCCAAATCAGGTCAGCTACATACAGTGCTAGTACACATGGCAGGGGGTGGCGGACACAGTAATCACCCCCACCCCCCCAATCAGGTCAGCTACATACAGTGCTAGTACACATGGCAGGGGGTGGCGGACACAGTAATCACCCCCACCCCCCCAAATCAGGTCAGCTACATACAGTGCTAGTACACATGGCAGGGGGTGGCAGACACAGTAATCACCCCCACCCCCCCAAATCAGGTCAGCTACATACAGTGCTAGTACACATGGCAGGGGGTGGCGGACACAGTAATCACCCCCACCCCCCCAATCAGGTCAGCTACATACAGTGCTAGTACACATGGCAGGGGGTGGCGGACACAGTAATCACCCCCACCCCCCCAAATCAGGTCAGCTACATACAGTGCTAGTACACATGGCAGGGGGTGGCAGACACAGTAATCACCCCCACCCCCCCAAATCAGGTCAGCTACATACAGTGCTAGTACACATGGCAGGGGGTGGCGGACACAGTAATCACCCCCACCCCCCCAATCAGGTCAGCTACATACAGTGCTAGTACACATGGCAGGGGGTGGCAGACACAGTAATCACCCCCCCCCCCAATCAGGTCAGCTACATACAGTGCTAGTACACATGGCAGGGGGTGGCGGACACAGCAATCACCCCCCCCCCAAATCAGGTCAGCTACATACAGTGCTAGTACACATGGCAGGGGGTGGCAGACACAGTAATCACCCCCCCCCCCCAAATCAGGTCAGCTACATACAGTGCTAGTACACATGGCAGGGGGTGGCAGACACAGTAATCACCCCCACCCCCCCAAATCAGGTCAGCTACATACAGTGCTAGTACACATGGCAGGGGGTGGCAGAAACAGTAATCACCCCCCCCCCCAAATCAGGTCAGCTACATACAGTGCTAGTACACATGGCAGGGGGTGGCAGACACAGTAATCACCCCCCCCCCCCCCCAAATCAGGTCAGCACATGGTGGCAGAGCAGACAGACACACACACTCCTCCAGGCTTTTCTTCTTACAACCCCCCCCCCCCCCCCCTCACCACTGTTGTGCCTCAGGCTCTCAGACTCTGCCTCTGCTAGGGAGTAACTTGGGAGGTCCGGATTAGATCCCTGATCCTGCCTGTGTCTCTGTGTGTGATAGCAGCAGCTGAGCCGCCCCAGCGGAGAGAGATGACAGACACAGGCTGAGGCCGCAGTGGTGGGTGGAGGCGGAGCTATCAGGAGGGAATTCAGTCAATGAATGAGTGGACGATCTGGACTAGTCCATTGCGGCCGCGGCGATGGGGGTGTTCTAAAAAACACCTAAAGTAAAATGGAGCAGCCAGAGCCAGCAGGGATGCCCTTGGGATGATTGGACAGTGTGACCCGACTCGGGTGCGGAGCGCACCCCATATAGCGAAGTAACTCGGCCACTGACACCCCCCAATGTGTGGTACCTGGGGCGGTCCGCCCCCCCCGCACCGCTATTGGTACGCCCCTGGCTCAATTGCAACCGCATTCTGCGATCCACCGACCAAAATCTGGTCAAGGTTCCTAAAACCAAATACAAGTCCAAAGGAGAAAGAAGGTTTGCTTTCCAGGGCCCCAGGCTTTGGAATGCTTTACCAACCAGCATTCGGTTGGAGCAAAACCACCTGTCTTTCAGAAGGCAGATCAAAACCCTGCTTTTCTGAAGGCATGAGACACAAACAACTAGCGCCCAGAAGCGATTCAGTTCGCATGTGCCGCGCTATATAAATTTTTCATTCATTCATTCATTCATTCATTCATAAATGCCGCATATGAGTGGCCATCATTGCCCATTGGTGCTGCTTATCAGAGCTGACTATCAATGCCCATCAGTGCCACCTCATCAGTGTAGCTTCATCAGTGAAGGAGAAAACATACTTATTTACAAAGTTTTATGACAGAAACTAAGAAGAAAAAAAAACAGCGCTAAAACCTGAAAATTGGCCTGGGCAGGAAAGGACGAAGGTGCCCTGTACGGAAGTGGTTAAACTATTTTTTTTGGGGGGGGGGTTTAGCCTTTTTTGGCCCATTAGGGGATTTCCCTTCACTGTTGGTCCCACAGACACAACAGAAAATAAAAAAATAATTTCTCCAAACTCTAAACAAATGTCCCCATTGGATGATTTCCCTTCCTGTTTCAGTGGCAACTCAAAATTTTGGCCTTTCCCTCACTTCCTGAATTGGTAGTAATAGTTCCCTAGACAGAGTGGGTAAATTTCCTCAGTAGTTAAAGGAAAAGCTGACAAAGATTCTAACACTTTCCTAATCGAAAAGTTAAAATGTTTCTAATATACATATTAACAGTGTTACAAAATTGTAGCCGATTCCTTTTCGCATTGGAAAGTAAAGCACCGCCCAACATGGCCCATGAGGGGCGCAATGACAGCTCTGTCAGGTTATCATGTACAATTCAAAGCTACACACGACACAGGCAGAACTACATATAATGAAGTACATGCACAAGAAGCACAGAAGACAGAGCTGACTATTAAAATAGCAACGCCCCAAGATGACACCCCGTGTTGGTGGTATCATTTGACAAGACAAGCTTTTACCCGATCTAGCATGGGTCCCCATGGCTGACACCTGCTCGAATGTTCAGCATCAGCGCTTAATTGAGTGTCATTCGGAATCATCCTGAAAGGACTCAAGCAGACTTGTCGCTGTGTGACATTTGTGGAGTGGGGAAGGAAAACGGGGGCTGCTTTGAATCATCACACAGAAGAGACAACTTATTATTTTTAATAACATCCATTAAAATCCTTGTTTCCGCCGTTTATTAAAAGGTACTGTCTCTGTGACTATCTGGATATCAATTAAAAGGCCATATTTATACCTTTCTCCTGATTTTATTTTTCTGTCTTATTTTTATGTGCGCCTTTTCCCCTGCCATATTACATTTAATATTTAAAGTGGTTCTAAAGGCTCAAGGTTTTTTACCTTCATGAATTCTATGCATGGAGGTAAAAAACCTTCTGTGAGCAGCATCCCCTCCAGCCCCCCTAATACTTACCTGAGCTCCCTCTCAATCCAGCAATGTGCACGAGTTCCTCGGCTCTTCTGGGACTCTGCCTCCTCATTGGCTGAGACAGCCACTGAACCAATCAGGAGAGAGGGGGAAGTGGGCCCAAGCTCTGTGTGTGGAAGGACACACAGAGCCCGGGAGCATGGAAGCACACCTGCTTGGGTGCCCCCATTGCAACCTCCTTGCTCTGAGGCACTCGGCAGAAGGGAGGGGCCAGGGGACCTGAGAAGAGGAGGATGTGGGCTGCTTTGTGAAAAACCACTGTACAGAGCGGGTAAACATGACATGTTTTTTTTTTTTTTTGAGAGACTTTGGGCCTAATCCTCAAAAACCCGGCGCAACGTAACTTTTGCCATTTAAGTTACACCGCCGCAAAATCTCTAACTAAGTGCCCGATCCACAAAGCACTTACCTAGAAATTTTGAGCGGTGTAACTTAAATCCGGCCGGCGCAAGGCGTTCCTCTTCAACTGGGGGCGATTCCCATTTAAATTAGGCGCGCTCCCGTGACGGCCGTACTGCGCATGCTCGTGACGTCATTTTCCCGACGTGCATAGCGCGAAATTACGTTACGCCGAGCTTTGTGGATCGAGACGGGTCAATAAAGTTGCGTCGGGAAAAAAAAAAGATACGGGAAAAAAAAAAAATTCAAAACAAAAAAAAAAACGCGTCGCTGGACAGAAGGGTCTGCTTTTACAAGGTGTAAACAGTTTACACTTTGTAAAAGCAGCCCTAATTTTACACATGCAACTTAATACTTACGGAGAAAAAACGAAGCAGAAAAGCTTCGTGGATCTCCGTAAGTGCTAATTTGCATACCCGAGGCGGCATTTCGACGCGAAATGCCCCCAGCGGCGGATGCGGTACTGCATCCTAAGATCCGGCAGTGTAAGTCCCTTACACATGCCGGATCTTTTGTCTATCTCTTGGAAACTGATTCTGTGGATCAGTTCCAAAGATAGAAACAGGGATACGACGGCGTATCAGTAGATACGCCGTCGTATCTCTTTTGAGGATCTGGCCCTTTAATACCACTTTACATTTCCCATGCATGACCCCCATCTTGGTAGACAGCCGTTACACAATGGCCCTCCAAGGCATAAGTCTTGCTGCAAAGGTCAAGGTCTGGGTTTTAAAGGTTACTGTTACCTATGTAAAAAAGAAGACAGAAATAAACTAAAATTGTATCCAATTTAAGCATCAGGAAATTGTCTATTAATCTATAGTCTAGTAATCTATACTGTTGTTATGGTGGCACTAAACTTCCTTATTTTTCATTGGTATTCCATACACATCCACTACCTAATGGCCCTGTAATCTTTTTTAAATGAAATAGTTTCCTATTGTTTTTTCTGTGTGTAATATCCTCTGTGAGCTCCCAAACCCCTCCGCCATGCCCCCCACCCCCCTTCTTCCATTTGTTTGGAATGAGCAGTACACATTAGTTGTGGTCATGTGCACAGCTCTAGGCACACTTCAAATCCCATCATCCCTAGTCAATAGTTCCTAGTCCAGCTTGGTAACAGGCAAGAAGGTTGGCCACATACATAGCCTACATATAGTGGGACCACGAGGAACGAATGTAGCCACCTCTAACAGCAAGCCAGATCACAGCAGCAAAAACAAAGCAATTTTGAGGAGGCAGAGAGCAATAGAAGGGGCTTTTTAAATTAAGAATACTTACTGGAATAGATAATTTTTTCTTTTTAAACCAGATTTTTGTGTCACTTTAAAGCCTCATACCACCCAGAAGTAATATTTTAGTCATAAGTGGAGCTTGATAGGCCAATGCCTGGCTTCTGATATGTTTCACATACAGTGGGGCAGATCCACAGAGTGAGTACGCCGGTGTATCTACTAATACGCCGGCGTACTTTCAAATTACCCGCGTCGTATCTTTAGTTTGAATCCTCAAACCAAGATACGACGGCATCTGGGTTAGATCCGACAGGAGTACGTCCTCGTACGCCTTCGGATCTAAGATGCAATACTTCGGCGTCCACTGGGTGGCATTCACGTTGTTTTCCACGTCGGGTATGCAAATGAGCTATTTCCGACGATCCACGAACATACGCGCGGCCGTCTCATTCTCTTACGTCGTCTCTAGTTGGCTTTTTCCGGCGTATAGTTAAAGCTGCTGTTTTGCGGCGTATAGTTAGACTTTCCATGTTAAGTATGGCCGTCGTTCCCGCGTCGAAATTTGAATTTTTTTTTTGCGTAAGTCGTCCGGGAATCGGGATGGACGTAATTCACGTCTAAGTTAAAAAAAATTACGTTGTTGCGACGTCATTTAGCGCAATGCACGCCGGGAAATTTAGGGACGGCGCATGCGCAGTTCGTTTAAATGAAACACGCCCCCTAATCTCCGATTTGAATTCCGCCGCCAGAGATACACTACGCCGCCTTAACTTACGGCGCAAATTCTTTCTGGATTCGAACCAACAAAAAGTAAGTTACAGCGGCGTAGCGTATCTCTCATACGCTGCGCCGGTGCAGATCTCTGTGAATCTGCCGCTAAGATGGCAATGAACATCAGCTTTCAAGAAGTTTAAGTCTGGTGAATGTGATAAGGTGTAAAGTGCATCCAAACTACTTCATTTAGGGCCAGTTCACACCAGACGCCGTTCCGTTCAGTTTCATGCGCTTTTTTTCTGTACAAAATGCATGCACAGTGTTTTCTTTGTATTCCAATGGCTTTAGTTGACTCTAGTTCACACCATGCAGTTCTGCACCGGAAACTGACTGCATGGTGTGAACTAGAGGCAACTAGAGCCATTGGAATACATGGAAAACACTGTACATGCATTTTTAATGGAGGGTCATGGGCATGGTGTGGTATCCCAGACAACATGCAAGGGAACTCACTGTTAAACTGATTCCTAAGGCCGCGTACACACGGTCGTTCCAAACCGATGAGAATGGTCCGATGGGCCATTTCCATCGGTTCACCGCTGAAGTGGCCTGATGGTCTGAAGTGCGTACACACCATCGTTCCAAAAACCGATCGGGTCAGAAAGCGGTGACGTCAAACACACGACGTGCTGAATAAAACGAAGTTCAATGCTTCCAAGCATGCGTCGACTTGATTCTGAGCATGCGCGGGTTTTGAACCGATGCTTTCTGTACTAACCATCGGTTTGGACCGATCGGGCAGCAGGCCATCGGTTCGATTTTGAAGCATGTTTTACAATTTTGGACCGAAGGACAACAGACCGATGGGCTATACACACGGTCGGTTTGGACCGATGAAACTGAACCTCGGTCCATTCTCATCGGTTTTGTCCGACCAAGTGTACGCGGCCTAAGAGGTACTTTATGAGACAAGAGATAGCTCACACTTTGATGGTCAGCGTCAACGTTATTACGATGCAGGTGAAAGTGGATAGCAGTCACATTCAGAGGCACTCAGTCTTGCTGCCATATATTTCAAGTAATCTCAGTGGATTTCCTAAATTTAGAGCAATGGAAACATGTCCTAGATAGCAACAACAACTCACTGACCGAGTTTACTTATTGCCTGAAGGTGTTTTAATAATTCCATGCTTGTCAACCATCTACTTCTCTGCTCTCTGAGACAGCTCATACAGCTGTTCTTAGGTACAGGGTGGTGGCATTATAATTGATTACAGTGACCCCTAAGTGAGACTGGGACAGAGGCGTATAACTCATGTAAAGAAGCTTAGCTGTCCCAGTACTATTTTAAAGTGGAGGTTCACCCAAAAGTGAACCTCCGCTTTTCGGAACCCTCCTACCCTCCGGTGTCACATTTGGCACCTTTCAGGGGGGAGGGGGTGCAGATACCTGTATAATACTGTAAAACACAGGGCTCCCAGAACACAGTGGGGACCAGTGAGGACAGCACAGCGTGACTTGCGCATGCGCAGTAGGGAACCGGGCAGTGAAGCAGCAGCGCTTCACTTCCCGATTCCCTCACCGAGGATGGCGGCAGGAGAAGCCGAGAGCCGAGCGGTCGCCGGAGACCTGGACAGGTAAGTGTAAATTTTTTAAAAGTCAGTAGCTGCAGTATTTGTAGCTGCTGGCTTTAAAAAAAAAATTCCGGTGAACCTCCGCTTAAAAGCCAGCAGCTACAAATACTGCAGCTGCTGACTTTTAATATTAGGACACTTACCTGTCCTGAAGTCCAGCGCCGTCGGCTGCAGAGGACGAGCGATCGCTCGTCACTCTGCTGCCCCCACCGCCATCCTCGGTGAGGAAACCAGGAAGTGAAGCATTGTGGCTTCACTGCCCGGTTCCCTACGGCACATGCGCGAGTCGTGCAGCGCCACCCTCACTGGTTCCGATGAGCGGAAGTTCCACTTTAGGGTGGAGCTCCGCTTTAAGTCGATGGCAGCTTCCATGGGAGACCTCTCAAACTAGTAGATTCCTTAGAGCAGGGGTGTCAAACTTAATTTCATTGTGGGTTTTATCTGCAGTGCATGGTTCAGGAGTGTGCAAAGTTCAGAATGCACAGTTCATCAGTGTGCTGTGTACAGAGTGCACGGTGTGCAACCCCCCAAATCTTCCTCACATTTCTCTCTCCTATTTGGCCTGGCTCTAGTACCTCCCTGTGTAGGCAGCACTGCCTCACCTTGTAGGGAGATCATTCTCTACCATATATTCTGGAGATCTGTCCCCACTGAGCCCCACAGGCTTCTCTGTTAACAAGTGACAGCGGGGAGCGGGAGCAGAGGGTGAGAACCAGAGGTGGCAAAATGGAGTTCTGACACGTTCTGGCTGCAAAACTGGGAGCGAGGGCCACAAGACAAGGCCTGGTGGGCCGGTTTTGGCCCAAGGGCCTTGTGTTTGACATATGTGCTTTAGAAGAAACCTGTTCTGCAAGAATATGTAAGCTGACATTGCTGCAGATGTCTTCCAAATAATGGTAGCCTGGTTAGGTCAGTAACTCAGAAGGAAATAAAGCTAGTTATGGTCAGGCTGCTAAAATTTTCAAAAGGCAATAGATACCCCATTCATTCTTTCCAGGCAGGTCCTATTTAATGTGTAGCGATACCCCAGCAGGGGCTGCTGAGAAGATGCCCAAGCCTCCTTTGCTAGTACAGAGGCTGTCTGACACCGTTTCAAGCTCACTGACAGGACAGGCTCAGTCTAATGGTGCATAAACACGGTTGGAATTTCCAACAACAAATGTTCGATGTGTACTCAATTCTGACGCACAAAATTCCATGCATGATCGGAATCAGGCAGAAGAGCCGCACTGGCTATTGAACTTCATTTTTCTCGGCTGGTTGTACGTCACCGCGTTCTTGATGTTTGGAATTTCCGACAACATTTGTGTGACCGTGTATATGCAAGACAAGTTTGAGCTAAAATTCCGTTGGAAAAAAATCCACGGTTTTGTTGTCAGAATGTCCAATCGTGTGTACGCGGCATAAGAGTTGTCTTTTTGGGGATTTTATTTGCAGACACTTAAACAGGAGGATTTAAGGGTTCAGGGTACAACAAAATTATAGCAAAGATCCACAGGAGGACACACTTCTTACGTAAAGCTCTTGAAATGGCCCTGAATGGAGGTAATAGGGAAAGGGCTCTGTAATGTAGTGATGTAGTAGTAGGAAGATGATAAATACCGTATTTATCTGCGTATACCGCGCTGTTTTTTTGCCCTGAAAATCAGGGCAAAATCGTGGGTGCGCGATATACGCCGATACCCGCTTCCCGCGCCGAGTTTGAACCACTGCGCCGGCATATACCGAGCGCAGTACACTCGGGTATAGTCGGGCAGGCTCGGCTCCTCTCGCGGTCGCGTCCTGGACGTACAGGACGCACAGGACGTGACCGCGTAAGAAGCCGAGCCTGCCCGACTATACCCGAGTGTACTGCGCTCTGTATATGCCGGCGCAGTGGTTCAAACTCAGCGCGGGAAGCGGGGATCGAGCGGGGAGGACCCGACGAGAAGGACACCACCGAAGCTGCAGACAGACGCCGGACCCGACGAGGCCGCCGATGGACGCCGCGCAAGACACCAAAACTGTAAGTACTAAAATGTTTTTTTTACAGGAATGCGGGTCCACTTTAGGGGTGCGCGCTATACGCCGGAGTGCGCAATACCCCCATAAATACGGTAATCAATTATTATAATTCCTGCAGCAATCGGTTCTTGTCCATCTGCAATGTGGTCGAGCGCCACATGCAGTGGACAAAATAGATTGCACCTGCATACAAGTAGGTTGTCCTCAGATTTCAGTTTGAAAATCTGCTGACCTTACTGAACAATAGCTCCCAACTGTCCCTGATTTTGAGGGATTGTCCTTGATTTGGAACAGAGTTCTCTTCTTCCTCATTTGTCCCTCATTTTGGTCTGATCTATATAGATGCATATAAAATGTACTTTTTATCTTTCAAAAAGTGTTTCTCAGCGCTAAACCTTTCATCCAATTTCTAAATTGCTACATTTGTAAATTTCAAAGCGCCAGTATAAACAATTTTGAAAAAAAAAATCTGTTTTACTTTATGTTATAAAACATACCCAATAGAGAAATTTAAAAAATCGAATTTCTTCCTTAGTTTAAGCCAATATGTGGTCTGCTACATATTTTTGGTGACAAAAATCCCAATAAGTGTATTGATTGGTTTGTGCAAAAGTTATAGGGGCAGATCCACAAAGAGAGTACGCCGGCATATCTAGTGATACGCCGGCGTACTTTCAAATTTCCCGCGTCGTATCTTTGTTTTGAATCCTCAAAACAAGATACAACGACATCTGGGTTAAATCCGACAGGCGTACGTCTTCGTACGCCTTCGGATCTTAGATGCAATTCTTCGGCGTCCGCTGGGTGGCATTCCCGTCGTATTCCGCGTCGAGTATGCAAATTAGCTATTTCCGACGATCCACGAACGTAGGAGCGGCCGTCGCATTCTTTTACGTTGTTTCCATTCGGCTTTTTTCGGCATATAGTTAAAGCTGCTATTTGGTGGCGTACGCAATGTTAAGAATGGCCGCCGTTCCCGCGTCGAATTTGAAAATATTTTATTTAGTTTGTGTAAGTCGTCCGTGAATGGGGCTGGACGTAATTTACGTCCACGTCAAAACAATGACGTCCTTGCGCAATGCACGGCAGGAAATTTAGGGACGACGCGTGCGTAGTTCGTTCGGCGCGGGGACGCTCTTCATTTAAATGAAACACGCCCCCTACTCGCCGATTTGAATTACGCGCCGTTATGCCGCAAGAGATACACTACGCCGCCGTAACTTGCGGCGCAAATTCTTTGTGGATTCAAAGATTAAAAAAGTAAGTTACAGCGGTGTAGCTTATCTCACATACGCTGCGCCCATGCAATTGTACGAGGATCTGCCCCATAGAATCTACAAACTATGAGATATATTTATTGAATTTTTATATATTTTTCTTTTTACTAGTAATGGTGGCGATCAGCAATTTTTAGCGGGACTACGACACTGCGACAGACATATCTGACACTAAAGAAAAAGGGAGAAAATTGCGCCAACCAAGTAATGTGCAATAAAGTCCTATGTGTAACCACATATAAATAATCAAATTATCAAGGAAAAAATCACACAAATATAAGTGCAAAAATAAGTGCAGATAAGTCCTTAATAAATGCACATATGCAACATCAAAGTCCAAAAACGGTGAAATCCAGGACAAACAACACCCAGTGTGTAGATAATAACGTAAACGTGATCCGCCACCACATGGACTGAGGCTTACCAAAAAGTAACCCAATAACAGCGTTATTTAAGGTCACAACAGGAAACTCCAGAGTATGGGGAACAGCTTTGATATGGACCAGGAATGTAAACAGACCACACTTCATAGGAAATCCTCGGCGGGATACAGCAAAATCTAATGTGAAGTACTCCTCCTCGAATCGTCTGGTACTTTTTGTTTCTTTTCAAACTGCACTGCAAGCTTCGAAACACCCTGGATGTTAGGATGTTTTGCTGAGAGACGGCCGCTTACAGTTCCTGTCTGGTTCCAGGTGGGAGAAACACAACCCTTGGTCATACAGGTTGAAAGTCCATCCACAAATGTTGATTTTATCTTCTGTATTTGTCTGAACTCTAAAATTATTTTGGGTAGTGGATGTAGATCTTTAAGTAGATGTAGCGCTGGCTCTGCTGTAGATGGAAAATGGCACAGGTTTGTCCGAGGAAGCTTGGTTTTGCACTTGAGATGCAAATGCAGCTTTCCATAAAGCACCTCTCTAAGTTCCTTACTGCTCGTTAATCTAAACTTTTCCCCTGCAGCAAGGTGGGCCTCATGTTCCAAGTCTTTAAGATGCATCAGCCAAAATAGTAGTTAATGGAAGTTCTATGGTGTAAAACAAATTCCACAATCCATCTGACTTTTGCGCTCATAGACCAGTGTTGTCTGTGTTTCCCAAGCAGGAAACACAGACAACACTGGTCTATGAGCGCAAAAGTCAGATGGATTGTGGAATTTGTTTTACACCATAGAACTTCCATTAACTACTATTTTGGCTGATGCATCTTAAAAGACTTGGAACATGAGGCCCACCTTGCTGCAGGGGAAAAGTTTAGATTAACGAGCAGTAAGGAACTTAGAGAGGCGCTACATCTACTTAAAGATCTACATCCACTACCCAAAATAATTTTAGAGTTCAGACAAATACAGAAGATAAAGTCAACATTTGTGGATGGACTTTCAACCTGTATGACCAAGGGTTGTGTTTCTCCCACCTGGAACCAGACAGGAACTGTTAGCGGCCGTCTCTCAGCAAAGCATCCTAACATCCAGGGTGTTTCGAAGCTTGCAGTGCAGTTTGAAAAGAAACAAAAAGTACCAGACGATTCGAGGAGGAGTACTTCACATTAGATTTTGCTGTATCCCGCCGAGGATTTCCTATGAAGTGTGGTCTGTTTACATTCCTGGTCCATATCAAAGCTGTTCCCCATACTTCCTGTTGTGACCTTAAATAACGCTGTTATTGGGTTACTTTTTGGTAAGCCTCAGTCCATGTGGTGGCGGATCACGTTTACGTTATTATCTACACACTGGGTGTTGTTTGTCCTGGATTTCACCGTTTTTGGACTTTGATGTTGCATATGTGCATTTATTAAGGACTTATCTGCACTTATTTTTGCACTTATATTTGTGTGATTTTTTCCTTGATAATTTGATTATTTATATGTGGTTACACATAGGACTTTATTGCACATTACTTGGTTGGCGCAATTTTCTCCCTTTTTCTTTAGTATTTTGTGTTAGGTCACGCTATTGCTGCCTTCATATTTATTCACTTAATTGATTTACCATTTTGTTAGCGCAATTTTTTTCTTTTCCATATCTGACACTAAGTGACACTTTTTTAGGACCAGTGACACTAATACAGTGATCAGTGCTAAAAAAAATGCACTGTTGCTGTACTAATGGCAGGGAAGAGGTCAACATCAGGGGCAATCAAACAGTTAAATGTGCACCTAGGGATTGCTTTCTAACTGTAGGGGTGCTTTAACTGGTGAAAGACAGAGGTCAAGATCTCCATCTTCCTCTCCCACAGAACGGTGGTCTGCCTTGTATACAGATCATTGTTTTGCCTCTCCTGAGAACAATCTGCTTGTTCTGGCAGACATCGCACCCACCAAACTCTCTGATTGGCTCCCACTGTGTCCAATCACAGTCAAAGCGGGTTGCTTGCGTGCCCCAGACCCAGGGCACAAAATCACGTATAATTACATGATTTTCACGCCCTGTTGCAGTATATCTGCATAGAGGAGTCCATAACAGGTTAAGGGAGCGTGGCAGATGTGTGTCCTATGCAATGGTAGGGTGACCACATTTCCAAACTACCATTCAGGGACCCCCCTTCCCAAAAATCAGCTTGTGCTGTAACTAATCACAGCACAGTGATTGGACACAAAACTCAGGATTTATGATTTCTCCAATCACAAGCAGGGGGTGGGGATTGTGCTCCTCCAGGCATTCCCGGCCAGGACAAGTACTGTCAGTGAGTAAAGTGTTAATGTGGCAGCTTTTTTGGGGGTATCACATTGGCCTGGGGGTGGCTGTGTTAGTTTCATTCAGGGACACTGTATTGTCCTGGAATGAAGGTGCCCGGGACAGACCTGCAAAATGCGGGACTGTCCCGGGCAATCCGGGACACGTGGTCACCCTAGCTAATGGGTGTCCCGAGTTCTCATCTCAAAAAGTTGGGAGGTATGTATTCTGCAAATTTCGGAGAATTGCAAAAAACGTTTAAAATTACATAAATGTGTTAAAGCTTACATGTGATTGGTTTAGATCTACTTTGAGACTTTATTTGGATGATTCCTTTCTCCTTAAAAACAAACACTGTTTTTTGAGAAAGCAGATTTCATTACAGAAAGTAAACAAACAACTTGTCCGGTTTGTCAAGAGGTGATACTCTGACAAATATCAAGATCTGTACAGGGTGTCCCAGCTTATAGCCTTTGTACATTTTCCCATAACCCAGAGACTCCAGAGAGATGAAGACTTCAATTGTTCACTACTGTACTCTGCTTTTATGGTAATTTGACTTGTTTCAGTCCCAGAAAACTCGCCTGCTGTGAGTGATTCTGATGTAACAAGTCCTCTGAGGTATTTGACTTGCCCTGAGTCATTTGTTTTGACTAGAGGATGGGACAGATTTTTATTTAGTCCCTGAAAAACAAACTAGATAAACCACAAAGGACTGTGTAACATTATTGTTTCTTGGCTGGAAAAGGCAGAATAGTTTCAATGTGACACAGTAATTACAGTGAGTAAAGATGTTTGGTAGACAAATCAAACTAAGATATTTTCACACACACACTTTCTTTTGATGCTTGAGGGCCCGTTCGCAGGAGATTGCTAGGAAATTACCTGTGGTATATTTGGCCAGCCAGGTATTCAGCTGTTGCTCCATCATCTATGGAGAACGGCTGCTGGTGGGTTCAGCTCTCTGTGTCCTCCAGCTGAGTCTTCTGTTTCCTGTTTCCATTCCTCCTATTCTTCCTCAGTCTTGCTCTCCACCTTTTGCTGTCCCCCCTCCTGTCCTTGTTCCTTATACAGCTATGGACTTTAAAGTGTTACTAAAACCACAACAGTAAAATTAGTCTGTACGCTGTTGTGGAAATTTGAAGAACATGTATTTAATACGCATTGTCATAGTGTCACCCAGTCTTAGTAGCTGACTGGGGCAGACTGACGCTGGTTGAATCCCGTCTGGTAGTGGAAAACTTCCTGGGATTGGAGAGAGATGTTTGCAGAGTGCGAATATGTCCGCCGCGAAGGGCCCCTGTGCGTTGCACAGAACAATCGTCTGAGGGGATATGTTCACTCTGCAAGGACATTATCGGATATAGGCGGATGTACGCTCTTGTCTCTGCTGTGTCTGATCAGCGCGGTCAGGATTCGTAGCGTACACCACAAGGAACAGTAGTATAATCCGGGTATGCTTTGTTCTCTGGAACAACGCAGAATAAGGATTCCTATCATCAGTAATACGGGAGCTTTTGGGTTGTTATGATCAGAGACGGAGTTCATTTTTGTTCAGCCATGCGGCTTCTTTGTTTAGCTTCCGTGCACCCTGTCTCTGCTCAGACACACCCATAGGAATCCTTTAGCCATTATTCATTGGTTGTTTGTATTAACTCATTCTGTTGGAAGGATCTCGTGTGCACTTCCCTCCCCCCCTTTCCCCTTCTTGTGAGTGCCCTCCCCTTTACTGTTTGCCATTTCCTGTGATGTCATTTTGTATTGAGGAAGCAAGTGGCTATTGTGGTGATCACTTCCTGTTTGTCAGAGCTTTTGTCTTTTACGAATAAAAGAGCCAAGCACACTGCTCCCTGGGGAGTCATGCTGATGGAGCTGAGAACATGAGCTGTGGTGAGGTCTGTTTACTTGGGGATAAACGGGAAGCAGAGTGCTAGGTAAGATGCATTATATCATTAGACAAAATGTGTGCTTATTAGCACAGGAGATATGGCTGTGCGCTCTGCATACAGCCTTATCTCCAGGACAATATGCAGTAAAGCATGCTTGTTATACTTACTGTGGAACCTAAAGAGTTAATCCTGCGCATTGTATAAAAGGCTGTTTGATCCTGTGTTCTCTGATCCTCCCCTTCTTCCACTGTTGCCAATCCATCTCCTGATATTACAGAGCCTTGGGGGTACTCTACACATGCTCAGTTTTTCTTGGGAAAGTGCATGTGATAAGCACAGGGCCAATCAGCACTGTTCAGACAGAGGGTCGGGGGGTCCTGCAGCCTCATAGGACAGTCAGAGTAGAATTAAAACTCCTACAAGCTTTAGCCAGACACTGATAGAAGTCACAAGACTGCTATATACTTCTGATAAGAAAAGGTATTTAGCAGTGTATATTTACTAAAATAATTGCATTTCCATGTTTTGTGTACTGTGGGAGATCAGATATAGTGAATTTAGGGTCCTGGGTTTAGTAACATGCTGCCTCTTGTGGATTTTTGCCTTTATTTTTTAATAAGGTTTTTTAAACTTTTTAATAAGTTTTAAGTTACACATTAATAGTAGGTGTGGTTAAAAAAAGACACAAGTCCATCAAGTCCAACCTACAGTATGTGTGTGATTATATGTCATTATTACATTGTATATCCCTGTATGTTGTGGTCGTTCAGGTGCCTATGTAATAGATTTTTTAAACTATCGATGCCCCCGCTGATACCACCACCTGTGGAAGGGAATTCCACCTCCTTGCCGCTCTTACAGTAAAGAGCCCTCTACGTAGTTTGAGGTTAAACCTCTTTTCTTCTAATTGTAATGAGTGGTCACGTGTCTTGTTAAACTCCCTTCCGCAAAAAAGTTTTATCCCTATTGTGGGATCACCATTATGGTATTTGTAAATTTAAATATCCCCTCTCAAGCATCTCTTCTCCAGAGAGTTTAAGTTCAGTGCTTGCAACCTTTCCTCCTTCACTAATATCCTCCAGACCCTTTATTAGGTTTGTTGCCCTTTTCTGTACTCGCTCCATTTCCAGTACATCCTTCCTGAAGACTGGTGCCCAGAACTGGACAGCATACTCCAGGTACGGCCGGAGTCTTGTAGAGCGGGAGAATTATCGTTTTATCTCTGGAGTTAATCCCCTTTTTAATGCATGCCAATATTCTGTTTGCTTTGTTAGCAGTGGCTTGGCATTGCATGCCATTGCTGAGCCTGTCATCTACTAGGACCCCCAGGTCTTTTTCCATCCTAGATTCCCCCAGAGGTTCTCCACCCAGTGTATAGATTGTATTCATATTTTTGCCATCCAAATGTATTATTTTAAATTGTTCTACATTAAACGCATTTGCCATGTAGTTGCCCATCCCATTAATTTGTTCAGATCTTTTTGCAAAGTTTCCACATTCTGCAGAGAAGTTATTGCCCTGCTTAGCTTAGTATTGTCCGCAAATACAAAGATTGCACTGTTTACCCCATCCTCTAGGTCAATTATGAACAAATTAAATAGGATTGGTCCCAGCACAGAACCCTGGGGGACCCCACAACCCACCCCTGACCATTCCGAGTACTCCCCATTTATCACCACCCTCTGAACTCGCCCTTGTAGCCAGTTTTCAAACCAAGGGAGGCCCGGAGTGGAAAAAAACAAAGAGAAAGATAACGGAGGGCCGGGCATGACTACCCTATTTTCCGGCGTATAAGACGACTTTCTGGATGCAAAAACATGCATCCAAAGTCGGGGGTCGTCTTATATGCCGGGTACGGTCTTTGATAGATATGTGCATTCCCGTTCGTACGAATGTTATTTTCATACGAAAATGTTCATTTTCGTACCCGCAGAATAATGTGTACATACGAAAAAAATAAAGCACCAAAATACGAAAACGACAGGATTACGAATGAGCCGCATAACGAACAACCGCAAATACGAACGAACGATCTGACGAAAATACGACAAAACGAAAACGGCAAAAGAACAAAAATTACATCTATAACAAAAGATTTGCATTCTGTATCCTGTTTGAATCCCCTCTCTGTTCGTATCCTCAGCCGTATGTTCACACGACATCCACAACAAAAGATTTGCATTCTGTATCCTGTTTGAATCCCCTCTCTGCTCGTATCCTCAGCCGCATGTCCACATGACACCTACAACAAAAGATTTGCACTCTGTATCTTGTTTGAATCCCTTCTCTGTTCGCACCCTCAGTCGTATGCTCACACGACATCCACAACAAAAGACCCGCACCCTGTATTTTGAATTCCTTTTTTCTGTTTGTATTTTGGATTCAACAGAATGCAAATCTTTTGCCACAGATGTCATACAAACACACGACCGAAAACACCAAAAGAAAAAGGACCCAAAATACAGAATAGAAATCTTTTATTATAGATGTCATTTTCGTTTTTTTGAATGGGCAGTGAGTGTAGTTAGTAAAGCAGCTTCTCTTTTGTGCTGAGTAGTACAGTAAAGCCAAATAAACTTTTCTGTGGATTTTCATCTGAAGGGAGATCAGTTGGCCAGACTTTTGAACCCAAAAATGGTTTTCTGATGGAGTTTAAAAACGAACAAATTTTCCTTAGAACGAACGGAAAACGATCGTTTTTATGTTTGTTGTTAAAAAAGTCTGACCAAGTGTATGGGGCTTAACAATCGTTAATATGGATGAGCCGCGTGTTGAAAGTGCCGCGAATCCCCGCGATATATTTACGAAAGTACAAAATGACGAAAATCCTTTTTCTGTTCGTATCTTCAGTCGCATGCCCACATGACATCCACAACAAATTGTCATAGATGTCACACGAACACACGACCGAAAACACGAACAGAAAAAGGAATCCAAAACACAGAATGCAAATCATTGACGAAAATTCACGAAAATTATTGTCTAACAAGTAACGAACATGAATTAAACAGAATAACGAACCATCCCGCATGTACGAAAATAAAACGGTAACGGAAATACGAAACGATCGGAATACGAAAAAATCTCGTCGTACGAAAAACGAACGGGAACGAACAGGAAAACGGGCGTCTTACGAAAAACGAACGGAAACGAACCTACGGAATGATACGAAACAGAACAAAAAAAAACGAAAAAAAATTCTGTGCACATGTCTAGTCTTTGAGCTCTCTTTTTTTGCCGGCGGTGACAGTCTCCATACTGCGAGCGCGAGCGTCAATGATTTAAAAGACGCTCCTTCTCCTCAGAGTGTTCTGTGATAGGAGGAACACAAATCTTCCCAGCAGCGCTTCTGTTCTGTGTTCCTTCTATCACAGATGCCTTTTCATCCTCGGACGAGATGAGAAGACGTCCGTGATAGGCGGAACACAGAACAGAGGCGCTGCTGGGAAAATTTGTGTCCCGCCTATCACAGAACACTCTGAAGAGAAGGCGCGGCTTTCAAATCATTGACGCTAGCAGTACGGAGACTGTCACCGCTGGCAAAAAAAGTGAGTGTTTGCGGTGATTGCACTGGGGGGCAGCAAGTTCAGGCACAGTGGGGGCAACAAGTTCAGGCACAGTGGGGGCAAGTGATGGCACAGAGAGGGGCAAGTGATGACACAGTGAGGGGCAAGTGATGGCACAGTGAGGTGCAAGTGATGGCACAGTGGGGGCAAGTGATGGTACAGTGAGGGGCAAGTGATGGCACAGTGGGGGCATGCAATGTAATGGCACCGTGAGGAATGTAATGTAATGGCACAGTGCAGTGATATTTGAAAAAGCCTGTTTCTGTCAGCGGTTCTGGCTACTCCTCAGCTTCCAGAAACACTAGTAAGAAGGGGGTAGTCTTATACAGTGAGTATATCCCAAAACCAAAATGTTTCCTGGAAAATTAGGGGGTCGTCTTATACGCCCAGTCGTCTTATACGCCGGAAAATACGGTAAGTGTAAAGTGAGCCAATAAAGGGTTAAGATAGAAGAGATGTGAAGGGGAGGTGACAGGATGAGAAAGTTGGTGGAATGGGAGGAGCGATATATAAGGAAGAGGCGGGGACTGCAGGGAACAGTTCATGTGGAGACAGAAGGAGGCAGTTTTTCCCACCAACCCTCCCTGTGTTTTGCATATGTTGTGGTGTTCGTTTGTTTTCTTCTCTTTCAGGTTCGCTGGATTTGGGTCGTCATAGTATCGGTGTAATGGCGGTGTCCTTGGTCTTTGATGGTGGCAGATGACATATGTGATGGAAGTGGTGGGTGGCTCATCTGTGGTATAGACCCCTTTGGGGTATTCCAGTGGAACGGTGTCTGCTGGAATACGGTTATGGTTTCACTGTGGGAAAAGGGGGTTGTCTCTGAGCTGGTGATTCGGCTGGAGGCCTGGTATGGTAAAAAGGTTGTCCCGCAGTGTATTAGTGGAAAAGGTTAAGTTCGGGGTGCCGTCAAAGACCAACAGGCTTTGTGTGTGTTTAAAACAGTTGTCGTTACAAAAGTTATTTGGAAATTAATTTATTTTTTAATTGGTTAATAAAAAGGCTGCTATGGCCATTTATAACTCCAAACTCCTGTGTGGTCGTTTTCATTTAGGTGGGGTATTATTGTGGGTAAATGAAGGTGGTATGGGTAAAATGGGGGATATCTTTACTACATTTGTCATGTACTCACCCTATGGTCCATGCCAACAGACCTTATTTTGTACAGTAAACGTTTATGGTGTCAAATGCTTTTGCAAAATCCAGATACATCTACGGGCCTTCCTTTATCTAGATGGCAACTCACCTCCTCATAGAAGGTTAATAGATTGGTTTGGCAAGAACGATTCTTCAAGAATCCATGCTGAATACTGCTAATGTTACCATTTTCATTACTAAAATCTTGTATTGAATACAAGGTAGTGTCAGTGTTCTTGCTAAATCAATTTCCGCCAACCCCTAATGGGAACTATCTGTAAGCAGAGATTGATCATCAAAATCTTAAAGCCAACATTGAAGAAGGAGGAAGATGTTCTAGAATACATGTTGTGCTGGATTCTCATTCTTACAATAATCGTAATTCAATCATAATAAAGTCATACACACATTTTTTAAAATATTTAGAAGCTCTCGGGTTACCTGTAACTTAATTGCCTGGTCTGAAGTCTCTCAAAGTGCTGCATGCACAGTGCATCAAAAGAACAGGGCTTGCAACACAGCAAGGGGAATGAGCTAGACCCGGAAGATGCAATACATGGGTCTAACGAACAGAGTACTGTCCAGTGAAAGTTAAAGAGGAGCTCCAGTTGTTTCTATGTTTATTAAAAGTCAGCAGGTACAAAAAGTGTAGCTGCTGACTTTTAATAAACACACGCTGGACTGTTCCACAGTCCAGCGATGTGCTCACCAGAGCCATCGCTGCTCTCCCACTTCTCTCCTTGGCGCTCGCATTTCAATTGTGGGCACCTGGCTGTGATAGCTTGCGGCTTCACGGCCCGGTGCGCACTACGCATACACGAGTCCTGCTGCGTGTCCTGAATGGTCCGGCAGTAATCCGGAACCTATGACGTGTTTCAGATGACTACAGGGAGGGAGGGGGAAAAAAGAACTTCCTGCTCGGATAGCCTAGGCCGTTCGAGGGAGCAGAAGTGAGAGTGGGTACCTGCTCCCCCTAAAAAAAATGACATGCCAAAAGTGGCAGGGGATTGAGGAAGGAGTATTTAAAGCAGAACTTTCCTTTTTGGGTGGAGCTCTGCTTTATTGTGTTGTTGCTAAGGACTATAGTATTTGTATCACATGCAAGGCAGCCAATCAGCCAGGCAATGGGTTACTGCCAAAGGTGTCGGTTACTCTAGTAGTAGAGGGGGTTAAAGCTGAGCTCCACCAAGAAAAACTTTTTTTTTTAAATGCTGGAAAAAATAAAAAAATGTATACATACCTAAGTGCCTGTTGCTAGGCAGATAGTCCTAATCTGCCACTTCCTGATCCACGGTCCATCTTCATTCTTCTGTTCCTCGGCTGCCTCTTGTGGAATGGTGGAGCGGTGTCTTCTGGGACATTGTGTGTGTCCCAGGAAACATCATCCATTCACGCTCATGCATGCGCAGTAGGGAATCGGGCAGTGAAGCCGCAAGGCTTCACTTCCTGATTCCCTCACCGAGGATGGCGGCGGGGCAGCCGAGACCCGAGCATTTGCTCGGCATCGGCTACCGTCATCGCGGGCACCCTGGACAGGTAAGTCTCCTTAGTAAAAGTCAGCAGCTACAGTGTTATAACCGGACCTCCGCTTTAAGTGCCTGGCACCTTCTCTAGCAGCTGGATCCCCACTATTTGGGACCAGACCCACGATCCAGAGTACCTAGGGGCCCAGCCTGGAGTCATGGGAGGAATGTATGAAGCAAGGTTGAAAAAGGAGAGAGTGTTTCCTACATCTCATAGCTACAATGGAATGGGTCACTGATAGAGAGGTCTTCCTTATGCCCGGTACACACGATCCAATTATCGGACAAATGATCGTCCGTTTTTTTGTTTTTTTTTGCACGCTAATCTCATGTCGAATCTGATGAGTTTACTAAAGTCACGAAAATTCTTATAGGACAGAATAAAGATTCGAAAGTGATGTCATGTGTTGTAATGCATTTGTATTGCATTTTCGAACGACAGCTGTACTGATTAAACGAAAATCGGACGATCTGGCCTTGTGCAGATTTTTTTTTCATGCATGTCCGATAGAATAATATCGAATGAACTGTCCTGACCGTCTCTCTAAAGCTCTGTACTAACGATCCTATTATCGTACGATCGATTAGAAAGCGGCATTTTTCGTATGTTTTTCGGATCGTGTGTACGGGGCTTTAAAATGGATGTAAATACTGAAGGTTTTTTACCTTCATGCACTCTAAGCATGAAGGTATAAAACCTTCAGTGTGCAGCTCCCCCTCAACTCCCCCCAATACTTACCTAAGCCCGATCTTGATCCAGCAATGTGCATGAGACCCAAGGCTCTCTCAAGTCTCTCCCTCCTGATTGGCTGGGATGCAGCAGCGGGAGCCATTGATCACAGCCAGTGAGGTGGGAGCGGGGGCAGGGCTGAGAATCTCTCTCTGTATCTTATGAACGCAGGGAGCTGGCTTGGGAGCACCCAAGCCCCACCCACAATTTGATGTCCACTTGTTATTGTTCCTCTTGTCTTTTCCATTGTCATTATTTCTGCCTGCTTCTCTTACTCCTGTCCTCCCTCATTCCTGCTGTATAATTCACACTGTTCCTCTTGTCTTTCCACCTTTTGCTGTTCCTTCTGTCCTTTTTAGACTTGTTGAACATCTGTTGAGTTATCCTTTTTATTTTTTTAAATCAGGGGTGTCAAACTCAATTTCATCGTAGGCCGCATCAGCATTATGATTGCCCTCAAAATGGACGGTTGTATCTGTAAGATTAGATGTCCAGCGCATCCCCTTCCCTTACATTAGATGTCAAGAGCCACCCCACCATCAGAAGTTGAGTCCCCCCACTCTCCCTTACATCACAGTGCACCCCCTTTCCTTATGCTGCTGCTGGGAAGAAGCTGGATGCATTGCTTAAAAGCAGAAAGTAAGGGTCTGAAGGAGGACCAGAGGAGGGCTGGAGCTCATCTGCAGTTGCAGGAGAGGTGCAAGGGCCACATGAAATGGCCTGGAGGGCCGGATTCGGCCCGCAGGCCTTGTTTTTGACACCTGTGTTCTAAATCCTGCTGCTGTTGCTGTTTTTCAGTCCTGTTATCTACCTGCTTTTGCATTTCTTGATGCTTCTACACTTGCATTATCTGTTGTTTTCCTTAGCTCCATGCTTGATACTAGGGTTGCTCTTATACTACTTTTTTAAAACCCTTTGGCACTAAAATGAAGCACTGATGGGCACTGATAGGTGGCACCGATGGGCACTGATGAGACATGGACTGTGTCAGTAGTTTTTTTTTTTTTTTACAATTAATTGATTTTCTTTTTTTTGCAATGCTTTCTTTTTTTGGGGGGGGGGGGGGGGAGTGGGCTGTACACTGTATATTTTGTATGCATTTCATAGACCCTCCTGAAGAAGCGGTACCACCGCGAAACCGGTCGAGGTTGCTGGCTGGCTCCACCAATTAGATATCTATGGTTTTGTTTTTCCTATACATTACCGATCTGATCCGTGGGGCTTGTCCCTAATGTTTTTATCTGTTTATTGTTTTATGGGAATAAATAATTTTTTTTATTATCTTTATGGTGTCCCTATCAGTGCCTCCAAAGTCCCAGCCAATACCCCCTTTTGACCTGTAATTACCCATGTTGATTGGCCCCAAGCAGCCTTTTATCTATAATCACATTGTCTCACTGTTTCAATCAATCAATTGGGATGATGGCACATTGATTTAGTAATATAGCAAGTTTAATTGAGGCTAGACTCTCCATTTTTGATTGTACAGTATCTTGTTTTTTTCCGTCTCTGCTGTCCACTGGTTGCTGTTCCTTCTGTCATTAATCAGTCCTGCTGTGTGGCTGTTACTCTTCCTTCTGTTTTTTGATCTGAGTTCTTCTGTCCATCTATTGCTGTGCTTATGGTCTTTCCTCACCTCAATTCCAGTGTTTGCTAAATGTTCCTCCTGTCATTCCTGGTTCTCAATCTGTTGCTGTTCCATCTGCCTTTCTCCATTGCCCACTTGTTGCTGTTGCTCCTGTCCTACTTCAGCCCTTCTGTCCACATGTTGTTGCTTTTCTTGTTACTCCTACTCTTGGAATTTTTTGAAATTTGATTCACACGTAATTGGATGACCTAACAGAGTAAACTACTTAACAATGCAAATATCTGATTGCCAGAAATCTGTCCAATTCGCGATCATTGGTACCATAAGTTCTCTACCACCTGATACCTACAAGGGTACTTCCACTTCAGTAATTAGAGCAAAAACTCACACTGTAAGATGAATCTCAACTTTCAGGTGCCACGTGGTAACTAAACTAAAAGAAATGGCAGTTTTTTTACTTTTTATTTTTTTTGCATGCAATAGAATCATATTCAAGACAGAACGCGCTGGTAGGAGCAAAGAAATGGTTAAATTGGTTTGCATTTGTAAAATGCAGCTCAGAATAGGACATCGGCCCTCCTTTTTAAAACCCTAATTGCTTTCCCTTGCTTTACAGCATCTAGCCATGTTTCCTAATTATTTGAAACACTTTTCTCATTATCCGCTCACAAATAACATAATATTATGACAGCATTTTAATGCATTGAATAATCAGTGAGTGGCTTTTGTCTGCGTTGTTCCACAAACACCGGATCTCGGGACAGTTTAATACAACACTTCGATCATCCCACTGCAATGTCACATTGAGGGAGAGAGGGTTTGCATTCTGTAACGGCATCATCTTCCATGGAATGAAGCAGCAGGAGCAATTGCCTCCATCTTTCAGGAGCTATGTCTAGATTGAATGGGAAGCTGCTTCGTCTGCATGTTAAATTATGTACAAACAAAACTCTCCAGCTCTAAACAGATGGAACTTTCGGGATAATATAGCCAACATTATAAAACATATCAGCAAGTAAGAAAATTATGTTTTTCTTTTTTTTATTTAGGTGGGAGCTGAAGGAGGGATGTGATGTAGCAGAGGACCTGGAGAACTAAGAACTGCTTTGTACTTGGTTAGAATTAGTTGACCACCTTATGAAGTTCTGAGTATTTGAGTTCAAATATTTCTATTGATTTTTTAGAAAAATAAATATATATATATATATATATATATTTACATTCATTTTCACATCTAAACATATAACTGTAACGGAATGGCCCATGACACCCAGAGACTTTTGAAGGATGAGGGGTACTCCTGTGCCAGCGTCACTAATAACTCTTGGGTGTAGGGTCATCCTGTGCCCCTTTTGGGCATATGGTGACTGAGAAATATTAATTATAAATTATATGAGATGGGACATTACTGATAATTCATGTTTTGCAGGATCTTGGAATATTACAGTTTGATTTCATGCTGACCCACAACCGGTCAATAAGAGCGTCTACTTCAATGCTTAACCTAGGCTGTTGAGATGCTAACTAAGTACGTCTGCTCCTAAGACCTTTCATTGTGTGAAGATGCTATTGATGATAGATATGTGTTGTGAGTTAGCAGTCTAAAGGTCAGGTGTCTCTTTTCAGGGTTAGGGAATTAGAATGTCGATTACAGTAGGTGAACCCGATTTTGTGTCAATCTCGCTCTCTTTCTCGGCGAGATTGAGCACCTACGAGCCCCATCGCGGGAGCCAGCGCCGAGCTGGCTTGCCGCGATGGAGACAGAGCCGTCATAGAAGCGACGGGAGATCCGACTTGGATTCCCGCCAATTCTACACGTGTGCGGCGTTTGTTATGAATCCTGAGGGGGAAGTCCCCGCCGGATTTTAAATAAAAATCCGGCATGGGTTCCCCCCTCAGGAGCATACCAGGCCCTTAGGTCTGTTATGGGTTGTAAGGAGAGCCCCCCTACGCCGAAAAAAACGGCGTAGGGGGTCACCCTACAATCCATACCAGACCCGTATCCAAAGAACGCTACCCGGCCAGCCAGAAAGGGAGTGGGGACGAGCGAGCGCCCCCCCCTCCTGAGCCGTACCAGGCTGCATGCCCTCAACATGGGGGGGGTTGGGTGCTCTGGGGCAGGGGGGCGCACTGCGGCCCCCCCACCTCAGAGCACCCTGTCCCCATGTTGATGAGGACAGGGCCCCTTCCCGACAACCCTGGCCGTTGGTTGTCGGGGTATGCGGGCGGGAGGCTTATCGGAATCTGGGAGCCCCCTTTAATAAGGGGGCCCCCAGATACCGGCCCCCCACCCTAAGTGAATGAGTATGGGGTACATCGTACCCCTACCCATTCACCTGCAAGAAAAGTGGTAAAAACACAAATAAACCACACAGGGTATTAAAATATTTTATTAGTCTGCTCCGGAGGCCTCCCCTGTCTTCTTTATTAGCTCTTTTACCAGGGGAGGCTTCTTCTTTGACGTCTTCGGGTGGGTGGGGGCCGCCGTCTGGTTCTCTTCCACCGCCGGGGGGGTCGCTTTTAAAAAAGCCCCCACCCCCCGGCGGGTTTCCTCCGGCGTCTTCGGCGGGGGGGCTTCTTCTTCCGCTATCCCGACGGGTCTTCTCCGCTATCCGGGGGTCTTCTCAACTCTCCGGGGGTCTCCTTCTGTGTTCGCCGCTCTCCGCTGTTGACTCGGCGCACTCCGGTTCTTCGTCTCGCTGTCCGGTGCCTTCTTCCGTGCTGTACGTCTTCTTCTCCTTCCGTGCTGTGAGTTCTTCTTCCGTGCTGTGACGTCATGTTCTTCACTTCTCTTCTTCTCCCGATGTTGACACGCCGGTCCTTCTCGCTGAAATGACGGATGCGCGCATTGCATCGGACCTATATAGGCCTCACAGTCCCATCATGCTCTGTACCTACCCATGTGATACCTACAGTACCCACGTGGGTAGGTATCACATGGGTAGGTACAGAGCATGATGGGACTGTGAGGCCTATATAGGTCCCCACTCCCTTCCTGGCTGGCCGGGTAGCGTGCTTTGGATACGGGTCTGGTATGGATTGTAGGGTGACCCCCTACGCCGTTTTTTTCGGCGTAGGGGGGCTCTCCTTACAACCCATAACAGACCTAAGGGCCCGGTATGCTCCTGAGGGGGGAACCCATGCCGGATTTTTATTTAAAATCCGGCGGGGACTTCCCCCTCAGGATTCATAACAAACGCCGCACACGTGTAGAATTGGCGGGAATCCAAGTCGGATCTCCCGTCGCTTCTATGACGCGCTTGCTGGGATGTGCTGTCACTATTCCAGTGAGTGCGATGTCGGCGAGATCTCGGCACCATGTCGCCGAGAATCAGCACGATGCTGTCGTGCTAAAAACACAATATCACAAACACCTACTGTATGTTTAGTAAAGGAATGTGACTTCTCAGCTGTAGTAATTAGGTCATGTTAATTCGGTACCAAAACGTCTGACATAGAAATGTGTATTATGCAGGTGAATCACTTAGTATCGGAGTCCGGATGTCTGGGAAATAATTAACTTCTCTGAATGTCATTCTCTAAAAGAATGTGATTGAAGCCCCCCCATTGTGTGATGCTGGGGGTGGAGAGTTCATTTGTTCCTTTGATTACTGTAACATGTTGTACTGTATATAAGCAAGCTAAGATACCATTAAAAGGGTTCATACATTTTGACACAGAGAACGGAGCTTGTCTCGTTATTTCTGGGGAATGGAATGGATCGTGTCTGTTGGATGGTTGGAGTGTCAGATAAGCTGACGTGGGCGATGGAATGGGAGTATCGTAAACGGTGGTGAACGTTACAATAACATATCACAGACATTAGACATAGTACATATCACATATTTTCCTACAGGAGTCCCACAGTACAAACAGTCCCAGAACTCATCATATAAGTTTACAGCTCTTCCCCACTTATTTAATCATAACATTCCTGAAGTCCATAGTCATATACCTTCTCATTTCTCTTTTCCTCCCCTCTCAGCTCTTATAACCAATCACTTATTCATGTCTAGAGAGAGGACATGGGGGGGGCAATGTGGAGGGGAAGGCAACACAAAATCCTTAAAATAAACCTACCCCAGTTCTAAGTATTTGACCCATCCACCTGGTTGAATACCTGCAGCGGCTGGAGAACGGTGAATCAGTGGTGTTGCAACAAATAGGCTACTGGAAAGGTAAGTATACTAGTGACTCTTTTGTTAGTGACCGTGTGATGACAGGGACAATTTAATGCTGTTAGTGACCGTGTGATGACAGGGACAATTTAATACTGTATATGAACAGTGCTTGAAAAAAAAAGAAAGAAGGAGGGCGCACCGACCTTGTGCATTACCAATGGTAGAATTTTATTAAAAGCATAATAACAATGTTTATAGTCACAAACGAGCATGTAAAAGAGGCTTGCCAATTGGTCAGATTGACCGTCTAGGCTCTGTGGAAAAGAGTACACCCTTGAAACGTGTCAGGCATTTGGGATATCGTCTGATCCCCTCAACATCAGGTCCGGCTTGCAGGTGTCTAGAGACGCAGTCTGACCTATTGATAAGCCTCTTTTATATGCTTGTTTGTGAGTATAAACATTGTTTTTATCCTTTTAATAAAATTCTACCATTGGTAATGCACAAGATCGGTGCGCCCTCCTTTCTTTTTGTTCCAGCTTCAAGAATACCCATTGTTCTGAGTACAGACTTTGCCTAAATTTAAAGAATTGGCTGCACTACCCTTTTATAGACTAAACACCCAAGCACAGGAGATTATTACTGTTTTATGAACATTGCTTGCAATTCTGATTTGCATGCCTAGAACCAAATTGCTAACAGAGAAGAGCAACAGTTTGTGCATATTGCTATATTGATGCAGAGTGGGCAGACTGTCTTATTGAGTCTGTCCACCTTCAGACTCAGTGGCCCAGATTCTCAAAAGAGATACGACGGCGCATCTCCAGATACGCCGTCGTATCTCTGCCTAGCGCCGTCGTATCTATGCGACTGATTCTTAGAATCAGTTACGCATAGATATCCTTTTGATCCGACAGGCGTAAGTCTCTTACACCGTCGGATCATAACTGCAATTTTTTTCCCCCCGCTAGGTGGCGCTTCCGTCGATTTCCGCATTGAGTATGCAAATTAGCTAGATACATAAATTCCCGAACGTACGCGCGGCCGAAGCAGTAAAGTTACGACGTTTACGTTAGGCTTTTCCCGGCGTAAAGTTGCCCCAGGGTCTATGAGGCGCAGTCAATTAAGTATGGCCGTCGTTCCCGCGTCAAAAATTTAAAAAGTTACGTCGTTGGCGTAAGTCGTCCGTGAATGTTGCTGGACGTAATTTACGTCCACGTCAAAACCAATGACGTCCTTGCGACGTCATTTAGAGCAATGTACGCCGGGAAATTTTAGGGAAGGCGCATGCGCAGTTCGTTCAGCGCGGGGACACGCTTCATTTAAATGAAACGAGCCCCCTATACGCCGAATTTGAATTCCGCCAGGTGATTTACGCTATGCCGCCGCAACTTTACAGGCAAGTGCTTTGTGAATAAAGCACTTGCCTGAAAATCTTGCGGCGGCGTAACGTAAATCAGATACGTTACGCCCGCCCATTTTTACGCCGATCTACAAGAATCTGGCCCATTGTCTATTGTGTGGCTATGACATTGATCCTATGCAGGGCCAGTGCTAGACTATTTTGCGCCCTAGGTGAGACCAGCTACTTGCACCCCCCCAAAAACAAAATTCAATAATTTTAGCATCAGAACCCCTGCATAACATTAAACTGATGACCTATAAGGGCTTTGCGTGTGTGCACCCATGAAACGACAAAAAACTTCAGTACTTTATTTACTCATAGGAAATACTTTAAAAGTCCCCTACAAATTATCAGTTTAGTGTTATGCAGTAGTTTTGATGCTAGAATTATTGCTCTCACTCCAGTATGCATATACCATGTGTAGGGCAATCTCAGGTGCCAAAGCACATGCATTTGTGTGTGTGTGTGTGTGTGTGTGTGGGGGGGGGGGGGGGCTCTAAAATTATTATAATTTTCTTTACGTGTCTGTTTAAATGTTTAAACTGATTTTTTTTTTTTTTTTTTTTATTCTCTTTTTTGCTAGAACTAGTTAACGTAAAAATCAAATTGAGTTCTTTGTCCCTCCAGTCCTGTCTGCATCTATTATGAAATCAGTATTCTCGAGTACTCTCAAGTATGCCTTTGTCGCTTAAATGCCATTTCACAGCTATTAGGAAAAGACTTAGCAGTGTGCGGTGTCTGTGATATACAAGGCCGTCTCATTTCTGGGTGAGATTTCAGCCGACCACCAGTGTTATGACCTGCTGTTTTTGTTGTCTAAATTATCTGCAGAAGTAGATGTTAAAGTGTGAAACTAGCCAATACATTACTGCATTCTTACTCTAGCACTCAGGTATCCATCGTCCCATTACATGTTCACTATACTACACAAAAATTAAAGCAGAACTCCAGCCAAAAAGAACACAATAGGAAAGAAATGGATCATTAAAAGATAAAACGACAAAAGCTGCTTTGGCTGCAATACTCAGCCCCAATCCAGAGTTTGTCTCCACAGTACATTTTTTTCTGCCACTAGATGTCATTAGGCTTATGTCCTTAATCATTTAACCCACTTCCTCTGAGACCAGGTTGTCCTGGACCCACCTCAGCCTGTGACTGGACAGTGAAACCAGAAACAGCAGCACTTTTAGTGCACTTAGGAGGGAAAGGTGCAGTGCCCAGCTCCTCTGTAAGAGGCCTGTCAGAACCAATGGCAGGCTGTCTCAAGTGGTACCAGCACTTAAGACCCTGTCCATTCTGAGATACATTTCCTGTAATGCAGAAGACATGCATTACATGCATTTGTTACTGAACGCATGGGGATACAACTCGATACAGCGTTCAACCCAGTCTAGCAGCAGCCCGCTATAGTGATTGATAGGCTGTCTGCAGATGGGTTGGATGCTGCACCTAACCCTCCTGGGGTCATTAAAATGCCAATAGGGATACACTGTACCTCGACAGCCCCGGTGCAATGTCCCTTAGAGGAAAAAATTGAATAATTAAATTGATTGTAAAGTCTTGTTTTTTTTCTTATAAAAATAATAAACATGTTAAACTTACCTGCTCTGTTGCAGTGCTGAGCAGCCCTGATCCTCCTCGGGTCATTCTTCTGTGATCCTGGCCCCATCAGTACTGTTCAGTGCCCCCACAGCAAGCAGCTCGCTATGGTGACACCTGAGCTAAGTCACAGCTCCCTGTGTCCATTCAGACCCTGCCCCCTTTTTCCCCTATTTGGCTAACTGAGTTTGATTGACAGCAGTGGGAGCCAATGGCGCCGCTGCTGTGTTGCAGCCGATCAGGAAGGAGAATTTTAGATGGCTGAGACACTTGTGGACATTGCTGGACAGAGCAAAACCTCAGGTAAGTATTAAGGGGGCTTCTACACACAGAAGGCTTTTTATCTTAATGCATAGAAAGATAAAAAAAAAAACCTCCTGCCTTTACAACCACTTTAAGAAGAATGTGTTGCTTTTTTACCTCCTTGTCACAGATCACATAAACCTCCCCTATATTAGTGCTTTACGTATATATTTAACTATTGACTGGACATACTGAAGCTTTGTACTTAAAATGTATCTAAAGCAGTAACTTTTTCTTCCATTTTGGTTAGAGTTGTGAATGGTTTCATCTGTGCTCTATTGGAGAGATTTTCCTTCACTTTCTGTACTGTAGATACAACCAGACATTAAGGAAATCTCTCCAACCTGAAGAAAACCACCTTTAGTTGTCACCAGAAAAAGAGCCCCCATTGCAAGATTTTCCTCTATTCCTGCTCTGGTGACAACTTAAAATGCTTTCCATCAATATAAAGGGCCTTTGTTAATGGTCACCAGGAAAAACAGATGTCAGAGTGAATCTCCCTAGAAGATGCCCAGTTCGTATAAAACCTAATAAGAGTACTAACTTCTCATCACTCTAAACAAAAACTGAAAATATAAAGATGGGCTTTACATATACCGTATTTATCGGGGTATTGCGCGCTCGGGCGTATAGTGCGCACCCCTAAAGTGGACCCGCATTCCTGTAAGAAAAAGATTTTAGTACTTACAGTTTTGGTGTCTTCGGCGTCCATCGGCAGCCTTGTCGCGTCCGGCGTCCGTCTGCGGCTTCGGTGGTGTCCTCCTCGTCAGGTCCGGCGTCCTTCTGCGGTGTCCTCCCCGCTCGATCCCCGCTTCCCGTGCTGAGTTTGAACTTCTGCGCCGGCATATACCGAGCGAAGTACACTCGTGTATAGTCGGGCAGTCTCGGCTCCTCTCGCGGTCACGTCCTGTGCGTCCTGTACGTCCAGGCATCGTTTTCTAGCTTTTACGGCGATCCACGAAGGTGCTCGCGTGCGTTACAATGTCGCAAGTCGTTTTTTCCCGGCGCAAAGTTAAGCCTGCTTTTTCATGGCTTAACTTTAGATCAGCCATGTTAAAGTATGGCCGTCGTTCCCACGTCGAATTTCAAATTTTTTTTCCTATCACGTCCGGGAATACGTTACGCACGTCGCCATTCAAACAATACGTCGGTGCGTCGTAATTTCGCGCAAGGCACGTCGGGAAATTTACTAACGGAGCATGCGCAGGAGCATGCCTAATTTAAATGGTACACGCCCCATTTGAATTAGGCGGGCTTGCGTCAGGCGGCTTTACGTTACACCGCCGTAAGTTTACACGCAAGTGCTTGGTGAATCAGGCACTTGCGCTGAAAACTTGCGGCGGTGTAAGGTAAAGACGATACGTTACGCCGCCGCGATTATTTATGAATCTGGCCCATAGTATGCAGTGGAATCAGAGTAAGCAATCTCAGTACAGGGGCATGGGGGTACTTGCTGAAGAGGAGGGGCCTGGAGAGCCAGCTGGGCTGCTCTGTGCAAAACCAGTGCACAAAGCAGGTAAGTATACCATGTTTGTTTGTTTGTTTCTAAACAAAGGTTTAATTTTACATTAAGATGCATATAGACAGGGCTCTGATGTTTATTTTACATACATTTTACATATTGTATCCAAACGTCCTTACCCTGAGGCAGGTAAGTAGCCCCCCCCCCCCCCCCTCGCGTCTTTTAAAGCTTAATTTTATAATTTGGCTGCTCGACTCTTAATAATTCAGCATGCACAACTCAAAATGGCTGCAGCTCAAGGAACTAATTTTGCAATAATATAAATAATCATCTGAGGATGACAATTTTGCCAAAAGAAAAAACCTAGCAGATGAAACTCTTCATTCTGAAGGTAATTATTTACATGTGCAAGATTTCCCTTTAAGCACAAATTACCATGCAGTGGCAGGACGCGCCCCTGTGCACATTGGAGCTGGGCCAGCGCTTTCATTCCAGTCGTACATACATCCTAATGATGCACGCCGCTAGATTTCCAGCGATATCTCCCAGGGATGCTGAACATGGGCCTGATTCCCAGTACAGTATGTGCGTCCAAGAAGGAACATTGCTAAAATTAGCCGGTCCAACGTCTCAGACACGCCAGCTGATTAATACTCCTGACCGTTTGAAGCAGGATTCAAAGTGCTTGACATTTTAGAGAGCATCTGTGTACATTTACCGTGGTCTCTTGGATGAGATTTCACCAGAGAAGTGTTTCCTTATGTATAACCCAGAGGTTCCACTGCCTGGCCAGATGATTCAGGTCAGTTTCACCAGCGATTTGCCTGTGAGGATTCATGAATAAGGATAAACGGAGTGATTTCAACAAAACTGATTAACCTGTGTAGACAAAATTTGCTTGAATAATCTACTATTTTAAATAATCTACTATTTTCTTTATCCTTACATATAACGTGTGTTTTTTTTTTTTTTTTTTCCTTTTAGTGACTTTGATTACTTGTGTACTGATTCTACTAGTTTTTTATTTTATTATTTTTTATCACTTTTTATTTTTATTTTTTTCCGTTAAAAGAAAGAAAAAGTTAGTCTTTGAGGAGAAAATAGATGGAGGGACTTAGACAAGGGTAGGCAACCTCGGCCCTCCAGCTGTGGTGAAACTACAAGTCCCAAGAGACATTGCAAGACACTAACAATTACAGGCATGACTCCTAGAGGCATAATGCAATTTTTAGTTTTAAAACAGCTGAGTCCCGAGGTTGCCTACCCCTAGACTACATGATTAAGGGGAGAAAAAGTCCTGGGAAAGGATTAACATGTAACACGTGACTAAGTTGGTAGTGTAAGATTAAGTAGCCTTACCTGATTGGCGGTCGCTGGCCAGATGGTAGAGGGGAGCAGCAGGGGGTAGGGACAGATTGTTGCTGGGAAGTTTTCTCACACACCCTCCCTTCAATTATTAGCATCAAGAGGGTGTTTTTCTCATCACAGTAGCTTTATTGGGTTTGGGGGTCTGTGGAAGACTTGTAATCACTACAAAACATGCCCCATCAGGTGGCATTGCACTTCCTTTTGGCAGGTTGTTGTTGATTCTACCAGGGGCTCAGTCCCTTTGTGGAAGCCAGTATACAGTATATACACCAAACCAAGTTCGGCTCCAGAGCAATTTTTCTTGTTTTTCACATACATGTAAAAATCTTGTTTGGCTGTACTTCTCCTGTGGATCACAGGAGTGCAGTTCGTTCTGCACTCTTTTGACCGGTTTTCAGCAGACAGTGGGCCAAATCCGCTCTCTGCTGATATCACAGAGTCGGTCCAGGCCCATCACAACCATAGAGTCGGAATCTGCCAGGTGCCTGGACCGACAACCAGCTCAGCCTCTCGGTGAGCCGCTGAGAGCCTGAGCTGGCCGCTCTCGCCCCCTTCACAGCCCAGCGCTCCAGAGAGCGAGGTGGGGGCAGAGCAGAGAGCTGTAATGACAGTCACCAAAATACAAAAAAAATACTTCTCTTTTAATTAAACCCCCAAAACATTATATATTTTATGAAAGCAGAGGCCCTGTAGAAAAAATATAATAAAATAAATTTTACTGCAAAACCACACCATATAATACCCATTTTTGGTTAAAATATAAAAGAGGAGGTTGCATCGACTAAATAGATACCAAACATTCCATGTCTTAAAATTGCGTACGCTCACAATACATGCATGTGCACATGTGCACACCTTAACCAGATCCAACATTTCTGGTTAGGGGGCGCACGTCACCAGAGCGTCAGTTGTGCTGTAATTAGTGCTTTAATTAGTAAAAGCACAAGCCGATCAACGGGTGCTGGCAAATGATTGACCGCTGCCACCCGCAGCCCGCTGTGTGCCTAACAATGTGTAATGTGTGCTGCTTTTTACTACAGATCTATTTGTTTCTTATCCCTGCTTTGCGGAGATAAGAAACATAGAGATCTTTCCCTCTGTACAGAGCCTTGTGTTGACTGTCAACACAGGGCTCTGGGCTACAGATGACTTGCTGACAGACCGGAAGCAGGCAGTGGTGTACAAGTACATCGCTTTTCCTGTTGTGGCCATTTGGCCACATGTAAAGCAGTCCAAGTCATAATTTTCAAAGAAATAATATGAGGACAATATTTACAAATCCATTAGTCATGAGGCTAAGGAGGGAAAAAATTTTGGCACAAGAACACGTCCATAGTTACATAGTTAATCTGGTTGAAAAAAGACACAAGTCCATCCAATTCAACCAACAAGAAAAAAAAGAAACCAACACACCCTAATGCCTTGTACACACGATCGGATTTTACGTCGGGATAAACTCTGACAGATTTTTCCGACGGAATACCATTCAAGCTGTCTTGCATACACACTGTCACACCAAATTCCGACCGTCAAGAACGCTGTGCCGTACAATACTACGACGAGCCGAGAAAAATGAAGTTCAATGCTTCTGAGCATGCGTCGACTTGATTCTGAGCATGCGTGTTTTTTTTTCTGTTGGAGTTCCCTACAGACCAAACGGAATTTCCAATGTTCTCTTTCTAAATTCCAACTGAAAAAAGTCAGATGGGGCACACGCACGGTCGGAATATCCGAAGAAAAAATTCCGTCTGACTTTTTCCATCGGAAATTCCGATCGTGTGTACAAGGCATTATAGAAAACTTCATATCAACTATTCAATGCCCACAACTGATCCAGTCGATGACAAAAAAATAAATAAAGCATGATCCAATTTGCTCCAGTGGGGAAATATTCCTTCCAGATCCCCCAAGAAGCAATCGGGTATTCTCTGGATCAACTTTAACCATAAATATTAATATTCCGTTATATTATGTGCATTTAGGAAAGAATTCAGGCCTTTATTAAAACTATCTACTGAGTTGGCCAGATCTTGAGGGTGTCTATTCCACATTTTCACAGCTCTTACTGTGAAGAAGACTTTCTGGCCCGGATTCAGAAAGGACTTACGACGGCGTATCTCCAGATACGCCGTCGTAAGTCCAAATGTGCGCCATTGTATCTATGCGCTTATTCAGGAACGGAGATACGCCTGAATTTTGCATGATACAACCGACGTAAGTCTCCTTACGCCGTCGTATCTTGGGTGCATATTTACGCTGGCCGCAAGGGGCGCTTCCGTAGATTTACGCGTTGAATATGCAAATGACCTAGATAAGCCGATTCACGAACGTACTTGCGCCCGTCGGATTTAGCTACACCGTTTACGTAAGGCTTACGTCCGGCGTAAGTTTACCCCTCATAAAGCAGGGGTAAGTCATGTTAAGGTATGGACGTCGGAAACGTCGGAACAGCGTCGTATTTTACATCGTTTGCGTAAGTCATACGTGAATGGGGCTGGGCGTAGGTTACGTTCACGTCGAAAGCATTGAGCCGACGTATCTTAGGGAGTATTTGCGACGTGATTCTGAGCATGCGCGCGCATGCGCCGTTCGATCGGCCATGCATTTACATGGGGTCACGCTTCATTATAATACAACACGCCCACTGCCCTGCTACTTTGAACTTACATATGGGAGCAAGTGCTTTGTGAATACAGTACTTGCCTCCCTACGTTACGTCGGCGTAGCGCATATGAGATGCGCTACGCCCGCTCAAAGATACGCCGATGTATGTGAATCCCGGCCTCTGTGTTTGGAGATTAAGGGGCAGATCCACGAACATCGGCGCAAATTTCCGTCAGGCGTAGCGTATCCAAGATACACTACGCCGCCGTAACTTACTTTTTTTTTTGAATCCTCAAAGAATGCGCGCCGTAAGTTACGGCGGCGTAGTGTATCTTTGGCGGCGTAAGGGCGCGCAATTCAAATCGATGTGATGGGGCGTGTTTTATGTAAATACGTCGTGACCTGACGTAAACAACATTTTTTCGTCCGCATGCTCGAAATTAAACCGGAACAAGCCAATGCTTACGACGGTGACGTCATTCTACGCAAATCCCTTTTCGCGAAACGACGTAAACAATTCCAATTTCGACGCGGGAATGACGGCCATACTTAACATTGAGTATGCCCCATATAGCAGGGGTAACTATACGCCGGAAAAAGCCGAACACAAACGATGTAAAAAAATGCGCCGGCCGGACGTACGTTTGTGGATCGCCGTATCTAGCTAATTTGCATACTCGACGCGGAATTCAACGGAAACGCCACCTAGCGGCCAGCGTAAATATACACCTACGATCCGACGGCGTACTAGGACGTACGCCTGTCGGATCGATCCCTCATTCCGACGTATCTTGTTTTGTGGATACAAAACAAAGATACGACGCGGGAATTTTGAAATTACGTGGCGTATCAATAGATACGCCGGCGTAATTTCTTTGTGGATCTGGCCCTAAATCTCCTTCCCTCCAAACGTAAAGACTTCCCCCTAGTGCTGCGATGACCTTAAAGTAAATAACTCTACACCAACTTTACTAAATGGGACACTTATGCATTTATACATGTTGATTAGGATATTTGAAATATAGCCTTTTGCAATGCTCAGGAAGCTTTTGTAACCATTGCAACACCAAAAAACACTTTCATTTCACATTCCACATTGACTCCAATGTAGCTTTAATCTCCCGATTTTTAACAAGAATGTGTGGTAATGATCACAATCATGTTTACTCATTGTGGGTGAATGATGGAATCATGATATTGGATATCCATCCTTAAAGCGGAGTTCCACCCTAAAAATGAACTTTCTATTAACAGCTTGCCTTTAACCACTAGCCGACCAGCCGCCGCAGTTATATGGCGGCAGGTCGGCTCGGCTGTGCAAAATCAAGTAGCTATACGTCACTTCGCATTGCAGCCATTAGGGCACCCGCGATTTCTCGTTACAGAGCGAGAACAGGGAGCTGTGTGTGTAAACGCACAGCTCCCGGTCCTGTCAGGGGGAGAAATGACAGTTTGTCTGTTCATACAATGTATGAACAGCGATCTGTCATTTCCCCTAGTCAGTCCCACCCCCCTTCAGTTAGAACACACCTAGGGAACATAATTAACCCTTTCCTCGGCCCCTAGTGTTAACCCCTTCCCTGCCAGTGGCATTTTGACAGTAATCAATGCATTTTTTATAGCACTGAACGCTTTAAAAATGGCAGTGGTCCCAAAAATGTGTCAAAAGTGTCCGAAGTGTCCGCCATAAGGTCGTAGTACCGATAAAAATCGCCGCCATTACTAGTAAAAAGAAAAATATTAATAAAAATGCCATAAAACTATCCCCTATTTTGTAGACGCTATCATTTTTGCTCAAACCAATTAATAAACGCTTATTGCGATTTTTTTTTACAAAAAATATGTAGAAGAATACGTATCGACCTAAACTGAGGAAAAAAATGTTTTTTATATATATTTTTGGGGGATATTTATTACAGCAAAAAGTAAAACATATTTTTTTTTCAACATTTTTGCTCTATTTTTGTTTATAGCGCAAAAAATAAAAACCGCAGAGGTGATCAAATACCACCAAAAGAAAGCTCTATTTGTGGGAAAAAAAGGATGCCAATTTTGTTTGGGAGCCACGTTGCACAACCGCACAATTGTCAGTTAAAGCGACACAGTGCCGAATCGCAAAAAGTGGCCCGGTCATTCACCAGCAAAATGGTCCGGGGCTGAAGTGGTTAATGTAAAAAAAATATATACATTTTTTATTTATTTTTTTACTCACTTCAATCTGGCTGATAGTTCCTGGTCCTAGGTGGTTTAACTTCCTGTCCTGATGACACTCATTTCCCAGGAGTCTCTGGGCATTACTGAGCCCAAAAATCGCCCAGCATGGACCTCTCCCTGAAAACCAGGAAGAAAAAAGAACTGGGCTTCACATGCCCACACATATGATGGATACGGCCACAACATGAGCTGGAGGATATAAGGCAAGTGTTTACAATGATTTCTAGAATGATTGGGGATCTATCAATATGTTTTAGTGACTATTTAATGTGATTAATTTTAGCTTGCAAAAAAAATAAAAAATGTATGCCCGGAACCCCGCTTTAAACATGAGATGGTGAGTGTTAAACTGGTTCCACCATCCAAAGCACAAAATTGGGGCAAACCGCGGCAGTGAATGGGAAATTATCTTCAGACCTAAAAAGCACCAATATTATACCCATTTTATCCTTTTCCCCAACTGTAAAGGAAAAGAGCCATTGGATCTAAAAAAAAAAAAGAACACAAGTATTTGATTTTACATTATCCTTGAAGGCAAACAGCATGAAGTGTGCATAATACAATAAGACAAAACAAAAAAAAAATGAACTTTTCCTAACTCTTCAAAAGTAAATGACAGGAAAATGGCATAAAGTTGAATTGATATAGCAAGATTCTCAGGAGAGCAAAGAGAATCTCTACATTATTCTGATTCATGAAAGAGCTATGCTTCAATCCTCCTCATTCGCAGCAAGGTTTCACTATCATTTTGAGATGTGCTTTAAAGTTTTTGTATCGTTGTTTTTCTCATAACTGAATGTCACTCAATAAGAGCCAGTCTTATCCTAGGCAGCTGCTCCATCTTGTTTCTATTACGTGAAGTCATTTTTTGCTGTTTTTCGATGTTGATAAAACTTTTGAGGCTCACCCATCTATCTTCCTCGAATAGCCACCATCAACCTTCCAAAAACTGTAAGCACCTGCTTGGTACAGGAGGGTTTGATCTCTGATTCCTTTTGAACATCTTTTTTTACAAAGAGAAGCATTCCTGCCAAGCTGACAGGGGAAGCCTAAGGGACTTATTTAGAGCTTACAAAAATCTTTGCTTATTTAAAGTGTATGCCTTGCAAAAACTTTTGGAGTGTGAGGTAGGATAACAATTCCTGTCAGGTTTCACTGCTAAACAGGGCTCCATTAAAAGATTTACTCTCACTTCCTGTCCTGCTGAAAATGGTTTAATCAGACAGGAAGCAAGGAAAAATGCACAGAAAGGACAGACGGAAACACAAATCTGACAGGAACTAAAAACAGCCTTCACCAACTTAGAAATAATAATAAAACAAATTCCTGGTGCCAACATGGCAGCATAGCTGTTATAGAGCTCTGCCTGTAAATACTCCCTCAGGACCAATGAATAGCATAAAAGAAACATCCTTAAAGTGGAGTTTCCATCCCAATTTTTTTTTCCATTATTGTGCTAATTAGACCTAAACAAGTAAAAAAAAAAAAATGATCGTGTGTGGGCTAAAACGACGTTTTAAACCCACGCATGCTCAGAAGCAAGTTATGAGACGGGAGCGCTCGTTCTGGTAAAACTACCGTTCATAATGGAGTAAGCACATTCATCACGCTGTAACAGACAGAAAAGCGCAATTTTTTTGGGGGGGTATTCTTATTTATTTTTATTAATTTTTTTAGTTTTTACCTAAAAAAAAAAATGGATCACTTTTATTCCTATTACCAGGAATGTAAACATCCCTTGTAATAGAAAAAAAGCATGACAGGTCCTCTTAAATATGAGATCTGGGGTCAAAAAGACCTCAGATCTCATATTTAGACTTAAATGCAAAAATAAATAAAAAATTGTCATTTGAAAAAATGACAACTGGAAAATATTGCTTTAAGAAGCATGGGCGGAAGTGATGTTTTGACGTCACTTCTGCCCTGCTATGCTATGGGGACGGGTGGGGGCCATCTTGCCCACACTCGTATACCAGCCGACCAGGGGACAGGACCTGATCGCCTCCGCCGCTACCGACGGCTCCGGTAAGCGGCGGAGGGCACGGGAGAGTGGCGGGAGCCTCTCTCCCGCCGCCGATAACGGTGATCTTGCGGCAAATCCACCACGGAGACCACCGTTATCGTTTACAGGACCGCTCACAGTAAAGATGGCTATCTTGGTTGTGGCAGCAGCTGCTGCCGTTACCGAGATATCCATCTTTAAAGTACCGACGTATATGTACCGACGTATATGTACATAGCGGGTCCTTAAGTGGTTAAATATTACTATACAGAAGATGCTGCCTGCATCTGTGTGACCTGCAGGCTGGATGGAGAACATCAGTGACACCCAGTAAGGATACTAGATGAGGCCTCAGGGATAAAGAAAAAGTCTCTAATAGGAATGAATGAGACGAACACCCCCCGTTTGGTTTGCACCATAACCTTCGAACAGACCAAAAGTTTGTGTGAACTTTAGAACCCCGTTAAAGTCTATGGGACTCGAACGTTTGAAATCTAAAGTGCTAAAATTTTAAAGGCTAATATGCAAGTTATTGTCCTAAAAAGTGTTTGGGGACCCGGGTCCTGCCCCAGGGGACATGTATCAATGCAAAAAAAGTTTTAAAACGGCCGTTTGGGAGCAGTGATTTTAATAATGCTTAAAGTGAAACAATAAAAGTGAAATATTCCTTTAAATTTCATACCTAGTGGGTACCTGGCAGGCCGCAGGAAAAGAGAGCGCCCCCCCTCCTGAACCGTACCAGGCATTACATCAGAGGGGGCGGGGTCACATGGCGAGTGGCACTGCCCTCACCTACATAAGAGCTGTCACTGCGTTCCCGCTGCATTATTCCCAGGGTGTGCATCCGGTGGAGACAGGTGATACGCTGCGCTGCGCACATCTCATTGCTGGATCCTGGACCTGACCCCGGAGAGGAGATCACCCATTGCAGGATACCGAAAGCGTTCGAGCGGAGACCGAAAGTGGATTACCACCGCTGGAATCTTTTTATTTATTTATTTTTTAAATAAAGGACTTCCCCAACAATTTGTTACACTTTCTTTGTGAAATGGTAGGGGTACAATGTACCCCATTACCAATTCACATAGGGGGGGCCGGCATATGGGGGTCCCCTTTGTTAAAGGGGTCTTCAAGACCCGGGCAAGGGTTGTGGGGATGAGGCCCTTGTCCCAATCAACATGGGGACATGGTGCTTTGAGGGGTCACAGACCCCCAAAGCATCCTCCCAATGTTGAGGGCATGTGGCCTGGTACAGTTCAGGAGGGGTGGCGCTCTCTCTCCCCCCCTCTTTTCCTGCGGCCTGCCAGGTTGCGTGCTCGGATAAAAGGGTCTGGTATGGATTTTTGGGGGGAACTTAATTTTGGGGATAGAGTTCCCTTTAAAATCTACACCAGAACTGAAGGGCTTGGTAATTGAATTTGGGGGGACCCCCATGCATTTTTTTTTCTCAATGACTTTCAATGCCTTTTCTCTGTATTGCCGGGAGCCGACAATTCATTATAGCTGCGAGTGGTTTTAAATTACTTTTTTTCCTTCAGAAATGACAATTTGTGCAGGGACAGTTCTAAGTACAGGAAACATTCGCTGCTTTACAGGCATACTTTAGACACCCTAGGTACGAAATGTAAAGGAATATTTCACTTTTATTGTTTCACTTTAAGCATAATTAAAATCACTGCTCCCGAAAAAACGGCCATTTTTAAAACTTTTTTTTTGCATTGATACGTGTCCCCTGGGGCAGGACCCAGGTCCCCAAACACTTTTTATGACAATAACTTGCATATAAGCCTTTAAAATGAGCACTATAGATTTCTCCCATAGACTTTTACAGGGTCTTTCGCTGTTCGCTTTTCGAATTTTCCGCAAACACCCCAAATTGTTCGCTGTTCAGCGAACGGGCGAAACAGGCAATGTTCGAGTCAAACATGAGTTTGACTCGAACTCGAAGCTCATCCCTAGTCTCTAACAAATGTTCTTCAGAAGCTAATCATGGCTAAAGATGAGACTGAAAAAAAAGTCAAGTCAAGTCAAGTCTGCAGGAGCATGGAAGAACATCAAACCAAAGGGCAGATGAAGTATCAGAGAAAGTTATGACCCTGTTCAGAGACATCAGGATGCAACAGAAGGACCTTGAGAAGAGGGTTTTATGTGAGATCTCCAAGCAGAAAGTACAACTTTTATTGTCCATCTCGGATATGATCCAGCAGCTGGAAAAAAGAAGAAGGTTGTCCTGAAAGCTTATTAGCATTAAGGAGTAGTGTTGCTCACGAATATTCGCATTGCGAATATTCGACTCGAATATAGCATATTCGAGAAATCGCGCTATATTTCGAAATTCGCGGTGAATATTCGCAATTCCGAATATTCGATTTTTTACAATTTTTTTTTTGAATCAGATCACATCCTAGATATCTCCATCGACGTCTAAAAGCATTGCTGGTATCATTAGAGACCCTGGGCCGAGTAGCTGAAGCGTTCATTGAATTTTCCAGAAAGATCGCAATGCGATTATTCGGCAAACGCAATATCGCGCGATTATTTTCCTCGCCCCGATCTTCCGCATCAGAGCGATTTTTACAGTTTCATTTTTAAAACAGATCACATCCTAGTGATCTCCATAGACGTCTGAAAGCATTGCTGGTATGATTAGAGCCATTGGGCCGAGTAGCTTAAGCGATCATTTTATATTGCCGAATATTCGCAATGCGAATATTCGGCAATAGGAATATTGCGCGATTATTTGCTCCGCCCTTTTGCATCAGAGCCAATCAGAGTTCTCCTTCCACACTCGTCACAGGTTAGCAACCAATAGGAACCTGCCTGCATGGACATTATATAAGCTCACTCCCAGCACCATTTCATTGCAGATTCAGAAGCTGGCTATAGAGTGTGGAGGCTGTTTCTGTGTTCCTGGTTTCCTGTGTCTTTGTTCTTGATTGATTTAGATCATCACCAGCATTGCTATTTAGTGATTCCAGTGGATCTTTTCCAGTATATCAACTGCTTTTTTCAAAGCAATAGACCCAAGAGCTTTTTTCAAAGCTACGTTTTGTGCTGTTTTGTGCTGTTTTTTTCATTTGTGTTACTGTTTGATCCTGCAATCCTCCCTGTTCAGTTATATTTGCAAGAGATTTCAGAACACATTTTGCTGAGCTTTATAAAAGAGCTTTTCTAAAAGCTAAGTTTTGTTCATCTTGTGTTACTGTTAGATCTTGCAGGTTCGCTGTTCAGTGATATTTGATAGGCATCTCAGTTCAAATTTTGTTTAGTTTTCCCTAAAGAGCTTTTATAAAAGCTAAGTTTTGTGTTCAGTTTAGTTAAATTTTGTGTAGTAAGTGTACACACTGTTAGTGTACATTTATTTCATCTAGCTTAGCTTAGTGTGTGTTTAGTGTCTGTGTTTTGTGTTTAAAAAAAAAAAAAAAAAAAAAAGTTAGTGTTTGTTTAGTGCTTTTTTTTTTTTTCTTTAATTTTGTAGTCCTTGTCTGGTGTACTACTTTTCTTATAGTTTAGTAGCTGTCTGTGTACGTCTTTGTCTGCGTGCCTGTCTTGTAAAAAAAACACAAAAACACATTTTGTTCACATTTTCCCCCCCAATAAAGTTTAACCCCCCCACACACATATCAGCAATAATGAGCGGCATCCGTGGCCGTGGCAGCAGGGGTAGGGGAGTTACTCCCAGTGCTGGATCGCTGCCAGCACGGGGTACCTCTCGTGCCCCTACTAGTGGTAGAGGATCGGGTGCAAGGGGAGTACGCCTGATCCGGGAGTTCTTCCCATCGGGCAGCCGCCCGATATTGCCATCTCAGGCTCAAGTAGTGGTGGACTACATGGGGCACAGCAGTGCCACTGAGTCGTCGGTCCCGACTCACAGTAGTACCACCATTACACCGTTGCCTGTACTACCCCCCCCAGCCCCCAAGAGTCCAGCATCTTACTGTTCGACAGCGACAGTGATAGGGATCTCTTGGGGGAGGCCATGCATCAGGCAGACCTCCAGCTCTGTCCTGATGGTCAGGACCTTTTTGAAGGGATGGATGAGGAGGATGGGATACCTGCTGGCAGTATCCCAGAGACATCCCTTCAAACTGGTGCTGCTGTTTTGGTGCAGGAAACAGCAGCACCTAGTCAGACCCAGGCGTGGGTGAGGGGACAGCGGAGCCAGGCTAGAGGCTCCATGTCACGTGGTTCCCTCAGACCAACACATCTCAGCCCTTGGTCTGACATCTCTGGGGGCGAAGAGGGTGACCCATCATGGTTGCCATCTGACGCGTCGGCTCACTACGTCAGTGACGACGGGGAAGGTAGGCACCCTGGTGAAACGGTGCGCCAGGTCACCACCAGGGAGACCATCGTCAGGGTCTCCACTGGTGATGGCAGCAGGAGGTGTCAGGAGGAGGAGCAGCAGCAGCAGCAGCAGCAGCAGGCAGCTCCACCTGTGCGCACCGAATCCCAGCAGGTGCAAGTAAGCGTCACCCCATCTGACAGGAGGGCGGTGCTGAAGTCACCTGTCTGGAATTTCTTTACCCTGGTGGCAGACAACCCTACCGTGGCCATCTGCCGGATTTGTAAAGTGAGGGTGAAGAGAGGGAAGTGTTTGGCTCGGGTGGGTACCACAGCCCTGAACCAGCACCTGAGGATAAACCACTGGGCGTTGTATGACGAGATGAAGCGTGGTGGTGGTAGCAGCGCCACCACCACAAGTGAGCAGGGTACAGCAGCCCCTGCCACATCTTCATCTGTTTCCAGCAGGTCATGCCCCCCCGCTCCCTCTAGTAGAGGTACTGGTACCGGCAGCCAGACCTCTACTTCCACAGCACCCTCCACGTCTGTGTCCCGCACTGCCGTCCGGCGCCAGGCGTCGATTTCAGACGCCTTTGACCGCACCACTCCCTTCCCCCCTGGAGACCGACGTGTGCGTTCCCTCAATGGGCTCCTGGCAAGGGTTATTGCCCAACATCTGCTGCCCTTCAACATAGTTGACAGCAACCCCTTCAGGCAGATGTTGGAGCAGGCCCAACCCCAATGGCGTGTCCCCAGCCGCCATTTCTTTGCCAGGACTGGTGTCCCTGCCCTACACCAGCACATTGTGCAGAATGTAACCCTGTCGCTGGATCACGCTGTCAGCGACAGGGTTCATCTGACAATGGATGGCTGGACCAGCAGGCATGGGCAGGGACGCTACATCAGCTTCACGGCCCATTGGGTTTCCCTCCGAGGCGTCGGTGAGGGATCGTCGGCAACCGATCTTGTGGTGCCGCCCCGGGGTGTCCAGGGGAGAACTGCTGGTCTCCCTCAAGCCACTGTCTCCGCAGCTGCTGAGCCTCCCAGCAAGCGCCCCCGTAGCTACTCAAGTGTGGGGCACGTGCGCTGTCAGGCCGTGCTCCAGCTTGTTAGTTTAGGGGACCGGAGACACACTGCAGAAGAAGTGCTGAAAGCACTTCAAGCTCAGGTCCAGAAGTGGCTGACACCCCGAAGGCTCCAGCCAGGTATGGTTGTCTGCGATAACGGCAGCAACCTACTCGCCGCCCTCCATGCTGGCAGTCTGACGCACGTGCCCTGTCTGGCACATGTCCTCAACCTGGTGGTGCAGAAGTTCCTGCGCACTTATCCAGGGTTGAGTGACATTGTGGCAAAGGCGCGTAGGATTGCCAGCCACTTCAGGCGCTCCCCAACCGCTACCGCGTCCCTGTCCAAATTGCAGCGGAAGTACAATCTGCCCCTTCACAGGCTGATTGTGGACAGTGTGACGCGGTGGAACTCCACCCTCCACATGCTGAAGAGGTTGTGGGAGCAGCAAAGGGCGGTGAGGGAGTACCTGATGGAACTAGGCACTGAGAGGGCTTCACCACAACTCCCTTTCATCGCCTGTGCGGAGTGGGGGCAGATAAACCAGGTCTGCCAAGTGTTGTCCTCCTTCGAGCAGGCGACCAAGATGGTCAGCAGTGAGCAAATTGGCCTCAATAGCGTGCTGCCAATACTGTTCATGCTGGAGAGGACACTAGATCGCCTGCTCGAGGCTGGGGAGAGTGCCTTGGTGGAGCAGGAGGAGTCAGCAATGCTCCACCGAGACCAGGGCCAGGACCAGGAGGAGGAGGAGGAGGAGGAGGATGATGATGAAGAGGAGGAGGAGGTGGTTGCTGGTGTCGTCCCGGAGTCAGGGCCTGGTCAGGAGGGAGAGCCGGTGTTGGGGGCACCGATAGTCCGGGGGTTGGGCATGTCTGAGTTTGACCAGCAGCGCCTCAGGGAAGAAGAGTCGCACCTCATTCACCTGGCCAGCATTGAGGAGTCACAGCGGGCTGTGCTCTTCCCCATGGCTGCCCACATGCTGAGATGCCTCAGGAGGGACCCCCGGGTTAAGACCATCAAGACGAGGGATGATTTCTGGATGGCCACCCTTTTGGATCCCAGGTGCAAGGGGAAACTGGAGCAGTTCATCCCAGCCAGCCGGAGGCAGCACCGGATGGAGGAACTGCAGGCAGCCATTGTCAGACGGTTGGAGCAGGCAACTCCCCGGCCTCCAGTTGTCCCCCCTCATCTCACCCAGCAGGTGGCTGCACCCAGCTGCAGCCGAGCAGGGGACCTAATGGAAGAGATGAGGATGTTCTTCCAAACCGAGCGACCCAGTACCACCACCAGCAGCAGCAGCAGCAGTCACCACCAGCGGCTGGCCCACATGGTGGCAGACTACATGGCGTCCGTCGGTGCTTCTGACAGTATGAGCACCGACGACCCCATGGAGTACTGGGTTGCCAGATTGGACACCTGCCGCGAGCTCGCTCAGTATGCGCTGGAGTTATTGTCTTGCCCCCCCTCCAGCGTACTATCTGAGCGGACATTCAGCGCGGCAGGTGGGGTGGTCACGGACAAGAGGACCCGTCTGTCCACAGACTCCGTGGACAGACTCACATTCATAAAGATGAATGAGTCCTGGATCGGCGGTGACTTTCTGGCACCCGTCGTCGGTTCAGGGCGCTGAAGGGTCCCTTGCCATGCATTCCCTGATGAAGCCCCGGACCTGATGTATTTACAGTGCTGAATATAACTATTTCAACATCAGAGAAAATCAATGTTAATATTTGGTACAGTAGGCTTTCTTTGCAATTACAGCGGTCAAACATTTCTTGTAGTTTTACACCAACTTTGCACACACTGGAGGAGGGATTTTGGCCCACTCCTCCACACAGATCTTCTCTACATCAGTCATGTTTCTGGGCTATCGCTGAGAAACACGGAGTTTGAGCTCCCTCCAAAGATTCTCTATTGGGTTTAGGTCTGGAGACTGGCTAGGCCACGCCAGAACCTTGATATGCTCCTTACAGAGCCAATCCTTGGTTATCCTGGCTGTGTGCTTTGGGTCATTCTCATGTTGGAAGACCCAGCCTCGACCCATCTTCAAAGCTCTAACTCAGGGAAGGAGGTTGTTGCCCAAAATCTTGCAATACATGGCCCCGGTCATCCTCTCCTTAATACAGTGCAGTCACCCTGTCCCATGTGCAGAAAAACACCACCAAAGCATGATGCTACCACCCCCATGCTTCACATTAGGGATGGCGTTCTTGGCATGGTACTCATCATTATTCTTCCTCCGAACACGGTTAGTGAAATTATGATCAAAAAATTATATTATAGTCTCATCTGACCACATGATTTTCTCCCATGACTCCTTTGGATCAGTCAAGACAATTATGTCAGCAGTTATTTCACACCCTATATACTCTTATTAAGACTGCTGTACATCATGGCAACTCCTGCCCATGTGATATGACTCTGTATCAACTACTACTGTTAATACTACTACTGCTGCTTCTGCTGCTGCTGCCGCCCAGTCAATACACCTATGTCAGCAGTTATTTCACACTCTATATACTCTTATTAAGACTGCTGTACATCATGGCAACTCCTGCCCATGTGATATGACTCTGTATCAACTACTACTGTTAATACTACTACTGCTGCTTCTGCTGCTGCTGCTGCCGCCCAGTCAATACACCTATGTCAGCAGTTATTTCACACTCTATATACTCTTATTAAGACTGCTGTACATCATGGCAACTCCTGCCCATGTGATATGACTCTGTATCAACTACTACTGTTAATACTACTACTGCTGCTTCTGCTGTTGCTGCTGCCGCCCAGTCAATACACCTATGTCAGCAGTTATTTCACACTCTATATACTCTTATTAAGACTGCTGTACATCATGGCAACTCCTGCCCATGTGATATGACTCTGTATCAACTACTACTGTTAATACTACTACTGATGCTTCTGCTGCTGCTGCTGCCGCCCAGTCAATACACCTATGTCAGCAGTTATTTCACACTCTATATACTCTTATTAAGACTGCTGTACATCATGGCAACTCCTGCCCATGTGATATGACTCTGTATCAACTACTACTGTTAATACTACTACTGCTGCTTCTGCTGCTGCTGCCGCCCAGTCAATACACCTATGTCAGCAGTTATTTCACACTCTATATACTCTTATTAAGACTGCTGTACATCATGGCAACTCCTGCCCATGTGATATGACTCTGTATCAACTACTACTGTTAATACTACTACTGCTGCTTCTGCTGCTGCTGCCGCCCAGTCAATACACCTATGTCAGCAGTTATTTCACACTCTATATACTCTTATTAAGACTGCTGTACATCATGGCAACTCCTGCCCATGTGATATGACTCTGTATCAACTACTACTGTTAATACTACTACTGCTGCTTCTGCTGCTGCTGCCGCCCAGTCAATACACCTATGTCAGCAGTTATTTCACACTCTATATACTCTTATTAAGACTGCTGTACATCATGGCAACTCCTGCCCATGTGATATGACTCTGTATCAACTACTACTGTTAATACTACTACTGCTGCTTCTGCTGCTGCTGCCGCCCAGTCAATACACCTATGTCAGCAGTTATTTCACACTCTATATACTCTTATTAAGACTGCTGTACATCATGGCAACTCCTGCCCATGTGATATGACTCTGTATCAACTACTACTGTTAATACTACTACTGATGCTTCTGCTGCTGCTGCCGCCCAGTCAATACACCTATGTCAGCAGTTATTTCACACTCTATATACTCTTATTAAGACTGCTGTACATCATGGCAACTCCTGCCCATGTGATATGACTCTGTATCAACTACTACTGTTAATACTACTACTGCTGCTTCTGCTGCTGCTGCTGCCGCCCAGTCAATACACCTATGTCAGCAGTTATTTCACACTCTATATACTCTTATTAAGACTGCTGTACATCATGGCAACTCCTGCCCATGTGATATGACTCTGTATCAACTACTACTGTTAATACTACTACTGCTGCTTCTGCTGTTGCTGCTGCCGCCCAGTCAATACACCTATGTCAGCAGTTATTTCACACTCTATATACTCTTATTAAGACTGCTGTACATCATGGCAACTCCTGCCCATGTGATATGACTCTGTATCAACTACTACTGTTAATACTACTACTGCTGCTTCTGCTGCTGCTGCCGCCCAGTCAATACACCTATGTCAGCAGTTATTTCACACTCTATATACTCTTATTAAGACTGCTGTACATCATGGCAACTCCTGCCCATGTGATATGACTCTGTATCAACTACTACTGTTAATACTACTACTGCTGCTTCTGCTGTTGCTGCTGCCGCCCAGTCAATACACCTATGTCAGCAGTTGTTTCACACTCTATATACTCTTATTCCTACTGCTGTTCATCATGGCAACTCCTGCCCAAGTGATATGACTCTGTATCAACTACTACTGCTAATACTACTACTGCTGCTGCTGCTGCTGCTGCTGCTCAGTCAAGACAACTATGTCAAAAGTAATTTCCCACTCTATATACTCCTATTACCACTGCTGTTCATCATGGCACCTCCTGCCCAAGTGATATGACTCTGTATCTACTACTACTACTACTACTGCTGCTGCTGCTGCTCTGTCAAGACACCTATGTAAAAAGTTAATTCCCACTCTATATATACTCCTATTACCACTGCTGTTCACTGATACCACTGATAGTTAATTTATCCCTTAACTACCCCCATTTGTGAGGGTCGGGGTTTTCCTTTAAAGTCCCATGCAAATCAATGGAAAATGTATGTTCCCACATAACTTCTGTACGCCTGGAGATATTTCAATAATACCCGCTATACATATTACTTATATGCCAAATAAAAATATATAACAGTTAAATTAACCCTTACCAACACCCTTATATAAAAGATGGGTATATTTATATTACTATGATTTTCCTCCCCAAAAGGTTAAGATAGGAAGACCGGGCAACGCCGGGTATTCAGCTAGTAATAGTATAAAATGTTTTCGGTTATTATTAAGCTAGATGTGTTGATGTTGATGTGTTAGATGTGAAGTTAGATGTGAAGTTAGATGTGTTTAAAAAACTAACAATTTCAATAAGAAATGAAACCTTTGCAAAATATAACATTTTTTATTAAAAAAAAAAAAAAAAAAAATTAGGACATTAACTTCTGAAGCTCTGTCACCTCATCCATGTTTTTCGCCAGTTGTTGCACCAGTTGTTGATTTTGGCGCATCAAAAACAGTATCTGCTGCTCATTTGCCATTACTCTCTTCGTGAGGTTTTTCATGGCAGCTTGTTTCACCTCTAGCTTTTTTAGAACTGTTAGGATATAAGAAAAAAACATTTGGATTTCAAAGACCGTTACGAAAGATTATTTTCAGCCATAAAAATAATAAAGTCTGACTTAAGAGACTCTATGAAAGAGGATCTGGCAGAGGCAATTCTCTTCCTTAGAACTCTACATTGCATTTATTTGCATTTGCTAAGCCTAGAACTACATTTCAAGATTAATATAAACCATTTCTAGGTTTTTCATATTTTTTTTTTGGGTTCATTATAGATAAGCTTTGTTTTGGTTCTAAAACAGCCAAATAATGTGGTCTGTATTTTTGAACTGTTAAAGATCATGTTCCTGATGTTTAAGCCTGCTGCTACTATCCAGTCACTTGATTGTTTTCATTGTGTTTGTCTTTTGCTTAAACTGTGCAATACAGTAGACTGTTGGCTTCCCAGCCAGTAGTCCTGTGGTAGTTTGCGTTTCTTTCCCTCAAGGAATCTATAAAATACATTCGCATATTAATACAGAGGAGTCGGAGTCGGGGAGTCGGGGAGTCGGGGAGTCGGAGTCTGAAGTACATAAAACTGAGGAGTCGGAGTCGAAAAATTTATCTACCGACTCCACAGCCCTGCTTTAAATGCTGTCCATTTTTAGAGCTACATTTTATTGTTGAAATTTTATTAATATATGTGCACATATTTACCCTCCTGATTGACGGTATAATTAACCGTCTCATCCTGCTCCTCTTCCTCGTCACCCACTACTCCACCAGAAGTTTCGGGGGGGGGGTGCAGCTCCTCCTCTTGCTCCTCCACAGGAACTGGGGGTGGTGATGTGGATGGCCCTGGCTGCTCCTCCTCATCCCTCTCCTCCTCTTCCACATCCTCCTCCTGCTCCTCCTCTGCGGCCTGTCGCCTTGTGCGCTTGGGGCGCACAGTTGGTAGCGGAGCTCCTATAATAACACAATGTTCATATATTATAAAAATGTTTTCTAATGACGTATGCAAATTCTGTGTACTCTACTGTATTGTATATGAATACAAATTAATTTATATAGACAGTTAACCAATGGGACAATGTTATATTAAAGGGTCTTGTGGGCACTACAGGGGACTGAGCGTGAGCTGGGCTGCCACCATGGTAAAATGAGCTGTTTTTGTCTCCTTTGTTTTGTTCAGACGATCTCATGTTAAAAAAAAGTACTTGATGGAGTACACAGGATTACTATAACAACCCCACGCCTAACACAGGAATTTAGTGGGAATCTATATATATAAAACTCAACGTGTGTGTGCATGTATGTATGTATGTTCCACCATCACGTCCAAACGGCTAAAGATATTTACATGAAACTTGGCACACAGGTTACTTATATGTCAGCCACAAATATAGGATTGGTGGTTTAACCCATACCCACCCCCATTTGCCTTGGTCAGGGTTTTTCTTTAAAGTCCCATTCAACTCTATGGGAAATACATGTTATTTCATAACAGCTGTAGATATTTCGATAACACTTGGTCACATGTTATCTATACGTCCACTTAAAGTATAGGATCGTTAATTTATCCCTTAACTAACCCCATTGGTGAGGGTCGGGCTTTTTGTTTAAAGTCCCATGCAAAGCAATGGGAAAAGTATGTTCCCACATAACTTCTGTGTTCCTGTCTGCTGTCCCATGTTTTTTTCCAACAGTACTATGAATACCTTGGCTGGTGGTGATATATGTTACAACAACATGGCGTCTTGGTTAACAACATCTGACCTTACATTAATTACATATGACCTTACATAACTGTCCCCAAGGGACCCGGGCTGGCTCAACGCGATTGCCACTGCGCTGACAAGCCATTCACCTCTGCAGCTAGGGGTTCGGATCCCGCTCTCGGCTACATGTGAATTGAGTTTGGTGGTCTCAGCTCGGCCCCCGGTGGGTGTGCTATGCGAGGTAAGCCTGCGCTTAGTATGCCCACCTCCCTCCCACAAAAACCACCACACTTACACACGCACTCGCAATTGGGTTAACATGCACGCACTCTGACCATGCGGTCTCTAAAAAGAGAGGCGAAGGACTAACGGGGCTGGTTGAGCGGGCAAATCCTCTCACTCCCTTATAGGGAGTCCCTCTGCCCCGTGGGGCTTCGAAGCGGAGCAGGTAGGACGGTCTGTGTGGGAGGACCCCCTCACACCCGCCATTGCCACCCGGGGCATGGAGAAAGGTGGCAGATTACCTCTGGGGGAGGCCTGCCTACTCCCAACTCCTGCAGTCCGGCTCCTCTCTCGAGTACACGCACAAAATACACTTTAGGGAAAAAAAAACATAACTGTGACCAATAACTTACCAGGATGATATTTATTCCGGATACGCCTGACCCGGTTCATCTGGCGCCTCTTCAGGTCGGACCACTTTTTGAGGATCGCCATGCGAGTGTGTTCTTCGCCTAGTTCCTCAATCAGGGAGCTTATAACTCCCTGTTTTTCTTGCTGCCTCCGCAGCTCATCGTATCCTGTTTCCAGGAACTTCTGCAAGATGAAGAACAAAGTATATTGTAATACTTTTGTTGACAGCCTTATGGATATATGACATAAATGTATGCTATTCAACAATTGGAAGCATTCTCGCCTTATTAATCAATGACAGGGGTAACATGACAGATTTTATATACTGCCATTTCCGTCGCCACCTTTTTTACATAAATATAGCAGCCATTATCATTTGCATAATTATGAATATATACTAACTTTTAAACTAGACTAAAATGCAGTTGAAGATAATGAAATAACAGTGGTCAAAATACTTACACAAATCAGCAACTTTTCCTCAGATACAGTGAAATTACTTCCAACCATCTTGCTCTGCGATTGCGTTGCGATCATAAAGTTGGAAACTGGCAAGGGTCCAGGAAATGGTCGCGTGTTGTTCGCGTGTTGATTGCGCTGCTTGGACCGAGATGGGTCCATATGGCTTCGGCTGTATGGACCACAGTAACTCTTTTCCCTGTCAGGAGCCTAACGCCCCGGGGGGTCAGAGACGGGACCTTTTCGGAGGACCACTGACGTATGCAACCGTCGCAGTTTTTTGTGATGTCACTCTTTAGGTGTGTGCAAATTTTTCCTTGCACCGGGTGGAGTTTTTGGGTTGTGTTTTGCACGCCACAGGCTTTTCAACAGAAAATAACCAGCTGGAGGCAGAATGGTTGCAAAACACTACGGGTTTGTTACCTAACTCTGGGTTTCAAGACCAGTCCAACTCCAGCTGTTGCAAAACTACTACTCCCATCAGCCACGGTCTGTCAGTGCATGCTAAGAATTTTACTTTTGCTGCATCTAGGGTGCCACAGTTTAGAGACCCGTGCATAAAGGCCTGAAAAATGGGGGCCTGCAGAACTTACAATACTAGAAGTGCCAGCATTCCCAGGCATGCTGGAAGTTGTAGTTCTGCAACATCTAAAGGGCAATATGTATTCGAACGTCCTTGGGCCTTGAGGACACTGAAGTCAGGACGTTCGCATACGTCCTATGTCCAATAAAATGTTAAATTCATTATGCTAAATAACAAGGAAAAGTGCCTAAATACACATTTGCCAACCAGGGTGTCTGCAGCTGTCCAGGCATGCTGGGACTTGTAGTTTTGTAAAAGCAGGAGACACATTTTTTGTGAAATACTAATATCTGATCATATATACTAACTTTTAAACTAGACTTAAATGCAGTTGAAGATGATGAAATAACAGTGGTCAAAATACTTACACAAATCAGCAACTTTTCCTCAGACTTAGTGAAATTGCTTCCAACCATGTTGCTGTGTGATTGCGCTGCGATCATAAGTTGGAAACTGGCAAGGCTCCAGGAAATGGTCGCGTGTTGTTCGCGCAATTGCGCATGCGCGATCGAAAAATCGCAATCGCAATATGTATTTTGGTTAAAATATCATACATATTCGATTTCAGAGTGCTGCTACAGCAGTTTTCGAAATATCTGCAATCAATTTCGCATTCGCATGTTGCGATATTTCGATAAAATATCAGGAATATTCTGAGCCAATCAGAGCGCTCCTCCAGCATATCTCGAAATTGCGCAATAAATATCGCATTCGCATGTTGCGATATTTCGATAAAATATCACGAATATTCTGAGCCAATCAGAGCGCTCCTCCAGCATATCTCGAAATTCCGCAATAAATATCGCATTCGCATGTTGCGATATTTCGATAAAATATCACGAATATTCTGAGCCAATCAGAGCGCTCCTCCAGCATATCTCGAAATTCCGCAATAAATATCGCATTCGCATGTTGCGATATTTCGATAAAATATCACGAATATTCTAAGCCAATCAGAGCGCTCCTCCAGCATATCTCGAAATTCCGCAATAAATATCGCATTCGCATGTTGCGATATTTCGATAAAATATCACGAATATTCTAAGCCAATCAGAGCGCTCCTACCGCAGTTATTAAAAAAATCGCAATTATTTTCGCATTCGCAATAGCGAAAAATCGCATTCAATTAATTTCGATAAAATATCACGAATATTCGAATTTAGCGAATATATCTCGAATATTCGAATATATATTCGAGATATATCGCGAAATCGAATATGGCATATTCTGCTCAACACTATTAAGGAGCTGTGTAAAATGACTGATCCACTGACTGTATTACAGGAATCAGACAGAAGGGACTTGTGTGATACTGAGGAGGAAGGTAATGAGGACAACAAGAGACATGATACACCTCTTCTTAATGATGCATCCAGCATGCTTTCCGAATGGGCATTCAGTGCTGCTGGAGGTTTTGTTACTGATAATAGAACGCATCTGTCCACAGACTCCATGGACCGTCTGACATTTATCAAAATGAATCAGTCCTGTATTACCAGCAGCTATGAAGCCCCTGATGTCGATGTCACTGATTAAGTGTTTTTGAGATGTGGAATCTCTGCAGGCCTCCAGTCTGCCTAGCGTTGTGGATGTTGATTTCATCTGGAAGAGTTTTTGGCATAGGTTTCATGGGCACAATTTGACAGGTGCATATCATTTAAATTTTTGACAGCAAGGCCAATTCTTGCTTTCATCAAGAGTACCTCTATAGGGTTACGGTGTGAAGGCACCTCCGACACCCAAAGACCAATTTTTTTCTGCACCTGTTTGACAGGTGAATATCATTAACATTTTTGACAGCAAGGCCAGTTCTTGCTTTCATCAAAAGTACCTCTATAGGGTTACAGTGTGAAGGCACCTCCGACATCCAAAGACCTATTTGTCCACACTAGTTACTTTTATCCAAAGTCTGCAGAAGAGACACCAGAATTTATCCAAAAATATGTAATATTGTTCCCAGTGCACTACATGGTGGCCTCTTGTTTACAAAATAAATTAAGCTTGCAGGGAAAATTACATTTTTGTTGGCTTTATAATGTAATTATTGCTGCAGCAGCTTCTATACACAGTACAGATGTGACATTTTTTTTAGGTAGACTGATGGGACCCCCAGGCACTATATTGAAAATAATTTTTCATTTTTATTGTTATTTCAAATTTTTATGCTTTCACTTTAAGCATCAGTAAATCACTGTTTATTTAAAAATTATATTTTTTTACAAACTTTTTTTTTCATTGATACATGTCCCCCAGGGCAATACCCGGACCTCAATTACTTCCATACAAGCCTTCAAAATGGGCACTTATGTTTTTTCCAGTTTAGGTCCCATAGACTTCAATGGGGTTCGTTATTCGGTTCCGAACTTTGCAATGTTCAAAAGCTCTGGTGCGAACCGAACAGGGGGTCGTTCAGCCCATCCCTATTCTCTGCCATTGTTCATATGATTGTAGTTGAAATGTTAGATCCCCTACAATAATGTAACATGGTAGTAATGAAGTGCCCATTTAATCATCATGCTCAGATGCAGACTCAAGTACTTTAACTAATTTTCCATTGAAACTAGATTATTCTGGTAGCGTCTGAGCATCCTGTTACACTGTTCACAGTAATCTCACTGCAAACTTATATGTAGTCATTCCACAAACACACAACGCAGTGATTAAGGTTTGGGACCTCCAGTGTCTAAACACATGAACAGTGGCAAACAAACCCCTTTTTTTTGAAAAGCCTATGGCGTGTGAACACACCCAAAAAAATCCACCCGGTGCAGAAAAAATGTGCACACACATAAAGAGTGTTCACAAAAACGTGCAGACGGGTGCAACGTCAAGTGGTCCTCCTGTGAAGAGGGACCCAAACCCTGATCCCCCGGGGCGATAGGCTCCAGACGGGGACTGAGGTACTGTGGTCCGAGCAACCGAAGCCGACACGGACCCAACTTCCTCGGAGGGACTGCCGAAACAGAACCCTCCCAGTACTAGGTGGGGCTCCCCCGAAGGGAGACCCCATGAGAGCAGGCGAACTAAGCCAGAAGGCCATGTCCACCCACTCCCAAGACGTTCAGGGCTGGCCCGAGGACCCGCACCCTACTAATCACACAGTGACAAAACGTGCACAACAAAAAAAGACAAAAAAGTGACAAACACAGGCTTAAATAAAATAAAGTGGGGGAAGGGATAGTGGAGAGGAGAGTGAAAGAAGTGGCCATTGTGGTGAAACAATGACCAGGCCCTCCGGCCAGGAATAAAAAATTCCTCCGGTCCTAGCCAAAAGGCCCGGCCCAGGAGGCAGGTGCTAAAAAAAGCGTGTATCTGGTGCGGTGACCGTGGTATCTTAAATCAATGTGTCACTCACACACAGTGATCTTCAGATACCCCTGGACTGCCACTCCAGGGGCACATGCACCATAGGCTTTTCGTTCCATATCCGACCCCCCGACCGGCCAGTGCAGCCCTCCACCCCTGCCAGCAAGAGAGCCCTTCAAGGTTTTCTTGGGGAGAACTGCCGCTCAGGTAACAGTCTCCACCAATACTAGCCCCTCCAGACCCTCCGTCAACCCAGCGGATTTGCATGGCTCTGCCCCGTCCTACCACAGGGCATTACCAGCTCCTCCAACCGGATCGCTGACAGAGATTGCGCTTACACCAGCCAGCCAGAAGGCCAGACTAGAACTCGGCAAAAAGACCAAGACCAAGTGCAGCACCCATCCTCACCAGGAGCACCCTTCCAGATGGCTCAGACTCAACCATGGGCCGGCCCCCAGTATTCTGTCGGGCAGCACAGCGTAGTCCCTGCTGAAACCATCCTTCCAGGTGCAATGACGTCATTGGATTGCATCCACCCTCCCCATGTAGGAGGTGCTTCAGCGCTCCGCTGACAACTGATAAGGACAGATACCACACCCAGTCCCAGCCAAAAGGCCGAGAAGCGGCAGGGAAGACAACCACGATCAGCACGGCCTAGAGTGTGCAATAGCCGTGCCTCGCCCTGGGAGAACCACCTTCATGATCATGGTGTCTCCCCTGCCATAGGCTTTTAAAAAAAAAAAAAACCCCAATGGTAGGAGACCAATTAAAACTTACAATTGCAGAGTCTCTGCAGAGTGGGGTTGTATATGAGCGTCTACCCCTCATGGGGAGGATGCCGTCTAGTTTTGATTGAGCTTGAGGGCTTCCGGAAATTGGATCTATTTGCTTTTTGATAATATAATTGTCCTAAAAATAAGAATGCCCTTTCATCCTTGCCTGTCAGTAGTGTCTTCACCTTACTATGGACTATTACAAGACTATTGGTCTAGCCCAGAGCATTTTTTTGTGTACTATTTGGATTAAGTGGCTCTGGTGACATAGCCCTGTCATTAGCAGAAACTGACTAGCTGAGAAATGAAGACGGGGGTTTGTCAGCAGAATTTCATTCAGTTTCCATGAACCCAAAAAGAAGATCTGAGCACATTTTGGCTTTGTCCATGGCATAGGCAGGCCATGAAATCTTAAAACAGTAGTGCTGTAGGTGTGAGTAAAATGTATACTTCCTGATGTAGTCTTCAGGACATACAGTCAAAAAATGTGCGTTTTCACCAGAAAAAAGAATAGAGGAAAAATATTGCAACTAGGACACTTGTTCTGGTGACAATTGTGTATGAGGGGAGTTCCCTTCTTTTAGAGAGATTTCCTCTTATTTCCTATTGTGTCTCCTCAATCGGTCACAGATGGCAAATAAATTTTTTTTTATGATAGGCGTTTTAACTATTCTCTATACTGTACTATCCAAAACAAAAATAAATGGGTATAATAGGCTTTACAAAAGCAGTTTATTACCAATCTGGTGTATCAAAATTATGGAAATACGGAAAACTCAGATTCATGGGAGCAGGTATTGCTTTGTTGGTGGGTCCTTAGACTCTTATGCCTAGTACACACGAGAGGATTTATCTGCGGATTTTGATCTCCTGGTTGTACTAACCAGGAGATCAAAATCCCTGCGGAATTCCGTCCGCGGTGATGCGTCGCACCGTCGCCGCAATGATGACGCGGCGACGTACGCGACGCGGTGATATAAGGACTTCCACGCATGCGTCGAATCATTACGACGCATGCGGGGGGTGGATTCGGACGGATTGATCCGGTGAGTCTGTACAGACCAGCGGATCAATCCGTTGGAATGGATTCCAGCGGATAGATTTCTTAGCATGTTAGGAAATTTTTATCCGCTGGAAATCCATCCCCGGGGACAAAAATCCGCGGAAACAGATCCGCTGGATTGTACACACCAGGGGATCTATCCGCTGAAACCGGTCAGCGGATCAATTTCAGCGGATCGATCCTCTCGTGTGTACGGGGCCTTAGGTTGAAAATGTATGGGGGTCCGGAAAATTCTGAAGGTGGCGTTGATTATCTGATTACCTTTTGAGAATGACTTCTCCTTCTTGCAGTGTTTATAATAACATTGATATTTCAACACAGTGTGAGGTTTTACAGCATGGTGGCTCAATTTTTTATTTATTTTTTCGCTTTTGTTCACTCATTCATTGGTAATGCATTATAGACAAAATCATATGTAGATTTTCCATGAAGGAGCAAAAGTAGTGACTGCCTAAGGCTTATTCCATCATATTCAGCACTGTTTGCAGAGACAGGCCTTTCCAAAGAGCTCTTAAAATTCATATCAATGATAGAGGCCAATTCAAGAAACATAATAGTATCACTTTTACTGGAAAGTGCCTATGGAAACTAGAAACAATGGGTTTAACGATGAACCTAGTTACATTGCTTTGACAGAAGTCTGTCTGGAAATTATTTTAAAGAAAAGCACTAAATGGCTTCTACATCAGAAACATTTGGCCTTGAAGAGGCACTGTCATTTTACAAATTCAGAACCTACAGACCACCCCCCAGAAAATTTTACTCACCCATCCATACTTTGTCACCGCATCTCCGCTGCAGGAGTCCACCCTGGGTAAGCTGCACTGTAGGAGCTAACCTGAGTCCGTGATGTCACTGCCTCTCCCTTAAAGTGTTTTGTCATTGTGAGTGGTTCTCAGGCTACAGCAAGAGTCGCATAAAAGTCACATGCTTTTCCATATCTAGAAGCCCCATTCACTTTATTGAAAAATTATCCTGTTCTGTATATTGTGATGTGTTTATGACCTATAAACCTATTTCAAAGTCCACTTAATATATAGTATAATGCATATAAAAAATCATGGCTGGTACACTTTAAAATGTTGCCAACTATGTAGATCACTGTGGTCAGAGTATGTATTTTACTGTGAAAACAAGTAAAAAAAAATTCTGCTTTTACCAGTTGTAGTTTTAAATGTACAAGCAGAGAGGGGGTATTGCATCCCATTTACAGATTACTTCTATTGATTTCCAGTAAACAGTTGCTAATTCTCTCAGATTTTGAAGATTTGTCTCTGGAAATGTCCCTGTCTTTCATATTGACTGGCAATGGCCAGTGCACTTTATGTTGGCATTTTTTAGGTTTTGATATTAATGGGATTCTAAAGCAGAAATTTAAAGGGAGCTGATTGGAGGAGTCACAAGTCACATGCAGCACTAGGTATTGCTCAGTAAGTGCAGGGAAGAAGGTGGAAAACTCAGTGTTCATTTTTCAGTGTTTTCATGCTTGATAAATTTATAAACAGAATAGTGAATGTACAGGCCAAGTCTTTGAGGTTTACATCTGTAGCAAGGTGTCACTTTGCAATGTGGCCGAGAGACTACAGTTTGTAATTGAGAAGGAACTCAGCTCCCTCCGGTGGTCAATTGTTATACTGCCACCACTTGTTCGGTTTAATTACATCACAACAATGCATTATGGACCTTGAAGTACAGGGAGATAAAGACTCCATTGCCTTTGGTGTTTAACAGACTACGATGCCCACAGTGCCACTGTGCTACCCAAAGTGCATTGTATCATGCACAGCCTTCTGTGAGAAGCTACTTAAATGAAGGGGAGGCTTGCATCCGCACTCTTGGGACAGCAACTTCTAGCAAGCAGGAAGCCTGTGCTGAGGCCTGCTTCAAGGGCGCCTAGGCCTCAGAAGCCTGGGCCTACAGTCGCCAGCGCGGATCGCCTACCCTAAGGGGGATCCTTGACGCAGTGTTTGGTCTACGTTCCACAGCAACCAGAGTCGCCTGTCCACCAGCACTTTGTGACGGCTGCGCAGAGGACCAGAGACTGCCATTTGCGAAAAGGCCGAGAACCGGGACACTACAGACAGAGCGTACCAGAGAGGCGAGGCCTCATTGGGTGAGAAGGGCACCTGTCCAATGATATAATAACTTAATAACTGTATCGCAGGAAGGTGGATCTGATAGACTCACTTTTGTAGTTTTGGAAGTTAACACGCCACGTGCAGGGATACATTGCACACTTTATATTTACTTTGTGCGCCAGCACACTTTATATTTACTTTGAATGTTCGTTTCAATTTTTTCCTCATACTTATTGGATTACAAATTGTTAAGGTGCAACTAAGCTAGCAAAGACTTCAGTTAACCGGAAGAAACGATTACAGGACTCAGTCTGACTAACTAAGCTATCATAGTAGGACATGTGTCTAAGAACTGCCCGCTAGGGGGAGCTAAAGAATTATAGACTCATATACATAGCATAATTATTCTATACTCAGTTTGTACAGTATTGTTATTCATGAGAGCTGGGTGAGGCCTAGTGGAGAGGTACTCCAGTGCTGGTAGTACTGTATTGGGGAAATCCCTCCACCACGTTCTTACACAGGTCTGATTTTGGTCTGTAGTATTTAAAATTGTTCTTAATCTTTATCATTGACTCTTGCAGGGCCCTGTAAGAAGCCAACTGTTGTCTTTTTAACTCTGTTTCATCTTTTCTTTACCAAGTAAACACTTCTTGGTTAAACTGCATTTTGTGTGGAGCCTTATCTATTACCATTTAGACAGGTAGTCAGCACAAGGTAATAACATTTAAAGTGGAGGTTAACCCAAAAACTTAATTTTTAACATTAGATTGAGGCTCATTTTGTCAAGGGGAATCGGGTGTTTTTTTTTTTAAATCGAAGCAGTACTTACCGTTTTAGAGATAGATCTTCTCCGCCGCTTCCGTGTATGGTCTTCGGGACTGGGCGTTCCTATTTGATTGACAGGCTTCCGACGGTCGCATACATTGCGTCACGAGTAGCCGAAAGTAGCCGAACATTGTTGCGCAGTCGCCGTATAGAGCCGCACCGACGTTCGGCTTCTTTCGGCTACTCGTGACGCAATGTATGCGACCGTCGGAAGCCTATCGGAAGCCTGTCAATCAAATAGGAACGCCCAGTCCCAAAGACCATACCTGGAAGCGCCGGAGAAGATCTATCTCTAAAACGGTAAGTACTGCTTCGATTTTTAAAAAAACATCCGATTCCCCTTGACAAAATGAGCCTCAATCTAAGGTTAAAAATAGTTTTTCGGGTGAACTCCCGCTTTAATTGTATCTTTTATCCAGATTCAGAAAGACTGGCTTAAGTTTGTGCGGGCGTAGCGAATCTCATATACGCTACGCCGCCGTAAGTTTGAGAGGCAAGTGCTGTATTCACAAAGCACTTGCGTCCTAAGTTACGGCGGCGTAGTGTAAATGGGCCGGCGTAAGCCCTCCTAATTCAAATTGTGAAGAGGTTGGCGTGTTTTATGTAAATAAAGCATGACCCCACGTAAATGACGATAAACGATATGAGACGTCGGGTCCATGATAAGCTGGCCAGTATGAGAAGGCACGTCAGGGGCACGGGAGGAGGACCAGCCTCATCTCTGAGGTTGACTGATGAGGAGGAGGTCATCACCAGCTGTCTGGAGCGGGAGCAGGTGGAGGGCATGGAGGGCTTTGACTCCAGTGACCAGGACTTGAGGAGAGGTAAGTGTGTTTTATGCCCCATTCGGTGTGTGTAGCATGTGCGGGGGTGCAAGGGAACATGTGACAAGTGTGTGGGTCCACCAACATGTGAATGTTTTGTGTCATCCACAGATGTTCTGGAGGGAGCTGGGCCGTCGTCTGCCGGTGTCCGACCCATGCCATCCCCGGAACATCCTCTGCCTCAGCCTGACCCCCTGGGAAGCCCGGTAATATCGGTGGAGGGGAGTGCCCACACCTCTCCTCTAGAGGTTGTTGTGAAGGAGCTGGTGGATCTCCACCAGGAGGAATGCCTCTATTTTGAGGAGGCTTCCACCTTCCCCGGACCCTCAGACACCTCCCCGCCCATCAGGGGAACCCCCTCCAGGGCTACCCCATCCACCCCATACAGGGGAACCCCCTCCAGGGCTATCCCATCCAGGGGAACCCCCTCCCGGGCTACCCCCTCCAGGGCTACTCTCCGTCCCCCAGGAAGGCTTTACGAAAGACCAGGGGTGTACCCGGAGCCCTCCAAAAAGGGCTGCAGAGGGAGCAGGCCCGGCAGACACTCCACATGGGTGCTCTAGCCGGTGACCTGCGCCCTGTGGCAGACAGCCTGGCCTCCTCAGTCAGGACCCAGGCTGAATGCACAGTGGCTGTGCAGGGCACCGCAGCCGCTATACAGCAGTGCCTCACACAGCAGGCTGAGCAGAGCAGCTCCATCTCTGATAGCCTGCAGGATGTGAGCGCAAACTGCGCTGCCATGGTGACCTGCATTAGTGACCAAGCCCAGACCCTGGAGGCCACGTGTCACCACATGGTGGCAGGGGGTCCCTCCCCATCTGGGGACCAGGGCTCCAATGTGCAGGCCAGCCTGGAGCATCATGCCCGGGCAATTGGGGAACTGCAGGCCACAACAGCAGGCCTCGTGGCAGAGGTGAAGAGCCTGGGAGTGGCTGTACAGGCCAACACTGCTGCCATCGAGGCGGAGGGAAGGCAGACCAGGCGCCACCAGCGGCAGATCACCACCCTCCAGCTGCGGATGCAGGCGGAGATGAACTCTGTCCTCACCCGCATTGCCCTTGCATTGGAGGGCATGCAGTCAGCATCTGCCAGGAGTGACAGACCAGGGGATGATCCTCCTCCTGATGCCCCACCCCCCCACTCGAGGCTCCCCCCAGACAACTAAGGAGCCGTACCCGTGGCACCAGGCCTGGCCCACGAGAGGGCAAATGAGTGCTCTTTTTTTTGTTTGCTCAGAATTTGAGCTTTTTTTTTTTTGGAGAGACGTTCACAGAAGAATGTGCCGTCCTCCTATAAGGGCATGCCATGTCGGCCAATGGCATGATCCCTTTTATTTTTTTGGTAGTCACTGCACATGGTCAGTAGTGCAGGCTACAGTGTGACTGGTGTGTGAATGTGTGGGTGACATTCCTGCCAGCAAGGCGTGTCACCTTGGGTCGTCGAGGAGAGGTTATCCCCACGACCGTATGGACAGCAACATCATTGGGGCCTTGGCGTGGCGTTGCTGCTCCCAAGTCCTGCACAGTGGACTTGGGCTAAACCAATGTGAGGTGGATGTGGTGTGTGTGAGCTAGGGACCACAGTGGTGTGCATGCGTGCATTGTCTGTGTGCCATGATGAATGTGTGTGTTTAACTTGCAAAGATGCGTTCCACGAGGCAACTCCTGACTGCTGTTCCCTCAGCAGACGGGGTTGCCTCGCTTAGGTGGGGGACTGTCTGGTTCGGGGGTCAGGTCATCACATATGTCAATCTCCAGGCCCTTTCTCATGGCGTAGTTGTGCAGCACGTAACATGCACGATGATCTGGTACACAAAGTTTGGGGAATACAATAAGGTCCCCCCTGATTTATCCAGGCATCGGAAACGGGACTTCAGGATGCCAAATGTGCGCTCCACCACTGCACGGGTACGTATGTGTGCAGCATTGTATTTTCTATCTCCTCTGGATTGGGGATTCTGGTATGGAGTCAGGAGATGGGGCCCAAGTGCATATGCAGAGTCACCTGGAAGGGAAAAGACAGGAGGATGTTAGTCATGCATGTGCCCCTCGTGATGTCTGCATCATGGGGTCGGACAGTAATGCCTGACTCCCATGTCACTCACCAACCAGCCAGCTGTCCCTGTACATGTTCTGTTTGAATTATGTTGGAATGTTGCTTTGACGGTATATGTATCTGTAGTGACTGGCCCCGAGGTGTTTGGCACGGACGTGCCATATTAGGCATTGGGCATCGGCTATCACCTGTACGTTGATGGAATGCCACTGCTTACGATTGCGGTATATGTGCTCTGTGGCATGGGGGGGCCGTAGTGCCACATGTGTGCAATCAATGGCCCCCAAGGTGCGTGGGAATCTGGCAATTCTGTAGAAATCCTGCATTGCCTTCTGCCGCAGATGCTCATGGGTGGGTTTGATGATGTGGTGGGACATGCCTGTGAGGATTGTGGGGACAACCTGGTGCACGCATCTGCTCATGGTGGATTGTGACATCCCAGACACGACTCCACTTGTACGTTGGTAAGATCCACTGGTGAGTGTTGCCAGTACCTTGACCAGTGGCTGCACTGCATGTGAGCGTTGTGTCTGGCTGGTGATTTCATAATGCAGGGCTGTGGCTAATTCAAGGATGGCATCAGGGCTGAATCTAAAGATGCGATACACCTCCGATTGCCCCATGCCAAAGACGTTCATGCGCGTTCAGTATATCCTCTCCCGTGCCCTCCTCCGTGCCTGTGGACGCAGTAGTGCTAAGACCATGGCTGCCCCTGGCATGTTGGCATACAGATGTGTTGTCCTGCAAGTGTGGTTGCTCAGCTTGTCCATAACGGTGCTGCTGCAGCTGCTCTCCAGCTGACCTGTGCACGTCTTTTGCTGAGTTACACCTGCTTTATGAGGAATAACTTAAGGCCGGACGTACAACTTACGCGCACATCACGTAGCCTGCGCCGGGCGCAAGTACGTTTGTGAATCGCCGTATCTCCCTAATTTGCATATTTGAATATAAAATCAATGGGAGCGCCAGATGCGTCCAGCGTAAATATGCGCCCACGATACGCCGGCTTACGCAAGTGATGTCGGTCGGATGAAGCCTATTTTTAGGCGTATCTCAGTTTGTGGGCACGGCGCATAGATACGACGGCTCATATTTGATAATAAAAAATAAAAACTGAAAGCTTATAGACAGCTTTAGGAGCTGAGTGCATTTCTGGCAGTTCAACAGGTATTTTTCTGTACCTGCAGCAGGGTTTGAAGAGTGGTAAAAAATGGGGGGCTGTGAATATATTGCAGAGATGTACTGCATGCCGTTTTTTGTGTTTTTTTGCCCTGGCATACACCTTAGATTTAAAGGGGTTGTTGTAAAGCTTCCTGTTTTTTCACCTTAATGCATCCTATGCATTAAGGTGAAAAAACATCCGATGCTTACAAGCCCCCCAGCCCCCCCCCCCCTCGTTTACTTACCTGAGCCCTCGAAAGTCCCGCGTCATGAACACGCTGGTTCTCGGTCTGGTCTTCTCGGCTGTTCTCGGCTCTTCATTGAAGATTGCTAGCAGCGAAGCCATTGGCTCCCGCTGCTGTCAATCAGCAGCGGGGCCTTGTGATACACTTGGCGGCTTTGGCCGCCACTGTATCACACAGGAGCATGCCTGCAAGATAACCCCCTTGGGAGAGTGCTTCCCAGAAGGGAAGTTAGCTCTTGCGGAGAGGAGCCGAGACAGCTACGAGGGACCCCAGAAGACGAAGATCAAGGCCACTCTGTGCAAAACTAACTGCACAGTGGAGGTAAGTATGGTATGTTTGTTATTCTAAAAAAAAATACCTTTACAACCCCTTTAAAGCATTTTAGTATTTTCTTACTTCTCTCAGGGAAGTATGCTTGAAAATCTCTGCAGCCAAGTTCCCAAATGTGTTCACCAGTTGCATTTCATTGCAGGGGGTCTGAATATGGGCCAGGCCTTGATTTTGCAGATAATCTATTTCCTTTGTGCTCTTGATCCAGTAAGGACCCTAACACTATGCATTATGTTAACCCAGTGCGTTTAACGCTCCACTTTGAGGGGACCCACAGAAAATTGGACAACAAACTTTTTCTTTAATACAGCACACCAAACTGGTTTATCGTCTGTGCATTGCTGTGCTCTAAAATACAAGTGTGTTTAATTGTGCTGCCTAGGTGCATTGAGGTACCAATCAAAATGATTAACACAGCAAATGGGCATCTTTTTAAACCATCACGCAGGCACTCATTAGCAAAAAGAGAGAGCAGAATGGAATGCATTGTTGTATTTTTTGTTGTTGTACTGATTATCACCTTTACTGTCCCCCCCCCCCCCCCCCCACCTTGCTCCAAGCTACATATGGCTAACACAGAGGCTGCTAGCCAAATCCAATTATAGATAAATTGATTTGCCTCTAGAACCCACACGCCAAGCCATTTCTTGGGCTTTGCTTAAAATAGGACTAAATTACAACTCCTTATATTTATTTGGCCTTTAATTTGTTTATAATCCCATTGTGTGCGTGCATGGTTTTTTTCTCCTTGTGGCTGCGGTTAAGGTTTAACCCCTTATTAATCTGACATATGGTTTTGCTTCCAATGTGCATAGTCAACAATTGCTCCTGTAAAAAAAAGAACACAAAAATGTACACATATACAAAAGACAACATTATAGGACAAGTCCACTCTTGTGCCAAAAATGTGCCAAAAAACGCCCCTCCAAATTATTGATTTTAGATATTTTCAGTCTAGTGTACTGTTAATGCTACACAATACAAAAGCATTTTAGATAAATGCCCTCTTCCATCCTTGTGGTTATAGTTTAGAGAAGTCCCTTTTCCGTTCCAGGAAGACCGTACCCCTGTGCACAAAGCCAGCTCCATAAAGATGTGGTTGGACCAGTTTGGTTCGGAGGAACTCAAGTGGCCTCAACAAAGCCCTGACCCTGATTTGGTACAACAATTTTGAACCAGGTCTTCTCATACAACATCAGTACCTGACCTCACAAATGGGCACGATTTTTCTAGAGGCACAAGTAATTTGAAATTCAAAATTGCAGCAAAATATGGTTTTGTTAACTTATTTTCAATAAGCTATTCATTTTTATATTGTTGTTTTTGGCTGGAGTTTTGATTGTTCAATATCTGACCCAAGTTAATTTTACCAAATCCCCCTGGCATATTAACTTTTGAACTGGAACTCCAGCCACACCTTTTTATTGGTTTTAAAACCATCTGTCAGGTTTGAATTGCTATTCTTTCTAAACACCTTATGCAGCTGAAAATAGAGGTCATGTGATCACTTATAGAAAAAGAAAAAATACATTTATAATTTTATATATATATATATATATATATATATATATATATATATATATATGTGTGTATATATAGCAAAAAAAGACCTAACAAGGTGTTGTAATCCCTCTCCACTCTATTTTTATTACCAGGCCCCAGTGTCCAGACAGTGCACATTGCACTGCCAATTTATTTTAATAATTTTTCACCATATTCTGTCACTTTCACCTTCGTGTGTGTGTTTTTTTTTTCTCACTGGGGTGGAGGGTGTGAGTCCACTGGCTTGCCCTGATGTCTAGCGAGACAATGTGTGGCCTCCACTGACCCTAAGAGGGGGTAGGATCTCTCTTCGGGAGACCCCCTCATCCTAGTACTCTGTGGTTGGCTTCAGGTGGCCATGAGGAGAGGGGTCCGCCAGGCCTTCTGGCTGGGTGGACCAAGTCGTACCCTTTGTCCCTGTCAGGAGCCTTGGGGATCAGGGAGAGATCCTACCCCTTTCGGAGTGTGGACAAAGCACACCCTTATGTGCACTTTTTAGTGTGTGTACACATGCATGTTTTTTTGTACTCTTAACAGTTTTGGCTTTTGGTTTTAAGCACCACCACGTATTAAAAAATAAATAAGAAAATAAGGAATATGTATGTATAACACAGGCACAACAGAAAGTGAAAAGAAAATTGCACAAGGTGTAAGGGAATCTTCTTAGACATCTGTCACTGGAATCAGTGTCCCCACTGGAGGACTTAAAGTGGATTTAAACCCACTCTCATCCTTTCTAAACTACTGCCATAGTGCTGATCTATAAGGATATACATGCCTCCTGCATGTATCCTTACCTATCAAATGTCTTCCCCTCTGTCTTTTATAAGAACTGAAAAACTGCAGATTCTGTGGGTGGATCTGTTGTCTGGAGATCAGTGGGTGGAGTTGTGATGTCAGTAGACTCCCCGCCCACCTCTACACTCCCCTTGTCAATATGCATTTTTCCTGTGTATTCCTTACACTAAATTCTGCTATGATTACTAACATCCAGTCAAAATCCAGAAAAATAACAACATGACTTCAGAAAAGGAGTGGGGGTGGGAATTAAAAAATAATGCCTGTCTCAGGCTAGTGCATGAGATATGTAAATAACCTGGCATTCACAGCAAGGGGGAGAACGGACAAAAGTTTTCTCCTGTTTGTCCGTTTATTTCACTGAAAAAAGAGGATTGTTAAGATTGTTAACTCTTTGTGGCAAGACTGGGCACAGATGAAAGGACATCTCATACTCTGCATTGTGACAGAAAAAAAAATTACTTCGGGTTTACATCCACTTAAAATCCACCTATTGCTCTGGTGACAATGCAACATTTTTGAGTTCCCATCACTTTTTGCCTCATCAGTATAAACAGGTGGTCATCAGTATAAACAGAGGGGGCAACCTCCCCAACAGGTAGATAATGAAAACTTCACCAATGGTCCACCAACACAAAGCCAAATAAATTTCAGCTAAAAATACAACCTCTTCAAAGCCAGGTCACCTTCACTGAGTGTGTTTCAATGCAAAATCTTCTCCTTTGTCCATAGTTTTCCTTTAGGTTTCCTTCAGCAGCTTGCTAGTTAATCCTGTGTAAGTGCCAATTATTTTCTTAATTTTCCAGTTTTTATTCAGAATTTCCCCATGGCAAAAAGCTTAATATATGGGATTGGCACTAAAGACAATTTGTTTATTTAGCAGATTTATCCTCGTATAAGCTATTGATTACAGGAGCAAAGCTACCTTATTGACGGGAGACATCATGGAGCACAAAGCTTATATTTATCAAAGGTCTCAGCAAGGAAAAAAAAACAAAAAACAAAAAAACAGAGCAAATAAACTGCCTGCTAAACACTAATACTGAATGGCAAGAAAAATACAATAAGACAATGCCGTAAGTCATGCATCGTCTTCCCTCTGGAGAACTTAATTTGCAACTAATTTTAAATTTAAAAGCAAACATGAAATATGAACCTGCGGGACTCTGAATGCTGTGATAATTCATTTATATTTATAAATATAGAATGAAGGCAGATAGATTAATAGACAAACAGGGAAACTTATATAGACAAATGTCAGATGCAGGCGGTCCCCGTGTTATAAACAAGATAGGGTCTGTAGGTTTGTTCTTAAAGCGGTGGTTCCCCTAAAAATAAAATTTTAACATTGCTTTTCCCAAATAAATTACGATTAGAATCGGCCGGTTTTATTAAAAAAAAAAGGTCCGTACATACCGTTTGTTATTTTCGTTCCCACCGCCACTTCCGGGTACGATGCTGGCGGTGGGCGTTCCTAATTGATGGACAGGCATCCGACCGACGCATACATCGCGTCACGAGATGCCGAAAGAAGCCGAACGTCGGTGCGGCTCTATACGGAGCATGCGCACCGACGTTCGGCTTCTTTCGGCATCTCGTGACGCGATGTATGCGTCGGTCGGATGCCTGTCCATCAATTAGGAACGCCCACCGCCAGCATCGTACCCGGAAGTGGCGGTGGGAACGAAAATAACAAACGGTATGTACGGACCTTTTTTTTTTAATAAAACCGGCCGATTCTAATCGTAATTTATTTGGGAAAAGCAATGTTAAAATTTTATTTTTAGGGGAACCACCGCTTTAAGTTGAATCTGTTTGTAAGTCGGAACAGGTACATTTTTTAAGTGTAGCTCGAGCCAAAAAAAAAACGATTTGTAAGCTTTTTGGATAGCATAGGGAAGGGTTAACACTCCTGTAATGTTTATTTTGCTGTCTGTGCCCCTGTTCAGAAGATTTCCTCTCACTTTATGTCCCAATGACAATTGGATTTTGAAAATGTTGGGTTGTTGTGGAAACAAGGATTGGTAATAAAGCAGTGGAGAGTCCTTTTTTTAACGTCGTTTTAAACTATGTAGTTTTTCGGGTTGTAAAAAATGATCGTGTGTGGGCTAAAACGACGTTAAAAACCCGCGCATGCTCAGAAGCAAGTTATGAGACGGGAGCGCTCGTTCTGGTAAAACTACCATTCGTAATGGTGTAAGCACATTCATCACGCTGTAACAGACAGAAAATCGCAAATCGTCTTTTACTAACACGGAATCAGCTAAAGCAGCCCCAAGGGTGGCGTCATCCGCATGGAACTTCCCCTTTAGAGTGCCGTCGTACATGTTGTACGTCATCGCGCTTTGCTAGAGCATTTTTTTAAAACGATGGTGTGTGGGCAACGTCGTTTTAATGATGAATTTGGAAAAACTTTGTTTTTTCTACATGCCGAAAAACATTGTTTTTTTTCATGCCGAAAAATGATTGTGTGTACGCAGCATAACAGGAGGGAAATTCCCGTCCTAGGGGTAGATTTCCTCTCACTTCCTGTCATTTCCATCCGTTTGTAAGTAGGAGTCGTTTGTAAGTCGGATGTTTGTAACAGGAGACCGCCTGTATTGTAACTAGTCACACACAATAGAGATTCATTGAAAAGGTGAGATTTTTTTATTTTATGTTGTCTTCTCTCCTATCATCCTCTAGTTTCCTTTCTCCTCTTCTTCAGCTATCCTAATTTCTCTGATCTTCATTCCTCTCCTCCAGCCATCCTCTCTTCTCCTTTATCCTCTCCTCTCCTGCAGCCATCCTCTTTTCTCCTTTATTCTTTTTTCCTGCTATCCTTTCTCCCCCTTTAAACTCTCTTCTCCTACTATCATCCTCTCTTCTCCTTTATCCTCTCCTCCAGCCACCCTCTCTTCTTCTTTATCCTCTCATCTAGCCATTCTCTATTCTCCTTTAATCTCTCCTCTCCCCCTGAGATCCTGTCATCTCCTTTATCCTCTGTTATCCTCCTTCCATCCTTTTTTTTTCTTTATTCACTCCTCTCCTCTATTCCAGCCATCCTATAATTTCCTTTCCCTCCCAGTTTCTCTATGTTCTACTCTACCCTAGCAATCCTCTCCTCAGCCATGTCCTTTCCCCAAGTCATTCACTCCTCTCCCCTGACTATCCTGTTTACTCCCTTCTCCCCTGTACCCAGCCACGTTCTCATCTCCCCAGCCCTGACACCATTCTCTTCTGCACTTCTGTCCTCTCCCACCACCACCCTCTATTCTCCTCTGTCCTTTCCCAAACTCCAGTGATTCTCCCTTCTTCCTTATCCTCTCCCTCCTCTTCTTTGCTACTGTCATCGTTTTTTCTCCCCATCTTCTCTCCCCCAAACATCTTCTCATTTTTCTTCTGTTCTCTCATCTCCCTTCTAGCCATACTTCTCCCTCAATACTTCACCAAGATTAATAAAAAATGTAGCGCTAAGGTGGGCCCGGACTGGCCATAGGGCATACCGGACATATGCGGGCCGCCTGGCTGCATGTCACGTCTCACCCCAGTGCACTCTCAGCTGCGAGTCGGAGCTGCACTCGAGTGACACCTGTCGGCACATCAGGGGGCCAGGACCCGCAACGATCCCCTTCTCTCTGGCACGGTGGCCGCGGCTCTGATGATCTGATCAGTCTCGGCTGTCTCACACAGCCGAGCAGATTGAAGCCGCCTCCCCCTCCTCCTTTATGTCTACACAGGGGGAGGGGACCCGACATGCAGTCCCGCTCTGATCTGAGGTACATTATGGGTCTGAAGGGGGGTTTCTGTATTGTAGTTGGGTTTCTGTATTGTAGGGGGGGGGTTCTGTATTGTAGGGGTGGTCTGAAATGTAATGTAAAGGGGCCCAGAGGTGCAGGGTGTTGTGGAATGTAAAGGGGTCCAGAGGTGCAGGGTGCTGTGCAATGTAAAGGGGTCCAGAGGTGCTGTGTAATGTAAAGGGGCGCAGAGGTGCAGGGTGCTGTGCAATGTAAAGGGGTCCAGAGGTGCAGGGTGCTGTGTAATGTAAAGGGGCCCAGAGGTGCTGCTCAGTCTAAAATGCCTGGGCCTATTTTTTGTCCCAGTCCGGGCCTGCGCTAAGGTACAAACTAGATATACACTGGCCCAGATTCAAGAAGCACTTGCGCCCGCGCAACCGTAGGTTGCGCAGCGCAAGTGCTTACTTGCTCTGGTGTAACGAGTGCTCCTGATTCAGGAACCTCGTTACACTGACTGCAGGCTAAAATCTGCGCAGCATAAGGCTCTTATGCCTCGCAGATTTTAGGCTGCATTCTTGCGGGGGCCGCTAGGGGGCGCTCCCATTGTGTATCAGCGTGTAGTATGCAAATTGCATACTACCACTGATTCACAAGCTTGCGCGGGCTCCGCGCAAGCCAGGTACGGAGTTTCCGTACGGCTACTTTTAGCGCAAGGCTGCCCCTTCTAATAGTAGGGGCAGCCAATGCTAAAGTATAGCCGGCCTTCCCGCGACGTGAAATTTGAATTTCACGGCGTTTGCGTAAGTGAAACGTGAATGGCGCTGGATGTCATTTGCCGCAATGCACGTCGGGAAAGTTTCTCGACGGAGCATGCGCTGTACGCTCGGCGCGGGAGCGCGCCTAATTTAAATGATTCCCGCCGGGCAATTTAACTTGCGCGCGCTTACGCCGGGCAAATTTGCCGGCGCGCCCTCACAATTCACGGAGCTACTGCTCCGTGAATCGAGGGCAGCGCAAAATATTTGCGGGGGCGCAGGGCAAAATCGTTGCCCTGCTCCCCCTCAAATATCGCGCAATTCTACTTGAATCTGGGCCACTATTGAGTATAACAACTGTTGCTACACACATAAATCTCCAAATGGTGTGCAAACATGTAACAATAATACAACATGCATGTGTATAGAAAATAATGATAAATGTCCAATAATTAAACAAATCCGTGTCCTGAACACATAAAGTCCAACAAAGAGAAGTTGTTGTTCAGAAGGGAAACCCAGTGATGAGGTGAACACGTGGAAAAATCAAGATAATATATCTTCTATCCTAAACGTAGGGTGTATACTCTTACCAGAAAAGGTGGACGCAAATGCCATTAACATTGAGTCAATCGCGCAGGTAAAGCCAGGATCTGCACTTCTCCAAGGCAGTCATTGGGTCCCGAACGATTTACAAAAGGAGCATCCAGGGGTCTTGTGGACAGCCGTACGAGTAAAAGACCAGATAACAAGGCCAGATGGAGGGACCGGTGTGTCCGTGCGGGAGTCCGCACTGACTCCATTTGAAGATTTATGTGTGTAGCAACAGTTGTTATTAAGCTCAATATTGCATATCTAGTTTGCACCTTAGCGCTACATTCATCTTGGTCACTACCCACGTGCACCCACCACGTGGGTACCTACCGGAGCATGATGGGACGGTGATGCCTATATAAATGGGATGCAAGGCGCGCTTCCATCATTACAGCGACAACAGGCGACGAGGCAACATCGGAAGAGGGGAGAAGAAGACCCTGACGTCACAGAAGACCGCGCCGGCTGCCTGCTAGAAATTGAGCTAACACACAAAGATAGCAGGCAGCCAGCGCTGAAGAAGAAGGCACCGGACATCTGCAGAAGAACCGGGGTTCGCCGAGTCAACAGCGGAAGAGGGGAGAAGATGGAAGAAGACCCCCGGAGTCCGGAGAAGCCCCCCCCCGGAGAGCGGAAGAAGAAACCCCCCCCGGAGAGTGGAAGAAGAAGCCCCCCCCTGCTAATAGAGCTAATAAAGAAGACAGGGGGGGCATCCGGAGCAGAATAATAAATTATTTTAAAAAGCCTTGTGTTGTGTGTTTACTAACTTTAACTTTTTGCCTACAGGTGAATGGATAGGGGTACGATGTACCCCATATCCATTCACTTAGGGTGGGGGGGCCGGTATCTGGGGGGCCCCCTTATTTGAGGGGACTCCCAGATTCCTATAAGCACCCCGCCAGCAGACCCCGACAACCAACGGCAAGGGTTGTCGGGAAGACGTCCTGTCCTCATCAACATGGGGACAGGGTGCTCTGAGGTGGGGGGGCCCGCAGTGCGCCCCCCTGCCCCAGAGCACCCAACCCCCCCATGTTGAGGGCATGCGGCCTGGCACGGCTCTGGAGGGGGGGGGCGCTCGCTCGTCCCCACTCCCTTCCTGACCGGCCGGGTAGCGTGCTTTGGATATGGGTCTGGTATGGATTGTAGGGGGACCCCTACGTCGATTTTTCGGCGTAGGGGGGTCTCCTTACAACCCATACCAGACCTAAGGGCCTGGTATGCTCCTGGGGGGTGAACCCATGGCGGTTTTTTCTTTGAAAATTGGCATGGAGTTCTCCCTCAGGAATGCATGCCGAGCGACGCTGTCATTTTTTTTTTTTTTTCCCGACGCAACTTTTTTAAGCCGTCGCGATCCTCAAAACTCGGCGTAACGTAACTTCGCGCATGCGCAGTACGGCCGGCGCGGGAGCGCGCCTCATTTAAATGGGACTCGCCCCATTTGAATAGGAACGCCTTGCGCCGGCGGAATTTTAGTTACACAGCCTGAAATTTCTAGATAAGTGCTTTGTGGATCGGGCACTTAGGTAGAAACTTTAAGGCAGTGTAACTTAAATGGGATTTTTTAAGTTACGCCAGGTTTTTGTGGATCTGGCCCATAGCGTATATATTTTTTCCAATAAGCTCTGTAATTTCCTTCAGAATAAGGTTTTCATTTGTACAAACATTTTACAATGCTCTATCAAGGCAGTAGTTTTTTTTTTTTTTTAAATAATCCCATAAAATTTAGAATTGTTTGTGTCTTTATAACTTATGTTTGCAGGTAAGATCCAATTTCATGATAAACTAAAAAAACAACAACAAATGAATGAATGCATTTACTGGACACAAAATACCAACAGATAAGGCTTCTAATATGGAGATTTTTATATAGGCTTGTGCTGATTCATAAGATGAGTCACAGTCCAGACATCAATGTATAGCAATACTAATCTGTATATCTCTCCGTACTGCAAAGAGATCCTGTAATTGCTTCTGTACTTTCAGCATGGCCTGGGATAGTGATTATTGATCCAGGAGGTTTGGGGTAGGAAAATACTGTCAGTTAATGTTTAAGGTTTCATATAACCCTTGATAAGTGATCAGTGTTTAAATTTTTAGTGGTAGTTTTATCAGCATTCCATACCTGTCAATCATTGTTATCCACACATGCCGACACAAAGATACATATGTGTATTGCATGTATTATCCCCTTTTTTCTGCAATGACACTGTGTTAAAAAAATAACAGGGAAGATAAAAAAGAGGCTAGAGTACCACAATGCAATCTATAAAAAGTGATCCATGGATTAGACTGCATGCAGCCTGTTCCGTTTGAGATTATCACCTCTTTACTATACTTCGGCACGAGGATGTTTTTTTATATGCTCCTTGTTTCTGTCAAGGCTTTATTTACTGATGCTGATTATTAGATACATTCATAATGTACTGTATTACTACACATTCAGCCTGCCTTAACCCCTTTAAGGTATGTTGTCTAAAACATTGATGGTACCCATCAGCACCATGGGAGCATAAGAGAGAGCTGGCTGCTGGGGAAGTAAGTAATAAGGTGAATATACCTCTACTTTAAACCTCCCCTGGACTAAACGAGCATTTAAACCTTGCTACCAGAAATATGGGGGGGGGGGGGTGCATAATACTCACCATACTACTAATATATTATGGAGTTCAGCTTTACATGGAGACAATGTTATAAATCTAAGCTATTTCATAACACCCTGCTATCTATCATTTACAATGCAAAGAAACATTGGGGCTGATTTACCAAGCCTTTGCTCCATGATTCATGGAGCAAAGGCTGGAGCAACAGCCGTTTTGTCATTTTCTTTATTTACTATAATGCCGAGTGCGCCCACTTTAAGCATTATTAAATTCACTGCTTCCGAAAAAATTACCGTTTAAAAAAATAAATAAAAAAGCATTGATACATGTCCCCTGGGGCAGGACTCAGGTCCCCAAACACTTTTTTAGGACAAAAAGTAGCATATTAACCTTGAAAATTAACACTTTTGATTTCTCCCATAGAAATCTAAAGGGAGTTAGGTGGCGGCTTTACATATTAATTGCATTGCGCCCTCTGCTGCACTGGTTCATGCGCCTAATTAAGGATTCATCCGGCGTGCCAATTAAGCCATGAACCAGCGCAGCGCATTGTTAATAGTAGATCAGCCCCACTATGTTATACTTACATAACATATGTAGCTCCTAATAACTGACAATACCTAAATACAGTCACAGCAGGTCATTGCGTGGGTAGACACTGACAAAGGGCCATCTTCAGAAACACAGCTACCATCTTTTGTCAGCAGCAATGTATTGGTGCTGGTACTGGAGTAGCTGATAGGTTGATATGGCACACCTTTACTTTGCGGTATAGGATGTAGGTGGCAGGGATAGTAAATTCAGATTGGAAGAGTGTACTTTAAAGTAGCCGTACATGTAGCCGTTTGTGAATGATCTAGCTGCAAACATTAGCAACCAAGTATCAAACAACGCACCTCCTGCAGTACTTTGCAACTGACTGGGAATAAATACTAGATTACCAAAAGTATTGGGACGCTTGCCTTTACACGCACATGAACTTTAGGCCGTAGGGTTCAACATTCAGTTGGCCCACCCTTTGCATCTATAACAGGTTCAGCTCTTCTGGGAAGGCTGTCCACAAGGTTTAGGAATGTGTCTATGGGAATGGTCAAACCTTGTGGACACCTTCCCCGAAGAGATGAAGCTGTTATAGCTGCAAAGGGTGGGTCAACTCAATATTGAACCCTATGGAATAAGACTGGGATGCCATTAAAGTTCATGTGTGTGTAAAGGCAGGTGTCCCAATACTTTTGGTAATATAGTGTAGCTCAAAATAAGACCAATCATTCGTAAATGTAAACCACTGATTAAAAACCGATCATTTAATCTAACTGCATTATGATGGCTTCTCCTGCACACACAAATATTTGTTCCACCAATCAGACACGATTGACAAATTTCAGACATGACTGGTCAACACAGCAAAGTTGAAATCGATCAAGAACCCTTTAAGTTGATTGAACAGAGACTCTCTGGTTTGCCATTTAAAATCTGATCAGTCAGTTTTGGCGCTTTCAATGATTGATTAAATGCTCATATTCATAGGTGTGTGTCTGGTTACTGATGTTGTGGAAAACAGTGACCTGTTGTAATATTTCTGAACATTTATGTCCTTAAAGGGGTTGTAAACCTTTGTGTTTTTTCACCTTAATGCATCCTATGCATTAAGGTGAAAAAACACCTTGCAGTGAAAGGCCCCCCAACCCCCCCGTTTTACTTACCTGAGCACGAATTCCCATGGGCGCGATCCCACCGTCGCTCTCTCCATGGGTTCTCGGCTCTGTGTGGGAGATTGATAGCAGCGCAGCCATTGGCTCCCGCTGTTGTCAATCTAATCCAATGACACGGGTGGCGCCTAGTCCTGCATTCGGTGGCTATGGACGCAGAATGCTGGACACGGGAGCGCGCACGCAAGGTAAGCCCCTTGGGAGAGCGCTTCTCAGAGGGGGTTATCTGATGTGGGGAGGAGCTGAGACAGCCGCCGAGGAACCCCAGAAGAGGATGTTCGGGGCCACTCTGTGCAAAACGAGCTGCACGGTGGAGGTAAGTATGACGTGTTTGTTATTTTTTTTTTTTATCAAACCTATTGTATCACTTTAAGGCAGTCTGTAGGCAACTGTATCTGCTCAGCCTCAACCACATGGCCTGTCCTCAGTCCTTTTATGATACAGTTAGTGGGAACTGGTGAAAGTTCAGTTTCTCGTGAACCTTTTCACTCTTCGCTGCATTCTTCAATGTGCTAAACGTTTGTGGTGATAGTCACTTTAAGCACTTCCTCTTTGAATTGACAGAAGTTAGCTTGTTGCAATCCTTGACAAGTATTTCTCCGAGCACATGACACCTCTGCTATCACACTTCTCCAGAAAAGTATTTTACAGTTGCGTTACACGGTCATGAGAGGAAGGGGCCAAGTTTTCACTTGGCAGTACATTCAGACATTGTTTGACAGCTTTCAAAAAGAAAAAAGGAGACGTAGAAGATAGCCCACACTGAGTTGGTGGTAAAAGCACACATATTGCAAATCCCAGTGCCCACCTCCTATATGTGCTGCATTCTCAACAGGGAACTGAATACCAGAGATAATGATGCTGATTACATGATTCCCATTCTTATTTTCCAAAGATCCCTTCTAACAACAACCAGGAACCATTGTGGGGGGGTTGTAAAATTCAGTTAATGAAAATCAAAAGAAGACAAAAAAAAAAGAGATTTTGATTTGATCTGAATAGAAAGGGGCGACAGATAGGCTATAATCTCATTGCTAAAAATATATCACTTGATGAGTAATTACCAGGGATTTAAATAAAAAAAGAGGCAATGAAATGTAAAAAGTTCAGCTTAGGGCAAGAGGACGCAAATGATAGGCGCTGACATCTGGTCAACGTCACGCTGTGGTGTTTTTTTTTTCCTGCGCAAAGTGCAATAGAGCGTAAAGAGAAAAATATATGCAGTACATATTTATGTATTAAATTAGACATATAAAGCATTAAGAAAAATACAAATTATATTATTTCCCAGATAGCTCAGAGACAAACAACACTGTACCCCTATATAAAAGTCCCTATATTTCTATAAAACAGCTGTTCAATTTTTTTACACCTTTAAAAATTCTGCCAACTTTTTTTTTTATGTTCTATGGAGAACATTAACCACTTCAGTCCCAGAAGGTTTACCCCCTTTCATGACCAGGCCATTTTTTTTGCGATATGGCACTGTGTTACTTTAACTTTGTTTATTATCATTTTAAATCATATATGAAGGAGTTAATTATTATTCTTTATTATATGAAGAATTTGTTAGGAAGCAGTTAGGTCTTTTATCCAGGTCGGTATAGGAGTAAGGATGTCCATGTAATCCGCAGACATTGTGGTATGTGTTACCATGACAACAGCTTATCACCTCGTATACCGCGGCTCTATCCCCATTGAAAAAGTCACGTGGTCAGTGACGCAACACGTCAGGGAACGAGAGCCGAGGTGACGTGTCTTCTGGTCACAGCTACTACCGGAAGTCTTCTTCTCATTGCTGTTTTTACCTTTTTAAATTGTAAGTGCATTACTTTATTATTGATTAAAATATTGTTACTACCTACTACACTATGGAGCCCCCCCTTTCTCCACTATTGAGTCTGAAAATCCAGGGAATCTGACCGGGATCCTGAGCAGACAGGGAGTCACTTTATCTGGGACTGCTCAGCTATTGTGGATCCATCTAAAATACTTCATATATGAGCCAATGAGGTGAGAAGCTGGGGGAAACGTGGGCACCCGCACTGGAGGAAGGCACTCTGAACTATTTTATATATACTTTACAGACTGCACTATATACTCTGCACTTCATTATATATACTACACGGACTGCACTATATACTCTGAACTGTATTATATATACTATACGGACTACACTATATACTCTGCACTGTATTATATATACTATACGGACTGCACTATATACTCTGAACTGTATTATATATACTACACTGAATTAACTATATACTCTAAACCAGGGGTCTCCATACTTTTCAAGCAAAGGGCCAGTTTACTGTCTTTCAGACTTAAGGGGGGCCGGATTCTGACCAGTGGGGGTAGAAAATTCCCCAGGGCCGAGCATCAGTGAGAATAAACATGACCCCAGTGCTGGTGGGCAGTAGAAGGAGGAATAGTGCTCCATCATTGCTATTAGTGGAATAAATAGTGCCCCATTGTTGGTGTCATTGGGAGTAATAGTGCCTCATATCGTTGGGAGCAATACTGCCCCAAGGGCCGGATGAAGGCCAGCAAAGGGCCACATCTGGCCCTCGGGCCGCAGTTTGGAGACCCCTGCTCTAAACGGTATTATATATACTACACTAACTGCACTATATACTCTGAACTGTATTATATATACTATACGGACTGCACTATATACTCTGAACTGTATTATATATATACTACACTGACTGACTACACTAACTACCTTCCTAATCTCCATTCATTCATTATATACGCCTGCCATGTAGGTAGCAGTCTTATATAGTATGGGGTGTGGACTTAGCCCCTGAGCCCACCTTGCCTTTAGCCAATTATAGCTCTCACAGCACATCACGCTGTGATTGGTCAAAGCATACAGGTCATGTGCATACTTTGGCCAATCAGCAGCCGTCTTGCACAAATTCCCACAAAACCCTTAAGAAAGCCAGAAGTGTCAAAGCAGTTATTGCCACAAAGCAGGGTAAATCCATATTAATGCCCATGGTTTTTGAATGGGATGTCCAACAAGTTCATATAGATGTGATGGTAAGGTGTTCACAAACATTTGTACCATATAGTGTTAGAGGCAGCCTTATCAAAGCTTTGCCTTAGGTCAAGGTCTCAATGATCGTTCCACAGTTAAACATCTGGTCAAACATTTCACCACAAGCTCCAACACACTTATACTTTTAGTCTTGTGTTCAACCCTTTTTAAAAGGAAAAGATTCCAGAGCCGCCAATCTGTTGGAATTTTACCCTAGTAATAAATGATTTCATTAAAAGCCCTTGAAACCAGTCAGAAACCAATATTAATACAAACCACGGCCACTAATCTAAAGTATCCGAGCTGCAAATCACTGCGACGAGCCTCCCTATTGAACTCAGGAGATGAAGAGATTGTTGAAAGAGCAGACAAAACCCTCATTAACTCCAATCACACAGCACTCACAAAGGGAAAGAACAAACTTTGACTTGTTAAGATGGAAGTTTAATGACTATAAGTGTGTTATTCCTATTAAATAACAAACAGAAACTCCTCATGGCGTGTCACTCGCTCAAAGAAGCTTGCAAAATTTCTTAAAAAAGGAAGTTTCTTTTTATTTATCAGGAGATAATTTTCAACTAATAGGCAATTAGGCATATTCCAAGCAAACATGAAAATACTGCATTTAATTCTTCTTTTTAGTTGAAATTGTTATTGGTTTGGTAAAATACACACACTAAAAAAAACAGATATCTTGCAGTAAAGGAGCTCAGCTCTGAGATATATAGTTACATACTTTATGTAAAATGTAGCAGATATCCTGGTAGACACTAGACCAGGGGTGTCCAAACTTTTCTTAAAGAGGGCCAGATTTGATGAAGTAAACATGCACGAGGCCCTACCATTTTGCCTGACATTCTTCACTGCGGTCATGCCATGTTAGCTTATCATATGTGCTATGTTTTGACTGGTAGTGTCTCTTGACATTAAATTCCTTATAAACAGCCACAGTCTCTGGGCACATCAGACAAACACAGTGATTCCGTATTTCAGTGAAGAAATATTCCACTTTCCACCTGTCCTGGAAACGGTGGCCCTCACTGTCAACTTTCCTTCTCTTATTTACAGTAGAGAAAAGGATTGCCGCTCTCAAAGCTTTCGAACCTTCACGGGAAAGTGTCCCGCCCTACTAGCAGCTGACAAGTTTGATGAGAAAAATATCCTGGTTGGTCGCACACTGTGAAAAAGGCATCTTTATTATAGAAAATAAAATCCAGTGTACAGCAGTCAAATCATGGAGAAACAGGAGAGAATAGCTAATGCTTTTTACATCAATCGATGCTCAAGCCCTGACGAGATTTTTGGCAAGAATCTTTGCCGCCCGAGTGTACAGACTCTCCTTTCAAAAGAACCGCGGTTTTCTTGAAAGGCAAGAACGCGGTGACATCATCACATTCGATGCCGTCGCCACCATCTTGCTGCACCCTACCTATGCCTAGGAAGCTACCGCGCATGCGTCAAAGTCATTTTGAGCATGCGCGGGTTTCCACAGTGACAGGTAAGTATACACACTCTCGGGTTTCTCGGCTGCCGAGAATCTCACAACGAGAAAATAGAGAACATGTTCTCTATTTTTCTTGTCTAGATTCTGGGCAGTTTTCTTGTCCAGAAACCTGAAAGCCTCGTACACACGCTCGTATACTCGGCAAGAAAGCTCTGCCAGCAGTTTTCTTGCTGGTTCTTGCCGAGTTAACCAAGCGTGTGTACGAGGCTTCAGTCATAGCTCAATGACTAAACTGGATTTTATTTGACTTTATATAATAAGGATGCCTTTTTCACGCCATCCAGGACATCTTATTTACAGTAGCCATTTTAGAAATTGACCAGAAGGGAAAGGGATCATGTGAGCGCAGTGCCAGAGGTTTTGGTCTAAGTGTGTTCGTCCGATACAGTAATACACTGTCCAACAAGAATTCTCTTGCTTTTGTGGATGTGTGTGGTGGAGACACAGCGCAGGGAGAAGAAATGCACCAAAATCCCGCAATGTTGGAGAGATCGCAAGAACAATGACTGAGGACGTGCAGTACCTGCAACATCCGAGGGCTTGCAAGAATGCCGACTGAGAACGTGCAGTTCCTGCGGCATCCGAGAGATCGCGAGAACACTGACTAAGGACGTGCAGTTCCCACGCCATCCGAAGGATCGCGAGAATGCCGACTGAGGATGGCGTTGAGAGATCCAGAGATCACAGGGGACCACAAGAGATAGATTTTACAAAAATTCCTGAGGGGCCGTATGAAAACACGGGCTGCAATTGGCCCACAGGCCGGACTTTGGACATGCCTGCACTAGACACAGTAAATATAGTCAGCTACTGTATATGGTAAACACAGAAAAAAGAAGGAAGAAAAAGGAAAACATGAAAACTTTTGCATTGGCATGTCAGGATCCTTTTTCAGGAAACCTAATGAATTTTCAGAATTTAGCAAGTACAGGTAATAGGCATATGTTAGCTAAGCGTCCAGGGTGTCTGAGCCAGCTTATGCTTCGCATTTTTATTGCAAACAATTTGGATTTGTTCATTGAGTACATGCAAGAAATGTGAATTATCAGGGGCACTCTGCTATAATAGCATGAGTAAGTAAGAAAAGTCCTATCTTTATGTGACTATGATGCCTTGTACACACGATCAGAATTTCCGATGAAAAAAGTCAGGCGGAATTTTTCATTGGATATTCCAACCATGTGAGTGCCCTATCTGAGTTTTTCCTTCGGAGATTCCGACGGACTTAGAAAGAGATATGTTCTCTTTTTTTTCCCAAGGAAAAAAATTCTATCGGAAATTCCGTCTGTATGGAACTCCGACTGAGAAAAAAAACATGCATGCTCAGAATCAAGTCGACGCATGCTCGGAAGCATTGAACTTCATTTTTCTCGGCTCGTAGTACTGTTGTACGTCACCGCGTTCTTGACGGTCGGAATTTGGTGTGACAGTGTGTATGCAAGACAGCTTGAATGGAATTCCGTCGGAAAAATCCATTTGAGTTTATCCTGACGGAAAATCCGATCGTGTGTACAAGGCATTAGTCAATGCCCAGATTTAGCAGCGCAGGCTTTGGGTCTGGTTGAGTAATGATTTAGGTAATGAAGGATATGAAAATTAACACATGGTTTCAAATTAGTACTCAATTAGCAAATATTTGCAAAGGTGTCTTTGACAATAACAAAGTTCTATTAAAGTGATATATGTAGAAAACCATGGTGCGGCAAGTAAACATTCATAGTCCACCTTCCATCTACACCACATTCCCCACAGAGAGAGAGAGAGAGGGTGAGACTGTTCCATATTGCCCCAGAGAGAGAGAGACCGCTTGACACTGTCTGCACAGAGTGAGAGGGACCGCTTGACACTGCCTGCACAGAGTGAGAGAGACTGCTCCATATTGCCCTCAGTGCAAATTGGTCACCCTCTGTGGGGGCAGTGCGAAGCGGTCACCCTCTGTGGGGGCAGTGCAAAGCGGTCACCCTCTGTGGGGGCAGTACGAAGCGGTCACCCTCTGTGTGGGCAGTGCGAAGCGGTCACTCTCTGTGGGGGCACTGGGAAGCGGTCACCCTCTGTGGGGGCAGTGCGAAGCGGTCACCCTCTGTGGGGGCAGTGCGAAGCGTTCACCCTCTGTGGGGGCAGTGCGAAGCGTTCACCCTCTGTGGGGCCAGTGCGAATCGCTCACCCTCTGTGGGGGCAGTGCGAAGCGTTCACCCCCTGTGGGGGCAGTGCGAAGCGTTCACCCTCTGTGGGGCCAGTGCGAATCGCTCACCCTCTGTGGGGGCAGTGCAAAGCTGTCACCCTCTGTGGGGGCAGTGCGAATCGCTCACCCTCTGTGGGGGCAGTGCAAAGCTGTCACCCTCTGTGGGGGCAGTGCGAAGCGGTCACCCTCTGTGGGGGCAGTGCGAATCGGTCACTCTCTGTGGGGTTGAAAGTTTTCCAGCCATCAGAATACAGTGATGACTGCTAGTGATCGCCAAAAAAAGAAGACACGCTGGTTGTACTGAAGTCAGCTGATAGATTGAATTCTGTACAACCAGTCAGCACATAGATTTAAATTCTGCTGTTTTCAGTGGTGCGGCGGTTCCTGCTGCAAGTGAATACATCCTTTGGGCTCACACTGGTGTACTGTCAGTTTTCCACAGTCATAGTCCCTCAGACTTCTTTTAGGTTGCACATTTTTGCTGCATTTTCTGGAATTGCACCAAAGATGCAGCATGCAGGACGTTTTGTGCACTTTCAGAACATGCAGTAAAAATGTGGAACCTCTATGCGAATAGGGGTAACATGCAGGAAGAGTGCCAGTACACCAGCACTGCAGACAAACCACAGCATGCCAGTGTGAGCCCACATCATAACACCTAGGAGGGCAAGGTAGTGTCACAGGCTGCTAGGAAAACAAAAAAACTTTTAGCTGCAGAGAGCTGGAGAGAGGAGGAGGAGCTCACATACTTGTATGATCGTCCAAGCCTCCCAGGAGACTCACTGGACTACAGCCGACTGCCCAGATTTAACTTTCCCGCCCACACATCCTTCACAGACAACACATAGGCTGCCTGGAGTGTGGGTGGGGAAAGAGAGAGAGAGAGAGCAGGTCCAGCCTTGTCCAGCCTTTGCCAGCCAATCGTGTGGGGGAGGGAGGGGCTGGACTCTGTGTAAGACTGTCGGCACTGAGACAGAGACGCTGGCTCACTATACTGGATTTAGCTGCTGCACTCGACCAGCTCAAAAACTGCTCATGTGCGGTTCTGAGCTGGCAGCCCTTGTAGAGCATATTAGAGCAGCCCAGGTGGCAAATGCATGCCTGCCCCACAGCCCAGCACGCCCCTGGTTTCCAGGAAGGATGCCATGTCCCTATCTTTTTCCTACTCGTCTGGAACCTCTCCCTGCCACTAATCACTGTCCCTGTCAGATGGATGTCCTGTCCCTGCACTACCCACACTCAAAATGCGAGCCAAGCCCAGGAGCCAGGCTCTTAAATAGACTCTGCCTTACCCAAGATGGCCACCAGGGTCACATGGGGTGACAGCATTCAACTGGATAGCTCTCCCAGTGACCCAGGAAACCACATTGCCCTGCAATGTGGTTGAACACCACCTGCAGTGGAGAAAGAAGACTGCAACTGCCTACAGCAAAGGTCCTAAGCAAATCTCTATTATATAGCTGTCTGAGAGTATCTAGGTCCAGAGTCCTCCAACTTTGAAGACAGAGGTCTGTTCTAGGGCAGTCAAATATTACCTACTCAGTGGATTGAATTTTCATATTGAGGTTTGCATTTTTTTGCACTTGGCTGTCTCCCTCTCGATTCCCTGTTTTTATTTTCCTAAAGTCAATTTAAAACCAACATTTTTTTCATTTTGTATATAGTGTGGAAGGGTTCAAATTCTTGTCACAATTTTTATTGCTATGTCCCATTGGGGAGCTTCTCCTCACTTTCTGTACTGGAGATAGAACAGGAAGTGAAAAAAAATGAGGGAACTCCCCCTTAGACAATGGTTACCAGAACAAGTGTCCCTATTGGAAGATTACCCCTCCTAGCCTGTTCTGGTGGGAATGTTACAGTTTCTGTTCAGGTGTTAAATGGTCATGAGAAAAAAATGATTAATGATGAATCTCCCCACTGGAGACACTGACAGAAACACAACCAGACGAGGGTTCTAATGAATAATAGCCCAGAGCTTGTAACCATGTGAGCCAAATTAGCTCCCTATTTCTGAGTAGTGTGGCATGAAGCTGCAGTCATATCCAGAAACAAAGCTTAAAGATTGTTGTTCTTGGCTTGAAGAGAGCATATGAACTCAGATTGAAGTGAACACATCAGACAATTTTACTTTTTAAAAGTAAAACTGTTTATAAATCACAGGATACCTAATTTTTTTTTAATGTGTCTCCAAAGTTTTTTTTTTTTAAAAGCAGCTTTTTCTGTGATACTCACCTATGTTCCAGAGCAGTTCCCCACAGTACTTCTCATTCACCACAAGATGTCCTCAGTCTTTCAGATAGAATGACGCTCCCAGCTCCTTCAGATTCAGCTGGCAGTGGGCTAAAGTCCGCTGTCGGCTAACAACACTCAGCTGGTCCAGGCTCTGGAGAAATCCAAACATTAATGTCATGGCCATCCACCCTGAGCATGGTGCCCTGCATTAAAAAGTTTTCTGCACCATCCACTGCAGGCGGAAGACCAAAGAGGAAGAGGAACTAGCACGTCATTTGACTGCCTCTGCTGTCAGGGACCTTGCGGGGGAATGGGGTGTCTACAGGGAAGCCATCTTGAAGCGGGATGAGAGCGTTAAAGAAACTTCCCAGATAGCAAGCAATTGTGCTGCGAATTTGAAAATGCATTGCTAAGCTATTGCTAGACTTGCCATGCTTCACAAGTTTGTTGCCCAATTGCAGCAAATCTGCATTGCATGACTCCAGATCAACTTTCTTTGCAAACATTCTGTAAGTCTGCTGAAAGTTCTGGTTCAGTTATGTTATGCAATAGTCACCCTACCACCACATGTTGGAAGGACAACAGCATGTAATGTAAAGTACTGTGAACTATATACTGTATGCATTATACTTTTCTATGCAGCAGGTGGCGCTGTAGCAATATAGTGTTATAGTATGTATTCTATGATATAACAGGATGTATTGTCTATCTATAATCAATGCACTTGTTTGTTGTTCTCTTCCTGTCTACCTGATGTAACGATATGTACTGCAATCCTCCATGAAAGTTATGCCTCGCACACACGATCGGAATTTCCGAAGAAAAAAAGTCAGACGGAATTTTTTCATCAGATATTCCGACCGTGTGTGTGCCCCATCAGATTTTTTCCTTCGGAAATTCTGATGGACTTAGAAAGAGAACATGTTCTCTTTTTTTCCGATGGAATTTTCGTTCGTCTGTATGGAACTCCGACGGAGAAAAAAACACACATGCTGAAAAAGATGAATACCTCTAAGTGAGGTGAGATTTTTCGGGCAACCAAAAAAAATATAGTGACAACTAGGTCATAAAAATATATACATTTTAATACATTAATTTACAGCATAAACATTTCATAGTGACAACATTATTTAAAAAAAAAAAAAAAAAAAATTTTTGAAAAATTCCAGAATAGAGAAAATTGTTACTGCTAGAGGATCACCACACACCCCAGGACTAGGCTAAGGGTATAGGTGATCATTTATCCGACGCGTTTCAGATGTCTCAATAATACATCTTTCTTCAGGGAATAGAAAGCAGCAAGAGTTTTTCCTAAAACAAAAGAAGGGTATATAATAACATACATATAAAGTATATACCTGTGACCAAAGATTTGTTCTTTGACATTTGCAACATGTAGAGAAGAGGGGGGAGAGATGGAAAGCTCAATATGTAAAAGAAAGTGGAACTCACCCCTTTCCAGACACAGAGCGCCTAGATCATCCCCATGGAGCTTGTGTGTGAGCCGCAATCAGGGCAACCAAACCAGATGGTGTACTTAATGTCCATAACGATCCCCCAATCCAGAGGACTCCATAACCATGGGGGGGTGGAGTAACATAAGTCTCCACAAAGGAGTCAGCAGTCATAGAACAATAGAAAGTGTAATGGCTGGGGAGAGATTTAGGTAAATATGTACAGGGAGGGTATTAGATTCTTCACTAAAAGGTGAGACCAAAAATAGAAACAAACTCCCTAAAATGTACTTACCACTCCCAGTGCATCAGCTCAAAGGTGAACAACCATTCCAGTCAAAGAAAGGAAAGCAAACTTGACCAGAAGACAAAATAACCTCCAGCTCCAACAGGGGAGGGGAGGAAAGTGAATGCTGACAGGGAAACCCCCCCTGACTTCCCTTTATACTTACTTTGAGGATGATGGACCTCAGGTGTGGATGATCCATTCACTCCGGCGGTGTAACAGCTGTTCCTTGAATGGGATAATTGGTTGTAGGTGGAGCAGTGAATAGACATTAGGGATCAACTAGAGTGATTCCTATCCTCCAAATCCCCCATGTTTGGCGTGCAAACAGCGCGCCCACTACTGACGTCAGCGTCAGGTGGCCGAGCTCTGATCAATCAGGGCACGACACCGTGGACATGCCGCTGGTGACGCGCCTCCTGCGCGTCACACAGCACATGACCCACGGCGTCTAGTGTGATCACAGAATACCGAAAGGTCATGTGACGACCGCGCACCCAATCAGGTGCACGAGATGTCAGATGACTGAACATGAACGCAATACACACAGTGGAGCCACCCACTGTGCGCGTCACAGCGACGCGAATGAAGTGCGCTCAATGACCGGACAGGGAAAAATAAGGAAGTGTCCGCACAAAAGGGGCGGAAATTACTACCCACTCCAGAGAGCCTAATAGTCCATAAGTTTAGACAACAGCAATAAAATTGCAGTTTCGGGGCATCATTGAACCAGGGAACCCGGGGAAATAAGGGAATCAAAGAATAAATACAGGGCAAATAAAATGGAACCATTGGAGGAACACTTCATGAAGCGAGGGCAAACTCCTGAGGATGGGGCAAAGATATTCACTATGCCTGGGTATTTCAGAACTGTCAGACTTTCTTATCTGTCAGTTCTGAAATACCCAGGCATAGTGAATATCTTTGCCCCATCCTCAGGAGTTTGCCCTCGCTTCATGAAGCGTTCCTCCAATGGTTCCATTTTATTTGCCCTGTATTTATTCTTTGATTCCCTTATTTCCCCGGGTTCCCTGGTTCAATGATGCCCCGAAACTGCAATTTTATTGCTGTTGTCTAAACTTATGGACTATTAGGCTCTCTGGAGTGGGTAGTAATTTCCGCCCCTTTTGTGCGGACACTTCCTTATTTTTCCCTGTCCGGTCATTGAGCGCACTTCATTCGCGTCGCTGTGACGCGCACAGTGGGTGGCTCCACTGTGTGTATTGCGTTCATGTTCAGTCATCTGACATCTCGTGCACCTGATTGGGTGCGCGGTCGTCACATGACCTTTCGGTATTCTGTGATCACACTAGACGCCGTGGGTCATGTGCTGTGTGACGCGCAGGAGGCGCGTCACCAGCGGCATGTCCACGGTGTCGTGCCCTGATTGATCAGAGCTCGGCCACCTGACGCTGACGTCAGTAGTGGGCGCGCTGTTTGCACGCCAAACATGGGGGATTTGGAGGATAGGAATCACTCTAGTTGATCCCTAATGTCTATTCACTGCTCCACCTACAACCAATTATCCCATTCAAGGAACAGCTGTTACACCGCCGGAGTGAATGGATCATCCACACCTGAGGTCCATCATCCTCAAAGTAAGTATAAAGGGAAGTCAGGGGGGGTTTCCCTGTCAGCATTCACTTTCCTCCCCTCCCCTGTTGGAGCTGGAGGTTATTTTGTCTTCTGGTCAAGTTTGCTTTCCTTTCTTTGACTGGAATGGTTGTTCACCTTTGAGCTGATGCACTGGGAGTGGTAAGTACATTTTAGGGAGTTTGTTTCTATTTTTGGTCTCACCTTTTAGTGAAGAATCTAATACCCTCCCTGTACATATTTACCTAAATCTCTCCCCAGCCATTACACTTTCTATTGTTCTATGACTGCTGACTCCTTTGTGGAGACTTATGTTACTCCACCCCCCCATGGTTATGGAGTCCTCTGGATTGGGGGATCGTTATGGACATTAAGTACACCATCTGGTTTGGTTGCCCTGATTGCGGCTCACACACAAGCTCCATGGGGATGATCTAGGCGCTCTGTGTCTGGAAAGGGGTGAGTTCCACTTTCTTTTACATATTGAGCTTTCCATCTCTCCCCCCTCTTCTCTACATGTTGCAAATGTCAAAGAACAAATCTTTGGTCACAGGTATATACTTTATATGTATGTTATTATATACCCTTCTTTTGTTTTAGGAAAAACTCTTGCTGCTTTCTATTCCCTGAAGAAAGATGTATTATTGAGACATCTGAAACGCGTCGGATAAATGATCACCTATACCCTTAGCCTAGTCCTGGGGTGTGTGGTGATCCTCTAGCAGTAACAATTTTCTCTATTCTGGAATTTTTCAAAAAATTTTTTTTTTTTTTTTTTAAATAATGTTGTCACTATGAAATGTTTATGCTGTAAATTAATGTATTAAAATTTATATATTTTTATGACCTAGTTGTCACTATATTTTTTTTGGTTGCCCGAAAAATCTCACCTCACTTAGAGGTATTCATCTTTTTCAATTGATACAGAGATGTTGGCAACCTCATGCCTCCATACATGAGCCAAATTCTTTCAAAAACACACATGCTCAGAATCAAGTCGATGCATGCTTGGAAACATTGAACCTTATTTTTCTCGGCTCATCGTAGTGTTGTACGTCACTGCGTTCTTGATGGTCGGAATTTGGTGTGACAGTGTGTATGCAAGACAGCTTGAACAGAATTCTGTCGGAAAAATCCATCTGAGTTTATCCCAACAGAAATTCCGATCGTGTGTACAAGCCATAAAGCGTATTGCTGTATACAAGAAGATTCCATTGCATAATTCAATACCCTGCTAACACCACAGGGGTCACTGTGGCTGAATGTTTATGCTGTAGACTTGCAGAGCTCTTGCTGTAGACTCCCCACTGCAACTTTGCTCTTGCTAGAGACTTGCCAGGCACATTTGCTACAAATTGAAAAAGTGTCAACTAGAACTTGTGCTTCAAGTGCTCTGCAAGTGTACAACTTGCCAGTAAAAATGTGCAGCAAGTTAACATGCTTAAAATTCAACACTGCCATACATTTGTGGCAAGTTATTCTTGCTGTCTGGGTTGTAGAAGGATGATCACAATGATGAAACATATATGGTGAGCTGAGTCATTTCAAAGTATTAGTGCCATGGGGTAAAGAAAAGTAAGTATTGGGGTATTATCACCATATGTAAATAGTTGTTTCTGACAAACTTCATTGAGGATCACACATGGATTTGAAGCAATGCAAAGTTTATGGAAATAGCCTATTAATGTGTTGGCACATTTGAATAAAAATAATGATTACACTGAAAAGAGAAAATCGCCAAGCGGTCATGTATCCCTCCCCCTTCCCCCCACATGCTGAGCCCTGTAATTTTATGATCTGTGTATTAATAATTGAGCGGAGAGTGCAATTAATACGTAAATGTTTAAGCAAACTCTACCCGGAATGGTCTCATTTTCCCATTAAACAACTAAAAGGCGAGCACGGACCTAATTATTAAAAGCCAGCTGGGGTACTGAAAGGTTTAGATTAGCACTGTTGATTGGGGGTGGTGTGAGGTCTGCTCAGAATTTCAAGAGAGACATTCAGTTTGCTTCAACCTGCATGTAAATGTAAAAAATAAATAAAAAATAAGTTATTGTTTACAGTGTAGCATTCAGTTGTTGCAATACAGTTTTTTTTAGAGATTGTCCATTGTGCCCAATATTTTCTTCACAGACATATGGGTAGCTACAACAAGAACCACTGGAAGAAAATCATAAGGATTTTTATCATACTTATTTATATAAAATATCATGACACAAATATAGTTAGTTTCAACTGGTGTAACTTTTTGCAGTTTTTTTATCAAAATATGGAATTGAGGTCCAGTTATTGACAATGGGCTCCATTCACAGAACCAGATTGCATGCAGTATGTAGGTGTCCAGACACATTTCCCTGAATACTACATGAGATCCTGAAACTGTCAATTCACTATATCATTCTAAAGTACTTACTGCAAAACTCTGAAAACTCTTGGTGACCTCACATGGGGATGTGGCCCCTGGTGACATCACAGGGTGGTACGGCCCCTTAATTTATTTAGCAGTGAGAGGTGGCGAAGCTGTCAGAAGGTGGGAGCCAGCTTGGGGAGTGGAGTTTTTTTTTCTGGTCGTCATTGATGACTAGGGGACTTTTCTTTTTTTTTTAATAAAGGACTTGTCAAAAACTGCCACCTGTCTTTTTTTACACTACACTTTTTTTGTTAAATGAGTAGGGGTACCCCATACACATTCAAATGGGGGTGTGGGATCTGGTGGCCATCTTGTTAAAGGGGGCTTCCAGATTCTGATAAGCCCCCCACTCATAGACCCCCACAACCACTGGTCAGGGTTGTAGGGATGAGGCCCTTGTCCCCATTAACATAGGGATAAGGTGCTTGGGGGGGCAGAGCTCACCCTGCCCCAAGGCACCCCTCTTCATGTTGAGGGCATGTTTCCTAGTATGGTTTAGGAGGGGGCACCCACTTGCCCCCCCCCCTTTACTGACCTGCCAGGCTGCATGCCCGAATATGGGTCTGGTATGGATTTGAGAGGGGACCTCAAGACATTTTTTAAAAAAATGTTGGTGTGGGGATTCCCCCCAAAATGCATACCAGACCCGAATGGCCTGGTATGGATTGGGGGGATCCCATGTAATTTTTGTGGTATTTTATCAGCGCTTTTTAGTAAATGTCAAAAAACCTTTTGAAAAACTCTGTGCAGTATCTTACCGCATACTCAGATGCAGTAAGATACAGCTTTGTGACTGGAGTCCAATGTTATTTGAATGTCATCTGATCTACTATGATTTCAGGATTTATTATGCAGAGAATTTGGTTTTACATTTTCATTTATTTATTCAGAGATCCATTCCCATACTTTTAATATTTAGTTCCCATACCCAAAAGGAATATAGATATCCCAGATTAAAAAATGTATTAACCACTTAAGACCCAGATCATTATGCAGGTAAAGGACCTGGCCCCTTTTTGCGACGCTTTAACTGACAATTGCGCGGTCATGCGACGTGGCTCCCAAACAAAATTGGCATTCTTTTTTTTCCCACAAATAGAGCTTTCTTTTGGTGTTATTTGATCACCTCTGCGGTTTTATTTTTTTGCACTATAAACAAATATAGAGCGTCATTTTAGAAAAAAAATCAATATTTTTTAACTTTTGCTATAATAAATATCCCCCAAAAATATATTACATTTTTTTTTCCCCTCAGTTTAGGCCAATACGTATTCTACTTATTTTTGGTAAAATTATTGATTGGTTTGCACAAAATAGCGTTTACAAAATAGAGGATAGGTTTATGGCATTTTTATTAATATTTTATTTTTTTACTAGTAATGGCGGGAATCAGCGATTTTTTTCGTGACTACGACATTATGGCGGACACATCGGACACTGTTGACACATTTTTTGGACCATTGTAATTTTTACAGCGAAAAGTGCTATAAAATGCACTGATTACTGTGAAAATGACAATGGCAGTGAAGGGGTTAACCACTAGGGGGCGCTAAGGGGTTAAGTGTGCCCTAAGGGAGTGATTCTTACTGTAGGGGGGCGTGGTTGGACGTGTGACCAATTTTGGACTGATCAGTGATACAATTTGGTTGTTTCAAAATGTTCACAAATAAAGTAAAGGGAAAGAAAATGGTTTTCAGTCAACTGTACTGTATATATATATATTTTTTGTCAATGGTATATTTTAATGTTAATGTTTTGTAACTGGGTTTTTTCATAATGTATTTATTTATTTATCTTCTATTTTACAAATCAACATTTAAATTTGAACTCCAGACATAAATAAGAGACACAGATCAATTCATCAAAGTGAAGGGCCACCCTAATAAAAACATATTTTTTTTACTTACCAGAAAATGCGGTTTGCTAGGTGAATCTTCCTAATCTGCCTCTTCCTAGTCCGCGGCTGAGCCATGATTAAGCACTATAACTCCAGTGTGAAACGTGTAGGCTGCTATATCTATTGTTTTGCTGTACCTTGTAGTGCATTTGCCATCTGTTTTAAAATAAAGACAACCCATGTTTTTTTTTGGAAGTGCGGCTGTCCATTCTTCCAGCCTCTAGAACTAGTCTGCGGCTGGTCTTCATCTTAGCGTTGTCTTCTGGGGAATGGGGCGCACTGCCTGTGTGTATCCCAGAGAGCAGCCGCCCATTCATACAGCACCACGATACTCGCACATGCGCAGTAAGAAACGGGCAGTGAAGCCGCAAGGCTCCACTGCCTGTTTCCCTTAGTGAGGATGGCGGCGCCAGGACCTGCCATGATCGAGGGATCGGCCTCGGGGGGCCGACATCTTGGGGGTGCCTAGGACAGGTAATTGTCCTTATTAAAAGTCAGCAGCTACAGTGTTTGTAGCTGCTGACTTTAAAAAAAAAATCTCGGGTGGAACTCCGCTTTAATAGTTCATTATTATATTAATACTTAATTTTTTTATTCAAGCAGTGTAAGTACAAGAATGTACCCTTCATATCAGCTTGTCGCAGTTCCTATACAGCAGAGCTAAAACTGGGGGAGGGAGATGAGGTCATCGGTCTGCTGCTTCTCCCTTCACTGTCCAGGCTCAGTGTCATGGTCTTACCTCTCTCCTGTCTCCTTCGTTTGACATGTGCTGGCGGCCATCTTGGTTTCTGGGTCTCTTGTAGCCTTCCACCCTGCGGCTCCTCCTTCCCACTGGGAGGAGCTGGATGCCTGGATCATATATATAGGAGGTCTGTGGCTTCAGTTCCTTGCTTGGTCCTCCTGTGTTCACATGCTTCTAAGACTGCTGCTGCTTCTGGTTCCGATCCTGGCTTCGTCTGACTTCCCTGCTGGTTCCTGATCCTGGCTTCGTCTGACTTCCCTGCTGGTGTCTGATCCTGGCTTCGTCTGACTTCCCTGCTGGTTCCTGATCCTGGCTTCGTCCGACTACCCTTCTGGTTCCTGACCTCTGGCTTCGCAAGACTCTGCTTCGGTTTCACCATCCGTTTGGACTTTTGCTTTACAGCTTGATTTTCAATAAAGCCTTCTTATTTTCACTTATCTCTTGTTGTACGTCTGGTTCATGGTTCCGTAACACTCAGGCTGGGGGAGGAACAGGGCCTGTACAGTGGCTTGTAAAAGTATTCACCCCCCTTGACATTTTTCGTGTTTTGTTGCCTCACAACCTGGAATTAACATGGATTGTTTGAGGATTTGCATCATTTAATTTACAGAACATGCCCACAACTTTGAAGATGTTTTTTTTTTATTGTGAAGCAAACAACAAATAAGACAAAATAACAGAAACGGTCAATGTGCAAAACTATTCACCCCCCTAAAGTCAATACTTTATAGAGCCACCTTTTGTGGCTATCACAGCTCCAAGTCACTTTGGATAAGTCTCTATGAGCTTTCCACATCTTACCACTGGGATTTTTTGCCCATTCCTCCATGCAAAACTGCTCCAGCTCCTTCAAGTTGGATGGTTTGCACTTGTGAACAGCAATCTTTAAGTCTGACAACAGATTGTCTTTTGGATTGAGGTCTGGGCTTTGACTAGGCCATTCCAAAACATTTACATGTTTTCCCTTAAAACACTCAAGTGTTGCTTTAGCAGCGTGTTTGGGGTCATTGTCCTGCTGAAAGGTGAACCTCCGTCCTAGCCTCAAATCACACACAGAGTGGTACAGGTCTTGCTAAAAATATCCCTGTATTTAGCACCATTCATCTTTCTCTCAATTCTGACCAGTTTCCCAGTCCTGACTGTTGAAAAACATCCCCACAGCATGATGCTGCCACCACCATGTTTCACTGTGGGGATGGTGTTCTTTGGGTGATGTCATGTGTTGGGTTTGCGCCAAACATAACGTTAAACTTAAAAATGATGCATTAATAAACCATCAAATACCGTGCAATAGAATAAATTGCATAAGAAAATGGGGGGTGTTGGGGCACTTGCTAATAACAATAACTATCAATAAATATTAGTAAAGTGCATAAATGCGCTCACTAATACTAAAATTAATGATCCAGTGCTAACCATAAATAAATATAAAAACACAGTGATAACATCAATATAAATAATGCAATATTCTATAATGCAATAATTTATAAATCAAACAAAAAACAATCCCATGTTTTGCAAATTTCCGTGTGATGAGTGCATAACATTCCTATCACAAACAGCAAAAGAATGTGTGTAACAATTAACAATTAAATATAAGGTGCATATTTAAGGTCATTGGTGCTGATAAAGTGCGTCAAAAGAATAGTTAATGCTAATAATAGCACTGCAAATACAAATGCAAAATAAGTCCAAAAGTGATAAAAATAGGATGAATGAGAATCTTCATGGAATTGTGCAATCTTAAACGTTTTAGTGCAAAAAAATTGCAATCCGGGACAGACTCCAAAAATGCAGCCCAAGAAGAAATTTTTGAATACATGTCCACAAGATTTTTCCAAAGTGCAGTGCTCAAAGCCAAATTAGAAAGTGCTCAACTCCAAAGTAATCAGTATCACCAGCCTCTCACCTCTATGAGGCTTAAAATAAGCGTTATATGAAATCCCACTGGCCGCAGCTTCTCTCTTCCAATGCGTATAACACTGTTGCAAGTCACTTTCACTCCACAAAAGTAGCGTTTAGCCAGTGTTCAAGCCCCTCTTTCCTTGGACCAATGACTCCCACATGGTACACAAGGAAGGAATAAGCGCTTTTCAGACAGCTGGACTGGACCTTGCAGCACCTGCCACCTCAGACAGCCGTTCAGGTGCCGCAAGGTCCAGTCCAGCTTTCTGAAAAGTGCTTACTCAATTTTCCTTGTGAGTAGGACTATTGCTTTTATTCTGTTTTTAATAAAAAATTTAAGTGATAATGCACCAGGTCGGTGTGCCCTCCTTTCTTTTCTCTTTGTTTTTAGCCATATGAGCCCCCTTTGTTCTGTGGAGGGCCGCAAGACTATAGACTTTGCCGTGAGACTACACTGCAGTACCCGGTTTTGGCGAAACACCAGAGTGCAGGAGGATTTTTGTGTTACTTTAGAATGGGATGGTCAACAAGCACCTATAGGTTTGGCTCTACTGAGTACATGTTGTAAGCCTGCACATGTTTACTAATACATATTTAAATTGCTGCATAAGCCCAGTCGTGACTAGTTCTCTTTAATGTTTTTAAATCATTCTGTATTTACTGTTGCGTATAACACTTATTTCGATCTACACAGTGGGAGATAATGGCTCTGTAAAATAATTATAATAATAATAATAATAATCTTTAACTACGGCTGTGAATGGTTCATGGTCTTTTTCCCATCCTCCGCACAAACACTACGGGCTTTTAATAGTAGAGACAGCCTTTTCCTTCCTATATTGAAAAGGAGATAAAACAGGTCTTTAAAATTCACCCATCTCATCATGCTGGCTTTTGTGAATGATATCAAGGAACTGTTTTGAAAGCAGCATCTCGAATCTCTTCAGTGAGCCTGCTCTGCTCTTCATCCGAGCTTGATATCCCCTTATATTATTATGTGCAATTTACGTGTCAAAATTAGTGCAAGCTGCAATATCCGATCAATTTTCTTTTCAAGTCTCAGGATGGCAGCGGAAAAGTGGTTCTTTTCTCTAAAGATGTCTCAAAATTGGAAAGGCTTTTTCTGTTTCCACTCTTCTGCGTCCGCAGCAATAACCGCACTGTTTAGGTAACTTTTCAGACTCTTAGGATGTTATGTGCTTATGTGGGGAAGTAAATTAGAACCGCAATACTTTGGAACTTGTTTAAAGGCTAAGTTCACCTTTTTTTTTCTAAATTCCAGCTGCCCTATCTACCAATATACTATTAATGTACCTTTGTTGCATACAGTGGCGGTTCGTCCATAGGGGGCGCCGGAGCACCACCCCCTCTGGCTCTCGCACTGCCACTGAAATACATAGATTCATGCATTGCATGAATCTATGTATTTTCGCCGCTGCCGCCGACTATTCAGATGGCCGGATGGTGAGCGCCGCCCACCTGAATAACAGCAGCTGGTTGGCTGTGTGGAAGTGCCTATCAGAGCCATCGGCTTTTTGAGTACAGCCCCCAGGCTGTAGTCGGCTTCCTGATGCTTATCCAGGGGACGTACGGGGGGTGTGTTCATTGGATAAGACTGACAGGCGTGTCAGCCAATCAGGTTCACCGGTTCTGGTTACCGGTAACCTGATTGGCTGAAGAGTCATCGAAGGCGGGAGAAGACATCGAGGGACGTGGAAGGAGGATGGCTGACCCCCAGAAAGGTAAGTGCCGGGCGGGGGGAGGGGCATTTTACAGGGCACGGCGGCGACAATGGGCACAGTGGCGACAATTGGCACAGTGGTGACAATGGGTACAGGTGGCACTGCAGTGTTATAGTGTGTTATTCTATGGTATTTTAGTCACAGGTTGTACATTCTGTCTATGCTCAGTGTACCTTTATATTCCTGCTTCCTGTTCATGTTTCTCCATGCTGTACGACATGTAATATGTTTCTCCATAAAAGTAAATCCATTTGCTGTATCCAAGAAGCTTCCAGCGCTTAATTGCAACACTCTGTACAATAGGTTATGGATCCCAGGCACCCAGCAGCACCCAGAGGCATTGGAGAGGATACTACAAGCCCAAGCACTGGAAAGAATTATACAGTGAATCAGTGAGTACTGTAAACAAACTACTGAAAGATGGCAAGTGGTTCAGATGTGAAGTTTGCAATTGCAAAGCTAAACAATGCCAATTACCAGCTGTGGAAGTTTAAACTACAAATGCTTCTTAACAAGGATGACATGGGGAGAAAGCTGAATAAAGACAGACCCACAAACAGAGAGATTGAAGACTGAGGCAGAAAGGATAGACATGTCAAAACCAATTCCCATTTTTGAAGACAACCAGGGATATATAAAGCTTACACAATCAGAATGGGTAAATTCTAGGACCAAACACTACAACATCAAGTATCACCTACTGAGGGACAATCAAGATAAAGATGTTATTGACATTCAGAGGAGATGACTGCCGATGCACTCACCAAACCTTTATTGAAAGAACATCATAGCTATTTTCAGAAGAAGTTGAAAATAATTTGACAAAGTGCATGCTGTTGAGAAGGGGTGTTGAAAGTAGCAACAGCAAGTAGCTTTCTATAATGTGAACTATATATATGCATTATACCTATCTATACCAGCAGGTAGCACTGTAGTGTTATAGTGTGTTATTCTATGATAATGTAGTCAAAGGTTGTATGTTCTGTCTATGCTCACTGTACTTGTATATTCCTGCTTCCTGTTCATGTTTCTCCATGCTGTAAGATATGTAATATATTTCTTCATAAAATTAAAGCCGTTTGCTGTATCAAAGAAGCTTCCAGCGCTTAATTGCAACACTCTGCACAATAGCAGGCCATACACGGTCGAATTTCAAAAACATTTTTTTTCAAAATCAGAACGTTTTTTTTTTGTGATTCGACGATGCCACCATTGATTTTCGAAATTCGGCCGACCAAACCTTCATGTTGCCGGGAATATTAATTTCTCTCCGGGAATATTCGTTTCTCTTCGGGAATATTCTTTTCTTGCACATGAGCATTTTTTTTCTATTACATTTCTCGCACGATTCTCCCATCATTGATCAGAAAATTGTTTGTTTTTCAAAAAATTTCCAACATCTCTCAAATTTGTTTGCTGCACGGAAATTGGCTGTTGCTGCAGCCCACTAACAGTGCGAAATTCATCCGAAAATTCCTTGATACGATTTTCAAAAGAAAATGATTTCAAAATTCGAACCGTGTATGGCCGCCTTTAACCGTACAGAGGGTACAACTTCTCAGGAATAACAATTCTGCACTGTAATTTAGATCAATGAGCAAAAATAAATATACGTTTTAACATTAGGGAAATACCATTTCCTATAAAAAATCATCCATATGTATTACTTATTAAAGAAAAATTAGTTAAAATATCCAATAGAAAGAATAGGTGTGTTGCGGATTCAGTTGGGTCACTTTTAGGCTCGATTCACACGTTGCTTTTGAGCGTTTTTGCAATTCTTTTTGCGGTGCTTGCTGCGTTTTTTGACGTGCGTTGTTACCGCGATTTTACCGGGATTTACATTTTGCGGGTTTTTTTTGCCAGTAATTTTTTTTTTTACATTTCCTTTAACAACCAGCTATAAAAAGGTTTAAAAACGCAAATCGCGGGGGGCGTGGCCTGACACAGCATGGAGTAGGACGTGTGCACCATAGGCTCCGTCCATTACTCCTTCTTCCTTAATTCTGGACTCTGCTAATCCTCCCTCCAGTTTCTGCCGCCTGCCTGGGGTCCCCCTCCACATCCTGCCTGGCCTCACCTGCCCTCCAGCCATCCGGCGGCCCGAGCGGAGCGGCGGCCCTCCCGCACGGCGATCGGGATTAGAAAAGTCCGAGGCTCCGGCCTACTTGCGGAGGTCCGCGGCCATCTTGGCACTCTCCCTCCGCGCCCAGCGCCGGGCCCGATCCCTGCCTCCGGACAAGAGGCACACCCCACGCCACACCAGGCCTCCGCTGACCCCAGCAACCGGGTGCTCTGATCGGAGCAGCGCTCCTTTCGCATGGGGGCCGTGTTTAGGCAAGACCGCGGCTTCGGCCTACCCACGGAGGTCGGCGGCCATATTGGTACTCCTCTTTGCATTAGACCTTGTTCCTGTTGCCGGCCCGGGGGCCCTCCTTGCTCCACACCTGGCCTCCTCTGACGTTTGACCACCCGGTGGAGACTGCAGCTTTGGCCTGTGTGCGGAGGTCCGTGATAGTTCTGGTACCCCTGATCCAGTGTGGGGCCTTGTCACTGTTAACGGCCTGGAGGCCTTCTCTCCGCCCTCCCTGGCATACTGAACCTGGTAGCCACCCATCACACCCGATACCATGTCTCCACCAAAGAGCCAAAAATCTACCGCGGCAAAGCTCGCACAGTACCGCCGAAATGAGGGGGAGGAGGCTGAGGGAGATGGCAGTGCTGAAAAGACGGGAGGTGAACGCGGGCAAGGAGACACGGATAAACTGCTGGAGGCAATTACTCTCTGCAGGACCTCCCTCACTGCCCAGATTGAAGAGGTTCAGGTAGACATTTCTTTGATTAGGCAGGATTTTCAGAAACTTCGCGACCGGGTCACGGAAACGGAAACCCGCATCAGCACGGTGGAGGACGTCCTGCCGCCACTACAGGCCGGATCTGACCACATGCAGAGGCAGATCAACCAGCTGATCGCCAAGCAAGATGACATGGAGAATCGCCTGAGGAGATGCAATCTTCGATTCATTGGTCTCCCGGAGGGTACGGAAGGGAGGGACCCGACGTCGTTCCTGGAGCAGCTCCTGGTTACCACATATGACCGGGAGGCCTTCTTCCCCATGCTGGCGGTAGAGAGGGCTCATAGGATGCCTGCTAAACCTCCCCCTCAGGGAGCTCCACCCCGTACCTTCATTGCAAAACTCCTGAACTACAAAGACCGGGATGCTGCGCTGCGGCTGGCGAGAGAGAAGGGCAACATCCCAGTAGGAAACATCAAAGTGGCAATATTCCCTGACTTCTCGGCCGAGGTACAGAAACGCCGACAGAGCTTCATGGAGGCCAAGCGCAGGCTGCGCAGCCGTCACCTGAAGTATTCTATGCTTTTCCCTGCACGTCTGCGGGTGGAGCACGATGGTCGCGTATCGTTCTGTGAGGATCCAGAGGAGGTCATCTCCTGGCTGGAGCGCAGGCCTGAACATGGAGAAGCTGACTGACCGTTCACCAGGTGAGCCACACGGCGGGACACTTTGTTTCTTGTTTCTACTGCTACTCGACCTGCCTGAATTCCTCATTGCACTGCTATCCTGAACTATGTCACACGTTGGCATGAATAATTTTTTGTTTATTTTTTATTATTTTTTTCCCCTTTATATCTTGAGTCAACTTACTATTTTTCGTTACCCCCCCATGGGGGTCTTTTTCATACTCCTCAACTTATTTGTCACACCGAGCCACGGGGGCACGCTAGTCCTACCAGCTGCATGCACAGTGCAGCGAATTTACGCCCCACTAACCGCTGGGAACCCGGACTATGCGGATGAACAGAGAAACTGGGTCTTTTTGCTTTTTTCTCATGCCAACTTGCTGGGGCACACTACTGGGCCCCGTCCTCATCATTCCGTATGGTGGCGGTCCTGGAACCACTACCTGACCCAGTTGCTAAGACTGTTCCTCATTTTCTCCTTGCAAGTACAGCCACTATTGTTCCCAGATGGCGGTAAAGAGTTGTTAAGGGTTCATGCCTGCACAAGTTGGGGTGGGTGTAAGGCGGGGAGGGGGGGAGGGGATTGTTCAACAGTTATTTTTCCAATCTTTAAAAGTGCATACAGTGTCTCAGAAACCGTTCAGGGAAGAATGTATATATGCTGAATGGGTGTCATATACAGTGTCTAATGCATTTCAGGTCTGTTATGTTTTATGTTTTCCACTAGACCTTAGGATACGTGTTTTATTGGGGCGAGGTCATAATCCATGCCCAGCACTATGGCGACTATAAAATTCCTCACGTGGAATGTTCGGGGCTTGCGCGAGAAAATTAAACGCTCGGCTGCCCTTGCATTCCTCAAAAAACAACGTGCAGACGTGGTGGTGCTGGTTGAGACGCACGTCGAGGGCAGACTTCAAATGGCCCTCCGCCGTCCTTGGGTTGGGTGGGCGTATCACTCCACTCACACGTCTCATGCCAGGGGTGTTTCCGTATTGATCGCCAAATCGGTGCATTTTGAACTTTGTGAGCTCCGCACTGACCCCGAAGGTCGATATGTATTTCTCCATGCTAAGTTATACGGTGAGCCGTTCCTTATCATGGCTTTCTACATACCTCCTCCATTTAGCACAACAGTGGTTCTGGAAGGCTTTACCTTTATGTCTCTTAACCCCTCAGTACAGGTAATATGGTTAGGTGATTTCAACACTACACTATGTCCGGCCCTTGACAGACTCCAAACGACACAGACATCGGGCGGTAGTGCTGACGCGACTAAATTCTCTAAACTCATCTCCACCTTCCACCTTATAGACACGTGGCGACACAACTTCCCACATGCGCGAGCTTACTCCTGTTTCTCCCCTGCTCACAACTCCATGTCCCGCATAGACTTCATCCTTGTGTCTCACACCCTGGCGCCGCGGGTCCTGCAGACGGCGTTTTGCCCCAGGCTACTGTCTGACCACAGTCCATATTGGACCACCCTTAGTGTCCCTATTGAGAAGCCACAGAGGCCGTGGCGGCTGAACCCGTTCTGGCTCACGCTTCTCCCGGAAGATGATGGGCTCATCGCCCAATGGAAGCAATATTTTCTGGAAAATGACCTCACGGCTTCTGTTGCAGCAGTTTGGGATTCATTTAAAATGTACACCCGTACTACCCTGATATCACACATAAACAACATTAAAACTGACTCCGCTAGTGCGTTTAACAGGGCGGTGATGGAGCTAGACTCCACTGAAAGAGAATACGCTGCCAGTCCCACCGCGGCAGTGGCGGCCCAACTTAAAATGCAGACTAGAGTGGTAACCCAACTACAGTTTACAAAGGCTCGTCAAAAGCTCTTTTTTACTAAACAAAAACTCTTTGAATATGGGGAAAAGGCGGGCAAGCTCCTAGCATACCTTGTGCATAGTGAGGACAGACCCCCAGTTGTCATCACCCTACATGGCCCGGGGGGAGACAGATTACAGACCCAAGTACTATAACCTCTAAATTCAGGGACTTTTTTGCAGACCTATATAAAACGACAGTGACTGACCCAACGGACCTACAGACTGCTATTCTTCGCGGCATCACCTTCCCCAATTGACGAAAGATCAGGTAGACTTACTTGAGGCACCCCTTACCACGACAGAAATAGACACTGCAATCGCCAGTTTCGCTAGATCCAAATCCCCGGGCTCTGACGGTCTCCCTGTGGAATTCTACTCTCAATTTAGTGAAATACTAACTCCAAGACTGCATGTAATATTTAATCACCTATTTGAAACCTTCACCCTGCCCCCCTCTATGCGGGAAGCGTCGATAGTCCTTATCCCCAAACCTGGGAAGGACCCGGGCTACCCCGAGTCCTACCGCCCCATTTCTCTATTACAAGTTGATATTAAAATACTGGCCAAGGTGCTGTCCCTTAGACTGAATCAAGTCATTCTCTCCCTCATACACGCAGATCAAGCAGGCTTCATGCCGGGCTGTAACACTTCCTTCAATCTACGCAAACTGTACATCAACCTGCAAGCTACACATACTGAAGTTGGGTCCCGGGTGGTGGTGACATTAGACACGGCAAAGGCGTTTGATTCGGTGGAGTGGGGGTATCTCTGGAGCTGCTTGGAGGGATATGGCTTTGGACCGCGGTTCATCAAGTGGGTCCAACTGCTGTATAGGGCACCCACGGCCAGGGTGGTGGCCAATGGCTGGTCGTCTCGACTGTTTGACCTCAGCAGAGGCACGAGACAGGGCTGCCCTCTTTCGCCACTACTATATGCCTTGGCCGCGGAGCCCTTAGCCATGTCCATTCGAGCTAACCCAGAGATCAGGGGACTGAGTTCTGGTACTTTGACTGAAAAGATCAGCATGTATGCGGACGACACACTATTATACCTGGCGGACTCGGGCCCCTCTCTACATACGGCTCTTCAGACAATCGAACAGTTTGGGACTTTTTCCGGCCTTAAAATCAATTGGGGTAAGTCCCAGATTCTTCCTCTTGACAGCTTCCCACCGACTGAATTTCAGGACAGTTTGCCATTACAACGAGTAAGTACCATCAAATATTTAGGGATCTGCATATCCAGAACACCGGCGGATTATGTAAATTTAAACCTAGACCCCCTAGTTTCCCATGTTAAATCCAAACTGCGGACCTGGGCCCGTCTGCCACTGGGGGTTTGGGGCAGAGTGAACCTCATCAAAATGATCCTCCTGCCCAAGATACTCTATGTTCTTTGGCACTCCCCGGTGTACTTACCCCTGAAACATTTTAAATCCCTTGAGGCCCTTCTGAAACCTTTTGTATGGGGAAAGGTGGACAAGGATGGACAAGGAGCGGTTTCTCCAGCTGCTTTGCCCGAGATGGGCTCGACGCACTGAGGACCCAATCTACGCACTGACTGTGGGCTCTGGTGGTGTGGGTCTGGGGGATGACAGACGGACCCTGCTGTATCATTACAGACGCATATGGGACTTAGCTTCTACCAAGCTAGGGATACCAATCTACAATGATTATACTCCCTTATGGCACAATAAAAACCTGTCAGAATTTCTACATCTGCCTGACGCAGACCGATGGTCTAATTATGGTATCCTCTACCTGAACCAACTGTTCGCTAACGGAACCCTCAAACCTTTCTCCACGCTTAGTGAAGAATTCTCACTCCCCAGACACATGCTCTTTCAATTCTTGCAGATGAGACACGCGGTTCGGGCTCAGTTTTCGGGGGCCAACCCCCAGTCTGCCCCTAATCCACTTATAGCCATAATTAAAAGTACTGATCCCCGCAAATTAACGTCCGCCTTTTACGGTATGCTCATTGCCCCCGTTTCAACCAAATTGTCATATAAGCTTAAACCTCGCTGGGAGAGAGTGTTGGGCCCCCTGGAGGATGAGGAGTGGGAAGAGGCTTTGGAATCCTGCAAGGCTGTCTCGCCCAAGCTCTCCGACAGGTTGACCCAAATCTATATAGTTCATCAGGCATATCTCACCCCCCTCCGGGTTGCCAGATATAGAAGCACCCAATCTACGCTCTGTCAGATGTGTGGGAGGGAGGTGGGTACGTTCTTTCATTTATTATGGTCATGTCCCAAGGGCAGGGCCTGTGGACACAAGCGGTAACATTTCTGCACGATCACATGGGCTCTCCGGTTGCGCTGGACCCAAAACAGTGCCTACTTGGGGTGCTTCCGGATACTATAGACAAATACACGAAGACGTTCCTGCATGAGACCTTGTTCTCGGTGCGGAAGGTCATTGCTCGGAGCTGGATGCGACCCGTACCCCCTAGACTTGTGGAGTGGAAGGTGGAGGTCAATAATAATCTTCCATACAAAAAGATTATGTATATTAATAGGGAATGCCCGACCAAATATGATAAAATTTGGGACCGTTGGTTACAGGACCCTGATACTTGTACGTGAGTCACCACAGGTCTATGTTGCCAGATGGGTGGCCTGCGCCTGGCTGGGCGCTCCGGTGCGGGTCTAGAGTACCTGCATGGTGGGCACCAGACTGCTCTCTTGGCCATGACACCGGCTTTGAACTGTTGGTATTCTGAATGCTGCACACCCTCATATCATCATTGACACTTTAAATGTATGTAATGACATGTATGCACTCTCTGTTACAATAAAGTTGTGTGGGAAGGGGAAGAAAAGGGGGGAAAAAAAAAAAAAGGGAAAAGAACACTCCCCTACTGAATCCGGATATGTTAAATGTCAAATTTTTCATGCTAAAATTCATGTACAAATGCTAGTATGATTGTACGACTGTTACTTTTGATTATAAATAAAACTTTGTTTTGATAAAAAAAACGCAAATCGCGGCAACATCGCGGCACTTGCGTTTTTGATGCAGGTCCATTGAATTCTATTGCATGCAAAATGCTGCTTTTTGCAGGAAAAAAAGTCCCTGACCCTTTCCAAAAACGCAGAGGCACAAAAAAGCATTGATGTGAACATGTTCCATAGGAAACCATGTTAAAAAATGTCCCTGCATTTCTGCAAAATGCAAAATGCATCAAAAAAAGCATTAGTGTGAATGGAGCCTTAGGCTCCACTTTAATACTTAACGTATTTCTGCAAACTTCATCTCTGCCTTCGCCTTTGTCAACATCACAGAGACTTTCTCCTGCGTTCCTGTTGTGGACTTGCTCGGCTGGCATTCTGATCCTACTTGTTGGACTATTACGTTTATCTCTGGCTCTCTGACATTGGCTTGGCCAACTACCCGATCCTGTTACTGAACTCTGGCTTGTTTGACTATGCTTACTCTGTTTACCTTTTTATTATTATTATTATTATTATTGTTATTATTATTATTATTATTAAACAAGTGTGATTTAACTGTACTTCTGTCTCAGTCTGATTCATGGTTTCTGACACTCATACAATTAAATGCAATAACAGAAAACTACTTATAAGTTGGACAGAACATTCATAATGGGTACAGCAGGTGTGCAGATCCAGGAACTCAGTACAGTGGTGGGGGCCCTCATAATGGACACTGTAGCTGTGCAGACCCAGTATATCGCCACAGGGATGGTGGGTACATTTGAGAATTGACAGAGCAGGTGTGCATACTCGGGAGCTCAGAGAAGAGATTTCACTCAAAGTCCCTAAGAGACAGAAGAAACTATCAGGTAGTTTAACACCTCTGCAAAAAACTGAAACGTTCAGCCTTTGGTGGTCTGACCCTTCAAAATCTGGTTTATTGAGGCACTTTAAAGGAAAACTTGCACCACATCAACATGCCCCCAGTCTGTATCTATCAGTTTACGTAAAGTACATTTGAATATGTTGGATGCTTATCAAAGTTCTTCTTTAATGAACACGTTGTCAACAGCTGTCGGCTTAGACCGCTCCGCACTGTGCCTAATTCAGCTCTATTTTTTCTTCAAGGAGTTTTGTGGTGAGCTGCAGTCCTTATTTTTGTATGAGTGACACATTGCGCTCTCAGCGCTTCTGGTTCCCTGACAAAAGGTATCAGATTTAGGCTATAAATCAGCTTCAATGTGATAGAGAATTTCTTCTGGATCAGCATATGCCAACTAATATCTATATATAAATATACCTGTTTATTTCATGTATCGGTGACAGATTCTCACGGAAACGCGATGTAACGAGTGTTTGATATGCCTACCACATCGCTTTCACTGAACTTGTGCCTTTTATTGCCATCCTCCGTGAGATACCATAAATGACATTTTACCTAAGGGGAGTTTTTTTTTAAGAATATGCTGTATATGTTCAGGTTTTTTTTATAGAAACTTGATCAACTTATATAATTTTTTTTAAAGGGTTAGTCACCTTTACCAAAAAAAAATGCCTATGCAGATCTGTACATAAAAACAAACTGTGCAGCTTTGACTAAAGTTGAATAATAGCCTTGCTATGAGTGTAGGTCATTTACATGCCTTAATGAAGCCTAACCTAAAAAAACTCCTAGGGCGTTGCTAGAATGTTACTAAGTGAAGCCCAGCTATTACTATTTACCTTCACCATCATAGGAATGAGCTCGGATACTAGTGCTCAAAGTTACTGCATCAGGGAGAAAGGGCATTTGAGAAGGTCTGAATCAGAGAAAGAGCTTACTCCTGTGAGGGTGAAGATGAACAGTAATAGCTGGGCCTGGCTTAGCGAAGTCTCAGGAGTTTTTAGGTCAGTTTTCATGAGGTATGTAAATCGCCTAAACCTATGCAGTTATGGCCAACCTTGGCATTCCAGATGTTTTGGAACTACATTTCCCATGATGCTCAACTACACTGCAGAGTGCATTAGCATCATGGGAAATGTAGTTCCAAAACATCTATGGTGCCAAGGTTCGCCATCACTAACTTATAGCAAGGACATTATTCAGCTTCAGTCAAAGTTGCACAGTTTGTTTTTATCTACAGATGCCCGTTATCTGCATAGACAGTGTTTTTGGCAAAGGTGAACTAATCCTTTAATGTGTGCTAAATAGGTTCATTTTATGAGTACCATACGCAACAGTAGCTTTCCCTGTCTCCATATTTTCTTCACTTTCAAAATGGTATATGCTTGCCAACAAGGATGAGGTCAAAGTTCTCACTGAATCAGCACCTGCTGCTACCAGTGATATCACCCGGCCATAGTCATTTTCTGGCCAGGGATCTTAGGCCATGTAAAGAAAGGGGCAGCATTAGAGTGGCATCCCTTGCCAAACATGGCCATGTTTGAGAAATTATATCGGCCAAATTTGGTCATGGGCATCCTCTGGAAGACCCCACTCCTTTGTTTATGTTTAGAAATGGAGCCCCAGGAGATGTCATTTGGCAGCAGCCAGCAACAGGATTGGATGTGACCTTTGGTCAGCAGGATTTTTCAGCAGGCATTGTTCACTGATATTTTTTTGGATGGATTTACATTGTAAGTGGGAAGTCCAAACTCGCTTGTGTGTGTTTATTTACTAAGTACCCCTTATTATTACATAGGGGGGAATGGTAACTGGGTACCCCCTATTGTTAAAGACACCCATATTACCAGGTAAGGGGAAGATGCCCTAATTCTCATTAACATGGGAACAAGGTGCTGAGCCAGGAGGTCCCCTCTGGCAAAGTGCCCCTCAGTGCTAAGGGTATGTGGTTTGGTATGGGTCAAGAGAAGAGCACACCTGCCCCCCCCCCCCCCCCACCTTTCCTTACTAGCCAGGCTGCATGCTCAGTTAAGTGTCTGGTATAGACAGACCCAGATGTTCTGGGCAAATGCTTCAATACATTTGCAACTGATCATTGGCTGTTTCATAGTTTACAAAAAAAAATTGTACAGCGTGTTCTGGTCCCAGAGACAATATAACTGTAATTTTCCCAAAGCTGTTATTTAGGCAGTGACGTGCCTATGGCGTCAGTCTAGTTCTAATGCAAGGCTCCAAAATGGGGTAATCATTTGGCAGATCTTGTTTAGTGGTTTGCACACAGTGTGCCCAGCATTTACTGTGTTCATATTGTATATATTTTTTGTATGACCTGATCCGTCTTTTCATGCCAACCCTGTTAACCGTTTTTTTTTCAAGACAAATTAATTCCACACTTCAGCATACAACAACATAAAGAAGCTTTTATGTTTTTTAGCCATTTCCTAAATCACACAAATCTGCCCTAATAGTTTGCTTTCTTATGAGAACTTCTGTGTCTCTACATTTTTTGCCAGCTATGTCATATATTTGATGGTGGAACACTCAGTAGGTGACATTTCCAGGTAAGCATAGCTCTGTTCACAAGTGTAAGTAAAGGCTCTTTGGATTAATACTTAAAGACAATGGGGTATATTCAGATAGATCAGCGGATCTTTAGATCCGCGTAATCTATCTGATTTACAATCCGCCGGCGCAAGTTTTAGAGGCTAGTGCTGTATTCAGAAAGCACTTACCTTAAAACTTGCGGCCGCGTATCGTAAATCCCCCATCGGAATTCAAATTCCGCGGCTAGGGGGAGTGTACTATTTAAATCAGGCGCATCCCCGCGCCGATTTAACTCCGCATGCGCCGCCGGCTAAATTTCCCAGCGTGCAAATGACGTCGGCCTGAGCGTAACTTGCGTCCGGCCGTATTCTGAATCGACTTACGCAAACGACGTAAAAATTCAAAACTCTGCGCAGGAACGACGGCCATACTTAACATAGGATACGCCGCATATAGCAGGGGTAACTATCCGCCGGAAAAAGCCGAACGCAAACGACGTAAAAAAAAGCAACGGGCGTTCGTTTCTGAATCGGCGGAAATCCTCATTTGCATATTCGTCGCGTGTAAAAAACGAAACGCCACCTAGCGGCCAGCGGGAGAATGCAGCCTAAGATCCGATGGTGTAAGTCACTTACACCTGTCGGATCTTAGGGAGATCTATGCGGAACCTGATTCTATGAATCAGCCGCATAGATCCGACCGTCGGATCTCAGAGATACGCCGTCGTATCTCTATCTGAATCTCCCCCCCAATGTCAACAACTTCAAAATTGCTGGAAAAGGCACAAAAAAATTCAAGTACTTGGAAATACTTACTTGCAGCATTTTCTTCTCCAGAAATGATGTTAAAAAATCCAACTACTCCAAAAAAGTCAATTCCCCAGCAGACCATCATCCCTCTTTGCATGTCATAGCCCTCTCTTTTACTGGGAGTGTCTAATAACTCTCTGTGCTGACCCAGCTCTTCCACCCCCTCCCCTCGCCATATATACATAACCTTTTATGTAACAGCTGGGAAGGAGTGAATGGGAATATCACATAGTTGACAGCTCTAAATCTTCTGAGGTTGCAGATAACTTATCCAAGATGGTGTCCCCCAGTCTCAGAGCTTTTGGATATCTACATAAGGCAGGTCTTTAAAGAACAGCGGACCTTGAAACACAGCGGGCCCTTGAAGAACAGCGGCCCTTGAAAAATAGCAGGCTCTTTAAACACAGCATGCTCTTGACAAACAGCGGGCCCTTGAAAACAGCAGGCCCTTAAAAAACAGCGGGCCCTTGAAAAACAGTGGGCCTTTGAAAAACAGCGGACTCTTGAAGAACAGCAGGCTCTTGAACAACAGTGGGCCCTTGAAAAACAGGAGTTCGGAAGTGCATTACACACAGAGTGCAGGGTTCAGGAGTGCATTACACACTGAGTGCAGTGTTCAGGAGTGCCTTACACACAGAGTGCAGGGTTCACTAGTGCATTCCACACAGAGTGCAGGGTTCATGAGTGCATTACACATAGAGTGCAGGGCACTGGAGTGTGTTACACACAGAGTGCAGGGCTCTGGATTGTGTTACACTCAGAATGCAGGGTTCAGGAGTGCATTGCATGCATAAAATGTATTAAGCACACATTTATTCCAATTGAAAGATTTCTGTGAAACGTAACTGTCTGATGACAGGGTGTTTAATCATCTATGGACAGTGTGGTCAAAAGCTTTTTGGATTGCGTCAGGAAAGAAACCCCTATTAAGTTGTTACTGCTGTCTGTGTTCTGTAGGCAGAGGCCCACTCTTTTTCTCTTTTTGTCTTGGTGATTATTGCTTCAATAGTTTCATAAAGTGATGAAAAACCCAAGTCTGTGTGTTACTAATCTTATTTTATGGGGGGGTCTGCTCTTGAGAAAGACAGTATGACAAAATGCGTTGGATGGCTCAAAGGCATATTGACATACCGATTATACTCTTATTCTTAGTGCTGGTGAGAGTTTAAAAAATGATAGTACCGGTACTATGGTTTTTTTTTTGTAACTAAAATGTTTTAAAAAATGCAGTTTGCACTATGATGTTTTCCTCCTCCTTTGTAATACAGTATCGATTTATGTACAGTGCTGGAGTTGGGAAAAAAGGAGAAAATGGAGGTCTTTGTGTTATATGGGGAGACTTGTTGTACCTTATTGGAGATTTGACATCAATTCACTTGTATGAATTATTTGCACTTTATACACATTGATATGATATTTATGGATTGATTTACAGGTTAAATTGTTATTGTGGGGTTTTTGTAATATATATCTACTGGACATGCACTATTTGTCATTTTAAAAGTAAAGGCTGTGATTTATATTAATTTATATGCACTTTATTGATTAAGGGAAGGTCACATAGATTGGGAAGGGAGCACTGTAAATGTAACTTGATATTACTATATATCTATTTGATATTGATGCAGCCGCTAAGGAAGTTGAGGGGGTAGAATAGTTAGCACAGATCTATATCATTGATTGCTATACCACTGGTAATTCTGCCTTTTTTGAGCCCTTAACCACATGCAATATTTAGGCCCTGATGAAGGAGGAGTAGTTTGAGTTCCCAAAAAGCATTGGCTGTTTTATGTGATAATACAGCGAACCATTAAAGCTACTTGGTCTTTTGTGTTTTTATGTTTTGATGTTCTTATTACTACCTGTGACTTTCTGCTCCCTTGAATCTTTGCCCTGATATCACATGGGGTCACAGGCAGCAGTCAAAGCTGGATAGAAGTATTATTTTTGACAAAGTCTACCCAAAAAATGAAAACCTGGACTCGTTTATGGTAAAACAAAATGAGGGGTATACAACAAGCATTAAATTGTTGCTTAAAATGTGAAGTAACTTACCACAAGGAGACTTATAAAAAGGCTTAACGTGAATCTAAACACAAGAACAAAAATGTAATATATTGAAGACTACCATTTTCTCATGTGCTGGTTGCTGGAGTTTCACCAGTTTCATACTTCCTGTCCTGGGAAATGACAACGCCCATGCACTGTAATTTTCAGTTAAGCACCATTGTCACCCTAGGGCAGGAAGTGTGTTATAACTACTGAACAACTTCCCCTTGCCTCATCTCTATAACATAGGGAGGATAGGGAGGAAGTGGTCTGTAGTCCAGAGAGAGAACTTGGAAATGACATCTGACAGTCAATAGAGGCAAAGTGCACAAGAAGTTATCAATGTATAACATTTCTGGAAGGATTAACATATACAGTGTATATATATATATATATATATATATATATATATATATATATTACCAAACGTATTGGGACGCCTGCCTTCACATTAACTTTAATGGCATCCCAGTCTTAGTTCGTAGGGCTCAATATTGAGTTGGCCCACCCTTTTGTGGGGGTATCTCAAACGTGCAGTTCATGCAAGACAGTCCAAGAATTTACAGGAACTGGAGGCTTTTTGCCAAGAGCAATGGGCAGCTTTACCATCTGAGAAGATAAAGAGCCTCATCCACAAATACCACAATAGACTTCAAGAACTGGGGTGTGTAAACTTTTGATATGGGTAATTTGGGTAGTTTCTGTTGCCATTATGATTTAAAAAGAGTAAACACAGTTGATTGATAATACATGGCTTCAGTCAAACACTAACCGTGAGTGAGTTTAGATTCTCGGAAAAATGGCCAAGAAATCATAAATTCTGCCAGGGTATGTAAACTTTTGAGCACAACTGTATATATACACTATATTACCAAAAGTATTGGGACAACTGCCTTTACATGCACATGAACTTTAATGGCATCCCAGTCTTAGTCTATAGGGTTCAATATTATGTTGGCCCATCCTTTGCAACTAAAACAGCTTTGACTCTACTGGGAAGGCCGTCCACAAGGTTTAGGAGTGTGTCTATGGGAATGTTGGACCATTCTTCCAGAAGCACATTTGTGAGGTCAGGAGACTGAGATGGCCTCTCCAGAACCTTCACTTTATTCTGCTGTAGCCAATAACAGGTCGAATTGGCCTTATGTTTTGGATCATTGTCATGTTGGAATGTCCAAGTACATCCCTTGCACAGCTTCCTGGCTGATGAATGCAAATGTTCCTCCAGTATCTTCTAATAACATACTGCATTCATCTTGCCATTTCCTGTGCCTTTGTAGCTCACACATCCCCAAAACATCAGCGATCCACCTCCGTGTTTCACAGTAGGAATGGTGTACCTTTTCATTATAGGCCTTGTTGACTCCCTGTTAACTGTATTGTAAGCGGGATACTTTGTGGCATTTGCGTATTAATGGCTTTCTTCTGGCGACTCGACCATGCAGCCCATCTTTCTTTAAGTGCCTCCATATTGTGCATCTTGAAACAGCCACACAACATGTTTTCACCTGAAGTTATTTGTGGGGTTTTCTTTGCATCCCGAACAATTTTCCTGGCAGTTGTGGCTGAAATTTTTGTTGGTCTACCTGCCTGTGGTTTGGTTTCAACAGAACCCCTCATTTTCCACCTCTTAAATAGAGTTTGAACACTGCTGATTGGCATTCTCAATCCCTTGGATATCTTTTTATATCAATTTCCTGTTTTATACAGTTCAACTAGGTTTTCCTGCAGATACTTTGACATTTCTTTTGCTTTCCCCATGATTCAGAATCCAAAAACGTCAGTGCAGCACTGGAGTGGATGAAAGATGCAAGGGTCTGTCAGGAGTTCAGAAACTCATTGACCGTTTATACACACACACTAATTACAAGCAAGTGAATGAAAAGTTTTTGTGTTATTCTTATTCTCTGAAAAATGGCCAAGAAATCATAAAGTCTGCCAGGGTATGTAAACTTATGAGCACAACTATATATATATATATATATATATATATATATATATATATATATATATATATATATATATATATATATATATATTACACTTATCAAGCCTATATAGCAAAAGGTTTTAAATTATATTTTTATATATTTAATTATATTTTTAGCAGGCCAAACAATGTTAGGGTTTACATTTAACTATTAAAAATTACTTTTTTAAAGTAAACCCTAGAAGAGTTTTGATATAGGCGTATAACACGCACAGGCGTATAACACGCACCCTAACTTTAAGGCGGCGTACACACGGTCAAACATATCCGCTGAATGTCCGACCGTGTGTACGGCCTAGCGGACAGGTTTCCAGCGGACAAAAGTTTCTTAGCAAGCATGTCCGATGGTTAGTACACCTAATCGGACATGTCCGCTGGTTATGATGTGTAACTAGCGTCCCGAAATCCCGCGCATGCGTTGAATTGATTCAACGCATGCGTGGAAGCATTGCACTTAGGTGTTTGAGAACGTCGGTGTCTTTTACGTCACTGCGTTCTCTGTCCGCGGGGATTTTGGTCTGATGGTGTGTACACACATCAGACCAAAAGCTCCCAGGAGACATGTCCGATGAAAACGGTCCGCGGACCGTTTTCATCGGACATGTCTCCTCGTGTGTACGGGGCCTAAGAGGGAAGTTTCAGGGAAAAAAAATTCCACAGCCCCCTGTGTATAACACGCAGGCACAGTTTACCCTCTATTTTCAGGGTTTCAGGAAATTTGTTTCTAAGTATTTTCTTAATCTCTGTTGGTCCTTTAAAAGTGACTTGCCAACTTCGAAGCTTACCGTCAGCTATTGTAAAGAAATGACAATGGAATAGATGCCTTTAAACAGAATGCAGGGCCTGCCTGAAAGCAAATTCACTATTAGTCAAATCTACTTTCTCTTATAAATTAGCAGTGCTGGCAAGTTGTAAATTGCACATATGTTTTTGAGACAACTCATCCGTCACCCTCTATTGTTTGATGTTTTTCTCTTTCCCTCAGTCTATACCAGAGGTAATTTCATGTCAAGGCGAATCTTTTCACCTACTGACAAAGACTCTGTCCTACCGTGATATTAGATAAAAATAAGCTGCTGAATCTTTCTTCTTAAAAAGTTTTGATTATTGCCAACATTATGCAAGAGGAAGAAGTAGAAAAAAAATCGGAAATGTTTTGCAAAGTCTTGGTGCAGTGCACCAATCAATAACTCAGATCTTGCAGGTTAGCTGGCCGGCTTTGAAACATATGTCTCTTGGAGTCCCACTAATGCAGTGTTTCTCAATTCCAGTCCTCAGGCCCCCCCCAACAGGTCAGGTTTTCAGGATTTCCATTATTTTGCACAGGTGATTTGATCAGTTTCACTGCCTTAGTAATCACCACAGCCTTTTCATCTGAGGGAAATCCTGAAAACCTGACCTGTTGGGGGGGCCTGAGGACTGGAATTGAGAAACACTGCACTAATGGGACGCTTTAGTCTTTACACCCCTCCAACAAGTCACATATTCTCTGGCAAATAGACTCCTTATTTACTCTGGGGGAGAAGTCTGATATCAAAAGTTGGCTTTGTAATTTGTAATTTGAATTTACCGGAAATTCTGGTGGAGAAACCTCACCATTAGACTTCTCGAGAGACAGAACAAGCCATCAATAACGAATTCTTAATCAGCGCAATCAAAATGAAAAAAAAATATATATAAAATGTAATGATTACTTAATTAAACCAGGTTGCTGCTGTCACTGGAAAAGCATTTTCACTGCACTTAGTATAACAAATGATCCAAAAAAACAGTGCTGCGCTTCTTAAATATAAACAAACAACTAAAAAATCTATTGTGTTTATTGAGTCTGTGTATTGTCCCCAAGCAATAATTCAATTAATAATCCTAAAAAGCAGTAATCAAAATTGTGAAACAATTTGGAACAAAGTGTCCACATATTTAGTAAACAAAAGAATCTATAGGAAGAACAGTAAAATATTAAATACATGTGCTCATCCACCATAATGTGCAAAAATGTCCTGCAATATGCTAGTGCTCTCCTCTACCAATGTGCTTCTGGCTGCGCACCTCAAATTTTGACCCCTGTTTCACCAGCGGGTAAAATCAGAAGATATTAGAGAGATCTGTCCGGCGTGCTGCTTGCACGCTTATCGTTTGTATCTCCCACTCCTTTGTGCTGGCTCAATGAGCCTCAATCACACTCGGAAGTATTGGATATAAGGAGCAACAAAAAACAAAGTCTAGTGCTCTCCGTTTGGTAAAAGTTTTATGCGCCACATAAAATATTATCAAAACACTCACAAACATGGCACTTACTGGCTATCAAGGCAAATGTCACAAATCTCACTTGTAAGGATGGCCGCGAGATGATGTCAGCAGATGGGCTCTGCCCCTATACATGTTATGTCTGGGCGAAGACTTCTTCAGTAGGGGTGGGGCTGTGATATCAGAGCAGAGATATGTGAATACCTGTGTCAGGCAACACAGTTTAGATTGTGTTTCCTTAAAGCGGTCCTCCACCCTAAAGTGGAGTCCCGCTGATCGGAACCCTCCCCCCCTCCGGTGTCACTTTTGACACCTTTCAGGGGGGAGGGGGGTGCAGACACCTGTCTAAAGACAGGTATTTGCACCCACTTCCGGCCACACGATACGGGCGAAAGACGGGCATTCCGTCACATCCCGTCTGTCGCCCGTTGTGTGCTGGGAACACTCGGCTCCCAGCACACAGCGTGTGAGCCAATCGGCGGGCGCAGCGCGACTCGCGCATGCGCCGTAGGGAACCGGGCAGTGAAGCCGCAGCGCTTCACTTCCTGGTTCCCTCAGCGTGGATGGCGGGGGGAGCAGCAGAGTGACGAGCGATCGCTCGTGCTCTGCTGCGATCGGCGCTGGACTCCAGGACAGGTAAGTGTCCTAATATTAAAAGTCAGCAGCTGCAGTATTTGTAGCTGCTGACTTTTAATATTTTGTTCCCGTGGCACATCCGCTTTAAGAAGCTGTTTATTAAACTAATGGCTTAGAGGGTAATTAAGCTGTTGTCTTGCACTTTCAGCAAAGGTTTGTTTCATTTTGTAGAAGGCAAGGTCAAGTACAAGGTTGAAATGTGCCGCCATGTTTTCCAGCAGTTAAGAGCTGTCTCCCAGAGTACTATTTTTCCACCATTAGATGTTCTCCACCTTCTATAGCATTGTTAAAACCACTTTCTCTGAGCCCAGGTTGTCATAAACAACAACCCATTCTGTAAATCTAGTGAAAGAGAAGCAGCACAGTTATGATCTCATCTCTGCCATTCTCTGCTGTCTCTTCCTACCAGCATGCTCATTGACAGCAAATGTATGAGCTCTTGTGCTGCTTCTCCCTCCTCTAGTCTGAGCTCTTCTGTACAGGGACTGTAAGAGGACTTTTAAGAGGTGGAAGCAAGTCAAATGCAGGTACTTTTGCTGTTTGTATAAACATAATGCGATTAATAAACCTATATTCAAGTAGGGAGGTACATTTTGATAATGCTTTAACCCCAAGGATCTACCTATCATACCAAAGAGTTGTTTATGCTCTCTAATGTACAGTATGTACCAATATACAAGTGCTGTATTATTTTGATTTGTCTACCTTTTTCTGTACTGACCACAGTTTTGTTTTGTACAGTTATACTTTCTAAAAAATAAAGTGCATCAGTTAAAAAAATAAATTGATAATGCCTGGACATACACTTTGTAAACAAGCCCATGGTAATCAGGCTGGGAGAGCTGACCTGCTAAGAGAATGACTTGAAAGACATCAGTGCGTATGCTGTTTTCTTTGAGGATTAGTCACTCCACAGTGCCTTTATCTACAGAGGTAAGTAATGGTTTGCTCAAAAGCTAACTCACAGCTTGATAAAAATGTGAAATTGTACGACGATAAATAGACTGAACACAAATTGTATTTAAAAAGCAATTCCAGGCAACAGGTGAAAGCAATCCATAAGCAAAAAATCCTTTTGGCAATGCATAGACAACTGCCTGGGAAAGGGGGGGTACAAGGGGCAGCACACACTCATCCACACATCCTGTTGTTTACTGGCTATAACATGTTCTTAAATTAATTTAAAGTTCTAGACTGTTGCTCTGCCACTTCTGCTTGCCAGTACCATTTGGCTGGGTTCTTGATGTAGCTGTCCCTGCATAGTTTGTGTGTTTTTATTGGAGTTTAATGTGTACCTACAGTTCATCCAATCTGGATCTGTTTACCAAAAACAAAATGCTTGCAGAGTAGGCAAATAATTTGCCTAGTCTTCAAGTCATTGGTTCTAAGTATACTAACACAAAAAGGTAAATTACTTTCTTGGCCTTTCGATCCTTAGTTTAACTAGCATCTCTATCACTGGAGGTCACAGCACTTTACATTGTGTCCAGGGTGATCACTTCTTGCATTGCAACACTTCATCAGAGGAGAATAAATAGCTCATTATACATGTTGGTGTTCCAGTGATAAGCTGGGTGTTCATCCTACACATTCTCCCCCGTCAACACATTATCATCTTTCAGGGAATCAACTTTGGAAACCTTGACATATCACTGGTTACAGTAGATTGATGTGCTTTGTTTTACAGGACAGTTCTAGTTTAAACAAAAACTACTATATAAATTTCAATAGCAGACCTCCCTAGATACAGTCATGGACAAGTTTGTTGGTACCCTTCCATGAAAAAAAAGGACCAGAATTTTTGCAGAAAAAATGTAACCTGAACAAAGTAATCACAGTGAATGTTACCCCAGCATTTCATAACCCAGACTGTTGTACCATGTACTTGTGTTAAAATGTGTTCGGTTCTCTTTGTTTTGCTTCCTTTGTATTAAATACCTGGTGACCCTACTAGTCCTGCTACTTTTAAATCTCAAAATTACCAGGCTAGGCATAGAAGCATATACATCCCAGCATGGTCAGTTTTGTTGCTGTCCCTCTCCTTCAATGGGTAGACTTGTGCTGACGCACCTCCCTTCCCTCTTTCCTCCTGCACACTGCTTTACTGGGAAGATCAGTGTCCTGCTGTTTCTCTGCCTCCTGCTGACATGCCCCCCCTCCACAAATATATTGCATTTGTTGTTTTACAAAGCAAGGGTTCACATATACTTTAACATCTACCTGTATAATTGTTTATTACATTTTAATAAAAATTTGACTTTACTTTTGATTTAATAGAATATAAAAAAAAAAAACTGATGAAAAAGGAATGGACAAAAATAATGGATCCCTAAACCTAATATTTTGTTGCACAACTTTAAAGGCAATGGGCCAGATTCAGAAAGCACTTACGCCAGCCAATTTACATTACACTGGTGCAACGTAGGGAGTGAGTGCTTTGTGAATACTGCTCTTGCCTCTCAGAGTTACGTCGGCGTAGCACATATGAGATGCGCTACGCCGGCACAAAGATGCGCCGAGCTACCTGAATCTGGCCCCATCACTTTGAGGAAGCAATTTCTGTAGCTCTCAATGAGGTTTCTGGTAGTTTGGCCAACTTTTCTTGAGCAAACGTCTTCAGATGTTTGAGAGTTGAAAGGTGCCTTCTCAAAACTGCATGTTTCAACTCTTTCCAACGATGTTTGATAGGATCACGGCTCATAAAAAGCCACTTCATAATAGTCTAATGTATTGTTCTTAGCCATTCTTGGCTGTGTCTTTTGGGTTAGTATTCTGTTGGAGGATACATGACCTGTGACTGATGCCTTGTACATACGACCGGTTTTCACAACAAGAAAACTGCCAATTTTTATATTGGTTGTGAAAACCGGTCGTTTGTATGCTCCCTAGCAGTTTTCTCGACGAAAAAAATTGAAACCAGCTCTCTTTTTTCTCGTCGTGTTTCCCGTCAGTCTTTTTCTCGTTGTGAAAAATGGTTGTGTGTATGCTTTTCCGAGGTGAAAAAAAAACACTCATGCTCAGAATCAAGTATGAGACGGGAGTGCTCGTTCTGGTAAAACTAGCGTTTAGAATAGAGATAGCACATTCGTCACGCTGTAACGGACTGAAAAGCATGAAGACTGAAAAGCACGAATTGTCTCTCACCAACTTTTACCAACACGAGGATAAGTAAAAGCAGCCCAAAGGATGGTGCCATTTGAAAGGAACTTCCCCTTTATAGTCTCGTCGTACGGGTTGTATGTCACCACGCTTTGGTCAGTCGTTTTTCTGCATGAACGTGTGTATGCAAGTCAGGCTGGAAAGAAATCACGTTGTGAAAAACTATGGCTTTTTGAACGTCAGGAAAAACGATGGTGTGTATGCGGCATTAGACAGAGCTTTCTGACACTTTCCAATAGGTTTTGCTCAAGAATTCCTTGGTAGTCTTGTGGTGTTCATAGATTCAATGCACACAGCGGCAGACGCAGTAAAGCAGCCCCAAAACATCACCAAGTTTACTACATGTTTCTCAGTAGGAATGGTTTTCCTTTTTTTGAAAGCTTAGGTTTTTTCAATGAAGCATTGTAGCTTGCAAATTCCAGTTTGGCTTTTTCAGGTTTTTCTTTCAACACTGGAGTTCACCTGGCTCCTCTTCCTTAGAGCCCACTGTCATTCAAAAAGTGTTGGATCATTTAACACTGATGTGCCTTGCCTTAGGCTCCATGCACACTGGGCTTAAAAAAACGTCTGTTCTCTTTGGAGTAAAAAACGCCCATATAGATCTTTTTTGTACAAAGTTTAGACAAGTTTAGGAGAGTTTTAATCTTTTTCTGCCAGTGAGCTCCATTCAGAAATGTGAATGAGAAGGTTTTTTTTTCTGCCTCTTAACGTTGATCTCAAAATATGCCTGTAAACGTCCTAATGTACATGGACACATAGGATAACATTGAGTTTCTTCTACAGGAGGAACTCAAAACTCCTGTAGAAGCAAACAGGGCAATCCTCAAACTTTCCTATCTCACTGATTGCGCCGAGCAAAGTTCTGCACATGCCCAGTGAGGAGCAGAAATTTGTGCGCGCATGCGCAGTACGGCCAGACCTTCATTTGCATGGGGTCACGGCTCATTACAATGAAGCACGCCCACTTCCTTCCCACTTGCAAAAACCCTGCCTTACGTTTCGGAATTTAAGTTACACTTGCGCAATTTTGGACGCAAATGCGCTGTGGATACGGCACTTACGACACAAAATTAGAGCGCCGTAACTAAAATGACATAAGTTTTGAGTAACTTAATTAGCGCCGCTGTTTGTGGATCTGGCCCAAAGTTTTTTATGCCAGTGTGCATAGAGCCTTAAACCGCGTACACACGGTCGGACTTTCCAACAGCACATGTTCTATGTGAGCTTGTTGTCGGAAAATCCAACCGTGTGTATGCTCCATCGGACATTTGCTGTCAGAATTTCCGACAACAAATGTTTGAGACCCGGTTCTTTATTTTTCCGACAACAAAAGTTCTTGTCGGAAATTCCGATCGTCTGTAGCCAATTCCGACGCACAAAAATCATACGGAATCAACTCGACGCATGCTCGGAATCATTGAACTTAATTTTTCTCGGCTTGTTGTAGTTTTGTACGTGACCGCGGTCTTGACGTTCGGAATTTCCAACAACATTTGTGTGACTGTGTGTATGCAAAACAAGTTTGACCGAACAATCCGTCGGAAAAAAATCCATGGTTTTGATGTCGGAATGTCCGATCGTGTGTACTTGGCATTAGAGTTCAGCTTGTATCGCTTTGGAAGTTTTCCTTTGGCTCTTTATCTAGCATTCACACTGTCCTTCTGTTCAATCTGGGGTAGATTTTCCTCTTGCAGCCACATTGAGGTTGGCTACTCTTTCATGGACCTTAAAGCGGTCCTCCACCCTAAAGTGGAGTCCCGCTGATCGGAACCCTCCCCCCCTCCGGTGTCACATTTGACACCTTTCAGGGGGGAGGGGGGTGCAGACACCTGTCTAAAGACAGGTATTTGCACCCACTTCCGGCCACACGCTACGGGCGAAAGACGGGCATTCCGTCACATCCCGTCTGTCGCCCGTTGTGTGCTGGGAACACTCGGCTCCCAGCACACAGCGTGTGAGCCAATCGGCGGGCGCAGCGCGACTCGCGCATGCGCCGTAGGGAACCGGGCAGTGAAGCCGCAGCGCTTCACTTCCTGGTTCCCTCACCGTGGATGGAGGGGGGAGCAGCAGGGTGACGAGCGATCGGCTCATCCTCTGCTGCGATCACCGCTGGACTCCAGGACAGGTAAGTGTCCTTATATTAAAAGTCAGCAGCTGCAGTATTTGTAGCTGCTAGCTTTTAATATATTGTTTTAGTGGCACATCCGCTTTAACATTTATATTAATATTTATGATTGTTATCACAGGAACATCAAGCTGCCTGGAGATGGTCTTATATCCTTTACCTTTGTCATGCTGGCCTATAATTCTTATTATAATTTCTTCAACTAACTCTCTCCTTTGCTTTCTCTAGTCCATGTCTAGTCTGGTGCACACGATAATAACAAACAACAGACTGACTATTTTCCTCCATGTAAATAAGCTGACTGACTGATTACAAGATTAAATGTGTGTGAAACTAATTACAGAAATAGTTAGAAATATCCCCCTTCTAAGTCACTTTGTGTCTCTGTCCCCTACTCACCTCTGAGCACTGACCCTTGGTGGTTCCACCCCCTACCCACCTCTGAGCACTGACCTTTGGTTCCACCCCCTACCCACCTCTGAGCACTGACCCTTGGTTCCACCCCCTACCCACCTCTGAGCAACAACCCTTGGTTCCACCCACTACCCAGCTACCAGTACGGTCTGTTTTAGAGAATATAGCACCAAGTATCATTTTGCAAAGCTAAGTAATTTGGAAATGAAAAGAAAAGCAATAAAATAGACCCCCTGCAGTCAGCAACAACAGACTACCCCAGCAAAAATAGGTCCCCAGCAGCAACAACAGATCTCCTAGCAGCCAACATTAATAGACTCTTCAGCAGCCAGCAACATTAGACTCCTCCCTAAACAGTAGATCCATTTCATTAACTCCCAGTAACAAAAGATCCTCCACTAGCAACAATAGGTTGAAACGCAAAAATAGATCCCTTCCAGCAACAATAGGCACCCCAGCAACCAGCATCAGTAGACCCTCCATCACACCCTAGCACCCCTTGCCATTGCATACATTTGGCACTTTGGCCCACACCCACCTATTTGCCTCTGCCTCAACATTTCCCTTGCATGGGAGTTTGCTGTTATTTTTCTTCTGCCATAAATTTCTCCATTGATTCCACTGACATAAATTGCCTCTTGGTGGTTCATAACTAGCAAAAAAAACCATCTACCCATCTATTAGCCTTTTTGAGTAATTTAGGCAATTGTAAAGTCACCAAGCCCTGATGAATGGGGAAGTCTTTGGCCCCGGAAATGCATTGGCTTTTTTCAATTTTTCTGCTAATTTTATCAATAAACACTTCAACTCTTGGATGTTTGTTTGGCACTCTTACTGGATTGCTTACATGTGGATTCTGAACTCTGGCTAATAATGATTTGATTGATGCACTGAAAAATCTGTATTCAACGCCTCATTTGGAATGCATTGGCAAGGTGACAGTTTCTCTTTAGGCATGCATAGCTCAATACGACACACTAGATTCTGCTTCCATATTACCTTTGACTGCATCAGATTTTCATATAGGTGCTGCTTCTTTCTGTTACTCCCTCTTCACAAATTGCTGTCATTATCACTTTTACATACAGCATTCAAAAATTCTCTGTCAGCATTCACATTCTGCATAACCTGATTTGACCTGTCTGCTCCCGGCCTGCCTCACTCCATTTTTTATCCCCAATCGAGGGCTATTTATTATAATTGTCAGTTTTACTATTAATTGTATAACGAAAAAACAGAAAATAATGAGTACTAGAGGTCAATTTTTTTGTCTTTCTACTGACTACAATGCTGTAATTAAATATGTAACTCCTAAGAGACGGTTCACACTGGGGCGACTCGTCAGGCGACTCAGCCGCCTGACAAGTCGCCTCCCATTCTATTCAATAGAACCGTTCTAATAGGAGCGACGCAAGTCAGAAGTCATTTTGCAAGTCGCCTCTGAAGTCGTCTTCAGGACGCCTTGTCGAGTTGCCCCCGAAGTCGTGCCGCCCCAGTGTGAACCGGCTATAAATAACTGACATTTAGGCTGCATTCACACCTAGGCGTTTTTACTCCCGACGCTGAAATACGTTGGAGGGGTGATTAACATTGTCGGCTATGGAGATGGTTCACATCTCCACGCCGAACGCCGAAACGTCTGAAGCTCAAAACAAGTCCCGGACCCTTTTTTCAGGCGGCTTTCGGCGTTCGGCATAGTCGACAATGTTAATCACCCCTCCAGCGTATTGTAGGCTAAAAAACGAAGCGTTTTGTCGCGGCAAATCGCGGGACAAAAAGCTGCAATTTGTCGCGGCAAATCGCGGTACAATACGCCGCGTTGAGGTGTGAATGCAGCCTTAGTTTACTGAAGCAAAGTGTATATTGTTTTTCCTTAAAATACTGTTTTTATCTTTTTTTGTTATTTGTTGCATCCCAGTGCTGCTGATCTCCTCTAGACTCTTTCTGCCACTTTTTGTCAACATGCGCTCGCTTCAGTGCTCTGGACCAGCTTTCTGATAGTGACAACAGTGGTCCATGCCAGCAAGCAGGGCTGCTGTTAGAAATCATGGGGCCCTGTACAACCTTCCTGACGGGGCCCCCTCAACCCCGCCTCCCACACCCCCCAGGTGCCGCAGAACAGCGGCACTGACTTTATCAGCTTATGCCCTGAGAATGAAAAAAATCCCGTCTCTGCTCTCACCTCCTGGGCCCCTCTGTTGACGGGATGGGGCCCGGGGAAATGTAATTTAAGTCCTGGTAAGCAAGTAGAAGTGGAGGTGGGGTCTAGTAAAATCAATTTATTCATTTACACAAAAATTAATAATAAACCTGCATCAGTTCCACCGGTTTAGCTGATGAGGCCTGGGGCCTGAGGAAACCTCAAGCGCTGGAACGGTGTTAAAGTATCACTAACACTGCTACGATCTGTTGTACCAGAATTGCCTGTATTACTAAGACTCTGATGCCATACTGTTTTGGGATTGTTAAGCAAAACCTTTGCCGCTACCCAACTTGCTGTTATTTTCACAGTTCATTGCCTGCTTTCCCTGAGCCAGTGTAGCACATCCTCCATGTTGATATTCAAGGCCATCACCAAGCTTCTCTGAGTCCTCTGGCAACACCACGAATCAATACCGGCATCACCTCATCTAATGTTCCTCTTTGAGACAGAAGCTTTTTGAAGTTAATTAAGCAAGAGTAGCGAGCAAGGGGCTTCTACTGATGCCTAATTATGCACGGCTAGGTGAATTATTAGCCACGCGACCATCGGAATGCATAATTATCCGATTACACCAAGCTCAAAATGTTCCACTGCGGTTTAGAAAGAAAGAAGGAAAGAATACACAGAAATGAAAAGGAAAATATGAAGTTTTATGCATCCTGGGGACTGAGTGTTCCTGAATTCTCATGCACAAGATATAGTAATATTTGGATGAGAACAAAAGCATAGCTGAATGTCAGGTTATTTTAAACATATCATTTGTTTGGGAACTAAGAAATTACTGGTAGCTATTGATATCAGGATGACTAAAACATATGTTGTTAAAGAGCACCTGTCCTAGTATAAAAAGCACCAAACTCAACAACATTGTTAACATGTAGTTACTGTATATTATGTTTTTTGAAAGTATCTGCATTATTTTTCTAGATTGAGCTACATGTCCCTGTATAGCCCTTTGGATCCTCAATCTGGCTGTACATGGGGCATTGTCTATTGTCTAAGTTAAGATTAAAGTGAACTTGTACTAAAGCTGGCCATAGACTGATCGAAATTCAGCTGGCTCAGCAGGGACCTGTCCCACTTGACAGGTTTGTTGGAAACTTTTTCTCAATCAGCAGCTGCAGCCAATGGGCTGCAGCCATTGATCAGTGTGTTGCCAAGTACTATCTAATTTTGTCTTTGTCATCGTGGGACATTCTGTAACACCAGCTGCAGTGTGCCTTTTTCCCTCTAGTGTTCAGCCTGGACACTGTCATCATTTCCTGAATGCAGAGCAAGCAGAGACCACAGCTGAGAGCAGGGGATCATGGGATATGTGGTCCGAAGAGACAAGATTTGCATTGGAATCACGCTGCTGCAGACTACAAGTTCCAGCCAGCTGGGAGAGTGAAAAGAATGCTGTATGAGGACATAAATAGCCTGGTCTGGGAGGAGTCTTTCTATTGGGACCACAGCCTTCAGCTGAGAGCATGGACCTGTCCGCTCTGGGGAATGTGAGCAGGTGAGTGAGCAGATCCACCATTGCTAGCTCCCTGTTAGCTGAGTGACTGTTCGGGGGTCTTTCTCATAGTCATCAGTACAGTTACAGCAGAATCCCAGCATCGCTAGGTGCACGGCCAGACACCCTTCACTGGTTGCAGATTCTTCAAGAGCCTGTTCCGGGATTCCTATTACCTTGAGCTTTGGTAGCATTCGGATTGATGAGTGGGCACAAGCCCACTCTGTGTACACCTCACAAAGACACTGCATGCCGACACTTTTTTTCCATCTCTTTACATTAAAGCCTTAACACTTTGTACATGTTATTTTCAGTTGCTGGTCGCTATTGCACAGAAATCCTTCTAGGCCCTTGTTGAGCTTTGTTGAAGACACTGAACATCTACACCACCACAAGTACTCCTCCATTCTCCCCCCCACTTTAAGAACTCTGTGAAAAATATCTGCAAACATTAAGTGGAAGTCTACACAGATATCAATTATTGCCTTTCTTGTGACTTGTTTTTATAATTGTGCCACAAAACTTGTTGGGTCGTGGCATTAGGATTTGAAGGAAGCAGTCTGACAAAAAAGGTCACTCTCCTACCTTTTAAAACTGGGGTCATAGGTTCTTTCAGAACCTACCGGTTACTACTGTTTGACTTATTGTGATTTTCTTTACATTGAAACCCTGTGCATATTTACCAATAGTAAGAGTTTAACACTGAAAGATATTTACCCAAGCCATTCTTGTTCTTATCTGCTTTAACAATCTTAAGTAAAATACTTGTTTACTTTGCTACAGTCTGGTGTCTGTGTAATTGCATTATCACTTTGAAACATGTCCAACACCAGGGTGTCAGAGGTGACAGGAGGCTTGCAAGTTCAGGGCAAACTTTGGGGTCCAGTCATCTTCCAGTGGCCCTCACGAGGGTGATGCTACAAGTGTATACTGACAGAGAAGGAGTCTCTGCTGTCAGAATTCATTGGCACAACTGGGAAGACCTCCAACACCTTGCATGTGTGGAGGGAATCCATTCATTTTTTTTCTTTTTGATCAACCCTCTGGATAAATGAAAAAAAAATCATCTGTTCCCAGCCTACATGTTAAAAATTGGCTAAATACATTCAAGGTGCATCAAAACGAAAGGTGTGTGTTTTACAGTCCATTTTCTATAGAAGGCAGCCATAGTCTGAGTAGAAAAGCCTGTCCCCTGCCAATATACTCAGTTGTCTCTTGGCAGAGGTCTGATATGCCCCCTGCTGAATCAGGGCAAGAGCTCCCCAATCAGAATAGAGCATGAGCTTTGTTGATTGGCTGAACTTAGACATTGGCTTCACACCTATGCATTTCAATAACGCACAATTTACCACACAATAGCACAACACATGGCAGTGCACAATACGTGGCATGTTACATTGCCATTCATTTTGACAACACACCTCAATGCTCATGCATTTGTGTGCATCAAAATGTACACATGGGAATCATCGGTTCGTTGTTGTTTAATGGGGTTGGAACATAACGATTTCAGAGAATTGTGCCAACAACATCTTGCAGCACTTAACTTTAGTACCAAAATCTGCTGTTTGCCAGTGATTGACTAGGATGGCGAATCGTATATCCCCTTTTGTAATCTGTGGTGATAGAAGTATCTTCATGTCCTTTGCACCTTAGACTAGCCATATATGGAGCTAATTTCTTGATCCCCCCATCAAGCTGTCCCCATCGAGAGAAGACAGTGATTATTGCTAGCGGCTATGGCAGCCGCTAGCGATAATCACAGGTAAGACCCGGTATGCTGGCTGTACCCAATTTGATCGATCGATCAACCTGGTACATTCAGTCTGCCCATTCACGGTTCAAATCGTGTATGGCCTGCCTTAATGTACCCACAACCCAGCCAACAGCTCCTCCCCCTGCTCCTAACTCTACCAATCACAATGGAGTTAGATTCCTGTGGCTGCTGAGAAACCTGCATGGACTGGTTGCTGCATGTCCACAGAGAGAACCTGTCACTTTTACATCCAAAAGCAAAAAAAACACTAAAACATTGAGCAAGTGTGACACAGCCAATAGCAAACTGATAAGCGTTGGGCTAAATGCCCTACATTTTTTTGTTTGGCTGGAGTAAGTCTTTAATATTCAGCATTTCTATCATGTAAATAGCCATAAGCAGAATTCAGAATCCATTAACATGACATATTTGCCCAGAAAATCACTAATAATAAAGATTTTCACTTCTAGAAAATAAACAGTTCGTAAGTGCCAGGTCTAAAGGACAATAAATCTGAACATTAAGCTGCCACACTGGTGTATAATCTCTGCGATATTGCTTGAATTTGTAATTAATTATCCTAATCTCTGGCTCTATTCTCACCTCTTGTGCCTCTAATAGCCATTTCTCATCCCGGAAATTACAGGCTCCACCGTACACAAATGAACGAGCCTGCTATTAGCCTCCTCCAATCTCTAAAATCTTCTGTTTGGAGACTGGCCGCTTTCCCCAAACTAATTTATAATTGTAGATTTAGTGATATATTATTCTTTAGTGTCTGCTTACATACAGCAATATATATTTATAACTTTTTTAAGGGGTCAGATCGCTCAAGACTGATGATTCAGTTTTAAGTAAATGTTGACAAGGTGAATCACGTCTGAGATTCTTAGATCTTTTTATCCCGACCCACCTGACCCACTCCTAATAAGTAGATCTCCCTCTTGCTGCTGAAAAATAGAAAATAGAAAATGGCTTAAAGTGGACCTCCCTAGGTCTGCATAAACACAATCCCGATGTCACAAGATACACCAACATTACATTTTAAAGAAGAAAAAAAGAAAAACAAACTCCAACTTTTATTAGTAAAATATTGGCCCTTCAGCCAATCTCGTGATGTTGCTTAACCTCCCTGGCGGTATGATTCTGTCTGGAATTACGTACCAAAAGCGGTACAATTATTTGCAAGGAAATTTGGTGTTTTATACTGTAGGCCTGCAATTCTTAGGAATAACTCATTTAAATCTGACCAAACAAGAGTCTAGTAGGCATCCCGGGTATGAATTTTTTTTAAAAACAAAATTATAAATTATAATATAATAAATAATTATAAATAATTATAACAAATAATAATATAATTATAATAAAAATTATTCAATAATGTAATCAACTCAAAATCTCTGAAATTTTCTCAGTTGCAGAATTGTCACTGTCATTACTTTTATTTTTTATGACGAATTTCCCCACAAACCGCTATCGCACAATTCTGCAAGTGATTATAATTTATTATCGCTGTTTTCTAGCTGCTCTAAAACCATTTTTGACATAAAGGGACACTTTTGGTTGATATGGACAATCTACAGTTTGCAGGCAGAAAGAACAGTCTTTATTATATAAAAGAACATGTAGTGCATTGGACAGACCACTAGGGACAAGGGGGGGGGGTGTATTTTTTACATACAGTACTGTAATCCATAAGATTACAGTATACTGTAAGTAATGTGTTTGTTTACTTTTTTTAATTTGGCGCCGTTCTCCGCCCCCGTGCGTCGTAACGTCACAGGAAACGGAGATCGGCGGCACACGGGGACACTGTGAATCGAGCGAGGACCCGCTCGCTCACACAGCGGGGATGCATCGCAGGATCCAGGGACAAGGTAAGTAAACCAAGCCTGTGGATGCTGCGAGAAGGTAAGCCGCGCCGCAGCACGCTCTGCACATCTACCCCGAGCGTGACTCTGGGATACCGATCCTAGCATGGAAAAACCACCCCGAGTCACGCTCGGGGATACCGCTAAGGAGGTTAAGCTGGATACAAACTATACAATTTTCTTTAGATTTTTTCCTTTAGATTCACCAAAACCATATAATATGAGGTCAACCCTGACAATTTCCATGTGTATGCAATCAGACAGGCTCTTGCACTACATGGTTTTTGGTAAATCTAAAGGAAATCAAACAACAAAAGTTGGATAGTGTGTATCCATATTTAGGCTGAGAAGATGTCATTGGTCTGCTGCAGGCTGGGGGGAGCATTTCTTCAGTTTCCTTTCCCCCACTGAACCAGATGATCACATCAATAAAACTTTAGAGCAAGTCACAAAGTGAAAGGCTGAGGCAGGGGATCAACTGTGTCAGACATTTGTGAACACAGACAAGAACTGCACTGGCCTTAAGATTTACATAATTTTACCAGCATTTGAGTAAAAAAGAGCGGGGGAATACCCTCTGACATCAGAATGTAAACAAAAGGGCCAACATAAAATATAAAAAAATGAAACAGTCCCTTTGGGTCTGGTATGGATTTTGAAGGAAACCCCATGCCATGCCTCTGCAAAATCCATACCAAGCCCTTTATATTGGCTCTTTGTTTACATTCCACTGACAGCGGGCATGACTCATCGTTGTTAGAAAGCCGGCGGGTGGTGCCTCCTTAACAACTAATGACTCATTCCTGCTGGCTGGCAGCAGAGATAAGTCGCAGAAGTAAACACACATTAAAAAAAGTTATCAAAAATGCTGTAGCTGCACTAAAAAATCTGAATTTAAAATCTAATCAAAATGGCACTGCACTAGTGTGAACCTAGCATATAATCATTATTAAACTTGTCAATAATGTCTAAGTTTAAAGTGATTGAAAAGGCAGAATTTTTTTTTTTTATCTATGCATTAAGATTAAAAACATTCTGTGTGCAGCAGCCCCCTCAGCCCCCCTAAGGTAACTCTCAGGTAAGTGTACCTGAGCCCCATCTCTATCCAGCGATGTACACGACTGCCTTGGCCGTCTGGGACTTTCCCTCCTGATTGGCTGAGACGCGGCAGCCGTGCCAATGGCTCCCGCTGCTGTCAATCAAAATCAGTTAGCCATTTAGGAGAGAGAGGGGGTGGAGTTGAACCATGGCTCCATGTCTGAATGGCGGTGTGGGCACTCGACAGGAGCACCAAAAAGGACCCGAGAAGAGGAGTATCCAGTCTGCTCTGTGCAAAACCCCTACACAGTGCAGTTAAATATATCATGTTTGTTATTTTAAAAAAACGAGACTTTAGTATCACTTTAATTCCTGAGGTGTCTATTAACATGTATACCGTAATCCAGAACAAACAATCTGAGACACACCAGAGTTTAGGTTTATAAGAATTCTGTACTGAGTCATTACTGAATTCTGAGCAAGATAGGCCGACCGGCGACCCCAGGTGCCAAGATTGAACAGCTAAGAGATAAACGAAGCCCATGGGTGAATCTTAGTGCCAGCTTTGTATTTTTAATGATTTTTATGCGTAATTTTATTGTTTGGACTTGTCTGTGGGGTGGTATAATCACTACTCCACAGCCTGGAGCTTCCAGATTTGGTATACAATTACCCAACTCTGTCCCAAAATGTGTTTTTTAGAAAACTTTTTAATGAGAAATGCCCATTGTTACAGAAGCAAATCGAATCCATTATTTTAGAAGATACTGTATGACATGTTCTTCATAGTACAGTTGGTTGTATGGACAGGAGATCCTGCATTGCTTAGTGGTGGACACCTGCCTAATACTGATTAATGATTGTGGGTTCCATTGTGATTTATTAATTCTACCTGAACATGTGTAAATATCATCCAAAAAAACAAGGTTTTTGTTAGGGCGATACTCCCTAGTTGTTTCTTCCTGAATTATTAATATACAAATTCAGCAGGTTATACATGCATCCCATTCGGATTGTGCATTTTTAGGTCCCAAACTAATGATGAATTTCTTTTAGGCAACCGAAATTCAGTGGCAGACAATTGTGTAGGGCTATTTAGATATCTTTTATTCCATCAAAGCACCAATGACACCTATAGCCCCCCCAATTGCCTATCTTTAACACTTTACACAAAACCTACCCCTTTACAATGAAACTTAACCTAATCCTTTAAATTAATTCCATGCTCTGAGCTAAGGGCTCATTCTCAGTGGAACGCAGTGCAGAAAACCCCATGCACCACATTCAAATTGCACAGGGTGTGGGATCTGCTGTGGGTGTCAATATAATCCTAATGACACCCCAAAAGCAGATCACAAGTGCATGTGCATACACTGGATTGCATGGTACTGCCGTACCTAATGATCTGATGCAGTGAGTTTTTGAAAAGTAGTGCATGCAGTATATTTTGTGCGATCCAGTGTGATTTCTGCCCATTCAAATTGCTTAAGAAAACTGTATACAGTGCTGCCCTTCGTGGTTTTCATTGCTGGTTACCAGCTCTTTTCCAGGTGCCCAGAGTCATACAAACTGGAGCTGGATATCTATTTACCTTACCATTTAATTCTCAATCTAGGCCTTGGAGTTAAACCCTGAGCAACTATGCTAGCCCTTAAAACAGAGTTCCACCCAAAAAAAAAAGGTGACCCCCTGACATGCCACATTTGGCATGTCATTTTTTTGGGGGGAGAGCGGATACCCTGTTTTTAGGGGCATCCAGCTCCCACTTCCTCCCGGGGCTCCGCGGCCCCGGAAAGAAGTTCACCTTTTCCCACTACCTCCGTGCAATCTTCTGGGACATGTCACAGGTTCCAGAAGATTGCCCGGCTAATCACAGAGTGCAGCGCAGCTCGCCCATGCGCAGTGCGTGCCCGGCTGTGAAGCCACAGAGGAGGGGAAGAGGAGCAGGCCTTTGTTCGCCCGCATCGCTGGACCGTAGGACAGGTGAGTGTCCAATTATTAAAAGTTAGCAGCTACACTTTCTTGTTCTGCTTCTTCCTTTCCCTGTCCAGCCCTACTGCACAAGACTGCAAGAGGCTGATAGCAGGTACTTACATTGCTTGCAGTTAAGAATGCAATTAATGATGTATTATTTTTACAAACCTACAATAATTTGTCTTTCCTAACTGCTTAGAGTTCAGATTTAACCCAGAAAACCTTCAGAAACTAAAGTATTACCTAAACTGCTAAGCTAATACACAAGTTGGTACATGATAGTACTGATTTATAACAGTCTAGAGACTAGACGATAGTGACACCAAAATTGCAGGACCTAAAGGCTTGTCTCTTCACACTAACTACACAAACCTCCCCTTTTATTACACAGCATTTATTTCCTTCTGTCTTGTAGTAACATCTGTTCACAACTATGAACTCTGGGGCAGATTCACGAACAATTACGGCGACACCGCCGCAAGTTTTCGTCGTAAGTGCTTGATTCACAAAGCACTTGCGTGTAAACTTGCGACGGCGTAGCGCAAGCCCGCCTAATTCAAATGGGGCGTGTACCATTTAAATTATGCGCGTTCCCGCGCCGAACGTTCTGCGCATGCTCCGGTAGGAAATTTCATGTCCATGCTTTGCGCGAAATTACGGCGCCCCGACGTGTTTTTTGAACGGCGACGTGCGTTACGTCCTTTCGTATTCCCGGACGTCTTACGCAAAAAAAAAATTGAAATTCGACGCGGGAACGACGGCCATACTTTAACATGGATGGTGTAATTTTACACCACCTAAAGAGGACTTGTAACTTTGCGACAGGAAAAGCCGACTAGCGACGACGTAAGCGAATGCGACGAACGCGCGTACCTTCGTGGATCGCCGTAAACAGCTAATTTGCATACCCGACGCTGGAAAACGACGCGAACTCCACCCAGCGGCCGCCGGAGAATTACACCTAGGATCCGAAGGCGTTACGAAGCCGTACGCCTGTCGGATCTATGCCAAAAGCCGTCGTATCTTGGTTTGAGGATTCCAAATCAAGATACGACGCAGCAAATTTGAAAGTACGCCGGAGTATCAGCAGATACTCCGGCGTACTTTTTCTTTGAATCTGCCCCTATGTTTTTTGTGGACTTTCCTAAAGTCAAACTTTACCTAGAGATTACAATTTTGAGGAAAGGTGGACTTTTTATTGCAGAAGAGGCATGCTTTGTTTCTCTGGTGTTTAAGTCCATGTATGCTAAGAATTGTGTCAGTGTAACACTTCCGGGTACTTAGTACCTCTCACGGAGATCACAGTACTCCTCTGACAATTCCTTCTTCTGCTTTACTACCCAGAAGGATGAGGCCATCTTTATTCAGCCAACACCTTTAATGGTCACTGTGACAGGAGTCACTTTGGGTGGGGGGTTCGTGCAACTCAGCTTACCTTGGAGAGCTTTGGAAACTTTGGCCCAGATTCTCGAAGGCGTTACGACTGCGCAACACCATTAGCGCCGTCGTAACTCCTCATCTGGCCCCGGGTATCTATGCGACTGATTCTTAGAATCAGTTGCGCATAGGTACCCATTAGATCTGACAAGCGTAAGGCTGTTACGCTGTCAGATCTTAAAAGTAATTTTTTTTCCCGCCGCTAGGTGTCGCATTGTCGCTTTTCCCCTTCGTCTATGCAAATGAGGTAAGTACGGCGATTCCCGAACATACGCGAGGTCGACGCAGCGAATTAACGTCGTTTGCGTAGCGTACCCGACGCGTAAGGTTGCCCCTGCTAATTAGCAGGCGCAACCAATGTTAACTATGGCCGTCGTTCCCGCGTCAAGTTGAATCAAAATTACGTCGTTTGGGTAAGACGTCCGTGAATGGCGCTGGACGCCATTTACGTATACATCTAGGCAAATGACGTCGGGGCGACGTCATTTAGCGCAATGCACGTCGGGTAATTTACCCGACGGAGCATGCGCAGTACGCTCGGCGCGGGAGCGCGCCTAATTTAAATGGTGCCCGCCCCATTTGAATGGGGCGGGCTTGCGCCGAGCAATCTAACGATTCACCGCCGCAAGTTTACAGGTAAGTGTTCTGAGAATCAGGATTTAAACCTGTAGACCTGCGGCGGTGAAACGTAGAGCTCATACATTACGCTGCCCAGGAGCAGCGCTAATGTATGAGAATCTGGGCCTTTGTGTCCAGATTCCCCAGGTCCTCTTATGTGTAAATCACCCTGTGTCTCTAATAGGGGCACAGGGTGACCAAGAAATCCAGTCTGATCTGTACTAATCAGGCCCCGTACACACGACCGGATCTATCCGCTGGGATTGATCCGCGGATCAGTTCCAGCGGACAAATCCGGTCGTCTGTACGGCCTAGCGGATATTTATCCGCGGAGATTTCTCGGCCCGATCGATTTCAAGTGGATATACATTTCTTAGCATGCTAAGAAATCTATCCTCTTGAATCGGGTCCAGCGGATTGATCCGGTGGTCTGTATATATATATATATATATACATATATGTACATAGTATATTGTCTCATTTTGTTGTGTACTCTTTGCTGTGATCGTTTGGGGTGTGACTGTATTCTATTGTTCTATTGTCGCTGTCTGCCTCAAATATTATATGTGTAAGTGTGTTTGCTGTCAGGAAAGAGGGAGGGGGACTCCTCCAGCAGCCCCCTTGCTGATAAGACTGTTTACTGATGAGAAGTTTGAACACACCTGACCTGTGTGTCTATTGTCATTAGACAGTTTAACCTGCCCTGAATGCAAGGGTGGGGGGAAATGTTTCGGAGTTGGATATCTGTGCGCGTGCGCGCGCATGCTCAGAATCACGTCAAATTTACTCCCTAAGATACGATGGCTCAATGCCTATGACGTGAACGTAACCTACGCAGAGCCCCATTCACGTACGACTTACGTAAACGACGTAAAATACGACGGCTGTTCCGACGTCCATACCTTTGCATGGGATGCACCTCCTTATATGTGGAATAACTTTACGTCGGACGTACGCCTTACGTAAACGGTGTAGATTACTGCGACGGGCGCAAGTACGTTCGTGAATCGGCGTATCTAGGTCATTTACATATTCGACGCGTAAATCAATGGAAGCGCCCCTTGCGGCCAGCGTAAATATGCGCCCAAGATACGACGGCGTAGGAAACTTACGTCGGTCAGAGGAAGCCAAATTTCAGGCGTATCTTACTTGCAGAATCAGGCGCAGAGATACGACGGCGCATCCGTGCACTTACACGGTGTATCAGTAGATACGTCGGCGTAAGTTTTTCTGAATCCGGGCCATGGTGTCCCACTCTAATCAGCTAATTAACTCATAACACCTATAAAGGTTTCCTGAGCCTTTAAATGGTCTCTCAGTCCGGTTCAGTAGGTTACACTATCATGAGGAAGACTGCTGACTTGACATTTGTCCAGAAGATAGTCATTGACAACCTTCACAAGGAGGGTAAGTGACAAAAATGGCTAAAGAATCTGACTGTTCAGAGTGCTGTGTTCAAGCATATTAATGGAAAGTTGAGTGGAAGGAAAAAGTGTGGTAGAAAAAGGTGCAAAAGCAACAGAGATAACCGCAGCCTTGAGAGGATTGTGAAGCAAAGGCCATTCAAGAATTTGGGGGAGATCAACAAGGAGTGGACTATGGCTGGTGTCAATGCCTCAAGAGCCACCACAGACATATCCTGGACATGGGCTACAACTGTCGCATTCCTTGTGTCAAGCCACTTCTGCTGTTCTGCAAGCAGGATCCATCAGATCTACCTAAATGGCACCCGTGCTTCTTTGAGCCTAGCAATTAACTCCTTCTCTTTAGTACCAGCCTGTGAGGACCTCTGTGGTGCTGATCTGCTCCCGTTGCTATGGGAGACAGTCCTGCTCATGGAGGAAATGTCGACAGCTACTCCTCCTGCAAGAGGCTATCCTACCTGTCAGATGTACACATTTAAGACAGGCTGTTACAGAAACTTTTGTTACCCTTGGTAACAACTTGTGTCTTCACACTGTATTAACTCTTACACTGCTGTCTACCCCAATGTGTAAAACTGACCCGAGCTGTAGACTATTAGCTGGATTCAGTAAGAGCGCCGCATCTTTAAGGCGGCGTAGCGTATCGTATTTACGATACGCCGCCGTAAGTTAGATAGGCAAGTACTGTGGGCCAGATCCTCAAAAGAGATACTCCGACTTAAGTGCTGTTCAGTCTGTGTGTAACTTTGGAAACGATCCTCAAAAGGCTTTTTCCAAAGTTACACAGAAGATCCGGCATGTGTAATTGATTTACACTGTCTAATTTTAGGATGCAGTACCGCATCCGCCGCTGGGGGCATTTCGAGTCGAAATGCCGTTGCTAGTATGCAAATTAGCACTTAAGGCGATCCACAAAGCTTTCTAGCTTCTTTTTTGCGCCGTAAGTGTTATTTTGCAAGTGTAAAATTAGGGCTCGTTTTACAAAGTGTAAAGTTAGTCACACCTTGTAAAGGCCCATTGCAGCGACGGCATTTGGTATGCTTTCCCGAGGGAGAACTCCACGTCAATTTGTAAAAAACAAAACCGGCATGGGTTCCCCCCCAGGAGCATACCAGGCCCTTAGGTCTGGTATGGGTTGTAAGGGGACCCCCCCTACGCCGAAAAATCGACGTAGGGGGTCCCCTACAATCCATACCAGACCCGTATCCAAAGCACGCTACCCGGCCAGCCAGGAAGGGAGTGGGGACGAGCGAGCGCCCCCCCCCTCCTGAGCCGTGCCAGGCCGCGTGCCCTCAACATGGGGGGGTTGGGTGCTCTGGGGCAGGGGGGCGCACTGCGGGCCCCCCCACCCCAGAGCACCCTGTCCCCATGTTGATGAGGACAGGACCTCTTCCCGACAACCCTTGCCATTGGTTGTCGGGGTCTGCGGGCGGAGGCTTATCGGAATCTGGGAGTCCCCTTTAATAAGGGGGCCCCCAGATACCGGCCCCCCACCCTAAGTGAATGGATATGGGGTACATCGTACCCCTATCCATTCACCTGGAGGCAAAAAGTAAAAGTTAATAAACACACAACACAAGGCTTTTTAAAATATTTTATTATTCTGCTCCGGACGCCCCCCCTGTCTTCGTTATTAGCTCAATTACCAGGGGGGGCTTCTTCTTCCGCTCTCCGGGGGTCTTCTCCGCTCTCCGGGGGGGGGTTTCTTCTTCCGCTCTCCGGGGGGGGGCTTCTCCGGACTCCGGGGGGCTTCTTCCATCTTCTCCCCTCTTCCGCTCTTGACTCGGCGAACCCCGGTTCTTCTGCAGCTCTCCGGTGCCTTCTTCTTCAGCGCTGGCTGCCTGCTATGTTTGTGTGTTAGCTCGATTTCAAACAGGCAGCCGGCGCGGTCTTCTGTGATGTCAGGGTCTTCTCTTCCCTTCTTCCGATGTTGCCTCGTCGCCTGTTGTCGCTGTAATGATGGAAGTGCGCCTTGCATCCCATTTATATAGGCATCACCGTCCCATCATGCTCCGGCAGGTACCCACGTGGTGGGTGCCTACCCACGTGCACCCACCACGTGGGTACCTACCGGAGCATGATGGGACGGTGATGCCTATATAAATGGGATGCAAGGCGCGCTTCCATCATTACAGCGACAACAGGCGACGAGGCAACATCGGAAGAACAGAAGACCAGAAGAGAAGATGACGCCACAGAAGACCGCGCCGGCTGCCTGTTTGAAATCGAGCTAACACACAAACATAGCAGGCAGCCAGCGCTGAAGAAGAAGGCACCGGAGAGCTGCAGAAGAACCGGGGTTCGCCGAGTCAAGAGCGGAAGAGGGGAGAAGATGGAAGAAGCCCCCCGGAGTCCGGAGAAGCCCCCCCCCGGAGAGCGGAGAAGACCCCCGGAGAGCGGAAGAAGAAGCCCCCCCTGGTAATTGAGCTAATAACGAAGACAGGGGGGGCGTCCGGAGCAGAATAATAAAATATTTTAAAAAGCCTTGTGTTGTGTGTTTATTAACTTTTACTTTTTGCCTCCAGGTGAATGGGTAGGGGTACGATGTACCCCATATCCATTCACTTAGGGTGGGGGGCCGGTATCTGGGGGCCCCCTTATTAAAGGGGACTCCCAGATTCCGATAAGCCTCCGCCCGCAGACCCCGACAACCAATGGCAAGGGTTGTCGGGAAGAGGTCCTGTCCTCATCAACATGGGGACAGGGTGCTCTGGGGTGGGGGGGCCCGCAGTGCGCCCCCCTGCCCCAGAGCACCCAACCCCCCCATGTTGAGGGCATGCGGCCTGGCACGGCTCAGGAGGGGGGGGACGCTCGCTCGTCCCCACTCCTTTCCTGGCCGGCCGGGTAGCGTGCTTTGGATACGGGTCTGGTATGGATTGTAGGGGGACCCCCTACGTCAATTTTTCGGCGTGGGGGGGTCTCCTTACAACCCATGCCAGACCTAAGGGCCTGGTATGCTCCTGGGGGGGGAACCCATGCCGGTTTTTTCTTTGAAAATTGGCATGGAGTTCTCCCTCAGGAATGCATGCCGCTGTCATTTTTTTTTCCCCGACGCAACTTTAAGCCGTCGCGATCCTCAAAACTCGGCGTAACGTAACTTCGCGCATGCGCAGTACGGCCGACGCGCATGCGCAGTACGGCCGGCGCGGGAGCGCGCCTCATTTAAATGGGACTCGCCCCATTTGAATAGGAACGCCTTGCGCCGGCGGAATTTTAGTTACACAGCCTGAAATTTCTAGATAAGTGCTTTGTGGATCAGGCACTTAGGTAGAAACTTTAAGCCAGTGTAACTTAAATTGGATTTTTTAAGTTACGTCAGGTTTTTGTGGATCTGGCCCTGTATTCACAAAGCACTTGCCTCCTAACTTACGGCGGCCTATCGCAAATGTGGCTGGCGTAAGCGCGCCTAATTCAAATGAGGATGGGGGGGCGTGTTTTATGTAAATGATTGGTGACCCAACGTGATTGACGTTTTTTACGAACCGCGCATGCGCCGTCCGTGTACATATCCCAGTGTGCATTGCTCCAAAGTATGCCGCAAGGACGTATTGGTTTTCGACGTGAAACGTAAATGACGTCCAGCCCCATTCACGGATGACTTATGCAAACAACGTAAATTTTTCAAATTTCGACACGCGGGAACGACGGCCATACGTAACATTGACTAGGCCAGCTAGGGGGCAGCTTTATCTTTACGCCGCGTAACTCTTACAGAAACGGCGTATCTTTACTGCGACGGGCGCACGTACGTTCGTGAATCGGCGTATCTAGGCATTTACATATTCTACGCCGAACTCAACAGAAGCGCCACCTAGTGGCCAGCGGAAAAATTGCACCCTAAGATACGACGGCGCAAGCCGTCGTATCTTAGATAGGTTTAAGTGTATCTCAGTTTGAGAATACACTTAAACTTACGACGACGCAGATTCCGAGTTACGTCGGCGTATCTACTGATACGCCGGCGTAACTCTATCTGAATCCAGCTATATGTGCGCAGGTTATTTGAATTACACCTTTTGAGTAACCAATAAAAGGCAACGTTTCAAAAGCTTTACTTGGCATGACATTCAAACAAAGGCAACAGTCTTTCCCTAAACTAGTTACTCACTAACTCAGGCTTGTGGTTGCACCAGCATACCTGCACAGGACAGAGTCTATAACGGGTTGAGTTCATGATGGTAGTATCCAGGATTGACATCTTCAGTGAGGACTGCAGGTTCCAGCAATCCCCCCATGCTTTAGAAGGATCCTGAAGCCAGATGTTCATTAGTTGGCAATCTGGTCTCTGTATATTTCAGCATGCTAGCACGACGGACTCCAGAAACGTAACCACAAACAGAGCAAAGAACAGCCAACAGCAGAAACCATGCTCCCCTCAGGTCTGGACCTCTGTCCATTTTAAAATACACAGAACTAGTGGGTCAGACCTAAAAAAGCCTGCCAAGAAAGAACCGGCAAATACATTTAACACTAACCCTGCTGACTGGGGCAACACAAAACTCTACCTGCCTGCACACAGACTATCCCCTCTTCAGTCCATCATGAATACTGCTGCCAGACTCCGTCAACTTCCTTCCACTCACCCAATAAATAAAATTCTAAATATTAACAATGACATCCAAGGCCATCCACAACTCTGCCCTGGGTTACTGTACATAACCAACCTTGTCTCAAAATATCACCCAAACCATCCTCTCTGTTCCTCTTTGGACCTCTTGCACTCTACTGTAGTTCCCTCATCACCTCCTCGCATGCTCACCTCCAGGACTTCTTCAGAACCACTTGAAGCCTGTGGAACTCCCTACCTCAATCTGTTCAACTAGCTATTACTCTGCTGAAGTTAGGCTATCCCTGAAAACGTATCTTTCAGGCAAGCCTATCCCCCTCCATCTAAAAATGTAACTTTTACTTTCTCCATTAGCTTATTCCTCACAGTTATTATCTTTTGTATCACTTGATACTCCCTTTTAGATTGTAAGCTCTTTCTAGCAGAGTCCTCCAAACCCTCCTGTCTTGAACTGTAATATATGTGTACTGTCTCCCTTTATTTTGTAAAGTGCTGTGAAAACATTTGACACTTTATTAATCCTGAATGATAATAATAATAATTAATAAAGTTTGCACTTATCGCGTGTATTGGCAAAGTTAACCTGACTGCCTGACCGAATCTGGTCATTACATTTAAAAAAAAATTGATTCTCTAAGTTTCTCAAATGTACATTTATACAAATTGCAGAACATTTTCTTTAATAGGTTGCTCTGTAGGAGTATAAAAAAGAGGAAGCCAGACTTCACATCTTCCGAACGCCCCTCCAATCTTCTGTCTGCTCTCCTGGCTGGAGCCAGGCAAGACCTTCTGATCATCAGGCCTTGAACCAGTCGGGTCTGAAAGGCAGGAAGCTAGAGATGACATCTTGTTCCACGGCCCTCTGCTCACATCTCGTGAAGATGAAAGCACAGCTGCCCGATGCTTAACGCCTCTTTTCTCTGCTAACAGGCAGGCGTTGGCGAAGCTACAGAGTGTAAAGAATTAATTTACTTAAAGTGGAGTTGGCCAGGCATATTGCAGTACAGCAGAGAACACATCTGAGACATTTATACTTTTAGTTAGAAAAGTAATTTGTATCTTACTGTGAACCCAAAAGACCCAATATGTGAGCTGCTCAAGTCCTTGACATCCACCGCTGAGAGCGCCAGTCTGGGAGGGAGCTTGTCCCAGCTCCTATGATCGCTTTATAGGTAAGAAAGTCTCCCAATGGCCGCATATCTATACAGTCCCATAGATCGATGATTAGTGCCAACCTCGGCCTGGACTCCAACCAGGCCACGCCCAGGGCTGTCTTAATGAGAGGGCACACCTGGGCACTGCCCAGGGGTCCCAGCTGCATGGGGGGCCCCTGCACTTTCCCCAAAGCAGCTGGTCCTTGAACCCACTCTGGCCCAAAATTGGGGGGCCCTCATGATGGCACTGAGAGTGATGGGGGGATATCTGGGGTGTAGAGGGGTCAGAGTGCTGGGGAGGCATCAATCTAGCAGATATATTATATGCACAGGACAGCTTTGTTACTTTATGTATGTAGTATTTTCCCACTGTTTCTTTGCTGTACAGAATGATTGTTCATGTAGTTAATGTGGAGCTCCACCCAAAAGGTGCCTCCTACCTACTTGATGTCTGTTTACCTGCACTGTCTCCATTGTAGGGGCTCCAGAACATTACTTTGCCCAGGGGCCCATGATGCTATTAAGACGGCCCTGGCCACGCCCTCGTAGGGAGAATTTATTACATAATCTGTATCTTAGTTATAGAGTCAGATGTGATATTTAAAATGTACCTACCTTTAGATATATTTCTTTAGTCAGAGCATGCATTCTAAATAATGTGTAAATGTAACACTTCCACTTATTTATTACCTCTCACATTTATCACAGTACTCCCACTAGCAATGCATTTATCTGCATTTCTTCCAAGAAGAATGGTGCCATCTGTGTTCAGACATCCACCACTGTCACTATATATTTCCTAGACTGAGATGCTGGCTCAGAGTTGACACAATCATGTAAATCCTGAACCTATACAGTTTTTGGCTGTATTTACAAATGTCTTAATTGTGAGTGCAGTAGACTGATGACATCATTTCGGCATAGGCAAAGTCACTGTTTTGGGTTCAAGGATGGATTTTTAATGATTAAGAAGGTTTTAAAAAAAAATACAAATACCCGTTGTATATTGTCATGTTAGATATTTATTTAAGCAGACCTGTAAAATTAATGAAGGCATTAATGGAATACAAGATAAAAAAAAAATTATAAGTGAATGCTGGTAGGATTTCTGGGAATTTCAGCAGCAAAAGCTATCGACCAAATTTTCTGGCCCATCTGTGTATTGAAAAAGAAGAGAAATGTAAAGTATACTAATAAGGTAAAGCGTTATGTATAATATAATGAATAATATATGTAAATAAATATATATATATATATATATATATAAATATATATATATATATATATATATATATATATATATGTGTATATATACACACACACACTATATTGTCAAAAGTATTGGGAAGCCTGCCTTTACACGCACATGAACTTTAATGACATCCCAGTCTTAATCCGTAGGGATTGACCATTCTTCCAGAAGCGCATTTGTGAGGTCAGGTACTAATGCACTAATGTTGGACGAGAAGGCCTGGCTCGCAATCTCCACTCTAATTCATCCCAAAGGTATTCTATCGGGTTGAGGTCAGGACTCTGCGCAGGCCAGTCAAGTTCCTCCACCCCAAACTCGCTCATCCATGTCTTTATGCACCTTTCTTTGTGCACTGGTGCACAGTCATGTTGGAACAGGAAGGGGCCATCCCCAAACTGTTCCCACAAAGTTGGGAGCATGAAATTATCCAAAATGTCTTGGTATGCTGGCGCTTTAAGAGTTCCCTTCATTGGAACTAAGGGGCCAACCCAACCCCTGAAAAACAACCCCACATCATAATCTCCCCTCCACCAAATGATTTGGACCAGTGCACAAAGCAGTTCATGTGTGTGTAAAGGCAGACGTCTCAATACTTTTGACAATATAGTGTGTGTGTGTATATTTATATATTGTATATTAATTAATAAATAATACAAAGCATACGAAGCTAATGTCTGCAGGAGTTGGGCCAACCTGGGAACCTGAATCTAAATACAGTGGGGTAGATTCAGGAACAATTTCCGCCGGTGTAGACTGAGATGCGCGGCGTAAATGCCAATTTGCGCCGGCGTATCTCCGCGCCGTATTCAGCAAACAATATTACGCCGTAACGTAGATTTTTTTTTTTCGTTTGGACCTTTCCACGCCGGTGCGGCGTGGGCGCCCATTTACGCTGGTCTGAACTAGCGCGGCCCTGGTTTTTCTATTTTAAATATGCAAATGAGGGAGTTGGTCCGAGGCGCAGGCTACTCCCGGTGCGTGTAACTCTGGTTTGCAGCGGAAAGTTACCCTTTATAAAGCAGGGGTAACTTTACACCACACTTGCAGAGGTCAGCTGGAGAGCAGCTAAAGCAGCAGCGTTACAAACGAACTGAGCAACAACACTTGCTGGACAACACATAGAGGCGGTCCCCATGTTGGGAGAGGCCCTCAATAATTACAGCCCTCTCCTCTGGGCTGGTCATCCGCCCACCTGAGGATTCCTCATCAGCCATAACTGCCCCACCACAATGCAAACCACCTAGCTTAGAAAAAAAAAAGCTTCAGTACATTTGCACCTGCAGGGCGGAAGTCTGGGCTGATTCATGGACCGGGCTTTGGTAGTGGGTCGGCGTAGCTCAGGGATCACGCCGGGGCGCAGTTCTGAGCATGTGCAGATTGGGGCATTTACCCCTGGATGTCACTGAGCATGTGCGGTCTAAGATGCGCCCCGCCGTGACCCCTGCGCCACGCTCCCCGCTTCATTAGCATAGGGAGCCACCCATTTTATTCTACCCCGCCTTACGCCGCGCTACGCCGCCTTACGCCGTGTAAAATCCGCCACGCCGGGGCAAGAGACAGGAAAAAAGTTTCCTGAATCACTAGCATGCCTCTCTGCGCTGCTCCGGCGCAGTGTAAAAAAGATGCACTGCGCCGGACCAAAGATCCGCTGATGTTCCTGAATCTGGCCCCTTGTCACCAAAGTCTCAGGAAGCTATAAGGAACCAGCAGATGATTCAGCCTTCCAGCAGTCAACTATATCCAACACAACTGTTTTTCACATGTTACAGCATTAAAAAACAATTATTTGTTTTCTGATTTTGAACATATATTGGTTCAGAATAAAACTTTATTTTGTTTATTAACAAACAAACAAGAAAGAGAAAAAAAATAACTTTTTCATGGTTAAGACATACATGAAAATATATGGGAGCATCAAAACCCAACATGTACAGTACCACACATTGCCCTTGGTACCTGGAGTGAAAGAAACACTATTGCTGCGTACACACGACCGTTTTTCAATGCCATTTTTTAAATTGGTCATTAAAAACGATCGTGTGTAGGCTCCAGAGGATTTTTCTCGATGTGAAAAATGGCCATTAAATTGTAGAACATGTTCTACTTTTTCTCGTAGTTTTTCACGTCGTAGTTTTTCACGTTGTGTGTAGGCTTTAACGACAGGGGGGGAACGCGCATGCTCAGAAGCAAGTTATGAGAAGGAAAATTTGCATAATCAGCCAAAGGGTGGCGCCAATCGAATGGAACTTCCCCTTTACAGTGCCGTCGTACATGTTGTACGCCACCGCGCTTTGCTCGAGCATTTTTTTTTCACGATCGTGTGTATGCAAGGCAGGCTTGACAAGAATCATGTGGAGAAAAACTTCGTTTTTTTCCATGACATGAAAAATGGTCGTGTGTACGCGGCTTATATGTACAACATATTCATAGAACAAGCAGTACCAGAGGACAACTATAAAAACAGGTTTGCACGTGAAAAACCCAGGATAAAAGACATCTTGGCTGCTAGGTACTGGAAGGTGTGGGGGTGGAGGGGGAAGTAAAGGAAACATTAGAATGATGTGTTCAATAGACAAGGAACAGAGAGGCACTGGGAGAAGGAGAAAAAAACTTTCTCAAGTAATTTAGATAAAAAATATGATAAATAAAAAAGCTTAAGGGCAATAAAAAAAACTGTGCAGTAAGTCCAGTTAATAGTCCATATCAAAGAAACAATATTTAGTGGCTGGAGGAGCTATAAGCTAGTGTAGCACTGCCCTCTTGAGGGTCGCAAGATAGATCAATACCCCTCTGGCTTCCTGACCCTGAGAATAAAAATAATAATGATAAAATACACCAGAATGAGTTAAATCAATAATAGTTTACTCAATAGGATAAATGAAAAAAGAACCAAAGAATAAACTTAAGCTCAACTCCAAAAAACATATCTTATATAAGGTATTATTAGTAGCAAAAATAACTATCACCTTTATAGTTCAAATATTAGACATTTCCTATAACCAGATAGGTGCATATAATCTCTATGTTTATGGACTACAGAAGTGCACAAAGTACATGTGTCAAACCCTTCTCTACTGCTTCCCCACATAAGGTCCAGCAAAGTGACAGATAAACAAATATAACTCCAGAAAACAGTAACTATAGCACAATTCAACCTGCTCTTTAAAGAGAGTTCTTGGTAAATTGCAACTTTGTTAATTTCAACAAACAATTCCCTAAAGTGGGGAGAGAAGTAATATTAGTCCAGAGTTGTTGTGTGAAAATCTGGTTAGTCTTCAGCTAGCTTTCAAGTACTTACCGTAATTGCATGCAAAGAATACTTCTTGCTAACTAATGTAGCTGTTCCAATAGATTATGTGTAGTAAACAATATTCCTGTGCAACCAGAATTGTAGTTGAATTCACAATGAGCACCAGTGGCGGCTCCTCAATAGGGGGAGCACGGGTGAAACAGCCCCCCCACCCCCAAGCTTTTCACACAAAAAAAAGTCATTTAAGGCCTTGTACACACGATAGGATAGCCAGAGGACAACGGTCTGAAGGACCGTTTTCATCGGTCAAAACCGATCGTGTGTGCGCCCCATAGGTTAGTTATCCTTCGGTCAAAAAAATAGGAACTTGCTTTAAAATTTAACCGATGGACGCCTAACCAATAGGTCAAAACTGATCGTTAGTATGCAAAAGCATCGGTTAAAAACCGGTGCATGCTCACAATCAAGTCGACACATGCTTGGAAGCATTGAACTTCGTTTTTTTCAGCACGTCGTTGTGTTTTACGTCACCGCGTTCTGACACAATCGGTTCATTAACCAATGTGTGTAGGCACATGAGACCATCAGTCAGCTTCGCCGGTTAACCTAAGACAACGGTCCTTCAGACCGTTGTCCTCTGGTAATCCTATCATGTGTACGAGGCCTTAGAGTGTCCAGGTGCCGGACACACAGCAGTCTATGCAAAGTTTTTTCTAGCTTGAAATCAGTCTATTGCAACTGGCAAGCGTTTCACCTGCAAACACTCCCACTCTACAATGATTTGTCTCTGGCTCCTGTTCCTTTTTTTTATCAGCGTGTACCGGAGGATGACTGGGCAGTGCTCTTTGCCGGCTGGCTAACTGTGCTGTGGAGTGGACTCTGAGACACTGAGCAACCGACTTGTAGTGGAAGCCAGCCTGAGCTAAGCGGCGTGGTAACGGTAAGCAAAGCTAACGGTGCTGTGGGCCTCAGGCTCAGTCGCTCTCTCCTCTTCTCCGAGTCCTTGCTGAGTAAGCTAATTGTCTGACCACCGTGAGCTATATACCCTGATCTGTGAGGCTGAGCTTTATACCCTGATCTGTGAGGCTGTGCTGTATACACTGATCTGTGATGTTGAGCTATATACCCTGATCTGTGAGGCTAAGCTATATACCCTGATCTGTGAGGCTGAGCTATATACCCTGATCTGTGAGGCTGAGCTATATACCCTGATCTGTAATGCTGAGCTATATACCCTGATCTGTAATGCTGAGTTATATACCCTGATCTGTGATGTTGTGCTATATACCCTGATCTGTGAGGCTGAGCTATATACCCTGATCTGTAAGGCTAAGCTATATACCCTGATCTGTGAGGCTGAGCTGTATACACTGATCTGTGATGTTGAGCTATATACCCTGATCTGTGAGGCTAAGCTATATACGCTGATCTGTGGGGCTGAACTATATACCCTGATCTGTAATGCTGAGTTATATTCTCTGATCTGTGAGGCTGAGCTATATACCCTGATTTGTGATGTTGAGCTTTATATCCTGATTTGTAATGCTGAGCTGTATACCCTGATCTGTAATGCTGAGCTATATACCCTGATCTGTGAGGCTGAGCTATATACCCTGATCTGTAATGCTGAGCTATATACCCTGATCTGTAATGCTGAGTTATATACCCTGATCTCTGATGTTGTGCTATATACCCTCATCTGTGAGGCTGAGCTATATACCCTGATCTGTGAGGCTGAGCTATATACCCTGATCTGTGAAGCCGAGCTGTATACACTGATCTGTGATGTTGAGCTATATACCCTGATCTGTGAGGCTGAACTATATACCCTGATCTGTAATGCTGAGTTATATACTCTGATCTGTGAGGCTGAGCTATATACCCTGATTTGTGATGTTGAGCTTTATACTCTGATTTGTAATGCTGAGCTGTATACCCTGATCTGTAATGCTGAGCTATATACCCTGATCTGTGAGGCTGAGCTATATACCCTGATCTGTAATGCTGAGCTATATACCCTGATCTGTGATGTTGAGCTATATACCCTGATCTGTAAGACTGAGCTATATACCCTGATCTGTGAGGCTGAGCTGTATACACTGATCTGTGATGTTGAGCTATATACCCTGATCTGTGAGGCTAAGCTATATACTCTGATCTGTGAGGCTGAACAATATACCCTGATCTGTAATGCTGAGTTCTATACCCTGATCTGTGAGGCTGAGCTATATACCCTGATTTGTGATGTTGAGCTTTATACCCTGATCTGCGATGTTGAGCTGTATACCCTGATCTGTAATGCTGAGCTATATACCCTGATCTGTGAGGCTGAACTATATACCCTGATCTGTGAGGCTGAGCTATATACTCTGTCCTGTTATACTGAGCTATATTCTCTGTCCTGTGATACTGAGATATAATCTCTGTCCTGTGATGCTGGGGCTGTATACGCCTGTTCTGTGACTCTGGGGCTGTATACTCTGTTGTGTGATGCTGAGCTGTATACTCCTGACACTATGGGTAGAAGCAAGTGGAATACAGGGGAAGGAGTGGGTAGATTATATAAAAGGTGGGGCTCATGAGAAGTGGGAGGGGTCAAAAAGGAAGCGTGGGGTCAGGAGCCCCCCCATCCTAAAACTTCACCAGCCACCACTGGTGATCACTGACTTAAAGATATTAAAGTTTGTGGAACTACAAGCAACAGCAGATCAAGGGATAGCATGGATGTCTGTGTATAGTGTGCATGATATACTGGAGAAAATCTTGGCATTGGGGATGACAAAGAGTGTAGGGAACAAAGATATCTATACACAGTATATGTTAAATTGGGCAATTGCCCCCTCACCACACTGGAACAGGAGATGATGATGACAATGATGAGGATGATGATGACTCCGATGAGGATGATCATGATCTCTCAAGTGTATGGCTCAAGGGACAACCTCCAGCTTCCACTGCACTGCTCCATGGCTCACATTGATCTGATAACTAAACAGGGTGGATTAGACAGAAGTGACCCCCAGGCTGCTGCCGAACAGTGAAGGGGTAAATCTGTTAAAGCAGGCTGCAACAGCTGCAGCTTCTAGGTAGCAGATTCCCTGCACACTAATCCACACCGGTCCCAAGAGAGCGCGCCAGGCCCTAGCCTTGCTTCTTATTGTCCCTCCCAGCAGTCTGCTCCTTTCCATCAGCCTGCTGGTAGTTGCAGTTTCACACAATGCAACCAGAAGGCGAATCCTTTCCAAATGTACTACATATCCCAAGATGCCTTGCTTTACCTCTAATCAAAGAGACACAGAACCGCTAAACTGGAACACTAGAGAGAAACAGCTCATTGGTAACAGCATTACACAGCGTCTTCTGATTGCAGGAAAATGTAAGTATCAAGCTCCTGGCTACATCAGTCTGCAAGGGAAAAGGGAGTAGCCGCTCCAGGTGGAAGTGCGAAACGCGTCAGGGTCGGGTTTTATTTTATTTTGCTGTGACTTGTAGTGCTGTCCTTCTTTTAATAAAGGCTACAATTTGTTCAGAGTGCGGCTGTCCAGAGACAATTTTTGTTCCTGCTTTACATCAGTCTGCACACATCAAAAAAAAAGAGCAAGCAGCACCATCTAAGTGTAGAAGGTATAGCACTACCCCCGTAGGGGTTGCAGGTGACAGGGTTCCCCACTGCTGCACAGCCAGACACATAGCATTTTCATCTTTCATCCAGACACAGTGAACAGTCCTTGAGCTTTGTTTTGTGTTTTTACTAGGCGGTAATAACTTGGATGTGGATAGGACTTATGGGATGCCCAACTTGATAGTGGCAAAACCAGGGACAACTTCCTCCCTATGTACAACTCTGATTCATTCCTCTGTATAACCCCAATTAATTCCTCTGTACAAGCTAACAGTCTCTGTTAGATCAGCAACAGACCCTTACAGGGTAGGAGTACCTCCAACTCCCCTGTAGACACAGGCCCCAGCTCTACCACTGCAGGAAATGCAAGCCCACCTGGCTGCCTTTTCACCATTCTACCCGACTGACCCTCTTCACCAGTCTACCCGACTGACTCTCTGAAGAACTTCCAGACAGGGCCGCTGATTGGGGGGGGAACCACCAGTCCTCCTGTAGGGGGCTCGGGCAAACAGGGGGGCCCAACAGCAGGAGGAATCGGTGTGGTCAGGCGGAGGTCCAATTACAGAAAGATGCCCTGCGCGGCTCTCTACAGCAGCTGAAAGACAGTTTCTCTCCCTCCCGCCGGCTTTTAGCTGCTGCAGGGAGAGACAGAGACACAGGGCATCGTTCCTGCAATTGCTTCCCCCACACCTATCCCCCTCCATGTTCTTCTTTAGTGTTGAGCAGAATACGCCATATTCGATTTCGCGATATATCTCGAATATATAGTCGATTATTCGAGATATATTCGCTAAATTCGAATATTCGTGATATTTTATCGAAATGAAATGATTGCGAATTTTCGCTATTGCGAATGCGAAAATAATTGCGAAATTTCAATAACTGCGGTAGGAGCACTCTGATTGGCTCAGAATATTCTTGATATTTTTTCAAAATTTCGCAAAATGCGAATGCGATATTTACTGCGCAATTTCGACAAATGCTGTAGGAGCACTCTGATTGGCTCAGAATATTCGTGATATTTTACAATACAAAATAATTGCGAATATTCGGCAAATGCGGAAGGAGCACTCTGATTGGCTCAGAATATTCTTGATATTTTACAATAGAAAATAAAAAGTGTTTTGCATTGGTGGTGATTCTTTACTCTATCCATCTGTCACAGCCGTTTGTCAATCAAACACCTTAAAGATTGAACACGTTCATGCTGCATGCTTTGGACTTTTTTTCACTTCACATGTCAAAGACATTTTTATGAAAGATTATTTTTCTATTATTGGGACTATATTTCTTTATATATTTGTTTCACTGTGTATTTCACAAGTTATTTGCGCTTGCTTATTTTATAATTTGCCCACATGTCTTGTCACTAGACATATTTTTTATTCTTGTAGAGCGACTCCATTTTCTGTCTTGTATTAATTTATGTTGTATAACATTTTTGAGTTGCTGCTGTATTCTCCCCTTTTTTTAAGGTATGAGCAATTTTTTCCTTCTTACAAAAAAAAATATCAAACATACAAATATTCATAACAGAAACATACACAAAGCCCCCCCCTTTTGCATCAGAGACAATCAGAGTTCTCCTACCACAGTTATCGAAAATTCGCAATCATTTTCGCATTCGCATTAGCGAAAATTCGCAATTTTTTTTTTTTTATATTCGGCAACATAAAAGGATCCTCAGCTTAGCTACTCGGCCCAGGGTCTCTAATCATACCAGCAATGCTTTTAGACGTCGATAGGATGTGATCTGTTTTAAAAATAAAATTGAAAAAATGCAAATATTCGGAATTGCGAATATTCACCGCGAAATTCGAAATATATCGCGAATACTCGAATATGCCATATTCGAGTCCAATATTCGCAATTCGAATATTCGTGAGCAACACTATTCTTCTTACTTCTGATCCACCCCCCCCCCCCCCCCCCAGTGTGCCTCACTGTACCTGTGCTTGCCAGCTTCTAGAACATTCTCCAACATTCCAGAACCAGGGGGAGGCACCGGTGAGCTGTCTGTATGAATCATGCTGTCCGGAACTCTAATAACCCTGACCAAGATTCAAAGACTCTCAGGGTTTAGACATGAGTCAGAATACATTTTACCTACTCTGACACTAGTGGGTGCTACACTGGTATAACATACAGTTTAATTCACAAAATTGGCAACTCGATTAAATGTAAATTGTATCAAGCATATGAAGCAATCAACCCTGCTGCACTGGACATTTTCTGTCCCGCTGTGTGTAGTAATCCTGAGCAATCCTCAGCCTTGGCCGCTCCGGTGTTTTAACACAAACTATCTCTGACAGGCTGTGCATTAGGTACATTCATGATTTTATGAAGACATATTTGTTCATGAACATTGAAGCTGAAGGTAAATAGTTAGTTAAAATACAAACTGTATTTAACCATAAAAGATTTTTAATTCTGTTGTTCTATTCCTTAAATTTACACAACCTTGCCAGACAGCACAGCACAAGTGGGGACCTAATTTCCTCTTCTGCAATTAGGCAATGCAGCCAAGACACCTCTATGTACCTTAAGCTTGTGATTAGACAATGAAAGAGCATCAACACATTGATAATTCATCCCTCTATTAACTCTCTTCTTTCTTATGCCGCGTACACACGATCATTTTTCAGCATGAAAAAAACGTATTTTTAAAAAGAACTTCATTTAAAATGATCGTGTGTGGGCTGCAAATCGTTTTTCAGTTTCTGAAAAAAGAAAAAAAAAATTCCGAACATGCTGCATTTTTTAACGTTGTTTTAAAAAAAATTCATTTTTCGGGTTGTAAAAAATGATCGTGTGTGGGCTAAAACGACGTTTTAAACCCGAGCATGCTCAGAAGCAAGTTATGAGACGGGAGCGCTCGTTCTGGTAAAACTACCATTCATAATGGAGTAAGCACATTCATCACGCTGTAACAGACAAAAAAGCGTGAATCGTCTTTTACTAACACGGAATCAGCTAAAGCAGCCCAAAGGCGAATAGAACTTCCCCTTTAGAGTGCCGTTGTACATGTTGTACGTCACCACGCTTTAGTCATCATTTTTTAAAAACGATGGTGTGTGGGCAACGTCGTTTTTAATGATGAAGTTGGAAAAACGTCGTTTTTTGGACATGCTGAAAAACGACGTTTTCTTTCATGCTGAAAAATGATTGTGTGTACGCGGCATTATGGTCAGCTGGTTTCTTATCAGTATACATGCATAATTGGCTGGTAGTACTGCCCCCCCCCCTCTCCCAGTCTGAGTGCTCCTATACAGGGGGCTGATACCAATACATTGGCTGGTATATACAGTAATTGCATTTAAAACACATTTATTTTTTTATTTTTTAAAGAATGTATGACTGCATTAATTTGTGTTATTCATATCTGCCCAGAGTTTAGCTTTATAAAGCATTTAAAGTCAATATTTGCTTAAATAAGAGAATAAAAGGAGAATGTTAGTAACGAAAACATCACATGTTCAAAAAAAAAAGCGAATTATCCAAGGCTGACACCCCAAATCATGGTATATCATACAGATTAAAAAAAAAAGTAATTATAAGAGTAAGTTCTTCTCCTGCTGGGTGATGTGATGGGGATGTTGAACAGACACTTGCGGGGAATAAACAGATAGACGGATAGACACGCGCTAAATTAATACGCAGTGTCATTAATTTTAATAAAGCACAATATGTAATGCTGTGCTGGAAATGATTTCAGTTACTGTCCTGGGAGCCTCCGAGACATTCTGTGTTGTTTATGGTAATAGAGAAAATTCAGTGATTACAAAAACATGATTAAAAAGAAGATCTCTCGGTTCTTGCCTCGCATGCTAGACAGCGCCTGTTACTGCTTCTGACAGGTGTGTAATAACTGGGATTTATAAAGGAATGAAAAAGCTGCAATGTAATATTAAAGAGGAAAAAAAGCAAAATTAGTTTGCGGGGGTTATAAAAGGTGTGAGCCTGGTACAATTTTTTTACAGGCCTGATGAAAACACTTTTGTGAGGAAACCCTCCTGCTTGAAAACATTGGCCCAGATTCAAAGAGCAATTGCACCTGCGTAACCATAGTTACGCAGCGCAATTGCTTACTTGCCCCGGCGTAATGACTTCTCCTGATTCAGAGAGCTTGTTACGCCGACTGCAGCCTAAGATATGCGTGGCATAAGGCTCTTATGCCCTCATATCTTAGGCTGCATTCTTACGCAGGCCGCTAGGTGGCGTTCCCGTTGTGGTCAGCGTATAGTATGCAAATTGCATACTAACGCCGATTCACAACCCTACGCGAGCCCTGCGTATGCAGTTTACGTCATTTGCGTACGTCGGGTTTCACGTAAGGCTGCACATGCTAAAAGCAGGGGCAGCCAATGCTAAGGATACCCGTCGTTCCTGCGTCGCGAGGTTTAAATTTTACGCCGTTTGCGTAAGTGAATCGTGAATGGCGTTGGACGCCATTCACGTTCACTTTGAAGCAAATGACGTCCTTGCGACGTCATTTGCCGCAATGCACGTCGGGAAAGTTTCCCGACGGAGCATGTGCCCTACGCTCGGCGCGGGAACGCACCTAATTTAAATGATTCCCGCCCCCTACGGGATCATTTAAATTGCGCGCGCTTACGCCGGGCATTTTGCCTGAGCGCCCACGCAATTTACGGAGCTACTGCTCCGTGAATCGAGGGTAGCGCAGAAAATTTGCGGGGGCGCAGGGCAAAAACGGTGCCCTGCGCCTACGAAACTGCGCAAATGTTACTGAATCTACCCCATTGGCTCATGGGTTTGTATCAATAAAGTCATGAAAGCCATGAGCTCTCCAATCCTCTTGCTCCAGAACGTCGTCAATGTATTCAATTCAGGCTGGGTTTGCACTAGTGCGAATTGGATGTTGGTTTCACCGTATCCAATTTGCATGACAGGAGATTGTGACACATCTCCGTGGCAGCTTCCGAGACTTGGTCTCTTGGGCTGGAGCACCCCTCCCCCTCTTCATTACCTCGTATTAGTGGCCACCAGTACATAGGAGGAATCCCTTCAGTTCTCCCGTATAGAGGGGTTTATCTCCCAAGGTTGAGACCCAGGTTCTTTTATTCTATTAACAGGTTAGGACCCACTAATTCAGGGTACTTTGTCGCAGTAAGTGGGCTTAGCACTATATGACCATATAGTGTGACCAAACCCCGGTATTTTTGAATATGTTTAGGTGTTTTTAACTAGCCTTGCAGGATAAATGTCATTTTTGCATGTGTGCGCTATAATCTGTTTTGTACTGTGTTTGGTCTGATAGCAGCACCATCTTAGATGTATAGCATTTTTTGGGTGTGCCCCCCAAGTGTGTCTTTGTACAGGAGTCCGGTGAGTCTTTGGCCATGTTTCAGGCTTGTATTAAGGCAAATATTCGGACTGAATTCATCCCTGAAACAAAGAACCCCTGCTGTGAGCCGCATTAAAGCGGAGGTTCCATTACAAAAAATAAAAATAAAAAGTCAGCAGCTACTAACACTGGAGCTGCTGACTTTTAATAAGCACACAGACCTGTCCTAGCCGCCAGCGATGTCGGCCCCTACCGAGGCCGATCCTCGATCCTGGCAGCTCAAAGCGCCGCCATCCACAGTAAGTGAAAGAGGCAGTGAAGCCGTACGGCTTCACTGCCCGTTTCCTACTACACATGCGCGAGCAGCGCGGCGCTTTGTGAATGGGCCGGAGGATAAAGAGGCAGATTCGGCACTTACGCATAGCAACAGCTATTTAGGGTAAGTAAAACATTATTTTTTTTTTAGATTTCTGGTGGAAATTTTTTTTTCAGGTGGAACCTCCACTTTAAGTGTAAACCCAGATTTAGAGCGCCTTAACTGATTATTGACACCATCAAGGGATGTATTATTTCAATTAAATGCAAGTCAGATACTGCAGAAATACTACAAGAGATAGTAAGAAACTGCAGGCATAGCACAGGACATATTATGAAATTCAAACATATGTAGAAAAGTCCCGGGGCCACAGAGGCCTAATGGTGACCTTGAGGGTTAGGGAGAGCTGACATCCTTCCTTGTAGACCCACAATGGAAGGCAGGTGGAGTGCACACGGTCCATCTGTATATTTTTTACGATCCTGTGGAGCCCCTTGGATCTTCCACCTAGGCGGTAACTCACAGCAACCTAAATTGAAATGCCTTTATTGGAAGTATTTTATTATTTTTTGGAGTCCATAAAAGGATTGTCATTTTAAATTCTCTTGCATATCTTGAGTCTAGCCAGATTACATAATTAGGCATTACACAATGACCACCTCTTCTTGCTTAAGACCGCCAATTGCGTTGTCTCATTGTTTAGGTTGCTCCATAATTTACTTCTCAGCTCGTTTTTTCTTTTGTGCCATTTCTCATCACCAGAACCTTTTTTCATACCTCGTTAGGAAAAAAAATGTGTTGACATCTGCTTTTCTTCTTCTTTAAACAAATTTTCCATTGCCTAATGTGGCAAATGAGGTCCTAAAACTTAAAGATGATCATTTGGTCCACTTTATTAAGAGGTGACTTTCAGGACAAATATTTCCTTGTATCTCTCGTTCCTTTCTTAAGTGTAATACTTTGCATAGTACATTACAAGGAGCCTCTGCATAAAGTTATTTACCCTTGCTGGATTTCTCCTCTGAATCCAACAGGAAAGTTGTGTGTTCGCTTAAAATACAACTATGACTTTACATAAAAAAAATACTGTATGCTGCAACACTTATTTATAAGTCCATTAACACCCACAATCAGGGCCAGGACAAGGGGTGGGCAGGAGGGACAGCTGCCCTGGGCACTGTGTTATCATATGAGGTTCGGGGGCACCACAAGGAGATTGGGGGAGAGGATTTGTGTTTGTGAGGAGTAATTTGCGGGGGGATGCGGCAGGAGGTAAGTATTGTTCTTGATGGGGAAAATTGGGGAGGTGTGGTAGGAGTGGTGATTTGGTGGGGGGGGGGAATTGTGTTGAGAGGGGAGATGAGGGAAGAGGATTTGTGTTAGGGGGATTTGGGGGTTTGTGGTAGGACGGGAATTTTTTTGAGAGGGGGATTTGTGCTAGTATGGATGATTGGGGGACATTTGTGCTAGAACGGGGGATTGAGGGAGGATAATTTATGCTGGGGGGGAGATTTGGAGTGGGGGGATGTGTGCTCGTAGGGGAAATTTGAGGGGTAAAGGATTTGTGCTAGGAAGTGGGAATTTTTTTTGGGGGGGGGGATTAAGGGGTAAAATGTGTGGCCAATATGTGTTACTGTGTACTGTGTGTGCTGTTTTTACTAAGCAAAGTGCGGTGTTTTATTTCCTGCTTGGCTGCTGTCAGAAGAGAGCCTTGTGTTTATTTACTTACACAGGGCTCTCTTCGGTAATGTAATTGCCTAATGACAATTTTAGGTACTGAAGTTTGTCGTCGCTACACAGGCGCACACAATTTTAAAGGTTGACATGTTGGAAATCTATTTACTTATCACAACCTCATCTTTTGTATTTTACCAAAAATTGGGCAATATATTGTGTTTGTATGCAATAAAAATTACTTTAGCTTTTCCCAAAAATATGGGTTTGATAAATCATTGTGCCAATGTCATGTGACAATAAAATTACAACTACCACCATTTTTTCTCTTTAGGATCTGCTTACAGAAAATATCAACAGTTTGGGGTTTTTAACTAATCTTTAGGGCCGAAATGTGTATTTGTAAAGTTTGGTATAAAGTTTGCATTATTAAGTAAAGAGTTAGTATATGGCAAATATGTCTTTGTGTAATTTTTTTCAACCCAACGTGACATTTTAAAGAAAATTTGAACCAACAAAGTAACTAGGGGAGAGGTATGGGTGAGGGCTTATGTATCCCTGTCTCAGGGAGGTAAGGAAGAGAGGAAGAAAGAAGAATGTATTGAATTAATGTAGATGAATTTAAGTACAGTACCACAACTTGTAAACAGGTCACAAGGATCACATTGTCAAAAAGTGAAACCTTCGGTATACCCATAAGTCCCATAAGTCAGTTTTGCCAACCGTCAGTATTTTTACTGGCAGCAAGTAAAAAAAAACATCACTAAATGCCAGTGACAGGAAAAGGTTGTCAGTAAAAAATATGACTGTGACGCTCGGCTCGGAAATGTGCATACGCAGTTTTGGTCCAGAGCCGTCCAAGACCATCTGAGTGCCTGCTGCAGTGTGTTTGGGTGGTGCTGGTGGAGGTGGGTCAGGTAGAGGCGGTACCTGAGTGTGTTGTGGAATGTTATGGAGCTGAGCAGAGTGGGCGGAGCCTCATGTGTGGGTCTGCGAGATAGGAGAAAGGCGAGCCGTGAGCGTGACTGTCAGTGCTGCTTGGACTGGAGTGGACTGAAGGGACCACCTGACATGGAGAGAGACTGTCACTGTGACTCAGGAGGGGACGTTTCATGTTGGTGAGATGACATCATCATCTGTGATGCTGCACACTGCTGTTAGTGTCACTGTGAGAGTAAATTTCAAGTGTGTGTCTGCCTATTCTAATTTCTTGCCCTCCAGTCCCTAAGCTACTTACTTACTATATTGAAAATAAAATAAGAAATATGTTTTTTTGCCTTAATATTTACCTTAAATCACATTGCTTATTGCATATTGTACTTGTTTGTAGCCCAAATACTGAAATCTCACCTAAAACTGAAATGTAGTAATTTTTGGAAATGCCAGTAAAAACTTGGCTGTGCCAGTAAAGTTTGGGTGTTGTGTAATTTTTAAATTGGTAATTTTACATAAGCTAACAAAAGTGCTAAAGGCTTTTTTAACTTTCAGATTGATTCCTTTGTCCCTGTGGAGCCCCTTGGATTTTCCACCTAGGCTGAGACTCATAGCAACTTAAATTGAAATGCCTTTATTGGAAGTATTTTATTATTTTTTGGAGTCCATAAAAAGATTGTCATTTTAAATTCTCTTGCGTATCTTGAGTCTGGCCAGATTACACAATTAGGCATTACACAATGACCACCTCTTCTTGCTTACGCTAAGACCGCCAATTTTTCCTGGATTGTGTTAAGACTTATTTACAAAATAAAATAAAAAAATTAGAACAAAACAAATTGGGCCTTTTCTTGCCCATTGTAAAACAGTTTTTAAAGAGAAAGCATACCATAGTTTTAGCAATTTTTTATTTTGTGTAAAGAGATGATAATATTTTTAGCTAATGAAAAAAATGTAAAAAATTCCTTTTCGGCAAGCACATTAAAAATCATAATACATGCTCTTTAACCCTTACCAGTCAGCGGGAGCCAGCCCTTTAAAGGTCATTCCCTGGAGTACATGACATTTATAACTGTCCTCAATTTGCATCTTTTTGTTAAAAAAACAAGGAGCTTATATTTTTGGACATGTCATTGAAATAATTAGGCTGCTAGTAATGGCAAAGCAAGGATATCTTTACACTTCACCCTCCCAACACACAATTAACACTTAGCATTGTCAGAAACAGGGCACAGTAAAAATCATAATTAAAAAACATGCTTATTCATTGTCTGGATAACAATGCTGGCAGGAGCGCGTTCTGTCTATTTATTTTTACTTTAAGCAAATTAAAGCGTAGCCTATTTTTAAAAGATAAAAAAAAAACATTTTTTCAATATTTTTAAATTTTACAGAGAAAATAACAAGAGGTTACAAATGTCAAGTATAACTCAGCAATATAATAGTCACATACTGAAGTTCACCGTACATGCCTCAGTATAGTATTGAGTAATTGTGTTGCAAATATTTCACATTTATGTGAATTTTCTTAGCCCATGCAGTTCTAGGGATAGGAACAGCAACTTTGTAGCCCTGAAATGTTACTGGAAAAATCATCAGGTGAATGCAAAAAAACTCTGCCTCCTTATTAGATAAAGTGATGAGGAGAAGGGAAGGTATTCTGTAGTCCGAATCAGAATCTAGCAGCCAAGCGTGATAACTAGGGATGAGCTTCATATTCGAGTCAAACCCATGTTCGACTCGAACATCGTATGTTCAATCGTTCGTCAAATTACGAACGTTTTTGGCCGTTCGCGCCAAATTCGAGTGGTGTGTCTCGGCCCATAATTCACTGCGGCATCGCAGTGCATTGCTGGCTGATGATTGGCCAAGCATGCACTATGACCCGCATGCTTGGCCAATCACAGCGCGCAAAAAACGGTGAGCCATAATTGGCCAAAGCCAGGGTGGCTTTGGCCAATTTTGGCTCAGGGGGTTTAGCACACGCCCCACACTATATAATGCTGCCTGAAAGTCGGCCTTGTGTAGTGTGTTGGTGGTTTACAGAGAGAGACAGAGATAGAGAGAATGTTATTTTTTGGAGTTAGATAGAGCAGGCAGGCAGGCAGGCTAGTCAGTTAGAGTTACAGTGTGTAGAGGATATATATGCATCCCAGGTGTTGTATATATATTTCTACACTGTATTGAGTTTAGATAGATGCGCTCCTCCTAATTTACTGACAGGCAGGCAGGTGATTGTGCTAAATGCAGTATTTTCACGTGGTGTACTTCCTGTGTCCTCTGCAGTGTGCACCTAAAGCTACGTCAATAGATTTGCTGGTGTTTCTCATATTAATTCCTAAAGGCAATAGAGCTGCACGATTCTGGGAAAAATGAGAATCACAAAGAATCTTAGAATGAAGATCATGATTCTCTCACGATTCTCAAAAAAATGCATGGTGCTTTTGTTAGCATGCATTTTTATATATATATATGTGTGTGTAAATAAAATAAAAAAATCACAAAAATAAAAATGCATGCTAACAAAAGCACCATGCATTTTGGTGCAGCAGCATTAAAAAATAAAATTAAAAAAAGGCCCATGCACTTTGATGCTATTGAGGGGTGGCAGGCAGTTCATTCTCAAATTAATAGGATGTTCTGCAGCAAGGCACATACTCTGATGCTCTGATGCATCGCATAGATGTGAAGCTGAACCTTTAAAACACAGTCAGAAGGCCGAGGGGCATCAAAAACCACAGCAGTGATAGCTGATAATAGCATGGCTGTTTTGTACAACGTCACTACAGTACTACCCTACCTCACTGCGCACTCACTGCTCTATGTTTTCCAAAAAGCTTAAAAAATAATTTTTTTGGGCTGGAGCTACACTTTAACCACTTACCCCCCCGGACCATATTGCTGCCCAAAGACCAGAGACCTTTTTGCAATTCGGGACTGCGTCGCTTTAACAGACAATTGCGCGGTCGTGCGACGTGTCTCCCAAACAAAATTGGCGTCCTTTTTTTCCCACAAATAGAGCTTTCTTTTGGTGGTATTTGATCACCTCTGCGGTTTTTATTTTTTGCGCTATAAACAAAAATATAGCGACAATTTTGAAAAAAAATAATATTTTTTACTTTTTGCCATAATAAATATCCCCCAAAAATATATAAAAAAACATTTTTTTTCCTCAGTTTAGGCCGATACGTATTCTTCTATATATTTTTCGTAAAAAAAAATCGCAATAAGCGTTAATTGATTGGTTTGCGCAAAAGTTATAGCGTTTACAAAATAGGGGGTATTTTTATGGCATTTTTATTAATATTTTTTTTTACTAGTAATGGCGGCGATCAGCGATTTTTTTTTCGGTACTGCGACATTATGGCGGACACTTCGGACACTTTTGACACATTTTTGGGACCATTGGCATTTTTATAGCGATCAGTGCTATAAAAATGCATTGGATTACTATAAAAATGCCACTGGCAGTGAAGGGGTTAACACTAGGGGGCGGGGAAGGGGTTAAGTATGCCTGGGTGTGTTCTTACTGTGGGGGGGGGGTGGACTCACTAGGGGAAACACTGATCCTCTGTTCATACATTTAGTAAAAAGAATTTGGAAACAACTGCGCTAAGGTGAATCAAAAAATCGGATTAATAAGCAGCAATTAAATTGTGTATAAACAAAATAGTGATAGGAAAAAAGAATAATTGCGCTAAACCAAATCATATGAATATATCAAACAAACAATTTAGGCATCTGCCCAAGTGCATGTGCTAAACATATAAATTAACACTCTAATGTATAAACAATAGTGTAAATCGCACAGAGTCAGGAGGCCCAAAACCACCTAGCTCTGCTTAAAGTAGTATGTGAGAACCCCGGTGATAGATGCCACAAGTTACTATATGCAACAAAACACCGCGGTCACAATAATACTAGTGAAAACAAACCACCGAAGTGGTAAGTGAAGTCCGTGAAGTCCAAAATAAATAAAAATAAGTGATAAGTCCAATGGCAGGAAAGACACCCGTGTGAACTGCAGAGATGATGTTGTTAGGCACCAGACGTGAATCCACCACCAATCATGCGGCTGCTTACCAGAAATCAAGGTCCTGCCGGACCACTATCAGCATATCTCTCAACCATAAGATTTTAGATCAGCAGTGATTCCTCCACTGGAACTAGAACCATACCAGGCTCAACGGTGGGTATAAAAGACAAAACAGAGCTCCACATAGCATAAAATCTGGGTGATTTATTTTAAACCAAAATGTAACAAATATACAACTCACATTTCGGTTGATAAAAAACAGCATTGGCCTGTAACGCCGGCCGACGTATCCAGGAACAAAGCCACTCGTATGGAGTAATGAGGGGGATGGCATCCGCACGTCACTCGCTCCACCCGACGCGTTTCGTGAAAGAATCACTTTGTCTCGGGGCACGAGTGGCATGAGGCGCCATCCCTCTTTATAAGAAACACATTAACAGTCAAACAATAATTAATTACACTGACCAAGCCTCGCTCTGGGATCCGCACACGTGCGCACCGGAAGTACGCGGACTTACATCCGTGTCACTGGAACTCAGCGGAACTCAGCGATCATAGGTTGCCCGCAGGCCTCGCCCAAAGGGGCGGACCTTCGGCGCGACGCGTGTGACATTCTCCAGAGCGGGGCGTGACAGAAACACCACCAAGAGGCGGGACTATTATGTCACGGCTCGAGGCTAAAAAAACATAGTTAAAACTTTCCATGTGGTGGAATAACCGCTTGCTGCACGGGACCACACCACGTGTGTCAACGCACAGCATCGGGCTCCCCACCCACGTAGAAAAGATTTGGAATAAGACCATGTCACCGTGACCAAGCCTCGTTCTGAATTACTCGCGCATGCGCCCATCTAACACCTCCGAGTCACTGCGCTCCACACAGAGCGATTCGCGATTCGTTGATGGGGTAGAAGCACCGCCCACCGCCCTAATAGGACGGTGACTAAGGCATGACAGCAATTGCAATGCAGAGCCAGACCTTGGTCAATTTTTTAGATCTAAACATTGGCATAGTGGGTGACAGGTTTGTCACCAGTACATTTTTCAAACCGACTGATAGGAACTCGTTAATTCTTTTGGACAGTTGCCACTATGGTCCATGGTTGAAGGCAGTCCCCCAAGGACAATACACCAGAATCAGACGCAATTGTACAGAGGTTGAAGTCTTTGATACTCAGGCTGCCATCTTATCAAACAAATTCCTTGAGAAGGGTTATGATCCTACAATATTGGGTCAGGCGGTACAATCTGTTCGTGATATGGACAGGGAATCCCTGTTAAAGGTTCAAACCAAACAAGAGAGGAATTCTTTCTCCTTGCCATTCATAACTACTTTCTCGGTACAACACCAAAACATTAAACGTTTAATTAGAAAACACTGGGATATATTACAAAGTGATCTTGTACTTGCACCTGTGTTACCAGCAAGACCGTCTGTGGTGTTTCGGGGCGCCTCATCTTTGGGAGCCAGTGTTGCCCCAAGTGTTCAGGACCCCCCCAGCGAGACCAGGGTGTTCTGGCAAAATCTCACGGGTTATCACAGGTGCAAAAATTGCCAGGTATGTCATCTAAATAAATGCCGAGATCGGAAGATCTCTCATTTCTCCTCCACCAGTACTGGACGAACCCACGAAGTGAAACCGTTTATCACCTGCTCTAGTAAAGGGGTGATTTATTTGCTTCAGTGCCCATGTGGGCTACAATACGTGGGGAGGACCAAAAGGGAACTTAAAATCAGATTGAACGAGCATATAGCCAAGATAAGAAATGGTTTTCCAAACCATTCGGTTTCGAGGCATTATGACCTGGTTCATCACAGAAACCCTGAAGGGACTTTGTTTGTGGGCATTGACAAAAACAAGCCGAACTGGAGGGGGAGCTCCCTGACCAGAGAAATCTCAAAAACTGAAATGGCATGGATCCATAGATTGAGGACATACTTACCGTATGGCCTCAACGTGGACACTGACATCAATGCCTTCATAAATAATGCCTAGTCTGCATATTGTCACTTTAAGATCTCTAGGTAAAACTAGCTAGAGGATGACTGAGTGATTTGCATTTAAGATTTAAGGTGAATATACTGATAATCAGTTTTAAGTGTTCGGTTCAGAGATAACATTCACTGATGTTTGGGCAAGTCTCCTTTAATTTTAATCAAATTTTTACTTTATTCTATTTCATTTTATTTTGTTTTTGTTAATTGATGGCCCCCCACTTTGGGGATCCACCCATTGAGTATGTTTAATATAACACACAGGACTTTGGCTGGTGTGGTCATCTATATACAATAGAAATGGATTTTAATTACCTTTTATATGTATTTACAATTTTTATGTAATTTACTGAATTTGGATTATGCTTAGCCACCATAAGTGATGTCCCTAATTACGGGTTTCCTTTCCGTTTTCGGGACAAAACATCATTATGCCGAGCTCTGCATTGCAATTGCTGTCATGCCTTAGTCACCGTCCTATTAGGGCGGTGGGAGGTGCTTCTACCCCATCAACGAATCGCGAATCGCTCTGTGTGGAGCGCAGTGACTCGGAGGTGTTAGATGGGCGCATGCGCGAGTAATTCAGAACGAGGCTTGGTCACGGTGACATGGTCTTATTCCAAATCTTTTCTACGTGGGTGGGAAACCCGATGCTGTGCGTTGACACACGTGGTGTGGTCCCGTGCAGCAAGCGGTTATTCCACCACATGGAAAGTTTTAACTATGTTTTTTTAGCCTCGAGCCGTGACATAATAGTCCCGCCTCTTGGTGGTGTTTCTGTCACGCCCCACTCTGGAGAATGTCACACGCGTCGCGCCGAAGGTCCGCCCCTTTGGGCGAGGCCTGCGGGCAACCTATGATCGCTGAGTTCCGCTGAGTTCCAGTGACACGGATGTAAGTCCGCGTACTTCCGGTGCGCACGTGTGCGGATCCCGGAGCGAGGCTTGGTCAGTGTAATTAATTATTGTTTGACTGTTAATGTGTTTCTTATAAAGAGGGATGGCGCCTCATGCCACTCGTGCCCCGAGACGAAGTGATTCTTTCACGAAACGCGTCGGGTGGAGCGAGTGACGTGCGGATGCCATCCCCCTCATTACTCCATACGAGTGGCTTTGTTCCTGGATACGTCCGGCCGGCGTTACAGGCCAATGCTGTTTTTTATCAACCTAAATGTGAGTTGTATATTTGTTACATTTTGGTTTAAAATAAATCACCCAGATTTTATGCTATGTGGAGCTCTGTTTTGTCTTTTATACCCACCGTTGAGCCTGGTATGGTTCTAGTTCCAGTGGAGGAATCACTGCTGATCTAAAATCTTATGGTTGAGAGATATGCTGATAGTGGTCCGGCAGGACCTTGATTTCTGGTAAGCAGCCGCATGATTGGTGGTGGATTCACGTCTGGTGCCTAACAACATCGTCTCTGCAGTTCACACGGGTGTCTTTCCTGCCATTGGACTTATCACTTATTTTTATTTATTTTGGACTTCACGGACTTCACTTACCACTTCGGTGGTTTGTTTTCACTAGTATTATTGTGGCCGCGGTGTTTTGTTGCATATAGTAACTTGTGGCATCTATCACCGGGGTTCTCACATACTACTTTAAGCAGAGCTAGGTGGTTTTGGGCCCCCTGACTCTGTGCGATTTACACTATTGTTTATACATTAGAGTGTTAATTTATATGTTTAGCACATGCACTTGGGCAGATGCCTAAATTGTTTGTTTGATATATTCATATGATTTGGTTTAGCGCAATTATTTTCTGTTCATACATTGTATGAACAGAAGATCAGCATTTCCCCCGCTGACAGGACCGAGAGCTGTGTGTTTACACACACAGCTCCCGGTCCCCGCTCTGTAACGAGCGATCGCGTTTGCCCGGCGGCGATCGCGCCCGCCGGGCACACGCACGGGAGTCGGGGGCGAGCGGGGGGCGCGCGCCTCCGGCGGCGCGCACGCGCCCCTAGTGGCGGCTCAAAGTGCCGACGTAGAGCTACGGGCTCTCGCCCAGGAGAGCCGACCTGCTGCCGTAGAATGACGGCGGCTGGTCAGCAAGCAGTTAAAAAAGTACCAGTTCAAACTGACAACAAACCTACAGTCCCTGTCTTGTTTGCACCGCCTGTATACTGCTGTTCAAAGTATATAGGGCCAAAGGGGCTGGTAATGACCTGGGGGGAGGGGGGCGGGGAAACCCATGCTATTTTTCTCAATGATTTTCATCCATATTGCAGACATTACATTAAAGCCGCCAGCAGTTTTAAATTACTTTTTTTATTTTTTATTTTATTTTTAGTCACTTTAAGCATCATTAAAATCACTGCTCCAGAAAAAAAATGTAAAACTTTATTTTCCTTTAATACATGTTCCCTGGGGCAAGACCTGGGTTCTCAAACCCGTTTTACGGCAATACCTTGCATATTAGCCTTTAAAATGAGCACTTTTGAATTCGAACATTCGAGTCCCATAGACTTCAATGGGGTTTTAAAAGTTTGCGCGAACGATCGGTCCGTTCGACGGTTCTGGTGCGAACCGAACAGGGGGGTATTCGGCTCATCCCTAGTGATAACGATGCTCCTCTATAGACATACAGTAGTAGAGTGTGTAAGCGTAGTCATTCTAGGACTGGCAGGTCCACTAGGTGAAAGTAGAGGCCTGCAAAATGAAAATTAATGCAACCAATCCATCTAACAACTAGACATTAAAATACATTACATTTTTATTCTTGTCCAGATTTGTTTTAAGCCTTGCTCATTATATCAGGCATATCGGCCCTTTAAAAACAAACATTGTGGAGCTGAAGAGCTAATCATGGTTGGTGAACTGGTAATAAGTGATCACGTACTGATCCTTGTACCTCCTGAGGGGAAATCTTGACACCCAAGAGCTTGCACACATTTAAGCACCTTCAAGAACGGCACTGCCTTCCTACTCATTAGCAACAGCAGCTTCATTAGGCAGTGGCTGGTGGCAAACCATTAACGAGATGCTTCTGTAATAGCTAAATCCCTATGTAAACAGATAGGCTAGGCAATCATCCATAATACTGTTTTTTTATTCTCTGCAGCTATAGATTGCATGAAACCATTATCTTACTTGCCTATGAAATGGTTTATACCATTAACCTCCAACCAGTGTCTGATGAGTGAGGTTACCAGCTCCTGGTTTTAGGCCTGAATCACACTAGTGCGGTGCGAATTTCAGCTCTCTTATCTCTGCAGAGAGATAAGAGAAGTGTTCTGCAGATTAGCAACGTTTTAGATGCGAATTTGGAGACCTGGGAGAAGTTACAGGTGAGAGGAGAGTGGGGGAGAAGTGTATTGAGCTGAATGAGAGAAATTCCTGAAGAGAACAGAACACATCTGCGAATTAGATGCGTACCCATAGAAGATAATGGGACTGAATTCGCACCTGAACCGCACCGCAAGACATAAAAACCGCACACGGTTTGGAGGCAATGCGCAGTGTGGATGCATCGCACATATGTGAACCAGCCTCATTGAAAACAATGTATTTTGAAATGTCCTGCGAATTAGATGCGGTTTAAGCCGCACTCAATTCGCATAGGTGTGAACCTGGCCTTAGACAATATGAGCTTGAGGCAGTAAAGGGGGACATTGCAGATTTGAACTGACAGCATAGAACTGGCAACACTACTGGCAATAAAATGTGTTGAATCCACATTTACTAAATCCAGAATCAAGTCTATGGTGGTAATAGTATAATTATGCTAAGTATTAAGGCATTTTTAGAGGGTGCCATGTTACCATTCATATATATATATACATACAGTTTATATATACAGGGCTTTTTTTCTGTGGAAACGTGGGGGAACACAGTACTGGCACCTCCAGCACTGATTGTATGCAATGGCAAGGGGTGCTAGGATGTGATGAAGAGTCTACTGATGCTGGCTGCTGGGGTGCCTATTGTTGCTGGAGGGAATCTATTTTTGCGTGGCAATCTATTGTTGCTGGTGGAGGATCTTTTGTTACTGGAAGGGATCTACTGTTTAGGAAGGGGTCTACTGCTGCTGGCTGCTGGAGAGTCTATTAATGTTGGCTGCTGGGATATCTATTGTTGCTGGGGTAATCTATTGCTGCTGGCTGCGGGAGATCTATTTAATTGCTTTTCTTGTTATCATTACTAAATTCCATACAAATTACTTAGCATTACAAAATGATACTTGGCCCTATATTCTATATTTTATATAAAAATGAATAGTTTTTCTATTGTCCAACAGCCTTTAACCACTTCAGCCCCGGAAGATTTGGCTGCTCAATAACCAGGCCATTTTTTGCGATTTGGCACTGCGTCGCTTTAACTGACAATTGTGCGGTCGTGCAATGTTTTTTTTTTTGTGTATTTTGTGCGCGTACTCGAGAGAGGAGCCGGACTTCAGGAGTTGGGAGTAGGCAGGCCTCCCCCAGAGGCAATCTGCCACCTTTCTCCATGCCCCGGGTGGCAATGGCGGGTGTGAGGGGGTCCTCCCACACAGCCTGCCCTACCTGCTCCGCTTTGAAGCCCAACGGGGCAGAGGGACTCCCTATAAGGGAGTGAGAGGATTTGCCCGCTCAACCAGCCCCGTTAGTCCTTCGCCTCTCTTTTTAGAGACCGCGTGGTCAAAGTGCGTGCATGTTAACCCAATTTCGAGTGCGTGTAAGTGTGGTGGTTTTTGTGGGAGGGGGGTGGGCGCACCAAGCGCAGGCTTACCTCGCATAGCACACCCACCGGGAGCCGGGCTGAGACCACCAAACTCAATTCACATGTAGCTGAGATCAGGATCCGAACCCCTAGCTGCAGAGGTGAATGGCTTGTCAGCGCAGTGCCAATCGCGTTGAGCCACCTTGTGCGATGTTTTACTCAAACAAAATTTACATCCTTTTTTCCCACAAATAGAGCTTTCTTTTAGTGGTATTTGATCAGCTCTGCGGTTATTATTTTTTGCGCTATAAAAAAAATAGAGCGACAATTTTTTAATTTTTGCTATAATAAATATCCCCCAAAAATATATAAAAACATTTTTTTCCCTCAGTTTAGGTCGATACGTTTTCTACATATTTTTGTTAAAAAAATTGCAATAAGCGTTTATTGATTGGTTTGCACAAAAGTTATCGCGTCTACAAAATAGGGGATAGTTATATGGCATTTTTATTAATAGATTTTTTTTACTAGTAATGGCGGTGATCAGCAATTTTTATCGTGACCGCGACTTTATATCGGACACCATTTTGGCACCATTGTGATTTTTACAGTGATCAGTGCTATAAAAATGCACTGATTACTGTAAAAATGACACTGGCAGTGAAGAGGTTAACCAGTAGGGGGTGATGAAGGGGTTAAGTGTGACCTAGGGAGTGCTTCTAACTGTAGGGGGATGGGCTGTGTGTGACACATTTGTGATCGCTGTTACCGATGATAGAGAACAGACGATCAGTGACAGTGTCACTAGGCAGAACGGGGAGATGCATGTTTACACTTGACCCTTCCCGTTCTGCAGCTCTGTGACCCGATCACGGGACACCGGCGGACATCGAGTCCACGGGGCCCGCGGGCACGGTCACGGAGCTCGCAATTAACATTGGCAAATTAAAGGAGACGTATATATACGCCCATTTCCCCAGCCGTGCCATTCTGTCGACGTAAAAAGTGCGTGTGGCAGTCGGTAAGCAGTTAATGAAATACGTATCCTTTTCCGTAATAAGGGAAATCCAGGCACCAGGCATTAAAGGGTTAATAGGAAAGGGATTTCCAGATAATCTCTTTGTCATTTCCATTTTGGCTGCAGCCTTCTTTTTCCTCTCCTCCTTTTGGACTGTATTTTCCCTGTTCTTATCTTTTTAGCCCTTCAATGTTTAAATAAAAGGTCACTGATATATTGGACAATGGAAACATAATGGAATTTTGTACAGTAGCTGTTGTAAGGAAACAGCAGATTGGTACAGATATGGTAGAGAACAGCAAGCCGGGTGTAGCTATCGATATATTTTTGTTGTACAACATAATGGTTTCCTGTAAGAGAAAGAACAGGGCTCCTGAGCACCATGTATGTTGTGTATTGTGAGCTCCCAAAGGTAAAAAAGTTCTACAGCTCTTGATAAAAAAAAATAAGAAATTGAACCCAGGCAACAAAGGTGTATTTTACTATGAGAAATCGAACAAAGAATATGTTTTTTAACTCATGTAAGTGATTTATAGTGAAAGTATATCTTAGTAAAATAAAGGGAAATTATCATTTTTGCACATCATATTGGATAAACCAATCAATGGTTGCTGATGTAATTTTATATGTATATGGTAGCAGACATATTTGTTGACATATATGGGCTATTTCCTACTTGGCAGTACTACCCACGAATTGTGCTGTACTGCTCCTTCTCATAATGTAAGTTTGAGGCTGGCAATAAACACCTAGATTTATTTATTTCAGACAACAGACTGAATGAAAGAAATGTTACAGATTCTTCAACCTGTGCGAAATGGCACAGATGAACAGATTTCCCCTGAAGGCTATTGTATTTTGACATCTGATACCCATGGCTGTTATACCCAAAAAGTGACTGCAGCCAATTCAGTACAGTTAAGCCCATTCACACAATGTGCAGTTACCTGCATTTTTACCCATGGAAAGACATGGCTTACACCCAAGGGTCCTCAAAGAACTCAGTCAGGTTATATCCAATCCAAGCTGTTATTCCTAATTTTTTTGGACAGCATACTGACAGAAATGGTACCAGCTGATTGTCGAAAAGCCCACGTGGTACTAATATTCAAAAAAGGGCAGCGATATATTCCTGGAAACTACAGACCAGTCAGTCTAACATTGATAGTATGTAGACATTTGGAGGGGATGATAAGGGAATATATCCCCAAATTTGCTGATGAGAATAGAATCATTAGTAGTAATCTGCATGAGTTTATAAAACATTGTTCTTGCCAAACCAACCTGTAACATAGGAGTAAGCTGCCATCTAGATAATGGTAGGCCTGTGGATATGGTGTATCTGGATTTTGCAAAAGCATTTGATACAGTCCCCCGTAGACGATTCATTCACAAACTTAGGTCTGTAGGCATTGATCATAGGGTTTGTTCTTGGATAGAAAACTGGTTACAGGGGCACATCCAAAGGATGGTGATAAATAACTTGTACACAGACTGGTCTGGAATTGTAAGTGCGTTACCACAAAGCTGTGTCCTGGTAAAAATTCTGTTTAATGTATTCATAAATGATATAGAGATCGGTATAAATAGCTCATACTCAGTGTTTTCTGACCATACAAAAATAAGTAGGGCAATAACTTTACAACAGGATATATAAACTTTACAAGAAGACCTAAATAAAATAATAGGGTGGGTAACTACACTGAAATTAGGTTTAATGTTGAAAAATGTAAAGTAATGCACTTGGAGATAAACACATAAATGCAAGTTACTCGCTAAGGGGAGAACCTTTAGCGGAATCCAGGATGGAGAAGGACCTGCAAAGTAGAAGACAGACTGAGAAAAAGCATGCAATGTCAAGCTGCAGCAAGCAAAGCAAGCAGACCATTAAAAAGGGAATTTACTCCAGAGCTTAAACAATAATCCTGCCACTTTATAAAACTCTGGTTTGGCCACATCTGGAGTATTCTGTCCAGTTCTGGTCACCAACCCTCAGGAAGAATTTGCTGGAACTGGAGAGAGTCCAGAGAAGGACAACAAAATTAATATGGGCGCTGGAGGACCTCAGTTATGAGGAACGACTACAAGCACTAAACATATTCTCCCTGGAGAAGAGACGCTTGAGAGGAGATATAATAGCAATATACAAATACCTCAATGGTGATCCCAGCGTAGGAAGAAAATATACAAATACCTCAATGGTGATTCCAGAGTAGAAAGAAAACGGAGTGTAGAAAGACATGGGCCAATGAAATTAGAGGAGAAGCAGTTTAACCTTAAAGGGTCACTAAAGGAATTTTTTTTTAGCTAAATAGCTTCCTTTACCTTACTGCAGTCCTGGTTTCATGTCCTCATTGCTCGTTTTTGCTCTGATATTGCTGTAAAACTGCTCTGTTCTGGACACTTCCTGGTTGTCTGGCTCCGTATGAAAAAAGGCATGGGAGAGTTTAGTTTCGTTTTTTTAGCCATAACTCTCTATGGCACTGTCCAGCACAGAGGCATAAAATAACATGCAAAGACTAAACTACTTTCAGTTTCGTTTTTTGCATCTAAGAGACACATTATATGATTGATTTTTATCTATTTTTAATAGTTTTTAAAAGGAATCAGTTAACTTTTATGTCTCTATACCCTGTAAACAGTCATTTCAGCAAAAAAATGTTTTTCCTTTAGTGATCCTTTAAGCTGTGTAGGGGGTTTTTCACTGTCAAGGCTGCAAGTATGTGGAACTCCCTTCCACAATCAGTGGTGTCAGCAGGAAGTATTGATAGCTCTAAAAAACTCTTGGACATGCATCTTAGTGAACACAACATACAGGGATATGTGAAATAATTATCGAACACACACACACCCACACAGGTTGAACTGGATGGACTAGTGTCCTTATTCAACCTTCCAACTATGTAATTATCCAACTATGTAACATGGGTAACTGCAATGACACACAGAAACAGTATTTTTCTGTGTGTCATGTTTAAACCAGAACACAGTGTTATTCTGCGTTCCAGAGCAGTGAGATATTTGCATAATATTACACTGCTCTGCATGGTCCCGCATGTCATCGCACAGTAAGCACAGTGCACTATGCTGTTGTGCAGTGCTATGGATGAAGTGTTATATTGTACACTTCATATAAAGTTCCATGTGGTGCAAAAAAAAGTGCATTACACCATCCCTTGCAGCACGGCTCTGCAGCCCAAAATGCTGTGCAGGTAGCAGCAGTTTGGGCTGCAGGGCAGTATGAAAGGGATCTTACTGTTTGGTCAACAACATTCCTTCCAGTTCCTTTGACCTTTAGGTTGAAGTTTGTTGAGCCAGATCTTGCCAATAGATTGAATTTCAGGCATTTTAGAGGAAACAACCGATTTTCGATCTTAAAAGAACGCACCTTTTTAGACTCTCTCTACACTCTCTATATCCAATACCACAAATTGAAACATGCTGTTCTTACACAATTTGATTTATAAAATGTAGCTTTATGTACAGACCCCTGGAAATAAGTGGGAATTTAGATGTTCATTCTAGGGTATATTAGATGCCAACTCATAAGATTTATAACAAAATTAAAATGTTAAAAAACATATATTAAAAACATATTCACACAGTAGCCATATAGATCTCTGTCTTGGCCTTGGGATCCAGTATGTGGGCCAAAAGCATCCCTCTCATTTTCATATGCATGATGGATAGGATTTTGTTGTATGTTTTCCACATACAACAAATATAAAACGACACTAGGCCAGTAATGGTTAAATGTCTTGTATAACAGTAGTACAATGTTTTATGACATCATGTTAATGTTAAATAAGTACCTCATGTATGTTTATATATAAAAAAAATGTTGTGAAATATTTTGACAACTGTGGTAGGAGAAATCTGATTGGCTCTGATGCAAAAGAAGGGCGGAGAAAGTATTCGCGAATATTCTGAAATCGAATATTGGTGATATTTTATCGAAATTTCGCTAATGCGAATGCGAAATTGATTGCGAGATTTTGACAACTCTGATTGGCTCTGATGCAAAAAAAGGGTGGAGAAAGTATTTGCGAATATTCGATTTCCGAATATTCGCAAATACTTTCTCCACCCTTCTTTTGCATCAGAGCCAATCAGAGTTCTCCTACCACAGTTGTCAAAATATTTCACAACATTTTTTTTTTGATAAAATATTCCGAATATTCGATTTCCGAATATTCGAGAATACTTTCTCCGCCCTTCTTTTGCATCAGAGCCAATCAGAAAAAAAAAAAAAATTCGCAAAATGTTCGCAATAAATTCGCATTAGCGAAATTTCGCAATTTTTTTTTTTTTAAATATCACGAATATTCGAATTGCAGTACCATTTAGGGATCCAAGGCCCTAGTGAAGCCTGTGAAACGCGTTGGCCCACATACTGGATCCCAAGGCCAAGACAGAGATCTATATGGCTACCATCTGTGTGAATATGTTTTTAAAATATGTTTTTTTAATCCTTATGATATTGAATGTCCCACATACTGGATCCCAAGGCCAAGACAGAGATCTATATGGCTACCGTCTGGGAGAATATGTTTTTAATATATGTTTTTTAACCCTTATGATATTGAATTTTTTTTTACTTGTTATACATCTTATGAGTTGGTGTCTGAAGAGTGCATAAGCATCATGGGAAATTTAGTTTTCTGGAGTGCCAATGTTCGCCATCACTTCCCTAGACTGTACATTGAAAGTCCCACTTATTTCCAGGGATCTGTACATATATTTAATGGAGGCGTTACCTTCTAGGGGTGAATTCAATTGCACACTTGTTCCCCACACTCCACAATCTGTCAGAATGTAGCTTTAGAGTATCACTATTTAGAGCAATTTCCAAGACAAATAGACCAGACCAAACTAGTCTGCAACTACTATTTGGCCATCTTAAAGGAATTCACCTCTAGATACAACAGAGTCTGACAGAAATGGTGATGCCCCTGTCTAATCCCTAAGTGGGCAAAATTTTAATCCATTTTCGGACTATACTGATATCCTCTCAAGACCAGCTAATTCAACTTTTTAAACAAACTTTTCCACCAGGTCTATTATGCTCCAGTTAAACTATATAAACTGAGCATTTCATTTTCTACTATGTACTGTAGAGGCTGTGGAGAAGAGGTAAACTTTATACATGATTTTGGAACTGTAGACACTGATGCCGCGTGCACATGATAATTTTTCAGCATGAAAAAAAAATGTTGTTTTTCAGCATGTCCAAAAAACAAAGTTTTCCCAACTTCATCATTAAAAACGATGTTTCACACACACCATCGTTTTAAAAAAAAATTCTAGCAAAGCGCGGTGACGTACAACACGTACGACGGCACTATAAAGGGGAAGTTCCATTCGCCTTTGGGATGCTTTAGCTGATTCAGTGTTAGTAAAAGACGATTCACGCTTTTCTGTCTGTTACAGCGTGATGAATGTGCTTACTCCATTATGAACAGTAGTTTTACCAGAACGAGCGCTCCCGTCTCATAACTTGCTTCTGAGCATGCGCAGGTTTTTTACATAGTTTTAGCACACACGCGATAATTTTTTACAACCCAAAAAATGACATAGTTTAAAACGACGTTAAAAAATGAAGCATGTTCGAAAAAAAAAAATCGTTTTTCAGAACCTGAAAAATGATGTGTAGCCCACACACGATCATTTTAAATGACGTTTTCTAAAAACAATGTTTTTTTTCATGCTGAAAAATGATCGTGTGTACGCGGCATGACAGAAACTTTGGTTAAAGGTTAATACCTTTATTGAGGTAACTTTAGGTCTCCTTAATGCAAAGATTGCCTTCTTGGTGTCCTAGGTGACCTAGAAATCCAAGCTTGCATAAAATGCCTTTTTACATATACTGTTGTTATGCAATAAAGATAATATTCCTCACCTCTCTCCATCACTTTTAGAATGAAAACAGCTTATAAATACTACCCTGCCATTATACAAATTTGAACACATTGCTTATGATCATAATCATCATGAATATCATCACTTTAAAAAAATATGTGTTCCCTAGCTTCACTCATTCAGCACTGTTGCTGACTTGACTACTGGGGATGAAGGTTTTTCATAAATGGCCGTTCCTGCATATTAAAGCGGGGGTTCGCCCTGTTAAAAAAAAAAAAAAAGTTTTTTTTTATTAGACCATTAAATTCGGCATCGTAGCGCGAGCTACGGTATGCCGGTCTTACATTTTTTATGCCCGTACTCACTGTGGTATCGCTGATTGAAGAATCCGGGGAATGGGCGTTCCTATGGTGAGAGAAGGTGATTGACGGCCGGCCCTGGCACGTCACGCTTCTCCGGAAATAGCCGAAATAGGCTTGGCTATTCACGGCGCCTGCGCATAGCCTGTGCGCAGGCGTCGTGAATAGCCGAGACCTACTCCGGCTGTCTTCGGGGAGCGTAACGTGCCAGAGCCGGCCGTCAATCATCCTCCCTCTCCATAGGCACGCCCATTCCCCGCGGGAGTCGGATTCTTCAATCAACGATACCACAGTGAGTACGGGGATTAAAAATTTAAGACCGGCATACCGTAGCTCGCGCTACGATGCCGAATTTAATGGTCTAATGATGGAAAGGAGGGTGAACTACCGCTTTAAGAACATGAATTGCTCAGGTGGCACTGTACTGTGGTCCACAGAACTGAATAGTGCAGTACCAGTGTCTGCTAGCAATCAGCAGATTCTAAGAATTAGGCTACATTTACAGAGGTGCTACATTTTAAGTCAGTTTATAAACTTTCTTTAATGTGCCTATATCATTAATGTTAACTTTTGGCTCATTGCACAGGCATTCAAGTACTGTCAAGCGATGCTCCTTCAATTTCCTGTTCGATTTTTGGGGTTTGTATTTTTCCCCCGTTCACACTGGTGCGACTTTTTATGCAATTTGACAGTTCCAAATCGCATGGCAAGTTGAACCCCATTGCCTGCAATGGAACTGTTCATAACGCTGCTACTCGTGTCGTAGTGAATATGAAAAAGGTTCCTGCACTACTTTTTACCGTTTTTATTGTGACTTGTATAGATGTCTGTTAAATGAAGTCACAAGCCACAATGAAATCGTCAGGGCAAATTGCACTCAAAGCTGCTCCGGTTTGAACCAGGTCTAACAATGCCAAATGATCACATTTGACACTTTGTAACCTCATCTTAAACAAGCTGTATATGATGCCTTTGCAAATGAGTGATTAGAAGCCCTTTTTATTTGTCTCACTGTGATGAAAGGCAATGCTTTATGTACTCTACACCCTCATGTGTTCCCTGTTTTAACAATTGTGGGTGGCATTGATAGGCAGTCTGGAAGCTGTAAAAATGTGACGAAAACTGCCTATTATCAACACCTTTGTGAACAAGGCCATCATTTTTTTAGCTGGCTGCTGGGAGGGTATTTAGCTGGCCCCATTCATAAACTGCCCTTCCAGCTGTTTCTTATGCATCCACCACCTGACCCTGGTCTACTTGATTTCCTGCCTTGGTGTTGCTGTATTTTTGGTGTGTATTATCTGTTCTGTGGGCCAGATTCACGTAGGTGAGCGGCGGCGTAACGTATCTTAGATACGTTACACCGCCGCAAGTTTTCATCGCAAGTGCCTAATTCACAAAGCACTTGCGATGAAAACTACGCTGGCAGCCTCCGGCACAAGGCGGGCCAATTCAAATGGGCGTGTGCCATTTAAATTAGGCGCGCTCCCACGCCGGACCAACTGCGCATGCTCCGTTTCGCAATTCCCGTCGTGCTTTGCGCGCCGTGACGTCATTTTTTCGAACGGCGACGCGCGTAGCGTACTTCCGTATTCCCGGACGTGTTACGCAAACGACGTTAAATTTTAAATTTCGACGCGGGAACGACGGCCATACTTTAGACAGGAATACGATTGCTGACTAAAGTTAGGGCACCCAAAACGACGACTAACTTTGCGACGGGAAACTAGACTAGCGGCGACGTAGCGAATGTGAAAATCCGTCGTGGATCGCCGTAAAACTCCTAATTTGCATACCCGACACTGGTTTACGACGCAAACTCCCCCCAGCGGCGGCCGCGGTACTGCATCCTAAGATCCGACAGTGTAAAACAATTACACCTGTCGGATCTTATGGATATCTATGCGTAACTGATTCTATGAATCAGTCGCATAGATAGAAACAGAGATACGACGGCGTATCAGGAGATACGCCGTCGTATCCCTTTTGTGAATCTGGCCCTGTGTTCTTAATACATTTCAGAGCCTGGTTGTCATTGTGTAGCTTTACATATCTGGTTATGCCTGCTCTGTGGGATACCAGCATGTGGTGTACTACCTCTTGTGTTCCTTACAAGTAGTACTGTAGACTGTACAAGCTATGCTCAGCTTGTATTACTATTTCTTGCTGTGAGATAACGATGTATCAATGAATGTCTGGAGGCAGCTTTGTTGTTTTAAAAGAGCTGTTTTATTGTCCTGTACTAAAAAATAGAAAATCAACTTCACAAAATCTCATATAAGTTTAAACATGTTATGGAATTTCAAAAGTCATATTTAATCTTTTGAAATTGGCAGTTTTTATTAAAATAATACCTGATTAAAATAATACCTCAAGAAGCTCATTGTTCAGGCACTTCCTATTACAGGGGGACAGTCTACCAAAAGGTAGTATGTGCTACATATACAAAGCGTGATTTTATTCATTCACATATCTGCTTTCTAATATGTATCTTTTTAAGTGTAAGTCAAACCTATTCTTTTATTCTTGGTAGCATAGAGGAGATCTAGAACCCCTGTTGGGTTTTTGTTTGCTGTCTGTGTGCTATTGTGGCAATTCCTCTTTACTTCCTGTCCTATATATACAACGGAAAGCAGGGGGAAATCTTTCTAAAACAAGACAATTCCCCTTTATTTCTGTTATGGTGACAACTCTAAACTTAAATTGGATGTAAAACTGATTCATGAAATTTGAGCTGGGCACATATATCTGCAGTGTATTGTTATCTCTCTTTTTCCCGTAGCTTTCTCCTGCTCCTTTCTTCTTTTATCAGCATGATAACACCTGACAAGTTGTCCATCACAAATGATAATAGCAAGCTTAGTATTGTGTTTTGAGGAAGATGCTATAAATAGATAAGCAGAGCCCTAAACTATTCAATGATTAGAGCTGAAAGTCTCTACCTATGAGGAGAGGGGGGGTGTTCTTTTTCTCCAATCAGCTGTCTTGGCTGTATGCCCAGACTTCACTGCATAGGAAGAGAAAATCTCCTAACACGATCTGAACTTTCTAAAGAATATTTAAAACTGAAGTCAGCAGATATACATGTAAAACTTACGTAGTGAGATTTGTTTCACCACTGTGTATCATCTGAGGCTGTTCACTTCACTGGGTATATTTACATCCACTTTAAAGGCAATTAAAAACAAAAAACAACATGTTATACTTACTTGCTTTGTGCAGTGGTTTTGCGCAGAGGAGCCCCAATACTCTTCTTCTCTGGTTCCCACGTTGGCGTTCTTGGCCCCTCCTCCTGCCAAGTGCACCCAGAGCAAGCATCTTGCTAGCTCCCGAGCTGTTGCTCTGTGTGTCCATTCACACACAGAGCCATGGCTCGGCCCTGCCCTCTCTCTCTCCTCATTGGATCACTGGCTTTGACTGACAGTAGGTTGAGCAAGTGTCTCAGCCAATGAGGAGGGAGAGTGCATGGAAAGCCTGGATCGTGATGGGGCTCAGGTAAGTATAATAGGGGGGAGGGGTTGCTGGACAAAGAAGTTTTTTTTTACATTAACCATTACAGCCTGGTTACCCCAGCTCTCAGGTCAATCTAAGAACACAGGTAAACAACAAAACATTGTAACATTTGGCACCTGGCTTGCTCAACTAACATGAGGAAATGAGCACAGCCAATGAAAACAAGTGCTTACACAGAAAAACCCCTTGTAGGCAACTTCATACACATGTTCCCGAGAAGGATTCGGATGGTAGTCGAGGACTACCAATATATGCTGGTACCCCCTGGTGGACTTCAGCAGTGGCTCAACCAGATTCATGGCTACCCTTTCAAAAGAACCTCATTTAGAGGCAAGGGACTGGTTGGCAATATTGGGGTGCATTAATATGACACTCAGAGCAAGATTTACATTACTACTTCTGCTGTAAAATTGAAGGATGAATTGCTCAACATTGGATGTAGTTACAAAGATCAGTGAGGGCTTGTTTTAGAAAATAATTTACTAACTGTTAAAGTTGAAGTTTAATCTGCTTATATTTTGAATTCACAATTTCCTCCTTTCCCCCCTCATCCCAAAATATGAACAAATATGTATAAGCGTGATATTCAGTCCATATAAGCCCTGTTGGGCAGTGTTTCCAAAATCCAGTGCTGTAAGTGACACAAATAAGTTAATATAGATAAAGTTCTTTCCAAAATAAAGCAAAGTGATGTGTTAGTTCTAAAAAAATAAAAGTTCTATTCTTAACCACTTAACCACCGCCCTATAGACGAAATACGTCTACAAGGCGGTTGCTTAAAGGGTCACTAAAGGAAAATTTTTTTTTTGCTGAAATGACTGTTTATTGGGTATAGAGACATAAAAGTTAACTGATTGCTTTTAAAAATGATTACAAATTGAATTTAATCTATCATATAATGTGCCTCTAGTTTCACTTTCGCTTTCAAAGGTACATACATGAAGTTCCAGGTGAGAGGTGAGTCGGGAAGACTCACAGAACAAAAACAAACAAATCCAGGGCAGTGTTTTGTTTTTAAAATCAATCTGATTGGTTCTGAGGAGTTTTAGACACACAGTAATGACAGCTTAGACCACCGTGAGAAAGCTCCCAGTACTGTGGTTATAAGGAAACAGGCAACCAGGAAGTGTGGAGATCACCGCAGAATTAAGAGCTACTTCAAAGCAAAAACGAACAATAAGGACATGAAACCAGTACTGCAGTAAGGTAAAGGAAGCTATTTAGCTAAAAAAATATTTTCCTTTAGTGACCCTTTAACTCTGGGAGGGCGTCAATGTACGTCCTCCCAGAATCGCGCTCCTGCGAGCCCTGTGGGGCGCGCACACGGGAATCTCCGTGACCGCCGGGTCCTCCGGACCCGGCTGATCACGGATCACGGTAAATCGCCGCTGATAGCTGATAGCGGCGGTTTACCACGTGATCGCTCCGTCCAATGACGGAGCAATCACTAGTAAACAAACCGGTGTCATGTGATGTCGCCGGTTCCTCCCTCTCCTCTCTGTACCGAACGGTACAGTGTGAGAGAGGAGAGGGGAGAGAGCGGAAGCAGCAGCAGCTGCTGCTGCGGGCTGGATCTGTGACACATGCAGTCACAGATCCAGCCATCCATCCCTCCCTGTGCAATACTCTGCAATGCCCCCATACTCTGCAATGCCCCCATACTCTGCAATACCCCCATACTCTGCAATGCCCTCATACTCTGCAATGCCCCCATACTCTGCAATGCCCCCATACTCTGCAATGCCCCCATACTCTGCAATGCCCCGCAATACTCCGCAATGCCCCGCAATACTCCGCAATGCCCCGCAATACTCCGCAATACCCCACAATACCCCACAATACCCCGCAATACCCCACAATACCCCGCAATACTCCGCAATACCCCGCAATACTCCGCAATACCCCGCAATACCCCACAATACCCCGCAATACCCCACAATACTCCGCAATACCCCGCAATACCCCACAATACCCCGCAATACCCTGCAATACCCCACAATACTCTGCAATACCCCACAATACTCCGCAATACCCCACAATACCCTGCAACGTCGTCTATGGGGATTTTTAAGTAGTGAAGTTTGGCGCCATTCCACGAGCGTGTGCAATTTTGAAGGGTGACATGTTGGGTATCTATTTACTCGGCGTAACTTCATCTTTCACATTTATGCAAAAGAATGAAGAAAAATACTAAATTTGCCAAATTTTATAACAGAAACAAAGAAAAATTATTTTTTTTTACAGAATTTTCAGTCTTTTTTCTCTTATAGCGCAAAAAATAATAAACCCAACGGTGATTAAATACCACCAAAAGAAAGCTCTATTTGTGTGAAAAAAAGGACGAAAATTTCATTTGGGTACAATGTTGTATGACTGAGTAATTGTCATTCAAATTGTGAGAGCACCGAAAGCTGAAAATTGGTCTGGTTATTAAGTGGGTTTACGTGCCCAGTGGTCAAGTGGTTAATCCACGAAATCCAAAATTTCATCCATGTGCTCCACCACTGTGCGCAATGGCCGCTCACCTTAAGATTCAATGTAACTCACTTCTATTTAATCAATAATCTCCATGGAGAACGTAGTTCTTGGTGGTTAAATGATGATGGCATTCAAATGGCCAACACATGGAAGGGAAATGAAAATACACATGGTGTAATAGTACTAAAATAGGTTTAATTAAAAAAACATATTAACTTACAGTTATTACACTTAACAGCGAGTGTATGGGACTGTAAGGTCACACAGACAAAGGACGCTAACAGATCTGAACTTCTGGTCTCGGCTGCGACCAGAAGTGACGTCACCCAGCTCATTCTGACGCATTGCGTCACAGACACTTGACTTTCTCAATCCTTGATTTTTTTCTTTAACCTGTATTGGAGCTGTTACTTTATCTCCCAGTTTCATAGATTCAATTCAAATGATAAGTTGAACTCATGGGTGGAAGATTGCTTGTTTCCAGACAACCACTCTTAAAGGATCACTAAAGGAAAAAAAAAATTGTGCTAAAATGACTGTTTACATGGTAAAGAGACATAAGAGTTAAATGATTCCTTTTAAAAACGCTTGAAAAGCAATTCAATGCAATCATATATTTTACCTTGGTTTCTACTTTCGTTTCTCTGCTATTCACTTCCTGCTTCTCTGCACTGTTCATGTGACCATAGTGCTTAGAACTACATTTCCCAGTATCCTTTGCAGTTTAAAAAAATCGGGCATGAGAGCTCTCTCACAGTTTTTGCATAAACCGCCCACTATACCTCCCACCATACCTCCCAACGATGATTATTCAAAGCTTCTAAACACACACACAAAGCCATACATGCTTCTCCCAGTCTTCTTCCCCTTACAGTATATTACACTGACTTTAAGATTTTAGATTATTTTTGAGCTTGTCTGCAAGGTTTTCTCCGTTCAGGTGCTGCTTGCAGTAAACTCACAGTGTAGTGTGTTCGATATGGAAGTTTTACACTTAGCAAGGGGGCGGGGTCCAGGCAGGGCAGTGGTTTCCTAAAACGAAACTTATTGGAAGAGAGGAGGTTCTGGGGTGTTACAGACACACCCAGTAATTCACACCTCCTTGCTGTTTGGGAAATGTGCACAGTGTTCACATGCACACTTGTAGTCTCCAAAGGGGGTGAGCACGTTTGTCCACACACCAGGAATCCCCTCGCTCTGCCATGCTTTTCCTACACAGACAACCAGGAAGTAGGGAGAACAAAAAAGCCATACAAAAACATCTGTGCTAAAACGAACAATGAGGGCATGAAAACAGCACTGCACTAAGGTAAAGGAAGCTATTTAGCTAATATTTTTTTTTCCTTTACTGACCCTTTAACCACTTAACCCCCGGACCATATTGCTGCCCAAAGACCAGAGCACTTTTTGCGATTCAGGACTGCGCCGTTTTAACTGACAACTGCGCGATCGTGCGACGTGGCTCCCAAACAAAATTGGCCTCCTTTTTTCCCCACAAATAGAGCTTTCTTTTGGTGGTATTTGATCACCTCTGCGGTTTTTATTTTTTGCGTTATAAACAAAAATAGAGCGACAACTTTGAAAAAAAATAATATTTTTTACTTTTTGCTGTAATAAATATCCCCCAAAAATATATAAAAGAAACATTTTTTTTCCTCAGTTTAGGATGATACGTATTCTTCTACATATTTTTCGTTAAAAAAATCGCAATAAGCATTTATTGATTGGTTTGCGCAAAAGTTATAGCGTTTACAAAATAGGGGGTATTTTTATGGCATTTTTATTAATATATTTTTTTTACTAGTAATGGCGGCGATCAGCGTTTTTTTTTCGGTACTGCGACATTATGGCGGACACTTCGCACACTAGTGGCCGCTCAAACAGCCGACGTAGAGCTACGGGCTCTTGCCCAGGAGAGCCGACCTGCCGCCGTAGAATGACGGCGGCTGGTCGGCAAGTAGTTAAGATGGCCATACATGGATCGAAATTAGGCCAGTTCAGCAGAGACTGGTCAAATTTCGATTCATGTATGGGCGGCAGGGAGGTTGTACAGAAGTCAATCTACTAATTAACTTTGGTACAACTGCCCTACTTGATTTTCCTCACTCGATCAACACTGCAGGCTATAGGTTGCAACACTGAGTGTTTTCTGACAGCAGGGGAGTCTCCTCCCTGTCAGGATACAATACCTCAGTGGGGAGGATTCTCCTTAAATCTGTGGATAAGGGAATCAAGTCAGTTTTTCTTGTTTAACCCGCTGGTTGAACGAAAAAAAAGGTATCATTTATGGGATGCTTTAGTGGTTGATAGAAAGTGGTTTAAGTTGCCTGAAGTTTGCTTTGCGTTAAGCCAGTTTAAAAAAATGGTTGGCATATTATATTTACAATCGAAACTGGCAATTACGAGTGTAAATTTCAGCCTTCTTAGAGATAAAATACCTTGTATCATGATAAGACATTACTAACTAACAAATATCGAAAAACAAAATGGCTTTCTGATAAAAACACACAAAGCTTGGGAGGGAGAAAAGTTTTCCTACTGCTGAAGTTATGCAAATTACCAGTTAATTTTCTCTTGTAACAATGTAAAGATGTTCCTATTGTTTCTCTTCACAGAGGTGCCTTGTGCGAGATGACAGCTAATTTGAACGGCAGGATGTCCGTGAATGATATTATTCATCACAATAGAGGAACGGCTCTGGAGACAGGAATAACATACATTTTCAGTAATATTTTGATCAGTGCACCAGAATGTCAAAAATATGTGAAGATAAGTAGATTCCCTTGTCTACGTGCAGGCAGGTTTCCATTTAGATGAAAAGGCTTTCAATTAATTGTACCTGGGATACAATTAATGTGTCATTTTGTGAAATAGATCTGCAGAATGTCAATGATAGACAAGGGAGTGTGTGTGGAATAAACTGACACTTGATCAGCATCAGTCTGAGAAGATGGATAAAAATAAAGTGTTACTATAAAAACATTAGCTTAGGTGTTATGTACAGCCTCCTATAGACATGACTCTGTCCAGTTATACTAGGGTATAAAGTGGTGTTATCATTATTTTTTGCATGCTCTCATATTCTACACTTCAGCATTGGCATATACTGGGGTACATCTGCACACAGCCATTCATTTCTATGGGCAGTTGCGGGCAGCACCTGGGCTTTCCAGGCAGGTGAAAAATGCTGAAATTTACATTGCAGGGACTCATGCCTCCATGTGCAAGAGGCTTAAAGTGATAATGTTCTTTATTAATTGCAGGTATTTAAAAAGCGCCAACAATTTACGCAGAACTTTACATAAATATTATACATTCACATCAGTACCTGCCCTCAAGGAGCTTACAGTCTAAGGTCCTAACCCACATTCATACATACACATACTAGCACTAGATAACCTACCAAACATGTCTTTGGAGTGTGGAACGAAAACTCACGCAGGCACACCAGGGGGCATAGATAAGGGCAGGGGGGCAGGGGTGTTCAAACCCCCCCCCCCCAAGGCCCTTCATTCTACAAAGACAGTCCTGACACCTTCCTCCCGCCCCCTGCTGGTGACATCATTTCCTCTTCCAGTTCAAGCTGGATAGCATGGAGCTGACTACTTCCTGGTTTCCCTGAATGTACAGCGATTCAGCACAACATCACACCAGAACCTTTCCCAGCTACCCGGATTGTGCGAGGAGCCTGTGGGACGCAGTAGAACTGTCAGGACTACATACTTATGATGAGCATGACTCCCACTTATATCTTGTAAGTGTTTTTAATCTTGTGCAATAAATTTTACTGTTTTAATACTACACTTAAAAAGCCCCCCCCCCCTCGTTCCTTTTACATTTATTTTGAATGGGCTTAAATCGCACCAAAGTCATGCATGCACCAATTTTGGAACCACACTGCAACCGATTTGCAAGGTCGTTTTTGTGAATGCGATCTGGTGCAGGAAAACTTTTGTTGAGGTGTCGTTAAGATAGCACTGACACCCACTGCAGATTGCAGGGGGGTTGCAATTTGAATGAGGTGCATGAAACGTGCGTTAATTGAGGGTTGCCCACATTGTAGTGGATCTCCTAAGCAGTAGTGTAAAATATTAATTGTATCAGCACAGAGTGCTCCTGTGGATACTTCTAAAATAATCAGTGCCGCGTCCTAATAATTTGGAACAAGAAAATGGAATAGAAGGCTTGGACTTTTTAGGCACAACCAGGTAAGTAAGTGATATATAAAAAGTTTATTATACATATTAAGAATATATAAAAAATATCCACATTTGAAAAGTCAATGCAAAGAAGTTATATAATTCATGCTGTACAAAGCCAATGGATAACTGGGTCGAAACTTGGAGATGAATAACAATCATTCCATGATATAAGATAATTGAATCCAGAAGTGAGGCTATGTAGCAGATTAAGATGAATAGAATGTCCTAGGCTCTGCATGTTGTGCGCCTTGCGCTTCTTCAGGACCATCAAAAAGACTAATACAACATATGGGATTATGTAAACACAGCTTAAAACCAGGTTAAAGTGCAGCAGGCTTGGAACATAGGCGGTTAATAGGGAATGATACTGTATTATGGTAATCCTGACAGCATGATATGCCTAGGGGATCAGGGAAGGTACAGCACTGGAGTAACTGACAAATGCAAGAAAGAGACTGTTCAATATACAAGAGCAGTCCCTAAAAGCCAACCAACCGCTAAAGTTAATTCCTTGGTAGAGGATCAATGTTCAATCAGTCCTCCAATGAGGGTAAGAATACCCAATAGTTTTCTAGAGGGCTCGATATGTGACTGTAGTAATGGTAGTCTAGGTATAAATAGCCAGTGCATTAACCTTAATATAAGAAAAGAATCCCCATTAGGAATCGCCGCCGCTCGAGTAGTAACACCTAATGCATGTAGCCCATGTAGCTACTTTGAGCCCCAGGAATGCCCGGCTTGTTACACGATTGATGCGCTGGAAGGATCGTAAGACCCAGGCTGGGTATTAGTGACAAGCTTTGACAGCTTGCACAACTGGTAAGCCTTCATTTCGTGTGGTGGTGGATTCACAATGTTCCCCGTTCATTGATCCGTCACAGGGTGTTTCAACATTCAACCTAGCACTCATTAATTTCTATATTTTTAAAGGAGACTTTTATTATTTGGTTTATTTTTATTTATCACCATATTGCACATATTCATTATTATTATCCAAGTTGTATTGTTAATTACATACAAGTTCATTTGACAATTCATTATTAGCACAGCTTCTTATGTTTTTATGTCACCATAGCACATGCGCACATCATAGGAGGGTTTTTTAGACGGGAGATATAATTTCACAGGCACAATTGAAAGCTAGGCACATATTGACAGAACATGGATGCCCCATAGTAAGCCTATGGGTGACATAACAGCCCAGGCTTCCTGTCCGATTGTCAGCGCTCATTCCTCTCCCCTAAAACCAGCTGCTGGAAAGATCACATAACCAGAGCACCCTGACAATAGGTAAGTATAAGCATCTTCCTTCTACAGGGTAGTTAGTATAGCCAGGCTTCAACTTTAAGGGAAAGATCATAGGTATATAAGATGACAATGTGTGCCTTATCTGATAGTGGCAGGAGAAGACAATTGGCTCAGGAACTACAAAATTAAAATTATGCTTTAAAATAGAACTTTTGCGCATTTGGCGAGCCAGCCTAGTTTTTCAGATATGAGTCAGCATAAAAACTTCAATCAGCTTGTTATTGTCGCTTTTGTTATTATTTCTTAATGGAACCTCGTCCTGACTAATTTGTTCAGCTGGCTGACATTTAAACAATAACAAACATATTTTGTTGTTTATTTCAAGAAAATAGCAGAATCATCTGTTTACTGATTTATTTGTTCAGTTTTCATAAAGTTTTATGGTATGAAATACATGACAAGTCCTGTTTGCTCCTTCATGCTTTACTTTTTTTGCAAAGGAATTAGGTAATTGTCTTACCAGAGCATAAGAAATACTCATCATTCCTCCAACACTCGTAGGGGAAATGTAGAAGACACAGGACAAAGATATGGAATTTTGGAACCTCACTTACAGAAAGATATTGAAAAGATATAAAGTCCTGAGACGGGTATAGTGTTGCAAACCCCCCCGAAGTGAAATTTACTGACAGAATGCCAACAATTTACAAACTTGAATTTACTGACATAGCCAAATCTATTACTAAAACTTCACAAAACGTACACAAAATGTCAGTTTTAAATACAAAGCAGTGCAAATATCAATATTTAAGCTATAAACATATACCTAGAGGGCCAAATTCTCAAAAGAGATACGCAGACTTAACTCCATTTTTCTAATTTTACACGGCGCGTATATTTGCGCGCGATCGTCAAAACGACTTAAGCAAAGATTTCCGTATTTTCAGCCGTACTTAAATTAGTTACGCCTGCGCATTCCCGGGCGCAAATTACGCTAGGCTCGCCGCTGTTTTTGATAGGCAAAGATGCAAATGAGGGAGTTAGGGCGATTCTCAGAATTAAGTGTGTGTGCCGTATTTTCCGCCCTGTGCGCACCTGTTAGTTTTTCTGACTAAATTTCCACATTATAAAACCAGCCCTAATTTTACACATGCTGTGGAAGGGTTTGCAGAAGGGAGTTACAGCTCTAGTTGTGAAGGTTGTTGTTGAAAAATGCCAGGACCAGCAATGATTTTGACGGCACTTGCTGCCTTACAGGCACAAAGGAGGAGGAGGGCACAGAGGAGGAGGATGAGGGCACAGGCGCGTGTTTATCGGCCACGCCGTGATATTTGGCAAATGCCAGTTTATGAGGTCATCGGCAACTACCGATTTGATAGGGAGGCCATCCTGGAGATCACCCAACTCCTTCATGAGGATCTAATCGCCCCAACCCTACGTTCCCATGCCCTGACACCTCTTGAAAAAGTTATGGCAACCCTCCATTTTTTATCGAGTGGCTCATTCCAGCGAGCATCTGGAGGTGTGGCTGGCATGGTGCAGTCAACCATGAGTAAATGCCTACATCAGGTGGTCCCTGCCATATTGCGGCGCATGAGCCACCAGTTTGTCATGCCCACCCAGGAGGACCAGCGTGTGCAAGCAATGACAGACTTTTACAATATTGCTGGCTTTCCTAAGATCATCGGGGCGATTGACTGCACCCATGTGGCACTCCAGCCCCCCCATGATACTGAACACCTGTTCAGAAACAGGAAAGGCTGGCATTCGATCAATGTCCAGATGATCGTAGATGCACATGGCCTCATCTGGCACGTTTGTGCCAAGTTTCCCGGCTCGTGCCATGATAGTTTCATACTAAGGCAGACCAAGATCTACAGAGACTTTGAGATGAACGTGTATGGAGACAGCTGGCTGATTGGTGAGTGACATTGGTGTCAGGTATGCCCCCCCCATGATGGAGACATCACAAGGGGCACATGCATGACTAATATCCTCCTGTCTTTTCCCTTACAGGTGACTCAGGATATGCATTGGGACCCCACCTGATGACCCCCTTTAGGAACCCCCAAACACCCGGAGAACGAAAATACAATGAGGTGCACAGCCAGACCCGGGCTATAGTAGAGCGGACTTTTGGCATGCTAAAGTCACGATTCAGATGCCTGGACAAGACTGGGGGTACACTATTGTATTCCCCAGACTTTGTATGCAAAATTATTGGTGCATGTTGCATACTGCACAATTTTGCATTAAGAAGGGGCATGCATGTGGAGATATCTCCTGACCTAACCCCCCACCCAGGCAACCCCCCCCCCAAACCCCTCTACCCGGTCTGCTGAGGGCCAGGCAATCAGGAGACAACTGTCTGAAGGCATCTTTGCCCAGTAAATGCATCCTAATACTATTTTTGTTTTTGATTTGCCAAGACCAAATCACAGAGATTATGTGACGTTTAAATCTTTATTTTGGTAAATAAATGCACATTACTTATATGCCAAAGAGAATGTTTATTTTTATTTACAAAACGCACATTAATTATCTCACAATGAGAATGCATGAATGCACGTCACTGTGGTCCCTAGCACAGACACATCACATGCACATCGAATTGGATTAGATCCAAGTACCCCCCCCCCTTTGGTACTTGGGAGCAGTAACGCCCCGCCACGGCTCCAATTATGTCACTGTGCATTCATACACCATTCATGAACCTAGGATGACTTCTCCCTGGTCCTGGGGATCCCTACTCCACCAAAACTGAGGGTGACACCCTTATGTTTTCAGGAATGCCATCCCCCCACATTCACACATCATTCACACACCTATACCAAATCATAAGTACAGTGTAAAAAAAAAAAAAAAAGTACCCCTGCAAATTAGGGATGTTGCCGAGTGCTCCTTCTGGGCTGCCCACGGGCACGGGCACGGTCACGGGGACGGGCACGGGGACGGCCACGGGGACGGCCACGGCCGACTGGGGGATCTTCACGGGGGGGGTCTGTGCAGGGGAGGGAGTATTTTCAGGGGGGGGGACTGTGCAGGGGAGGGAGTATTTTCAGGGGGGGGGACTGTGCAGGGGAGGGAGTATTTTCAGGGCGGGGGGACTGTACAGGGGAGGAAGCAGCCTCCCCTGGTGTCTGTCCTCCTGCTGGCCTTCCCTCCAAGGCAACGGCTATCCTTGTCAGACAGGAAGTTATGTCAGCCGTATTGGCCTGCACAGCCCGGGTATTGGCCTGCACAGCCTGGGTGAGGGCAGTCACCTCCTGGGCCACACCTGTTGTGGCATTCCTCAGGTCCCACAAACAGGTGATGACCCCCACGGAGTTGGTGGCCACGTCACCCAGTGACTCCCTCATTGCACCCAGGCTGCGCTCCACCTTGCTCATTGTTTTTTGTATTGCAGACAGACTGCGGGTCTGCCGGACATTGTCCCTCAACAGACTGACCGGCAGACGCACCAACCCCCCCCTGTTTTCAGGGGTCGGCATCCTACTTGCCCCTGAGGCTTGTGGCCTTGGAGGAGGAGTTGGAGTGAGCCATGGGTGCTGCTGCATGTTGGAGGAGGGTTGGAAGGGGCGACCCATGATGGTGGCCTGACTTCTGGGCGCCTGTGGGGTTCCCTCAGGGGATGATTCAAAGGTCATATCTTGGCCCATCATTATTTCCTGCCCAATCAGAATATTGTCATCTTCCTCCCCCTCATCCTCCTCCCACTCAACATCCAAATTAGGGGAGTTGTGGGCACTCCCCTCCCATGGCGAATCCTGCCCTTCTTGGGACTCTGCATGAGCCTGTCTTGGGGGTGGTGCAGCAGCCTGCCCTGATGGGCCTGCAACCTCCTGACCTGATGGGCCAGCAACCTCCTGACCTGATGGGGCTGCCACCTCCTGGGCTGATGGGGCTGCCACCTCCTGGGCTGATGGGGCTGCCACCTCCTGGGCTGATGGGGCTGCAACCTCCTGGCCATCTGGGGAGGACACAAAACAATCACAGGTTGTTGGATCCATACACTTGGCACATCTTCCCTTCCCCCACCCACACATGCTAATCACCAGATAGAAATTCAAAAAAATTACCTGTCCTCATAAGAGGATCATTGTCAAAGCCAGGCAGGCCCACCACCTGCTGTGGGTGGAAACACTGGGCCACTGCCCATTCCTCCTCACTCATCCTGACTGGGCAGGGTCCCCCTCCTCCAGTGCCCCTGGTATGGGCATGCAGCGTTGCCAGCTTGTTCCGGGACACGCTCCTCAAGTCATTTATTTTTTTTTGAACTCCAGCGATGGTCCTGGTCTCCCCCCCCCCCGCCGCATTGATCCGATCGGTGATCTTTTGAAGGATCTCCTTCCTCCTGGCCGGGGTGGTGGTGTGGCTCTCAGGGCCATGGAGAAATCGCCCAAATTTAATGACGCCCTGAGCAAGTATATGCTTCTCTGCCGGTGAAAAATTTAGCTTCCTGCGCTTGGGAGCCATGACAGACAACACCCAGCAACAGGGAACTCACCCAACAAACAAACAACAATACACACACACACCAAAGAAACTACAAACAAGCCTAAATAAAAAATAGACAGACAGCTACTATTAATTCGAAAACAAACAGGCAAAAAAGGAAAACAAAAAATATAAACAAAACCCAAAAAAAAAATTAGGAAAAACAAACAGGCAAACAATCAAAACAAAAAACAAATTAGCAAAAACAAACACCAACTATACCCTCCAACTCCACAAACACTTTTCTCACAAAACAATCTTACCAACAAACACTGACAAACGTTCAAAGCAGAAGCAACTTGCTTTAGGAAGGGAACACAGGGAAATACTTTTGCAATTGAAGTGTGTTTGACTGGGGCTATTTAGACACAGGGCGATCTTCAAACTAAGTACGCTTGGCCTTTTACCTATCTCACTGATTGCGCTGACCAAAGTTCTGCACATGCGCATTGAGGTCCAGATTCGTGCGCGCATGCGCAGTACGGCCGGCACTTCATTTGCATGGGGTCACGGCTCATTACAATGAAGCACGCCCACTTCATTCCCACTTGCCATAACCACGCCTTACGCATTGAAACTTAAGTTAAGGATGGCGCAGTTTTGTGCGCAAATGCACTGAGAATACGGTAGTTACGACACCAACTTAGGGCGCCGTAACTTAAATGACATAAGTTAGATAATCCTAAATTTACACATGGTTTTGAGAATTTGGCCCAGTGTTTTTATCAATGTGTCTGAAGTGGTTCTTAAAGGAAGATGATTTTTTATCTTAATCTTAATGTCCATCGGTGCCCAGCAGTGCCGCCTATTAGTGCCACCCATAAGTACCCATCAGTGCAGCCTTTCAGTGCCCATCAGTGTTGCCTATCAGTGCCCACCAGTGCCACCTATGAGTTGCGTTCAGTGCTGCCTATCAATGCCCCTATCAGAGCTGCCTATCAGTTCTCATCCGTGCTGCCTATCAGTGCCCATCTTCAGTGCCCATCAGTGCCACCTCATCAGTGCCATCTCATTGGTGCCACCTCATCGAGAGAAAACTTTGTTATTTACAACATTTTATAACAGAAACAAAGAACAACTTTTTTTTTCAAAACGTAGTCTTTTTTTTTTCGTTTAGCTAAAAATAAAAACCGCAGAGGTGATCAAATTCCACCAAAAGAAAGCTCTATTTGTGGGAACAAAATGCTAAACATTTGTTTGGGTATGGTGTAGCATGACCGCGCAATTGTCATTTTTAAAGTGACAGTGCTGAAAGCTGAAAATTGGCTTGGGCAGGAAGGGGGGTAAGTGCCTGGTATTGAAGTGGTTAAGTTATAAGAATAGTCAAAAACTCTATTTCTCCATTTACTACATGAAGGTCAGGTTAATATAACCAAATACAGAGTTCCCCCTTACATCAAAGTCTGCAGGATTCCTCCTTACGGTGCAAAGGGAACTCTGATGTAAAGGGGGACACTGCGGATCATGATTTAAGGGGGAATGCTGCAGACTTTCCGTAACCCCTCCTTACCTTAGTGGGGGTCTGCACCAGAACCCCCTCTTACATCAGAATCCATAGCATTCCCCTTTCAGCATTCCCACTTACATCAGTGTCTGCTGCGCTGCTCTTTACATCAGGGTCCACAGAGTTCAACAACCTCCTTAAAAAATAAAAATGTATAAGGCCTTGTACAAATGACCGGATGTATCTGCTGGGATTGATCCGCGGATCAGTTCCTAGGCATGTGCATTTTGTTTCGTTCCGAATCGAAATTCGGACGAATTTTTCATTATTCGGACATTCGGATGCATACGAATTCCCGAATTGCAATATTAATGAATTTACCGAATCCGAACGAACGTTTTCGATTCCGAATCGAAAACCCGCGGACGAAATTCGATCGGAATTCAAATTTTTCTTTTTTTTTTTTTTTTTTGGAATTCCGATCGAATTTCGTCCGCGGGTTTTCGATTTGGAATTCGAAAAAAAAAAATTTTTTTTTTCTTTTTTTTGGAATTCCGATCGAATTTCGTCCGCGGGTTTTCGATTTGGAATTCGAATTTTTTTTTTTCGAATTCCGATCGAATTTCGAAATTATATTCGAAGAGAGAATTTTCGAATTCGACCGGATTTTTCGAAATTCGGTCGAAAACGAACGAGTTCCGAAAACGAATTTAACACATGTAACGAACCTAACTTAACGAAATTAATTAAATAACGAATTAAAACAAAACGAAACGAAACTAAATTTTCCCTTTTGCACATGCCTATCAGTTCCAGCAGATAGATCCGGTCGTGTGTACGTCCGAGCGGACATTTCCCGGCGGATAAAAATCCAGCCGACGAATTCCCAGCGGATAAAAATTTCTTAGCATGCTAAGAAATCTATCCGCTGGAATCCAGTCCAGCGGACTGATCCGGTCGCCTGTACAGACTCACCGGATCAGTACGTCCGCTCCCCTCCCTCGCATGCGTCGTAATGATTCGACGCATGCGTGGAAGTATTTACCTTCCAGCGTCGCGCACGTCGCCGCGTCATCGTCGCCGCGGATGTATTCCGCGCGGATTTGGATCTGATGGTGTGTACAGCCATCAGATCCAAATCCGCCAGAGGATTTATCCGCTGGAAACGGTCCGGCGGACCGTTTCCAGCGGATATCCTCTCGTGTGTACGGGGCCTAAGACACAAAAAAATCTTAAAATTACCAAACAGTCCAAATTTAAGAGGGACCTTGGTAATTGGGCTAGGGGTGAGATCTTTGACCTCACTGCTAGAGGCAGTAGAAGTACCGACAGGTTTTCCCTCACGATCCAACACTAGTGCTGATACTCACTCAATCTTCCGGGAACAAAGATGAATTACATCGCTTTGTCACTTTTTTAGAGAAGGACCTACTGGAATTAGAAGATCCTCCTCAATCCAGGGGCATAGTAAAATGAGGCAAAGCAGGTACAATAGAAGGAGGAAAAGGAAAAGAGAGAGAAAGATACAGGAACGTAGGAGATCCCGGGAGAACGGATAGGCCTACCACCAGGAGCCAGAAGTACTCCTGTTAAATAATCCTATATTAGACACCACGACCCTTTGACGACATGAAGGTGTTCAACCTCTCAGGCCGCGTACAAACGGTCGGTCCAAACCGATGAAAACGGCCTGAAGTCCAGTTTCATCGGTCCAAACCGACCGTGTGTACCGATGGTAAGTACACAAAAGCATTGGTTCAAAACCCGCGCATGCTCAGAATCAAGTCGACGCATGCTTGGAAGCATTGAACTTCGTTTTTTTCAGCACGTCGTGTGTTGTACGTCACCTCCTTCTGACCCGATCGTTTTTTGAACTGATGGTGTGTACGCACATCAGACCATCGGTCTGCTTCAGCGGTAAACCGATGAAAACGGTCTGTCGGACCATTCTCATCGGATGGACCGGTCGTGTGTACGCGGCCTTAGACTTCCAACTTAAAGACAGACATCTTGACCTCTTAAGGAAGGGATTGTCTTCTCCCCTACATCTAGAATGGACCACTTTGAGGTCTATAAGGACCTTTGCCTATTCCTGAGAAGAGTATACTATACTGTACTCAGGGAAACAAGCCACTGGTGACCCCATTTAGGAAATTAGCCAAATAGATATAGTGGCCATCGATCAACAAGTGTCACTACTAGAGGAGGGTGGACCATCATCAAAGGATGATGAGTCCATAGATATAACACCCTGGAGAAGGAACCCCAATCTCAAAATACAATCAACATCCATGCCTCAATTTCGAAAAGAATAAATGGCTGGGTGTCTGTCTGGACTTGGGTCCAGGAGGACCTTGATATGGTTAACTGGTCAGTAACTGCAAATGACAATCTCTCCCCAGATGAATGATTAGCATTAAAAGAATTTCAGAATGCCAAGAGACTAGTAATCAAACCAACTGACAAAAGAAGGCAATGTGGTAATTTTGTCCACTGATAAATATAAGAGGGAGGTGCGTTGCCTGCTGTCTGATAAATCTACCTATAGCAAACTGGACCTCAACCCTTTTCCATCATTAGTTGGACGTATCAATGACACGCTCCAGTTGGCCTTTGAGGTTGACCTAATTACTAAAAATAAAAATGAATTATCTAAAATTGGATGACTTTAATACTCAGACATTCTACATCATTCCAAAGATCCATAAAAAACAGGAGGACCCCCCCCCCTCCCCAGGATGGCCAATTGTCTCTGCAATCAGGGGCCCACTTGAACGGGTTGGAAAGTATATAGATTCCCTTATTAAGGACCTGGTGAGGACATTACCTTTGTATGTACGCGATACTGGGATGTATTTAATAAAATCAAGGACTTGACCTTTCCCGGGGAAGTCCTCCCTGTTGGGATTGGTGTAGAGGCGTTATATACCTCCATACCACATAAATGGGGTATCTCCGCTGCATATCATTTCTTGGACAAAAAATTCCCCACCATGGAGGCCCAAAACGAGTTTGTCATTGAGCTTCTTGACCTGGCATTAAAACATAATATCTCTGACACAACTACCAACAACTATGTAGAACCTCTATGGGGGCACCCTGGGCACCTGCCTATGCCTGCCTCCATTTGGGATGGTGGGAGGAGGAGGTTGTCAACGTTTCTTCGATGTACCTTAGCCATGCCTGCACCTGGCTAAGGTACATCAACGATATCCTGATGGTCTGGGAGGGCTCCAGTACTGAATTGATGGAATTTATGGATGAACTGGGCCAAAACACTCAGAACATACACTTCACCTATGTGATAGACCCCCATGAGATCTCCTTCCTTGATCTCTCCATTAGATTAGAGAAGGGTAAACTGGTAACCAAAACAGCTGCTAACACTCTCCTCTCAGCAGACAGTCATCACCTTAAACAAAAGGAAAAGCCGCGCCACAAAAACAATTAAATCACACACATTAGGGATGTGATGAATCCGTGGCAGTTCAGATGACACAAGTGTTCACAGTGTTCACAGGCAATAAGATACAGTCCTTGCAGTGATCGATCCTACGTTCCACAACACCCAGTGACAAATATGCATACAGTGACCCTCCACCGGAATATGGAAAGCCGCTTACCAGAAGGCAAGCGGTTTGAGGCAGGTGGCTATAGCCCAGCCCAGGCCTTTATCCCTCTGATGGGTCCCAGGAAGCTCTCCGTCCCCTGAGCGTGATGTCTCAGTACCACCGTGGAGATGAAAATAAAGAAAGACAGGCGCACATAGCGTGACTCTGTAGCATACACTTTATTTAAAAAAAAGGGTAAATATACTCACAAGCGAGCGTGTTTAAAACAGCATTAAAAGGTAAATTGCCGGCCGGCATACAGGAGCCCTACTCCTAGTCGTGGTGGCGTCACTGCGTGATCCTTCCCAGACGCGTTTCGTCGCGATTGGACGTTGTCAATGGGGGTAGGGCCAAGCAGTACCTCACCACCTATATATAGATCCGCCGCCCATTGTGAACGGCTGTCTATGAGTCCGGGTGCGCCATCTTTGATGTGGTATACCCTGCCCATACTTGGATCACACTTAGTGTGTCCGTACGCACAAAAATAGAAAGACTAAATCTTTATTACATAAAACATTAAAATTCCCCATCTCCATAACGGAGCCGCCTATCTCCGGCTTGGGCGCAGTATTAATCATCACGATCGAGGGGCTTATAGGAGCTGGAGGGAGGAAGGCTGAATGTCTGGCACCGGACATTCCTTCCAATTTCTATTGCTCACCTCACCACCGCCATCTGGTGGATGCAGAAGAGTTGGTTTACCCCTCTCTAAACTTAATGTGTAAGAATGCATTAACTCTTCCCACCAACTTGTCAGCTACTCAAGCTGCAAACCAGATCTGGGAAGTCATGTACATTAGTGGACCTATTTCTCCTCGAAATGTATCCCCTAAAAAATTATTATGTGTTTAACCCATAATGGTGAAACTAATAAACTCTCCATGTGTTACAACATAGGATTTGTATCACTATTTATATAAAAAACAAATACAGAAGGCGTCCATGAAATGTTGGCTTTATGCCACACTTCAATATTCGCCGACCACATATGAATGTGAAATATACTGTGAAGAAAAAAAGGAAAATTCTGTGACTTTAAGTACGTCTACAAAAATTAGAACTCAAAAGTTCACTTGTGTGTATGGGGACACTTGTCCCTGAAGTGCATTGATCAAAATAACCAAACCATATGATCTACTTCATAATAGTTGATCATCAAAAAATGTGTTATTCCTTATCAACCAATTGTGCAAATAGCTATCCATAATGGATATAAAATGTTAAGTGAAAAATTTATATTTAAAAATAAAATGGAAATTAAATAAGTGAATAGATGGAGATAAACATCAATTAAATGGTGTTCATTCATAGAAAAGGTTTGTCAATCCCACCCTCATGACAGCCGATCACATTGGGCTTACACTAGGCGTTATTTATAAAGGCATTGACATCTGTTTCTATGTTCAGGCCAAAAGGGGTGTAAGTTTTGAGACGAAAAATCCACCCCATTTCCATCTGTGAAATTTCCCGTACCAGATTCCCTCCTCTCCAGTGGGGCTTGTATTTATCAATCCCTAGGAACAGTGTATTAGAGGGATCCTTATTGTGTTTGAGACGGTAATGATTTGAAACAGAATGGTTTTTGAACCCCGAAAGTATATTTGTGATGTGTTCATTGACACGTATTTGAAACGCCCGTTTGGTACGGCCTACGTACTGGAGGCCGCACGGGCATTGTATCAGATAAACCACAGCTAATGAGGCGCAAGTCACACATGGTCCAATCTTAAAGGTCTTTCCCGTTGCTGTAGAGGTTAAAGACCTAACACATCTTTGTCTATTTGAATTAAGGGTACAAACTCGACATCGACCACACCTGTAGTATCCCCTTAATTGATCGAAAATAAAACCTGATCCCCTAAGGGGAGGGTCAATAACGTTACTGGAGATCTTGGTCCTCAGAGGTTGAACCCCCTGAAAATCACCCTAGGCTTCGGAGGTAAGATATCCTTTAGGTGTGGATCACTCATGGCAATATGCCAATGTTTATTGACAAGGTGAGTAATGGCCCTATGTTGGATGGAGTAGGTAGTAATGAAAGGTACCCCTACCGAAAAACTGTCTCCCTCTCTGGCCTCCCTATCTCGCAACAGCTCCTTCCTATCTAATGCCGCAACCTGATCACGGACTAATTCCAGGGATTTATGACAGTATCCCTTCTCTAGAAACCGTTCGGTCAAGACTTTGGCCTGAATGTGAAAGTCTTCAAGGTCAGAACAATTGCGTCTTACTCTAAGGTACTGGCTTTTAGGAACCCCCTTAAGCCACGGTGCATGGTGGCAACTGTCTAAGGGTATGACCGCATTCCTATCAGTGCTCTTAAAATAAGTCGAGGTCACAAGTTTGCCCTCCTTAGCCTGAATGGTCAAGTCAAGGTAATGCACGCTAGTCTGACTTGCCTCAAACTTTAATTTAATCCCTCTATCATTGGTATTGAGGTTCCCAATGAAGTCAACTAGGTCACCATGCTCACCAGCCCATAGGAGGAGGATGTCATCGATATATCTCGCCCACAGGACAATGCGGGGGGTCCCCTCGAGATGGATGACATCCTCCTCCCACTTGGCCATGAACAGGTTGGCCAAACTCGGAGCATACTTGGCTCCCATCGCCACTCCTGTATTTTGTTTATAGAAGCAGTTTTCGAACCAGAAATAGTTCGAATCTGCCGCAAATTTTAACAGGGACATGATGAAATCCACCTGCTCTGGCTGTAGGCCAGAGTCTCTGTCTAGGTACAATTTGACTGCTTCAAAACCAAGGGCATGGGGTATGATCGTATATAATGATGTCACATCTATGGTGGCCATCCATAGATTGGGTACAGCTGGTAGATCAGAGATGATATTCATAATATGCTTGGAGTCCCTCACATATGATGGAATTTTCTTGACCAAAGGTTGCAAATAAAGATCAATATATCTGCCCACCCGGGACGTGATGGAATCTATACCACTCACTATAGGGCGTCCCGGGGGGCAGACAGGATCCTTATGCAACTTAGGGAGATAGTACATAGTGGGAGTACGGGGAGCTCGAGGTATGAGAAATAGTTTCTCTTTGATTGATAATATACCCTGGAAAACACCCCTCTCCACTAGTTTCTCCAATTCTCTTTTATAGCGGTTCTTGGGATCACTTGGTAGGATGGAGTAGGTATTGACATCTTCTACTATATTGTGCATTTCTCTCAGATAATCTGCCCTGTCGAGAATCACAATCCCACCCCCCTTATCCGCTGGCCTGATTACCAGGTCCTTATTCGTACAGAGAGAATCCAACCCTTCTTGTAGAGTTTTATTTAATCTTGCCTTTTTGGTCTCAATCGACTCCAAATCCCTAATAAGGACATCCCTGAAGGTTTTCAGGGATGGTGCCAGTCCTCCGGGAGGGTTGAATAAAGAGGCGTTCGCCAGGCCAGAATGCGCATAATGGTTAACAGATGGTTGATTAGAGGATGACACTCCCATCATGTAACGTTTAATGTTAATTTTCCTGATAAATTTGTGGATGTCCATGTAAGTGCCGAACTTATTTAGACTCTGGGGGGGTGCATATTTTAATCCTTTATCTAGCAATAATTTCTCTGAATCACTTAGGACCTTAGAACTTAGGTTAAAAATACCCTGCCCAGTTATGTTTTGGGACGTTTGAACTGCCCTGTGGCGCCTCCCCCCTCTGTTTCCTCTCCTCTTTCTCCTAATCTCTTGGTGCCCTGCCCGGCCCTGCGAAAACCCCAATTCGGGCAGTCATTGGGTCTCAGGGCAGGAACACTCTGAGGTGGTGGAGGGGGTGGTGCATACCACTCCCCTCCATTGGAGGTAGAGTATTGAGATAGTTCGGGTGCTGAATATCCTTCAGGGCCCGCCTTATCCCTAAGGGGGAAAAAGGAATTGGATGTGGGAACATTATAATCCCATCCTAACCCCGACTCCGGGTGGGGGTAGGACGGTGAGAAATATTCATCATCCCCCGCTAATCTCCAGTTGTTACCAGCAGGGGTGGTGTTCCCATTGTTTGGGACACCCCATCCCCTTGCCCTATGTTCATGGGGATACGTATGGTATCCCTGATTAGAGTAATAGCTCCCCATATTGGGAGGTGGCCCATATCCCAAACTGCCTCGGGGTTGATTTCCTTGAGACCCGGGGCCATTATGAGATCTGGGTGGTCCCGCAAACCGTGCACGGTTTTTCAAGGGGGGAGGAGGTCCCCTGAAAGCACCTCTACCCCTTCTAGGGGAGGGCTTAGATGCCTGTCCTCCCAATCTGTTGGCAGGATTATAGCTCTGGGTCAATGGTACCTGCGGGTTAGCACCCCCTAGGTTCCCCACCGCTGGCCCAGATACTTCCATATCAGTAGTATTCTGTTTGGAAAGTTCTTCAAACATTTTTTTCTGCCAATTGAACACTAGATTATTTTGATAGTCTTCCAGGTCCCTATTAAATTTCTTTTTCTTCTTATTCTTTTGGTCTCGGTCCTCTTTTTCAAGGAGACTCAGAAGAGTAAGGGATTTTTCTTTGTATTCATGTCCTTCTTTAAAGGGGTCCAGTTTGGTTTTAATACTTTTAATCTCTTCATCTAGCCGGGTTAATTTAGTAGTCTTCCTGTCTGTGAGGAACGTCAGAAAGGAGACTCCAGCTTGATTAAAGTATTTAAACCACTCCTCGAGGTCAATATCCCCTTTTTGAGGGGAAACTTCCCACCTTAGGCTCCTTGGAACCATCCCCAACTTAATGTATGATTCCAAGTACGCCATATCCCATTTTGTATGATTCTCTGAGATAAATAAATTTTTCAGCCGAGTAAACAGACCCCCCAAATCGCCCTCATCCTCTTTGTAGGATTCAAATACTCCATCAGTATTTAGCGTTTGCTTAGCTCTGAACTCGAAAATATCCATGACGGTCCCCTTATAGATTAAACTATAGACAATGAGCAGCGGTAGTACTATCAGAAACAGCAATCACAAACAACAAAAAACCGCGCTGATAACCCCCCCACCCTCCAATCCTTGGCAGCAGCAAGCGTGTGAAAACACAATAGCAATAAACAAAAGGAAAAGCCGCGCCACAAAAACAATTAAATCACACACATTAGGGATGTGATGAATCCGTGGCAGTTCAGATGACACAAGTGTTCACAGTGTTCACAGGCAATAAGATACAGTCCTTGCAGTGATCGATCCTACGTTCCACAACACCCAGTGACAAATATGCATACAGTGACCCTCCACCGGAATATGGAAAGCCGCTTACCAGAAGGCAAGCGGTTTGAGGCAGGTGGCTATAGCCCAGCCCAGGCCTTTATCCCTCTGATGGGTCCCAGGAAGCTCTCCGTCCCCTGAGCGTGATGTCTCAGTACCACCGTGGAGATGAAAATAAAGAAAGACAGGCGCACATAGCGTGACTCTGTAGCATACACATAGGGCCATTACTCACCTTGTCAATAAACATTGGCATATTGCCATGAGTGATCCACACCTAAAGGATATCTTACCTCCGAAGCCTAGGGTGATTTTCAGGGGGGTTCAACCTCTGAGGACCAAGATCTCCAGTAACGTTATTGACCCTCCCCTTAGGGGATCAGGTTTTATTTTCGATCAATTAAGGGGATACTACAGGTGTGGTCGATGTCGAGTTTGTACCCTTAATTCAAATAGACAAAGATGTGTTAGGTCTTTCACCTCTACAGCAACGGGAAAGACCTTTAAGATTGGACCATGTGTGACTTGCGCCTCATTAGCTGTGGTTTATCTGATACAATGCCCGTGCGGCCTCCAGTACGTAGGCCGTACCAAACGGGCGTTTCAAATACGTGTCAATGAACACATCACAAATATACTTTCGGGGTTCAAAAACCATTCTGTTTCAAATCATTACCGTCTCAAACACAATAAGGATCCCTCTAATACACTGTTCCTAGGGATTGATAAATACAAGCCCCACTGGAGAGGAGGGAATCTGGTACGGGAAATTTCACAGATGGAAATGGGGTGGATTTTTCGTCTCAAAACTTACACCCCTTTTGGCCTGAACATAGAAACAGATGTCAATGCCTTTATAAATACGCCTAGTGTAAGCCCAATGTGATCGGCTGTCATGAGGGTGGGATTGACAAACCTTTTCTATGAATGAACACCATTTAATTGATGTTTATCTCCATCTATTCACTTATTTAATTTCCATTTTATTTTTAAATATACATTTTTCACTTAACATTTTATATCCATTATGGATAGCTATTTGCACAATTGGTTGATAAGGAATAACACATTTTTTGATGATCAACTATTATGAAGTAGATCATATGGTTTGGTTATTTTGATCAATGCACTTCAGGGACAAGTGTCCCCATACACACAAGTGAACTTTTGAGTTCTAATTTTTGTAGACGTACTTAAAGTCACAGAATTTTCCTTTTTTTCTTCACAGTATATTTCACATTCATATGTGGTCGGCGAATATTGAAGTGTGGCATAAAGCCAACATTTCATGGACGCCTTCTGTATTTGTTTTTTATATAAATAGTGATACAAATCCTATGTTGTAACACATGGAGAGTTTATTAGTTTCACCATTATGGGTTAAACACATAATAATTTTTTAGGGGATAAATTTCGAGGAGAAATAGGTCCACTAATGTACATGACTTCCCAGATCTGGTTTGCAGCTTGAGTAGCTGACAAGTTGGTGGGAAGAGTTAATGCATTCTTACACATTAAGTTTAGAGAGGGGTAAACCAACTCTTCTGCATCCACCAGATGGCGGTGGTGAGGTGAGCAATAGAAATTGGAAGGAATGTCCGGTGCCAGACATTCAGCCTTCCTCCCTCCAGCTCCTATAAGCCCCTCGATCGTGATGATTAATACTGCGCCCAAGCCGGAGATAGGCGGCTCCGTTATGGAGATGGGGAATTTTAATGTTTTATGTAATAAAGATTTAGTCTTTCTATTTTTGTGCGTACGGACACACTAAGTGTGATCCAAGTATGGGCAGGGTATACCACATCAAAGATGGCGCACCCGGACTCATAGACAGCCGTTCACAATGGGCGGCGGATCTATATATAGGTGGTGAGGTACTGCTTGGCCCTACCCCCATTGACAACGTCCAATCGCGACGAAACGCGTCTGGGAAGGATCACGCAGTGACGCCACCACGACTAGGAGTAGGGCTCCTGTATGCCGGCCGGCAATTTACCTTTTAATGCTGTTTTAAACACGCTCGCTTGTGAGTATATTTACCCTTTTTTTAAATAAAGTGTATGCTACAGAGTCACGCTATGTGCGCCTGTCTTTCTTTATTTTCATCTCCACGGTGGTACTGAGACATCACGCTCAGGGGACGGAGAGCTTCCTGGGACCCATCAGAGGGATAAAGGCCTGGGCTGGGCTATAGCCACCTGCCTCAAACCGCTTGCCTTCTGGTAAGCGGCTTTCCATATTCCGGTGGAGGGTCACTGTATGCATATTTGTCACTGGGTGTTGTGGAACGTAGGATCGATCACTGCAAGGACTGTATCTTATTGCCTGTGAACACTGTGAACACTTGTGTCATCTGAACTGCCACGGATTCATCACATCCCTAATGTGTGTGATTTAATTGTTTTTGTGGCGCGGCTTTTCCTTTTGTTTATTGCTATTGTGTTTTCACACGCTTGCTGCTGCCAAGGATTGGAGGGTGGGGGGGTTATCAGCGCGGTTTTTTGTTGTTAGTCATCACCTTAGACCTCTTATCCAAGGGATCCCGGTTGGACAGTTCCTCAGAATACGGAGGAACTGCTGAACAGAGGAAGACTATTGGCGTGAATCCAATTTACTCTTTCAATGTTTCAGGGAAAGTGGCTACTCCCAGTGTACCCTTAGAAGACCCAGGAAAATCGCTGGACAAAAAAACAGGGCTGACCTTCTATTGACTCGAGACAGGGCAATTGATGAACCATAGGGACCTGTGAGACTCATAACACAATATGGTGCACGGTGGGACCAGATTGGTTTGATCCTGCGGGATCACTGGCATATCCTGACATGCTCTAAGGGCAATGAGGATATTGTTGGTTCTAGGCCCCATATGGTGGTGAAACGAGCAAGGAACCTAAATGACACACTGGTCCAGTCTGAGTTTATCCACCCACAGATTAAAAAGGTACTGGCTTACTGACCTGCCCAGACTGAAAGGAATGCCCCTTGTGGCCACTGTGGGATGTGTAGTTATGTTGGACGCTCAAACATCTTCACTGACTCTGAAAGAAAGCATGAATATAAGATTAACCACTTGCCGCCCGCTGGCCGTCAAAATGACGGCTAGGCGGTGCGGCTCTTGTTCTGGGTGGGCGTCAAATGATGTCCTCGCATTCCTGGGCCCACTAGGGGGCGCGCACCCGTGCCTGCCGCGTCACTGGGGACCCGATGCGTGTGCCCGGCGACCGCAATGTCAGCCGGGCCCTTGTGATTGCCCAGTAACAGAGCAGGACCGTGGATCACACAGATCCACGTCCTGTCAGAGGAGACCGATGGTGTGTTCCTTGAACAGAGGAACACTGATCGATCTCCTCCCCTTGTGAGTCCCCTCCTCCTACAGTTAGAATCACTCCCTAGGGAACATATTTAACCCCTTCATCGCCCCCTAGTGTTAACCCCTTCCCTGCCAGCCACATTTGCACAATAATCAGTGCATTTTTATAGCACTGATCGCTGTATAAATGTGAATGGTCCCAGAAATGTGTCAAAAATGTCCGATATGTCTGCCGCATTATCGCAGTCACAATAAAAATTGCAGATTGCCGCCATTACTAGTAAAAAAATATATAATAAAAATGCTATAAATCTATCCCCTATTTTGTAGACGCTATGGGCCAGATTCACAAAGAATTGCCCTGGCGCAGCGTAGCAGAGATCTTACCTGGCGGAATTTCGAATCCAGGAGGATTTCACGCCGTAAGTTAGGGCGGCGTAGTGTATTTCTCGGCACGTATTTCAAATTGGGCGGGTAGGGGGCGTGATTCATTTAAATGAAGCGCGTCCCCGCGGCGATTGAAATGCGCATGTTCCGTTTTGAAATTTCCTGCCATGCTTTGCGCGAAATGACGTCGCACCGACGTCATTTTTTTAACGTAGACGTGAGTTACGTCCTTTCCTATTCACGGACGACTTACGCAAAAAAAAAAAAAAATTCGACGCGGGAACGAAGGCCATACTTTAACATGGCAAGTCCATCTATACGCCATGAAATAGCAGCTTTAACTATACGCCGGGAAAAGCCGACTAGCGACGACGTAAGAGAATGCGACGGCCGCACGTACCTTCGTGGATCGACGGAAAAAGTGAATTAGCATACCCGAGGCGGAAAACGAAGCAAACTCCACCCAGCAGGCGCCGAAGTATTGCACCTACGACCTGAAAGCGTACAAAGCCGTACACCTGTCGGATCGAAGCCAGAAGCCGTCGTATCTTGGTTTGAGGATTCAAACTAAAGATACGACGCGGCAAATTTGAAAATACGCCGGTGTATCAGTAGATACGCCGGCGTACTCTCAGTGTGAATCTGGTCCTATAACTTTTGGGGAAACCAATCAATATATAATTATTGAGATTTTTTTACCAAAAATATCTAGAAGAATACATATCAGTCTAAACTGAGGAAATTTTTTTTTTTTTAAATGGGGATATTTATTATATCAAAAAGTAAAAAATATTGTGTTTTTTTTCAAACTTGTCACTCTTCTTTTGTTTATAGCACAATAAATGAAAACCACAGAGGTGATCAAATACCACCAAAAGAAAGCTCTATTTGTGTGGGAAATTTTTTAATAAAAATTTCATTTGGGTACAGTGTTGCATGACCATGCAATTGTGATTTAAAGTGTGACAGCGCTGAAAGCTGGAAATGGCTTGGGCAGGAAGGGGGTGAAAGTGTTTAGTATTGAGGTTGTTAAACACTTTATAAATTGTGCCACAACATGGATTCTCTATATCTTGGAGTGCCCGTGCAAAAAACTGTACGTTGGTAAAACCAAATGTCAACTTCGTATTAGGTTCGGTGGACACCCTTAAAAGCATAAAACAAAAAGAGCCCCCTCGTGGCCCAACACTTTAAACAATGCCATGGTGGCAAAACTACGGGTCTGAGGGTAAAGAGGTTTATGCCCTGAACAGACTGTAGAGGCGACTATGACACCGTCCTGTTGAGGAAAGAAAAATCCTGGATCTTTAGGTTAAATACTTTACAGCCTAAAGGTCTAAGTAATGAGCTGAGGCTCAAAATTTTCCTTGAGCCATAATTTAGTACTGATTCACCTCGTCACTAAAAATTGTTACCCAAATAATTCTGTCCTAACTACTCTGAGACTAATACTTAGTTATTTCTACATGCCGGAAAACTTCTTTTTTTTTCATGACGAAAAACGATCGTGTGTACGCGGCATCAAGGTTTTTCACCTTAATGCATTCTATGCATTAAGGTAAAAAACCTTCTGTGCTGCAATTGCCCCCCAAAGCCCCCCTCCCCTTTTTCTTACCTGAACCCCTTTGGTCCTGCAAAGAGCACAAGCCCAGCGGCTCCAGCTGCTGTCTCTGTCCTCATTAGATAGATTGATAGCAGCAGGAGCAATTGGCTCCCGCTGCTGACAAATCCAGTGACACGAGTGCGGGGGGGCAGGGCCGAGTCCTGCTGTCTGTGTCAATGGACACAGCAGCGGGACTCATGAGCGCACCCACATGGGTGCCCCCATGGAAAGCGAAGAGGACGATCGGGGCTAGCAGGTAAATATAAAGCACCATACACACAATCGGAATTTCCGATGGAAAAGTCAGACGGACTTTTTCCATCGGAAATTCCGACCGTGTGTATGTCCCATCAGAGTAATTCCATGTTTGTTATTTAAAGGGGAATTTTTTTTTTACAATTACTTTAACTTGATATTTGGGAGCAGTAATAGAATGACTTGTTGGTTCTTTCTGCTCTCGTATTGCTTTACTTATCAATTTATTCATCTTTTTTTTCTTCCATCCCAATAAACTGGAGATGAAAACACACACCTAAACATCAGGGCCCCTTTAACACGTGCTCACATCCATTGTTAAGGCCTTGCAATGTGCTACCAAGCAAATTAAATTTGACCAGGGCTAATAGCCACATTAGATAATTTAGTAACTCGATTACTTTTTTTTTTTTCATTTGCAGAAGTGTCAGCACGGAAGCATCTACTCGTTGTGCCATAATTAAGCGTTTGATGAAATGTCTCATTATAGTATATGTGCTTCAGGTTTGGGATGTAGGGGCTAGAACTGATGTGCAATTAGTTATGCTGTAATTATTTCACTTTTCCCAGAACTCCCTTTGCCCCCTCCACCTGCTAAATTATTATATTTTAATGTATGATGATGTGCGTAGGGGGAGAAGTATTCTCATATGTGTCTGAGATTCTGCTAAAGTCTATGGCCCGGATTCATAAAGACTTACGCCGATGTATCTTTATATACGCCGCGTAAGTCTACGGATGCGCCGTCGTATCTATGCGCCGTATTCACAGTACAAGATACGCCTGAATTTTGGCTTCCTACAACCGACGTAAGTCTCCTACGCCGTCGTATCTTGGGTATATATTTTCACTGCCCGCTAGGGGCGCTTCCATTGATTTACGCATCGAATATGTAAATGACCTAGATACGCCGATTTACGAACGTACTTGCGCCCGTCGCAGTAAGCTATGCCGTTTACGTAAGGCCTACGTCCGGCGTAAAGATAAACCACCAAATAGCTGGTCTAAGTCGTGTAGGGTATGGACGTCGGAACTGCCGTCGGATTTTACGTCGTTTGCGTAAGTCGTACGTGAATGGGGCTGGGAATAGGTTACGTTCACGTCATTGCCATTGAGCCGTCGTATCTTAGAGCGTAAATTTGACGTGATTCTGAGCATGCGTGCGCATGCGCCGTTCGTTCGGGAATTCATTTACATGGTGTCACGGCTAATTTTAATACAACAGGCCCACTACCTTCCTGATTTGAATTAGGCGGGCTTACGCTGGCCCATTTACGCTACGCCGCCGTAACTTAGGGAGCAAGTGCTTTGTGAACACTGTACTTGCCTCTCTATGTTACGTCGGTGTAGCGCATATGAGATGCGCTACGCCCGCACAGAGATACGCCGCTCTCTGTGAATCTGGGCCTATCTATCTATCTATATCAGTGGTGGCTGGTGCTCAACATTTTTAGGGGGGTTGAAATATTCTAAAAAAAAAAAGCCATCAATTGCAGCCTCACCGTGCCCATCAAACGCAGCCACTGTGTCCATCAAACACAGCCACTGTACCAAACGCAACCACTGTGCCCTTCACACGCAGCCACTGTGCCCCAAATGCTGCCACTGTGCCCTAATGTTGCCACTGTGCCCCAAGTGCTGCCACTATGCCCCAAGTGAAAAAAAACAGCAATTGCAGCCTCACTGTGCCCATTAAACGCTGGCACTGTGCCCATCAAACGCAGCCACTTTGCTCATCGTACGCAGCCACTGTGCCCATCAAACACAGCCACTGTGCCCATCAAACACAGCCAAATTGCCCATCAAACGCATCCACTGAGCCATCAAATGCAGCCACTGTGCCCAAAAATGCTGCCACTGTTCCCCAAATGTTGCCACTGTACCACAAGTGCTGCCAATGTGCCCCAAGTGCTGCCAATGTGCCCCAAATGTTGCCACTGTGCCACAAGTGCTACTACTGTGCCCCAAGTGCTGGTACTACTGTGCCCCAATGCAATGCAATGGTAAATAGAGCGGTGACAGGACAGGAGATGGGGGGCGGCGCTCCTGCGCACTTTATGGATGCACCGCCACTGATCTATATATCTATTAAGCTGGCCATGCACAAAGTGAATTTCTGCTGGTTCCTAAAAAAAACTGCCAAAATGTGTGCAGTGTCTGACTCCTCCCAACATCCTTCAATCTCATAATTGAAAGAGCTGGGTGAACAATTGTCAGCCGAACAGTGATTGCAGCCAGTCAGCTACGGCTGTCAGAATAGCCAGCAGTGGGCAGTTCATCCATCCATACTGTTTAGCATGGATGGAAGAATCAATAGATTTCTCTAGTTCTGCCTGTGGGCTGAAGAAAAAAAATCTAAGCGTGTATAGGCAGCCCAACTCACTCAGTTTTTTAAGTGATATATAGTTGTAGTAAGTAACTGTAGGCTTCATACATACAGTGCCTTGAAAATGTATTCATACCCCTTTAAATTTTCCACATTTTGTCATGTTACAATCAAAAACATAAATGTATTTTATTGGGATTTTATGTGACAGACCAACACAAAGTGGCACATAATTGGGAAGTTAAAGGAAAATGAGGAATGGTTTTCAATTTTTTTTTACAAATAAATATGTGAAAAGTGTGGCATGCATTTGTATTCAGCCCCCCTGAGTCAATACTTTGTAGAACCACCTTTCACTGCAATTATAGCTGCAAGTTTTTTGGGGATGTCTCTGCCAGCTTTGCACATCTAGATATTGACATTTTTCCCATTCTCAAGCTCTGTCAGATTGGATGGAAAGTGTCTGTGAACAACAAGTTTTAAGTCTTGCCACAGATTCTCAATTGGATTTAGGTCTGGACTTTGACTGGGCCAGTCTAACACTTTAATATATTTTTATCTAAACCATTCCATTGTAGCTCTGGCTGTATGTTTAGGGTTGTTGTCCTGCTGGAAGGTGAACCTCCGCCCCGGTCTCAAGTCTTTTGCCGACTCTAACAGGTTTTCTTCTAAAATTGCCATGTAGTTGCTCCATCCATCTTCCCATCAACTCTGACCAGCTTCCCTGTCCCTGATGAAGAAAAGCATCCCACCAACATGATACTACCACCACCCTGTTTCACGGTGGGGATGGTGTGTTCAGGGTGATGTGCAGTGTTCGTTTTCCACCATACGTAGAGTTTTGCTTTTAGGCCAAATAGTTAAGTAATGATGTAACTGCAACGCCTGCCAAAAATTGCATTCAAATTTTCCTCCCCGCTGCATCGAAGAGTCTATCATGGGCTAAGTATCAGAAATCAGGAAATGTGAGGCTTGAAAACAATCCTTCTCCATAAGATTCCTGAACACACCTGGTTCTAACCCTAGAGGAAAGTCAGGATTCCCCAATATGGGGAACAAAGTTGATTGTATGGAGGAGAACATAGGGTTCCGACAGATCTTAGAGCCTATTCGCAATGTAGGGCTTATAATAGGGATAATTTAAGGGAGGCAGGTAGGGTTGCATAACACCATAGGGCTCTACTAGCTTTTAGTTAGGGGTATCAGAGTTAGGCCTCATGCACACTGGAGGTCTTTACACCTGCTGTTTTTGGCTGTAGATGTTTTTTTCTGCAGCCAATAAACTCTCCAGCATGCTGTCCAATGTGTCCATGCACACATAAGTGGTTATTAGCAGTTTTTGGCAGGGGTGTTTGAGAGGAGTTTTTCAGCTGTAAAAACACTCTAACTAAGCTAAAAAACGCTGAAAAAAGCTAAAAAACGCTTCTGCAAAAACGCTGAAAAAATAATTCTACAACTACAGCTTCTTACAGCTAACGCTACTGACTTTATTTATAATGTCCAGTGTGCATGGGGCACACTTGACATTATATAAAGGGGGCTGAATAAAAATGCACGCCACACATTTTTTAGATATTTATTTGTAAAAAAAAAAATTGAAAAACATTTATCATTTTCCTACCACTTCACAATTATGTGCCACTTTCTGTTGGCCTATCACATAAAATCCCAATAAAAAACATTTACATTTTTGGTCGTAACATGACAAAATGTGGAAAATTTCAAGGGATGTGAATACTTTTTCAAGGCACTGTACAACATACGTAAGTACTCTTCTAGGACCTGCAGCTGCTGCATACAGCTGTCTATTTTTAATTGAATTAGAAGATACAACTGTACATGTGATTATGTACTGGGCGTTGCGTAAAGAACCCGCACAGGCACATGCTTCAGAGTGGACGCGTACTTGTTTGCACAAAAAACCCAATCCACACAAGCAGAGTAGGCTGCATCATGATTGTCCCAAGGAGTTGGTCTTCAATACCACATGGAGGATACCACCTCCCACTATTATAAAATGTTAGAGTCTGCTTGTACAATCTCCTCTCGATCGTAGTGTGAGGACCTGCCTAAACAAAACATTTTATTTGTAGCCTGATTGAGTGGGCCCTCCACTATAAAGTTATACTGGTAGATCGAAAGGTGATTATTCAATGTGCAATGTAAGAGTTTAGCACTCAAGGGTCAGTTTTAATGGTGTCACTTTTAATCTGACACAACAACATATTCTTACTGAAAACAACAGTATCTTCCACTTAGCCACCCATTCAATTCAAGCCTTTCCTGAGAGTCTAAATTTGATTGCCATCAACGGCAAGTAACTTCAGCTCTTAGTAAGAAAACATTGATATATATCGGGCCTTTTGTGGGCTGCTCCTAAAAGCTTCTCATGATTACTGACCTATTCATTCTTGGATAACGTCAACATGGATTTTTTATCATGGTTTTTGATCAACGATAAGCGATGGTATCTAATACTCGCTAACGAACCATTGTGACTTCACCGCTGCAGAGAGAAGCACCTCTCCGCTAATTACCTTCCTGAATGATGGGCCGCCTCACAAGTGCGCTCTTACAATCAATTACATTCTGCATTTTATTTTTTCAGAATATGTAAATAGTTTTCCTTTCTGCTTGATTACCTGGAAACAGGGAATGTCCCCGATGATAGAGTCGCTCTGCCGAGGAAGTACAGTCTTTCATACATATTTAAACAATAGCTGGAGATTGCAGAAAAGGTGATGACAGTTTTTAATGTCTTTTGCCAATAGAAGACCAGTTTATAATTGCAAAACATAGTAAAAGTTGCCAAGTTTATGGATTGCCTCATGTAGTATACTGCAATAAAAAAATCCAAAAAATCCTGGCTAGTTTACTTATATTCAGGCTCTATGTTGTAATAAAATTATAAAGACCTTTGCTGAGAAGCTAATCAGTAAGTAACTGTGCCACATTGACACTTCAGTTCCAAAACAAGGCATACTGGGCCAGATTCACATAGAATTGCGTTGCTCCTGGGCAGCGTAACGTATGTGATTTACGTTACACCGCCACAGGTTTACAGCGTAAGTGCCTGATTCTCAGAACTCTTACCTGTAAACTTGCGTCGGTGTATCGTAAATGCGCTCGGCGCAAGCCCGCCCAATTCAAATGGGGCGGGCACCATTTAAATTAGGCGCGTTCCCGCGCCGAACGTACTGCGCATGCCCTGTCGGGTAAATTACCTGACGTGCATTGCGCTAAATGACGTCGCACTGACGTCATTTGCTTAGACGCTAATGTAAATGGCGTCCAGCGCCATTCAGGCACGACGTTGTTTTTTAAATTTCGACGTGGGAACGATGGCCATACTTAACATGGCTTAGGACACCTAGGAGGTAGCCCTAATTTTACGCGACGTAACTCGACGGAAACAACGTAAAGTTAGATCGACGGGCAGCTCGGACGTTCGGGATCGCCGTAAGTATTCATTTGCATATTCTACGCCGACCGCAATGGCCTCGCCACCTAGCGGCCGGCCTAGAATTGCATCCTTAAGATCCGACAGTGTAATTCAATTACACCTGTCGGATCTTAGGGCTAGCTATGCGTAACTGATTCTATGAATCAGTCGCATAGTTAGGACGGCCCTAACACAGAGATACGACGGCGTATCAGGAGATACGCCGTCGTATCTCTTTTGTGAATCTGGCCCACTGACTCTAAAGGTCCCAGAATAATGGTGCCCTAACACTTGAATCCCAGAACAATGACATACTGACACCTGGGGAACAGAACAGTGGTGTGCAGACACCTGGGGCCCAGAACAGTGGCTCACTGACACCTGGGGCCCAGAACATTAGCACACTGACACCTGGGGCCCAGTACAATGGCACACTGGTACCTGGCGCCCAGAACAATGGTGCACTGTCACCTGGGGTTTAGAACAACGATAGGGTTGTCACCTGGACAGTTCGGGTTTGGAATACATTATTTATACTGGGCTGTGGCTCCCCAAGTAACTGATATAGTCACACAAAAATCTGTTGCCATTTGGGAGCTGGAGGCAGGTTTGGCACCACTTGGGGGGGCATTATTTCAGCAAGAGCAGTTTGGTCACACCCACTGTTTCCCGCAGTGCACTGCATCACCACTCTCTTTGGGGCAGCCAAAGGTGTCCCAGGTCTTTTATAATCTTATAGTGTATACTATGGAACAAAAATGTGCCCTGTGCTACTAAAGTGTTCAGGTTTGGCTTGAAGAAAAGCTGGCAACCCTAAACAACGGTGCTGTTGTGGTGACCGGGGAGGGTGAGTCCCACGGCCACACACATGCGCTTGATGGTTAGCTACTTGGTTCTTGGGGCTAGGAGCCCAGGGTCAGGTGGTATTAACCCTTAGTGAGGGCCAGATGGTATTAACCCTCTCTGTCACGTGACGCCACTGTAGTCTTGGTATACCCCGGGAAACTACAGCTCCGGGGGCCTCCGTATCCCCGCTAGTTAGGATGGTAATAACACAGTCCACAACAGGGGGTTAAAACAACAAAGGCTTTACTGGCATGAAGGCAGGTGTCAAAATCTTCACAGCTTTAAACAGAGTGTCAAAATGTTCTGCAGGCAGTCTCTGGATCACACAGCTGATAATGCTTGAGCTTAGTTGATCATATACTGTATATACTCGGCTGCAAAAGCCGGATAGTAATTCAGGGCCTATGCTTAACTAGGCTGAAAAATAGATACACTTACTGAAGTGTCTGTAGACTTGAGGCTTTTTGCCGGAATAACGGATTGATCTGATAAATGAGCTGAAGTACTGGTTCTGTAATGTTTAGGGATACTCCACTCTTTGCTGTATTTTCTCCTGGAGGCTTCGGGCCTGCACTGCCTCTCCTCTGACTGTGTTGGCTCTGCTAGGAACTGTGTGAAGCCTTAGACTGCTTAAACAGGAAGTACAATCCCTTATAAGGGCCTGTTTAGACTGAAGCCTATTGGTTGAGAGCTGTGGATCATAGAGACTGACCTGTAGTATAACACAACACAATAAGGTATTGTCTAGCATTCAGTCCTCCCGACTCTAATACACTTGAACATGAGATGGCTGGCTAAACCCCTTAAAGCTATACACACCTAATAAACGTATTATCAACCATAACAGTATAAATCACATCATAACTAGCTGAGTCCCTGCAGGGGAGACCCCACAAGCCAAGGGCCTCAATCTGACAGGGCCTACAGCAAATACCTGTACTGGGACACCACAAACCCCACCACTAAACAGAAGTCGTCCTCGACGATTAAGGCACTGATGGATTGAGGAATGAGGTGACCCTGGGGCCACTAGAAGTCCTGAGGCATTTGTACACCAATGTCCGTTCCAGGTTCTTTGGGAAAAATAAACATATAAGAACAGGATCATATGATAAGTCCCGAGGCATTATACACATAAATGTCCCTTGCAGGCTTATTAGATAAAGTGAGATCATTATTTTGTACAGGGTAAGTGGTTATCTGGGTCCCAGACAGAATACATATCTGTTAAACGTTATCACTCAGTTTTGAACAGTATATTATTGTTAGATCACACTTTTAAGACTGAGCAGGTTTTGGATTGGGCTGCCGGAGGCTTTCTACCCAATGCCTTGGCTACTGGGGCCCTTAGGCTATTAGCTCTTCTCCCCAGAACACACTTTAATATTTGCTAGACATTTTTATTCTATGCCTGAAGTACACAATTAGACATTTCTTAGAGGATACCCCTTTTCTTTTTGTAGTGCTTAAGTGAGGGATAGGAGACTTACTGGCCAGGTATGTTCCTATACACTAAATAAGGTAAGTAGGTAACTAGTGACATATTAGTTAGTAATGATGTATACTTGAGATGTATACTAACTGAGGTGTATGTAGTCTATCTACATATATTGTAGGTATAATTAATGGATTAATCCCTATATCTTGCTGGGGGACATTTCTGAGTTTTCTGGAGCACTGTTTTCTCCTTGAACACTTGCTTCTTCTGGACTGACAGCTGCACCTTCATCTTGGACAATGGGGGCCAGTGATGGCTCTTGACTTATGGAGCTTCTTCCCACATTAGAAGGTTCTGATGGGACTGCAGCAGGTGAGCGGATGGCTGGAGTAAACTCTGGAGCTTCTGGTGCCAAGACTGAGGTTGATGGAATGGAACTGATTGGCACATAACCAAAGAAGACGTTTTGATCAGAAGGGAAGAGAGGATCATCTTCGAACATCAGGAGTGGCCTCTCAGGTTCAACTGGCTTGGTGGGCTGCACTTGTGCTGGCTGAACTGGAGGTGGAAGACTTGGTGGTGCAGAAGGAGGCACCAACACAGGCAGGTTCCCTTTGTGACACAGCTTGATCCGGTTTCGGTGGACAACTTGAGGTTCATATCCGGCTTTTTGAACTGAGTAGACATCCGAGTCCGGATAAGGGATAGAAATCACTGTGTACGGTTCAGTTTCCCAGAGGGAGTCCAACTTATGGGTTCTAGGATGCTTCTTCAGCCAGACTTTATCACCAACTTGCAACGGCTGGGCAGAGGCATGGCGGTTGTAGTCCTGTTGCTGCCTATAGTGTGCCTCGCCCATCTTTTTGTTGACTATCTCTCTCGCTTCCTGAATCCTTTTCTGATGTTCCGAGACCCACTCCGAAGAGGCTTGGGGGGAGTGGTTGAAAGGTGCTTGAAGTCCAAAGACCCTGTCTTTAGGCAGTTGACCGTGTCGGCCCATCATGAGGTAAAATGGAGTGTAACCAGTGGAACAGTGGATGATATTGTTGTAGATTTCCAACAGTTCGGGCATTAGTTGAGGCCACTCTTCAGGTCGGGATACAGAAGCCGCTCTCAGCATGTGGATAAACACCTGGTTGATTCTCTCACAGAGTCCATTCCCTTGCGGATGATAGGCAGTGGTCCTGAGTTTCTTACAAGCATGGAACTGGCACAATTCTCGAAACAGTTGGGCCTCAAAGGCCGGACCTCGGTCGGACAAGGCAGTTTCAGGACATCCAAGTATCTGTACCCAATGGGTGTAGAACATCTGGGCTGTTGTCTTGGCTGTTAAGTCTTTGACTGGCACAACCACTACCCACTTGGAATAGTGATCCACCATGGTGAGAGCATATGAATACCCGGACCGGGTAGGTGACAGCTTGACATGATCCAAGGCGACCAATTGGTTGGGCCTCTCGCTCTGAATGGAATGGAGAGGTGCTTGCGCATTCTTGCGACCATTCTGTGTGATATTGCAGACTGCACACTCACTGCACCACTTTTCAACGTCGCTCCTCATTCTAATCCAGTAGAACCGGCGTCGGATGGTGGCTTCTGTTTTATGGACCCCAAAGTGTCCTGACTGGTCGTGGTAGGCATTCAATACCATGGCGGCATCTCTCCGAGGGATCAGAATTTGGTGTAGCCTTTCACCCGACACTGGGTCCAAGAAGTTCCTGTACACCATTCCTTTGTGCACAAATAGTCTTTTCCTCTGACGCCACAATCGCTTCAATTCGTAGTCATTCTGGCCCCGTCGCAACCGGGGAGGTACCCTCCTGGTCAATAAATACTCCTGCAGATCTCCCATAGTCTGACTTTCTTCCTGTAGGGTCCTCCAGGTATACAGGTCTTCCTGGATTGCTTTAGACCCAGATTCACTCCCCTCGCGGGTGACGACCACATCCTGATTCACGAATCTTTGATAGAAGGGAGGCATCTCCACATCTTCCCACTTGTCCTCCACTGGGGGATCTTCGCCAGGAGCCATGCGTGATAGCACATCCGCATTAATATTAGACTTGCCACTTCGGTACTTGATAGAGAAGTCATAGTTGGCCAGTCTGGAGGCCCATCTTTGCTCAAGGGCACCTAGTTTAGCGGTGTTCAGGTGAGCCAGGGGGTTGTTATCGGTGTAGACCGTGAATGAGGTGGCTGACAAATAGTCCTTAAATTTTTCGGTGACTGCCCACACAAGGGCCAGGAGCTCTAACTTGAAGGAACTGTAGTTAGAATCATTCTTCTCAGCCCCTCGCAGATTCCGGCTGGCGTAAGCTATCACCCTCTCTTGTTTTCCCTGCATCTGGGACAACACTGCCCCGAGTCCTTCAAAGCTGGCATCTGTATACAGTCGGAAAGGCTGAGTATAATCCGGATAGGCCAGGATGGGAGGCTCTGTCAATAGATGTTTTAGAGCCTGGAAGGCCACCTCTTGCTCTTTGGCCCATTCCACAGGCAGCTTGCCATTATAGTTCCCCTTCGCCGTGCCTCGCAGGAGAGAGGTCAATGGCTCTGCAATTTGTGCAAAATGAGGAATAAAGCGGCGGTAATATCCTGAAAATCCTAAGAAGCTCCGAATATCCTTAACGGTGCGTGGGATAGGCCAATTCTTGACAACTTCGACTTTAGCTGGATCAGGTTGGACCCCTTCGGCACTGACGACGTGGCCCAGGTAATGTACTTGTGGCTTGAGTAGGTGGCACTTGGAGGGTTTGACTTTCAGACCATGCTGGATCAGTACTTGGAAGACGTCGGACAGGTGAGTCAAATGTTCCTGATAGGATTTGGAATACACAATCACGTCATCCAGGTAGAGTAGGACACTCTGGAAGTTAAGGTGTCCCAGACATCTCTCCATCAGCCGTTGAAAGGTAGCTGGGGCATTGCACAGCCCAAAGGGCATACTTTTAAATTCGAAAAGACCCATGGGGGTGACAAAGGCTGTTTTCTCCCTGTCTTCGACGGCCATGGGCACCTGCCAGTATCCGCTGGTCAGATCCAATGTAGAGAAGTAGGCCGCAGAACCCAGCGCGGTGAGTGACTCCTCAATCCGGGGGAGAGGGTATGCGTCTTTATGGGTGATGTCGTTCAATTTCCTGTAATCAACACAGAAACGGATGGTCCCATCCTTCTTCTTAACTAACACCATGGGTGCTGCCCAGGGACTCTGGCTCTCTTGTATTACATCTGCCTCCTTCATGTCGGTTAACAGTTTCTTGACGGTTTGGTACATGCCTGGTGCCACAGGCCGATGCCTTTCCTTGATGGGGGGTTTATCGCCGGTCAGGATTCGATGCTTAATCATGGAGGTTTTTCCAAAATCGGTTGGGTGTTTGCTGAAGGCACTCTGGCACTCCTTCACCACCTCGATGACCCCTTCGACTTGTTCTGGTGGGGTGAGAGATCCTCCTATTTGCAGTTGGTGCCACCAAGGTTCTGGAGAATTTTCGGTAGCCCCTGACACGGTTTGGGCACTCAGCTGTTGGGCCGCCTTCTGTGAAGACAGTATGTCACTGGAGTCCAAGAAAACAAGTTGGGCCACTGGAGTGTACTTTGGTAGGGTGGTGGCTACGCCGGACAAATTAACTAGGCGGACTGGGACCCGTCCATTCACCACCGTCACTAGGCTCCTTGCAGCTCGGACCAAAGGAAAATCTTCAGATTGTATGGGCTCCAGTAAGGCCTGATAGTCCTGATTCCTTACACCAGGGTGCGCCCGACACCACAAAATTGTCTCTGTGTTCGGCTGCAGGGTCACGGGCCTCATGTCTTGGATCCGAACTTTACCGATTTCTCCTCTCCGGTTCGCGAACTTCTGTTCTGCTTTCAGAATTTTGAGATGGTGTTGCGCAGTCCTCTGACCTGAGGAAGACATGTGGGGGAGAGAGGCATGCAAGGCATCCAAAATATCACTGAAGCAATGTCTCATTATATTCATCCCCAATATAAACTCTGTGGCCCCTGGTACCGTGACATTAGTGACAATTATACCTTGACCTCTAAGTGTGTGACCTCTCAGCTGAATAGTGGGCTCCCAGTACCCATGTCTGGGAATTGGTTTCCCGTCCCCTGCCAGGACACTAAAATCCATATCATCTGGTTCACACAATGAATCGACATTCCAGTACCTATAGAATAGGCCCTTAGAGATGGTAGACACCTGCGAGCCTGTATCAATCAGGGCCTGCAGTTGGACACCATCTATGGTAACATTTACATAGGGGCAGGATGCAATGTATAAGGACTGTCCTGAGTATATTGGCTCTTCTGCTGGACCTGTGATTCGTTTTCCTGAGGGCCGGTCCTCGACCTCAGGGGACGCCCGTTTAAAGCCCAGCATTGCATCTTCCAATGACCGGGTTTGTCACAGAAATCACAGTAAGGCCTACTAGAGGGTCCCGAGCGAGGCCCGCTAGAGCGGGGAGGAGGGGCAGGAGTAGGTCTCCTAGTCTCTGGAGGCTCTCTAAGTACCCGAGTGGTGTGATTAGCCAACTCCTTTACCACTTGGGTAAGCTGGGCAATATCTTGTCTAACCTCTTGAATCTCAGTAATTGTAGTGGAGGCCAGGGTGACAGCCACGGGTGCGGGGGCTGGTGGTAACAGTGGTGCAGGGCACGCCGCCGCACCCATGGGTTCCGTTTTAGGGTCAGGATGCTCCTCGGGACTTGCCCCCTGCTCTATAACTTGAAGGGCTAGGCGCTTAAAGGCAGAAAAAGACATATTGGGGTTCTGTACAGCTAACATCTTTAATTGCGCCTTGTCCCATTTATTTTGGACCCCTTCTATGAATCTATCCATCAATATATTTGTTACCCTGGTCAGGGGTGATATTGTCAAGTTTCTGGACTGCCTCCAGGGCATTCTGCAAGGCTACTGCATATGCCCTTAGTGTTTCCCCCGGCTTTTGTCGCCTCTCGTACAGCCTGAGGCGGACCTCTGAGGGTGAGTGGGACTCAAATACCTGATGTAATCCCTCGAAGATCTGATCTACTGTGGTCTTCTCAGAAGTGGGCCAGGTACGGACTTCCTCACGTGCAGGTCCCTGCAACTGTCCCAAGAGCAACAGCACCTGTTGGTTAGGGGGGAGAGAGTAGAGAGAGAAAATGCTTTGGAAGCTCTCCTGGAAATCCTTGAGGGAAAAGGGATCCCCTCTGTAGTTAGGCAACACAGGCTTTCCCAGGTAGAATGGGGGGGCCCCACTGTCATGACGTCGTACTGGAGGTAATCCCGGAGGGGTAGCTTGTGCAGGAGCCGCAAGAGGATCTGGTACATCACCTGCATCTGGTGATCTTGGGGCTGACATGTTGTAGCCTTGTTTGAGTGCGCTGTCACTTTAAGAAACTTTGAGAGCGCTGTCTTTGAGTGCGCTGTCACTTTAAGAAACTTTGAGAGCGCTGTCTTTGAGTGCGCTGTCACTTTAAGAAACTTTGAGAGCGCTGTCTTTGAGTGCGCTGTCACTTTAAGAAACTTTGAGTGCGCTGTCTTTGAGTGCGATGTCGTTTATTGCCGGACACGTTGCTATGGCTGCGCCCGGCAACTTCCTTTTTTTTTGGTCCGGTCAGCAATTGTTTCCTCCGTGCAACACAGAGTGGATTCTCTAGTTCCGGCTTGCACACTGAAGAGGCTTTACCGCCGGGGCTTGACTGGGCGGAGCTGCGACCGCTCCCGCGCGCGGGAAATGCTGGAAACAATTTAACCCCTTCAGGTACAGACTTTCTCCACTTAACAATGGCAGCTAACAGTCTTTCCTTCACCTCCCCCACCACTTGTATATGCGCCTCGCTGAGTAAATTACTTTCAATAACACAGTTCAGATTCTGGGGGGGGGGGGACTTGCTTTAGTGGCTGAATGGTTAAGGCGTACACCCGTATCCTGTTCGTGACGCCAGAAAACGATGTGGTGACCGGGGAGGGTGAGTCCCACGGCCACACACATGCGCTTGATGGTTAGCTACTTGGTTCTTGGGGCTAGGAGCCCAGGGTCAGGTGGTATTAACCCTTAGTGAGGGCCAGATGGTATTAACCCTCTCTGTCACGTGACGCCACTGTAGTCTTGGTATACCCCGGGAAACTACAGCTCCGGGGGCCTCCGTATCCCCGCTAGTTAGGATGGTAATAACACAGTCCACAACAGGGGGTTAAAACAACAAAGGCTTTACTGGCATGAAGGCAGGTGTCAAAATCTTCACAGCTTTAAACAGAGTGTCAAAATGTTCTGCAGGCAGTCTCTGGATCACACAGCTGATAATGCTTGAGCTTAGTTGATCATATACTGTATATACTCGGCTGCAAAAGCCGGATAGTAATTCAGGGCCTATGCTTAACTAGGCTGAAAAATAGATACACTTACTGAAGTGTCTGTAGACTTGAGGCTTTTTGCCGGAATAACGGATTGATCTGATAAATGAGCTGAAGTACTGGTTCTGTAATGTTTAGGGATACTCCACTCTTTGCTGTATTTTCTCCTGGAGGCTTCGGGCCTGCACTGCCTCTCCTCTGACTGTGTTGGCTCTGCTAGGAACTGTGTGAAGCCTTAGACTGCTTAAACAGGAAGTACAATCCCTTATAAGGGCCTGTTTAGACTGAAGCCTATTGGTTGAGAGCTGTGGATCATAGAGACTGACCTGTAGTATAACACAACACAATAAGGTATTGTCTAGCATTCAGTCCTCCCGACTCTAATACACTTGAACATGAGATGGCTGGCTAAACCCCTTAAAGCTCTACACACCTAATAAACGTATTATCAACCATAACAGTATAAATCACATCATAACTAGCTGAGTCCCTGCAGGGGAGACCCCACAAGCCGAGGGCCTCAATCTGACAGGGCCTACAGCAAATACCTGTACTGGGACACCACACTGTCCCTGTGTCCTGGGGCTCAGAACACTAGTCCACTGACTTCTGGGGCCCAGTACAATGTCACGCTGACTCCTGAGGCCCAGAACAATGGTGCTGTGACACCTGGAGCCCAGACCAATGGTGCTGTGACACCTGGGGCCCAGAATAATAGTCCACTGACACCTGGGGCCCGGGTACAATGTCACACTAACACCTGGCGCTGTGACACCTGGAGCCCAGAACAATGGCATACTGACACCTGAAGCCCACAAAAATGGTTCACCGACAACTGTTGTTTCAGATAAATCTTTGAATGCTGCTGCTGTAGCTAAGAATAGACACGAATGTAAATGGGTTATAAATACAGACTTTTCCCCGGTGCACAATGTGGCTGTATCCATAGCTCACCTGCAATTCTTATGAAAAATGCATACTGTACATCTTGCAATATTTTAAATTGAGCCTTGTAGGATGAATTTTTCATCAGCGCCATGCCTTGTGTAGCTGCCTGTCTTCCACATGATGATCTTTGTGCAGCATAGTCAATGGTGAGTTAATTGGAATCCACAGTAATTCCAACAGAGCAGCTTGAAGAAATACCATTAGCCTGAATGAGTCAGCTCTGGTGTAAAGCTAGAATTGTATTCTTAAAGTAAATCTGTCACATATATAAAGTTCACAGTGTTGTAAAAAATAAAATAAAAATTAATCTGTTATGAAATTGCTTGCTTCTTGAAATTCATGAAGCCGTTGCTGAGTAGTTAGCAGCGGAAACCTTGGAGAACCTTGGAGGGTTTTCACATTCTATTTAAATGTTTCACTTGATGTCACAAAGCTGTATAAAGTACAAAACCTTCAAGTCTGCCTTGTGCCTGGACAATGTGCTTTGGCAACAATAATATATTACTTTTTATGTGTCCACATGCTTCTAACTAAAATCCACATATACGTAGAGAATGTGTGCTTCTTTTGTGGCCACTCCTTTGTATCACAGTTGAGAATAAATAACCTTACTGTGATGTAATAGGGACTTTTTCAAATCTGTTCAGTGTTTGCTGTGATGTGAAGATGTAATGGGCAGGCACAGACACAATACCTCGTAGATTAACATTCACTATGTTGCATTATTCAAACTTACATTAGAATTACTAGACATGTGCACTACCGAAAACATTTTTAGTTTTGTTTTCGTTTGTTACTTCGGATCATTTGTAACTTTGGATGCATTCGCATTCATTCCGTTCCATTTGTTTAGAAGCAGGATTCCTTACTTTGGATAATTCGTAACTTTGGATGCATTAGTATTTGTTACATTCACTAAGGCCCTGTACACACGATCAGTCCATCCGATGAGAACGGTCCGAAGGACCGCTGTCATCGGTTAACCGATAAAGCTGACTGATGGTCTGATGTGCCTACACACCATCAGTTCAAAAAACGATCGAGTTCAACGCGGTGACGTAAAACACAACGACGTGCAGAGAAAAATGAAGTTCAATGCTTCCAAGCATGCGTCGACTTGATTCTGAGCATGCGCGGGTTTTAAACCAATGCTTTTGCGTACTAACCATCAGTTTTGACCTATCGGTTAGGCTACATCGGTTCAATTTTAAAGCAAGTTCTAGAATTTTTGACCGAAGGATAACTGACCGATGGGGCCCACACACGATCGATTTGGACCGATGAAAAGGCCCTTCAGTCCGTTTTCATCGGTTTACAGTTACTTTAGCCAAATTTAAAAGGAAATTCCAATACAAATGTAAATCTATCCCCAAAAAAAGCTGCTATGGCGCAGGGACCTGAATCAAAGAAATGCTGACTTCAGCTATTTTACCTATAATTGAATAGTTTATACTAATGATAATAATAATTATTAATAATAATAATAATAATAATAATAATAATAATAATAATAATAATAATAAAAACTATAGTAGTTAATAATTTGATTATAATAGAAAATACGAAAAACAAAATTATCCGAATGTAATAGATTCGTTAAATTTGTAGGTTGATTTGTTTTTCATTCTTTCGGATTATTGTATTTTCTGATTTTCCTTTTTTTGGAATTTTGTTCTTTAGGGTGTTCGTTCTTTCTGACAATTAGTTTTTTTTGCATTTGTCAAAAGAGTCTTTCGTTCATTCGGATTGTTTCCGAATGAAAGAATATACCAAATTTCATCCGAAAAAAAATTTGTAACGAAACAAATTGCACATGTCTAATAATTACACATGTTGGAACAAGCTCTTCTCCTTAAAGAGGAGGTCCAGCCCCCACAAAAATTGAAAAGTCAGCAGCTACAAATACTGCAGCTGTTGACTTTTAATATATGGACACTTGCCTGTCCAGGGAGCCTGCAATGTCGGCACCCCAGCCGATCTTCGGATCGGCTATCGGGTGCAGCTGCCGATATTCCTTGTAAGGAAACCAGGCTGTGAAGCCTTTCTACTTCACAGCCGATTCCCTACTGTGAATGCGCTTTCTTATTGTCCCAGCAGCAGAGGAAGGAGGAGGGACGCGGCACCGTCTCCGGAAGTGGGGAACGGTACCTGTCAAAAACAGGTAACTGTACCCCCTCTCCCCTGTAAGTTGCCAAATGTGACCCCGGAAGAGGGGAGGAGGTAGATAAGCGAAAGTTCCACTTTTGAGTGGAACTACGCTTTAAGTAAATCAACACCACTGCCTCACGGCTTCTAATATTGCATAATAGAATCCAATACAAGAACCTATAGTTATTCAAAATACTCTTGACACTGTTATCCACTGTCAGGAGCTGGGAGGCAAGGTGAGAATTGAGGCAGTTGACAGTGACAATCAGACTTTAGGCATTTTTTTTTGCCTTCCACTAAATGCAAATACAGAGGAAAAAGGACAATGAAAGCTATACCCAGGGATTTTCAAATAATGTCTAAATACCAAAGTCATGTATATTCTTCTCTGTATCTTGGTGTACTTTGTGTATTTATTCCAGATCTGTGCAGTAATCCAGTCAGAAACATTAATTCTGTGCAGAAGCTTCTTGTAATAATGACCGGTCACTGCTGCTCTCTCCCCTTGTGCAGGGTGACTGGTCTTGTCTCTGCCCCTTCCTGTAGTTTTCTGCAGGAAGCCTGTAGTAGACAGAGCCTACTGTTTGCCTCCCACAGCTCTGCTCTCTGCACATGCTATAAAAAGCACAGTGGTGATGTCACCACTACTTTAAAAAGTAAAGCACTACCCAGGAAGGAGCCGCAGATTAAGATGGGTCCACTGTTCCTGGCCTTGAGCTTCTCAAAGGCCTCAGCCCCTCTGACACACCAACACACAGTTTCACAGAGAAATTTTAGCACCTCTAAAGTCCCATCTTGTATAATGTTTTACTTCACAGAGAAATCACTGACAGTGACACTAGTACCCAGCTACAATGCAGTGAAATTATTAATGGTAAAAATATGCTTAAAATACTAAATAATGGCGACTATGCTAGATCTAAGCCTGTCTGGTAAACCTTAGCAAAGTTAAAGGTGTGGGGATATTAGCAAAAGGTGGAGTGATGGAGTTTGTGGACAGGATATATCACGGGAGCAACTCTTGGGACGTTTTCTTCTGCCGGCTATCGTGGGAGCCCTTTAAGAAGCGTTGGTGCACTTAGCGACAGCCCTGGCCACTCTGCAGGCAGTAATGTAGTCTGTAGAGCTAGTATAGGTCTTGAATAGGTAGAGAACAGATGTAGGGTAGAAGCAGTGTCAGTTCTGTAGAATCACAGTATAGAGTTGGTAAAGGTTAGACATGTGCAGAACAAAAAAAATTGTTTTATTTCTTATTAGTTTGTTAAATTAAAAATTTCATGTAACTGCATTTCTTATGTTAAAATGATTTGTTTTTGATATTTTTTTTGATTACAATTTTTCATCTTTGTTTGGATCAAATTCGAATGGAATTAGATTTGAATATCCAAAAATGAGTTAGGTACTACTTGTTCATAGACTGTTTAAATATTTGTGATTTTATCACATAATATTTCAGAGCACAACTGTGCTGTCACGTGACCTCCAGCCACTCTCCTTCCCTATTCTGACGACTACAGTGGGAGGGCCTGAGATTCCCCTCTAACGTCAGCTGAAAGGAGAGGAGGAGCACGGCAGGAGGTAACGTGACAGCACAGCAACGCTCAGAAATAAGGAATTTAGCTGAAAAATGTTAAACAAACACATACACTGTGCAACATAGTTTTCCATGACAGAGGGGATTCCAGTAATTATACACAGTGACATTACAGCCACAGGATATAGCAGCAGGAGAGGAGGGGAAGGAAGGGGAGCAGATCAGTTCTCATATCACTGAATATTGAGCTGACAGGCAGGGAGGGAGGGGGAGAGGGAGAGACTACAGTTAGGACAGGGTTACAGTTCCTAGAAATTGTTTTCTATAGAATTTAGTAACCGCGGTATGATGTCGTGCTGTTTAAAGGTACCTTCAAGTGCACTTGGGAAACATGGAGTCACACAGAGTAGTGCTTCACCCAGAATTCAGATATTTTTCAGATATTTTAATAATGTGTCAGTCATACTGTATATACAGTACAAATGTACAAAAAGTAGAGAAGAGGGTTGTCTATGGTTTTAGGCCGGGTTCAGATATGTGTGGCCGCAGTTTGCAATCCAGGGTCCAGTGCGCTTCTGTTCACCGGTTCAGGTGCAATTTTTGCTTGAAATTTGCAGCTGAACCGTACCCAAAATTACCCTTTTCGAAACCGCACCACGGGCACACCAGACATGTGTGAACCGGCTCCATTAAGAGCCAATCACACTTGCATGTTATGCAAATTGGATACGGTAAAAACCGCATCCAATTCGCACATATGTGAACCCGGCCTAAACCAATAAGAATACAGGATAATTGTGTAATGGCTATATAACATGTTTGTCTAACAATTAGGTCATTATACTTGCAAGAAATCCCTGTGTGTTTGTCTGTGTCCATGTGGTAAGTATATCTAATGGGATTGGTTTCATATTTATTAATCAGCTGCTGCACCTGCAGGGCTCTAATGAGAGTGGCAGGGAACCAACAGCAGGAGAAGGACTCTAGGACCCAGCATCGCTACCAGCACTTATGGCAGGAGAAGGACTTTAGGACCCAACATCTTTTCCAGCAGGTCACATAGGCCTATATAAGGAAGTCTGCTAGTGGCTTTAGTTTCTGGTTGATATTCGGCTCCTCCAGTGTGTTATCTCTTTGATATTCCTGTTCCTATGTCTCCTGTTTCCGACCCGGCTTGTCCTTTACCTGTCTCCTGTTTTCTTCCTGTGTTCAACCCTGGCTATCCACCTGACCACATTTTCTCTGCAACCCTCCCGGCTCATGACCTAGGCTTTGTTCTGGCCACACTCCAGACTCAGCATTATCCGAATCCTGCAACACCTCACAGGCACCACCTGTCTGCTGATTTTATGCCAGCACACCAGCTATACTCTGAAACCTCCTGCATATAGTCAAGCAGGCGACACATGCTACTTTGGGCCTAACCTCTCCTGTTTGCACCCTCAGGTGGGCCTGGAACTTAGCCCCAAGGGAAGCCCTTTCTCTCCATTGGCCTCTAGCACCAGGTAAGTGATAGAGGGAAATTGCAGGGTCTTCACTTTCCTTTTGTGAGTATTTCACCAAAAATTTCATTTTTGTTGCAGGGTATGCCTGAAATCTTATTTGTATCTTAGTGAGGACATTTGGGAAAAACAGTGAGCCAATCACAAAAGCAGGAAATTATGTTTTTGGGGGGCGTTCTGTACACATTCTGTGTACAGAATACCCCCAGGTAGCCATATTGCATTTTACAGAAAATGAAAGAGCTGCAGATTGAAAAGGAACAGTCATTTTTAATAAAATTTTATTACAGTATGACTTGTGTGTCAATTATATAGATGCTATTATTATTTTTATTTTATTTGCCATTTTTTCCCCCACGAAAATGGAGTTACCCTTTAAGCAGTTATTATACTCTGATCTGGAATTTCATTAGGTGTACATTTGATCAGTGTTTCTCAGCTCCAGTCGTCAAGGCGCCCCAACAGGTTATGTTTTGAGGCTTTCCATTATTTTGCACAGGTGATTTAAACAGTTTCACTGCCTTAGTAATCGCCACAGCTGTTTCATCTGAGGGAAATCCTGAAAACATGACCTGTTGGGGCCCCTTGAGGACCGGAGTTGAGAAACACTGCATTAGATAACAAAAGTAATAGTCCTAAACAAAAGGTTACACATAATTACACTTGGCATAGTATGTACACTTAAATAACGGACCTACCTTTTGTATGGAAACCTTTTTAAAATGCCACAAGGCCAGCGACTGACACTTTAGTTCTATGTCTATAAATAGAAAGTATTTTTCCCCTTTAAAATAGAAAGCATGCTGTTCTAATCTATAACTCATAATTACAATCCAGCCGGCAGATTCAGTTTGTCAGGGCAGGTTATAATTGCAAATGCGTGATTAATTATTGAACGGGAGGCTTGTCATATTTGCACGGATTTATGGATCATCGATAAAAAGATGACAGAACAAAGCAAGGTGTATATTTATCAGGGCAAAACACGTTAGTAAGCCAAGCAAACAAATCACACACAGGTCACGTGGCTGATATCAAAAGATATTGTGTTTTCATACAGTACAGCACCATCACAAAGTGTAAGGGTTTTGGTAAATTTTATGTAATTGTATAAAACCTAAAGTGGGTGTAAACCCACTATAAAAAAAAAAAACTAACACCTGCAAGACAAAAGCATGATGAGATGGTATACTAGCTCATTATGTAATACTCACCTGGGATCGAAGCCCCCGCTGCAGTGCCCGACACAGCACCGGCCGGTGACATGTCGTCCCAGAGTTACTTCCGGGTATCGCGGCTCCGGCGCTGTAATTGGCCGGAGCCGCAATGACGTCACTCCCGCGCAGACACGGCATGACCCCCTTTAGAGACGGCATGATCGCTGTTTCTAAAGTGCGCATGCACCGTTGTCTACGGCTCATGTCTCTATTGTAAATATCTCCTAAACCGTGTAGGTTTAGAAGACATTTCTAGCATCTATAGTTAAGCCTTAATCTATGCTTACCTGTAGGTAAAGGTGGCTGTAGAGGGTGTACAACCACTTTAAAGCGTATATAAACCAAAGAATAAAAAAATGTATTGTAATGCAGAGTATCAGTCCTTAGATGGCTGCATTTTTTTTTTGCCTTTTTTTCCCTTTATTTTCACCTGGTGAGTGAGTGAATGAGAGACTTGTAAAGCGCAACACATGCAAACTGAATCGCCTCTGGGCGCTGTATCCATTTCATGGGTAAGGAACCCCTTGACCTCAGAAGAGATGGGTTTTAATCTTTCTCCGGAAGGCCAAGTGGTCCGACTCCAGTCGGATGATGGTTGGTAGTGCATTCCACAGACGGGGTCCTTGGACTGCAAATCTTCGATCTCCTTTGGACTTGTATCTGGCTTTGGGTATCTGGAGGAGGTTTTGATTGGTGGATCGCAGAATGCGATTGAGGTTATGGGCTTTTATTTTTTTTTGCATAGATATTGGGGGGCGTTGCCTTGAATACACTTATGTATTAGACAGAGTGCCTTGAAAGTGATTCTGTCTTTTACTGGCAACCAATGAAGGGATCTCAGTGAAGGTGAGATTGATTCTCATGGTTTTTTTCTGGTCACTAGTCGAGCGGCCGTATTTTGAACGACTTGCAGACGAGTGATTTGGTATTTGGGGAGTCCTAGATAGAGGGCATTTGCGTAGTCGAGTCTGGAATTGATGATTGTTCCCACCACGACTGCAATGTCCTCTTTCGGGATAAAGGGCGTGAGTCTGCGTAGTAGGCGCAGCAGATGGTGGGACCTGCTGACTACTGACCCTATTTGTGCATCCATTGTCATGTAGGTATCGAAAATGACTCCGAGACTTTTGACTTTGGTGCTAGGGGTGATAGTTTTACCCAGAATGGGTGGGGGAGTCCATGTTGACGCAGGGTGATTTTTCCGGTTAGCGTGAAACAGGAGAAGTTCTGTTTTCGACTTGTTGAGTTTAAGATAACTGTTTGTCATCCAGTTATCTATTAGAGTGAGGCATTTCTCTAGTCCAAGAGAATGATCCTTTTTGTTGCAGATGCGGAAATACAGTTGTGTGTCGTCTGCATAGGAGTGGTAAAGTAACTTCTGGTTACTGATGATTTCAAAGAGAGGGCGAAGATAGATATTAAACAATACGGGCGATAAGGGAGATCCCTGAGGGACTCCGCATGACACCGTACGTTTTTCAGAAGTGAAAGACCCCAGTTTTACTATTTGTGACCGGTTTTCCAAGAAGGAGGAGAACCAGGGTAAAACACCTTCAGCGACTCCGGCTACTTCAGCTAGCCTAGCCAGTAGTAGTCCGTGGTCTACAGTGTCAAAAGCCGCGCTTAGGTCCAGCAGTATCAGGAGACAAGATTCTCCTTCGTCTGCGGCCTCTAGAGCGTCATCCCATATTTTGAGCAGCGCCGTTTCTGTTCCGTGACCAGGACGGAAGCCTGATTGAAACGGATCGAGTAATTTATGGGTGTCTAAATGCAGTTGCAGCTGTTGTACAACTACTTTTTCCATTACCTTGTAGAAGACATTTAGAGCTGTTTTGGGCCTCCGGTTGTTTGGGTCTTTGGGGTCGAGGTTTTTTTTAGAATTGGTTTTATTGTACCTTGTTTCAGCAAGGTGGGCACCATGCCCTCCTTGAATGAGTGGTTTATGAGCTGCGTGATAGCTGGTGCCAGTATATCGGCACTTTCTTTCAGCAGTTTAGTGGGGATGATATCATTGGGTGCTGTGCTATTACGCAAAGTGCCGGTGATATTTTTAGTGGCATCAATGGAAATGGGTTTTTAGAGTGAATTTTGGTGATTGCGGCGGATTTATGTGGGTATTGGGTTTGTGATTTGGGGGGAGTTGGTGACGGTTCCATTTTGCTGAATACTTTCACAGATTTTTTAAATTTTATTAATGAAATAATCCGATAATTTGTTGCAAAATTCTTGTGAATCAGAATTGGGGGCCACTAAACAAGCACGATTCATAGTCATAGAGTGACCAGCTTGAAGAGTTCTCGGGGGCGGTTAAGGGCATTTGCGATGATGTTGGAGAAATTATTTTTTTTGGCTGTGAAGATTTCTTTGTGATATTTCTTTGTTATTATCTTGTAAATGGTGTGGGTTTTTATCTGAAGAGCACCTTTTCCACGCAGCTTCTGCTCTTCTACGCTCTTGCTTTAGCAACGTCAGCTGGTCATTAAACCAGCTGGAGTTGTTTTTCCGGATGCAAGTTTTGCGTTTTGGTTCTACTAAGTCAGCTGACTGTAGTAGCGCCTTGTTGATGGCGTCAAGTGTTTCTGTGGCTGTTTGTTTTTGTTGGGTTGTTTTTATTTTGTTCCCTAGTGTTGTTTTGAAGAGTTCCGAGTGGAGCTTCTTCTGAGATCTAGTCCAGTCACCGGTTTTGTCGTTTTTTTTGGACTGGCGTTTTTGGTGATTGTGAATTTGATGGCATGGTGATCGGTCCATGGTTGCGGCTCAATTCCCAGGACGTCAATTTCCAAATCTTGTTTGAAAATGAGATCGAGCGTATGGCCTGAGGCATGAGTGGGGCCTTGTATTAGTTGCTGCAGACCTAATCCTTCCAAATGGTCGATGCAGGCGTCGGCTACGGGGTCCAGCGAGGAGTTGGCCCAGAGGTTGAAATCCCCAAGCACCAAAAGGTGTTTGATGTTTAGGGTATATGTGGAGATGAATTCCGTCAATGACGTGAGAAGGTGCGTTTTTGGGCCTGGTGGTCTATAGCAAAGTAGCATATGGACCGTATCTTGGGGATTTGTTTGCAGCTGCAGAGTGAGGGTTTCCATGAATGGAAGCGAGTTTTGAAGGACTGGTTTGGTGATCGAGAGGTGAGTCTTGTGGATCACCGCCAGCCCCCCCCCTCTTTGCCCCACTCTGTTTTGCATTTGAATGCGATAATTTGCTGGCACCAATTCTGTTAGAATGGGGTTGCAGTCGGCTGTCAGCCAGCTTTCTGTGATGAAGAGGCAGTCTAGATCGTGTTGAAGGATGAAATCATAGATTTCTTGTCAGTGTTTTACGGCCGATCTTGTGTTGACCAAAGCGCATATTATGCGCTTGGGCTGGGGTACCTGCGCGTAGTTTTTGACTGTTGATCGTCGATTGATTCTCAACAGTCGCTCATTCCTTAGAGCTTTTTTGGTGACAACTGGGAGGCAAATGGTTTTAGTTCCCGGATGGTTTCTGCAGAGTATTTTAGGTAACCCATGGTCGCAGAAAAAACCGCAGGGAAGTAATGTTGATTGGGGGGGTCTTCTATGGTGATGGGCGGAAGACTGTCCAAGTGAGCCATCACTCGTTGAGTCTTCTCTCCCCGATTGGTCCAGAGGAAGGCGAAAAACCCCAGGCGACCGGGGAAAAAAATTCCTTCCTGACCCCTCAATGGGCGATCGGTGCAACCCTGGATCAATTGCCTAGGGGAGTGGGGTGTGGGGGGGGATATGTACCCCTGTGTTAAACTATGGGAGTCCTGGTTGTTTGTGCTGTGTCTGCAGCAGCCGAGAGCTGGGAGGACCCTGCCTGGCTGCACTATCCCTGGGGAGAGCCGACCCGTTTGAGAGCGTCCTGCTCTCACTATCCCTGGGGTGAGCAGACTAAGGTGAGAGCGTCTGCTGCACCGCTGAATTATATTCTATGTGCCAGTAACACACTTCCTGCCCTGATGGTTCCAATGCTCATTTTCCATGCAGTGATGCTTCCCTAGGACAGAACTACAGAACATCCCCATCCTCTTAACTGACCACTTACAAGATTTCTGGAAAACTAGATATAACAAAATCATTTCAATGGTATATTTCTGGAAAACCAGTTATAACAATATCATTTCAATGGTATATTTGACAGGCCAAAAGGTAATGAAAACAGAGAAGTTCACAGAACACAGAGGTTGATATAATTCACTGAACCTCGATGAAACTTCATCCTCAGCATCAATCCTCTGATACATGGCCTGGGGAAAAATGAAACATTTATTTGCCAATATTCAATGATGGCTTTCAAAAGTAGTATTGACATGTAATATCAAAGCTGTATGTATTTATGATAGAATGCACAGCCAAAGAATTGGTGCATTTAGTCCTTACCCCTTCCAAGATCACCACCCCCCAGCTTCTAAAGCCACGCAAGCAATTGTTTAATCGATAACATATTACGCACAGGGTAAAGCATGCTGTTTCACGGTAAATATTTATTTTGTGGCTCTACGTAGCATTTGGCAGTGGCTGAATCCAAACCGTTCAGTTCTTAGTCTCGCACAGCTGCTGATACGTGCGTTCGAAAAATGAAATTTGTGTGAGGAGCAAACAGAGAACTGAAAATACTGCAACATCTCCTGCTCCGGGCCGTCTGTCTGTTATAGAAATATGGGGCAGAGGAGTCACCAGCTGGGCCCAATGCACTACACATGGCCTGCAAGGCCGGAGCGGAGGCTGTTTTGGCTAAATATAAATACTAAGAGGGAAGAGGCTGAGTAATCGCAGACGGTTGACCTGTAACATGACGCATCTTAGGCTGGCCATACATTATATAATTTTCCTTTAAAGTTACCAAAACTGTATAATATGAGGTCAAACCCAAACACTTTTAATTTGTATGCAAGCAGGCAGGTCCTTCTACTACATAGTTGAATGTACATCATAGGCGTGTGCACAGGGTGTGCCAGGTGTGCCCAGGCACAACCTAATCACCCTGTTCTGCACAGATTCCCCATACTGCCCTTCCACCCCTTCCTCCCACAGTGCTTCCGGCTTCCCTCTTCTCCTTTTCCACTGGTTATTGCTGCGGAAATGTTTCAGGATAAGTGGGGGGAAGCGGCCGGTAAATATGTAATTTACCGGCCCCTTCCCTTTCTGAATGAACATTGTGAGTTATCAGAAATATGTATTTCAGCTTGGGGGTGCACACCCTAATGCAATAGGCTGCACACACCTATGATGTACATCTAAAGGAAATTGAATAAAGAAAATTGTATAATGTATAATGTATAATGCTTTAGTATCATTCTCTGCCAACGGATAGATAGATAGATAGATAGATAGATAGATAGATAGATAGATAGATAGATAGATAGATAGATAGATAGATAGATAGATAGATAGATAGATACCAACTCCAAATATTTGACAGCTCACAGTATTGGTTTGTCTCTCCAGTGTGAGTCATTCAGCTATGGGTGTAATCTGATTTCCCTTGGTCTCATTCAGCACAGTATCTATTTAAAAAAAAAATCTCATAAAGACAATTGTTTTTGCTTAGATCTTCCCATCTGCTGTCTTTAACCCTTCTGTTGGCGGAGACATTTTTATTTATTTTTTTGACTACGTGTTTAAAAAATCTTTTTAGGCCTGAAGATAACATAAAACCCCCAAACATTATATATTTTCTCAAAGCAGACACCCTAGAGAATAAAATAGAGGTAGTTTCAATTTGTCATGTATCTTGATATTACCGCAAAGGTCTAGGAAATGCAAAATTTCTGTAAAAAAAAAAAACTAAAGGGAATTTTATGGGCAAACAAACGCTATAAAGACCTCAAATTTTTGGTAAAATATAAAAGATGAGGTTGCACCGAGTAAATAGATACCCAATATGGCAAACCTTAAATTTGTGTGCGCCCCTAAATTGGCGACAAACGTCAGTACCCTATATTGTCTATAGGTAATGTTTAAAAGTCCCCTATGGATCATCAGGTTAGTGTTATGGAGGGGGTTTTGTGCTAGAATTTTTAGTCTCAGTCTGGCAAGCATGGCAGTATGTAACATGTGTATCGCAATCAATGTTTTCACGTGTAAATGCCCCTAAGGCGTGCGTTTAGGTTTGTACGTGTGTATATGTGGGGGGGCTCAAATATTAATTTTGGGGGAGTTTATGTGATTGAGTGTAACTTTATTTTTTGGCAAAAAAAAGTAGGTTTGGGGGGGAGGAACTTGACTGGCCTGCAGAGTCCTGACCTCAACCCAATAGAACACCTTTGGGATGAATTAGAGTGGAAATTGCTAGCCAGGCTTTCTCGTCCACATCAGTACCTGACTTCACAAATGCGCTTCTGGAAGAATGGTCAAACATTCCCATAGACACACTCCTAAACCTTGTGGACAGTCTTCCCAGTAAAGTTGAAGCTGTTATAGCTACAAAGGGTGTGCCAACTCAGTCTCACCCACAGAGGGCCAGATCCTCAAATGAATTACGCCGGCGTATCTATGAATATGCCGCGTAATTTCAAAGTTCCCCCGTCGTATCTCTGTTTTGTATCCACAAAACAAGATACGATGGAATCTGGGCTCGATCCGACAGGCGTACGTCTTAGTACGCCGTCGGATCGTAGGTGCATATTTACGCTGGCCGCTAGGTGGCGTTTCCGTCGAATTCTGCGTCGAGTATGCAAATTAGCTAGATATGGCGATCCATGAACGTACGTCCGGCCAGCACATTTTTTTACATCGTTTGCGTTCGGCTTTTTCCGGCATATAGTTACCCCTGCAATATGAGGTGTATCCTATGTTAAAGCGGTAGTTCACCCCCCCCCGACACATTTTACCATCGAGACAGGCATTGTAGCGCGAGCTACAGTATGCCTGTCCCGATTTTTTTAACCCCGTACTCACCTTGTAGTCGTCCATCGTAGATTTCGGCTCCCGCGGGGAATGGGCGTGCCTATGGAGAGCGAGGATGATTGACGGCCGGCCCTGGCACGTCACTCTCCCCGAAGACAGCCGGAGTAGGTCTCGGCTCTTCACGGCGCCTGCGCACAGGCTATGCGCACGCGTCGTGAAGACCAAGCCTATTTCGGCTATTTCCGGAGAAGCGTGACGCGCCAGAGCCGGCCGTCAATCATCCTCCGTCTCCATAGGCACGCCCATTCCCCGGTATCTTCGATGGACGACTACAAGGTGAGTACGGGGGTAAAAAATTCGTGACAGGCATACTGTAGCTCGCGCTACAATGCCTGATTTTAAGGTAAAAGAAAAAAAAAAAAAAATTTCCCGTCGATAGGGTGAACCCCCGCTTTAAGTATGGCCAGGGCCAAATTAAGAACATCATGGGCCTGGTGCTGAGGATTTTGGTGGGGCCTTTTAGGCTGCATTCACACCTCCGCGACAAGTAACGCTGCGTACGCGGCGTATTTTGCCGCGAATAGTGTAACTTTTTTTTTACAAATCCTTCCTATTGCTTTGTATGGCCGAACGCCAATGCCGCCTGAAAAAAAGGGTCCGGGACTTTTTTACATGTCGCAGGTGTACGGCGTCTATAAGATGTGAACCATCTCATAGACAGCAATGGGAATTCTCCCCTCCAGCGGCACGAGCGGCCGGCGTCGGGCGTTTTGTCGCGGAGGTGTGAATGGGGTGTAATAAATAATAAATAAATGCGTGGGAATGACATGAACGCAGCCCAGCCAAGGCAAGTGACCAAAGGCACAGAACCCAGAAGGAAGACCGGGTGAAGATGGAAGTGTCCAGGCCCCGCCTGATTCATCGCAGCACTGGAGGGCTCAGTCTGAAAATTGAAGTGTACACTAATGTGCTAATATGCTGTGCATACTTGTACGTTGTGGCATAACCTACCCCAGGGTCTCTAAAAAGTAGTAATGTCAGGAAAGTTTACTACCGCTTTATTATCACAGGATCCCAGGAGCCTCTCATGGGGCCCCTACTGACCGGGTGGACGGTGGCCCTTGGGCAGTGCCTAAGTGCACAGTTGCCAACATTTAAAAAATATTTTCAGGGCCACTTTTTTATATAAGTGCTATATTTAGAGTAGCTGAGATCCCCGATGTTCCTCTATACATCATAGTAGTAATCACAAAATTAAAGGAGTACTAATAATGGGGCAGAACAAATATGAGAACTGAGATTTCCTTTAGTTGAACTAACACAAGTGTGTCCATTCTAGAGCTGGTAACATTGAGGATATTCAGTATAATTTTAAAGAACTGTTTTTGTGGGTAAGCGACATAGGGGAGGAGTATGGACGGTATATAAGTGGTAAGTATGTGCAGGTGAGGGAGAGGAATCTGGAGGGTCTAACAGTGGGCACTATGTACAGGAGAGGAGTACAAAGGGTACGGAAAAAAGCACTATGTACAGGAGAGGAGTGTGAAGGGTATGACAATGGGCAGTATGTACAGGAAGAGTGAGGGGGTATGACAGAGGGTAGTACGTACCAGAGAGAAGTGTGGAGGGTATGATGGGGCAGTATGTACAGGAGAGGAATGTAGACGGTATGATAGTGGGCTCTATGTATAGGAGAGGAGTGTGGAGGGTATGACAGTGGGCACTATGTATAGGAGAGGAGTGTGGAGGGTATGACAGTGAGCAGTATGTACAGGAGAGGAGTGTGGAGGGTGCGACAGTGGGCACTAAGTACAGGAGAGAAGTGTATGACAGCAGGCACTATGTACAAGAGAGGAGTGTGAAGGGTATGACAGTGAGCGCTATTTGTATAGGAGGGGAGTGTGGAGGGTATGACAGTGGGCACTATGTACAGGAGAGGAGTGTGTAGGGTATGACAGTGGGTACTATGTATAGGAGAGAAGTGTGGAGAGTATGACAGTGGGCACTATGTACAGGAGAGAAGTGTGGAGAGTATGACAGTGAGCACTATGTACAGGAGTGGAAGGATATTTAGGGACTGAGTAGTGGTTAAGCGGTTCATACATGGATTGAAATTACGCCAATTATGCAGAGACCAGCCATAGTCAATCTATGTATGGGCTAGCTGGTTTTACACAAGTCATACGCCACGATCGTTAGAACGAGAACAATAATTCTAGTACTAGACCTCCTCTGTAACTCTAAACATGTAACCTAAAAAAATGTAAAGCATCGCTTAGGATACCAAAAAGAATTGTGCTAACTTAACAAACTAACTGTTTTTTTAATGAATGAAACATTTTTTTCCAAAAAAACATGTTTGAAAAATTGCTGCGCAAATACCGTGCTAGAGCTGCACAATTAATCGTTAAAAAAATCGTGATCTCGATTCAACCCCCCTGACGATCTTCAATGCAGAGTTTGCTGATTCTTTCATATAACAAGTGGAGAGACTTTCAGCTGTCAAAAGAAAATATCTGGGCAGTCTGCCATGTTTTTAACAGGAAACGATGTAACTGACACTTCCTTCTTAGATCAAAGGGATACACTTCTGTGTGTAAAGAACAAATCTGGGCAGTCTGCGAAGTTTGTAAACAAAATGAAACATTGTAACTAACTAACATTGTAACTAAATTTAACCACTTAAAGTCCAACACTTGTTTCTTAAGTTAGAAAGTAAGGCCCCTTTCAGACTGGGGCGGGAGCTGCGGTGGCGGTATAACGCCGCTAAAAATAGTGGCGCTATACCGCCGGAATTGCCGCGGGTATCAGCCGCTAGCGGTGCGGTATTAACCCCCGATAAAGAGTTAATATCGCCCGCAATGCGCCTCTATAGAGGCGCATTGCGGGCGGTATTGCCGCGGTTCCCATTGTTTTCAATGGGAAGGAGCGGTGAAGGAGCGGTATACATGCCGCTCCTCTCACCGCTCCAAAAATGCTGCTGACAGGAGATTTTTTTGTCTCCCGCCATCGCCTCGGGCTTTCACATTGAGTCTGCAGTGCAGGATTTTTTCAGGCGGGATAGCAGCGCTATTTTTAGCGCTTTACCGCCTGAAAAACTCCTCAATGTGAAAGGGGCCTAATATTATTTGCTAGAAAATTACTTGGAACTGCCAAACATTATATATATTTTAGCAGAGACTCTAGGGAATACAATGGCTATTGCTGCAATATGTTATGTCACACTGCATTTTCCCACTTCAATGAATAATAAAAACCATAAAAACAAAACAGTGAAGTTAGCCCATTTTTTTTTTTTTTTTTATGTGAAAGATGATGTTACGCCGCAACAATCGTGAGAGAATCGTGCAAAAAAATTGCAATTCTCATTTTAGCCAGAATCGTGCAGCTCTGTACCCTGCAACATAAAAAGTTGCAAAGACCACCATAAAGTAATTTTCTAGCAAAAAACAAATGATGATTTTTACATGTAGTAGAGAAGTGTCAGAATTGGCCTGGGTGGCAAGGGGTTAATTACCATGAGTAATATACAAATAATTATTATAAGCCCTGTGATCCTATCAGTCTGCTGTAGTGTGTCAGCTTGTATTTATATTGGCCGCTCTGAATGTAGCTTCTGACAGGCTGTGCAAGCAGGCCCGTATCTCCGGAACCATAAATGATAGCCGTCCCATATTTTAACCAGTTGTGGGGTAGCTCTTCCCATGCCTACCCCCAAATGTGGGGTTTCTGTGACCTCTGGTCATCGAGCTACAACCCCCCAAATTCGAAAAAAAAATGTTTTTTTTTTTTTTTTGGGCAAATGGGCCTATCTTGAGAAAGGGGCCTGGAGCTGCAGCTCCATCAGCCCCATTGTTAATCCGGCCCTGAGTATGGCCGTCGTTCCCGCGTCGAATTTTGAAAATGTTACGTTGTTTGCGTAAGTCGTTCGCGAATAGGGATTTGCGTAGAATGACGTCACCGTCGTAAGCATTGGCTTGTTCCGGTTTAATTTTGAGCATGCCATTGGGATACCCCCACGGACGGCGCATGCGCCATTAAAAAAAAACGTCATTTACGTCGGGAGAATTACGCTACGCCGTTGTAACTTTAGAGGCAAATGCTTTGTGAATACAGCATTTGCCTCTCAAAGTTGCGGCGGCGTAGCGTTACTAGGATACGCTACGCCTGCATAAAAATACGATCGGCTACGTGGGTTTGGCCCAGAGTCTGTGAAGAATATCAGAAAGTGTTTAGTACTTACCTACAAATAAATGATCAGTTTTGGGTGGCCTCACCCTTTTAATACTCAGGCACAGACAGAATAAAAAATGACAGTATACGTTGCAGCTGCTTCAGGACTTTTTTTTCCTTGATAATTTTTTCACTTCTTCCTGTGAAAACACCTTCACAGAAAAATAAAACCTAAAAGTGAAAATTAAAATGATGACTCTATAAAGACCTTTGTGGTACACACAAAATTAAAAATAATAGCAGGGAACAATAAAGGGAGGATCAGTGCATCCAAGCGAACTTTGATGTCCCTCGTTATCTGAATGATCAGAGAATCTCCTCTATTATCTCCTTCTCCAACCTGTGACTGAAGGAATAAAAATGTCTAATTACTCGCAATCTATTTGCAGCAAATCATAAAAAGCCTTTGGTCTTTGCCAGCACTGAAAAACATCGAAATTAGATTAAAACCTCTGTTGTATTGTCGTAATCAGAGTGATCGTTTTAAAGCATTTTTGTAAGCCAATTACTGACTGCCCTACTTTATGGAATTTACAGTCCAAGCATGGAATGAAATAGCCCATTTTCTTTTTCTTTTGAGTATTAAAGTAAACCTCTACTTTCGTTGAAAAGAAAAATTACTTACATTGCAAGTAACCCCTTCACCCTTGCAACACTAGTTGACCAAAACAATGTGAAAAAAAGTCTTCTTTTTTGTTGTAACATTTTGCAAATTAGTAATTTTTCTTCTTTACTGATGTACGCTGATAACCTGCATTTGTTTACATTTTGTGATCAGCTGTGATTAGACACAGCTAATCACATGATTACAGAGCCTACGTCATCGGCTCCTTACCGGGATCGGTGATCCAAGGAACACAGCACACCACAAATCACCATGCTGTGCGCCCTCCGCGGGTACACATGAGCGTCAAGAATCGGTGGACTTCATATGACGTCCTCCCAGAACAAGTGTAGTCCTGCCCATCATTATACAATACAGTGGGTGGGAAGCAGTTAAAGGATAAGTTCATCTTTTTTTTTCAGGGTGTAACATGTTACTGTTCAGTCCCCACACCCATATCCCCATTGTAACAGCGAGCTCCACCTGCCTGGCCACTAGTGTTGCTCACGAATATTCGTATTGCGAATATTCGGCTCGAATATGGCATATTTGAGTATTCGCGATATATTTCGAATTTCGCAATGAATATTCGCAATTCCGAATATTCGCATTTTTTCAATTTTATTTTTAAAACAGATCACATCCTATCGACGTCTAAAAGCATTGCTGGTATGATTAGAGACCCTGGGCCGAGTAGCTAAGCTGAGGCGATCCTTTTATGTTGCCGAATATAACAAAAAAAAAAATTGCGAATTTTCGCTAATGCGAATGCGAAAATGATTGCGAATTTTCGATAACTGTGGTAGGAGAACTCTGATTGTCTCTGATGCAAAAGGGGGGGGGGCTTTGTGTATGTTTCTGTTATGAATATTTGTATGTTTGATATTATTTTTTTTTGTAAGAAGGAAAAAATTGCGCATACCTTAAAAAAAGGGGAGAATACAGCAGCAACTCAAAAATGTTATACAACATAAATTAATACAAGACAGAAAATGGAGTCGCTCTACAAGAATAAAAAATATGTCTAGTGACAAGACATGTGGGCAAATTATAAAATAAGCAAGCGCAAATAACTTGTGAAATACACAGTGAAACAAATATATAAAGAAATATAGTCCCAATAATAGAAAAATAATCTTTCATAAAAATGTCTTTGATATGTGAAGTGAAAAAAAGTCCAAAGCATGCAGCATGAACGTGTGTTTGATTGACAAACGGCTGTGACAGATGGATAGAGTAAAGAATCACCACCAATGCAAAACACTTTTTATTTTCTATTGTAAAATATCAAGAATATTCTGAGCCAATCAGAGTGCTCCTTCCGCATTTGCCGAATATTCGCAATTATTTTGTATTGTAAAATATCACGAATATTCTGAGCCAATCAGAGTGCTCCTACCGCAGTTATCGAAAATTCGCAATTATTTTCGCATTCGCAATAGCAAAAATTCGCAATTATTTCATTTCGATAAAATATCACGAATATTCGAATTTAGCGAATATATCTCGAATATTCGACTATATATTCGAGATATATCGCGAAATCGAATATGGCGTATTCTGCTCAACACTACTGGCCACATCGTTCACTCACAGAGTTCTGTGAATTTGAAAACTACAAGAACTGACAGTCTTTGCAGCTGTCGGCTTGGAGCTCTCAATGAACTACCATGGTGCTGTTGAGTGCTCTGGCAGTCCATTGATTCTTTCTGTAATTGCAAGACTGCTTGCCCGTACGGGCAGATAGCTTACTTGAGACCTGCATGGCACCCATGATCTTCTGATTGGGGGTGCAACCCTTTCCATGTTTCTACCAAAAAAATAGTAAATGCAAATTTTTTACCTTATTTAAAGTCTTTTAAAAAATGTGCAACAGTTTTTTTTTATAAAAAGTCAAAACTCATACCCTACTGTGGTCTAGATTTTTCCTGTCCCTTTCCCACATCCTATATACTATAAATAGAGGAATATATAACCACAGAAATGTCCCAAATTGCAGATAGAAGGCTCATTCGAACATTGTAGTTAGCATTTACTGGATCTCGAAGCATATAAATCCTCTTGATTGACATGCTTCTCTACCTTGAGGCCAGGTCAAGAGAAAAGGTGAAAAAGCCCATGCTGCTGCAGCAGACAGTTCTCCCATCATAGATTTGATCAGTCTGGAGAAGTATCTGCTACATATAAGTAAACCCAAAATATATTTTTCAGCATGTTCATCTCACTGTATACAGTTTACCTAAAACATTTTTTTGTGGATCTGTTGTGAAGTTTCTAACCTGGAGTGTAAGGGGTTAAGGTTCTGAAGCTAGGGTCCTTCCTTAACTATTACATATGGTTGTAAGGGGTTAAGGGTTTCAGAGTGAATATTTTTCACTCATTCTAGTAGAATTCTAAATGGCCTTGCACACACAGAGGCAGATCCACAAAAGTATTACGCCGGCGTATCTCTTGATACGCCGCGTAATTTCAAATTTTGCGCGTCGTATCTTTGTCTTGTATCCTCAAAACAAGATACGACGGCATCTTGGCTAGATCAGACAGGCGTACGTCTTAGTACGCCGTCGGATCTAAGCTGCAATTTTTCGGCGCCCGCTAGGTGGCGTTTCCGTTGAATTCCGCCTTGAGTATGCAAATTAGCTAGTTACGGCGATCCACGAACGTACGTCCGGCCGGCCCAATTTTTTTTACGTCGTTTGCGTTCGGCTTTTTCCGGTGTATAGTTAAAGCTACTGTTATGAGGCGTACTCAATGTTAAGTATGGCCGTCCTTGAAATTTTTACGTTGTTTGCGTAAGTCGTTCACGAATAGGGATTTGCGTAGAATGATGTCACCGTCGGAAGCATTGGCTTGTTCCAGGTTAATTTCGAGCATGCGCACTGGGATACCCCCACGGACGGCGCATGCGCAGTTAAAAAAAATGTTGTTTACGTCGGGTCACGACGTATTTACATAAAACACGCCCCCATTACATCTATTTGAATTCCTCGCCCTTACGCCGCCAAAGATACACTACGTCGCCGTAACTTACGGCGTGGATTCTTTGTGGATTAAAAAAAAAAGGAAGTTACGGTGGCGTAGTGTATCTTAGATACGCTACGCCCGGCGCATAAATGCGCCGCTGTACAAGGATCTGCCCCGTAATCTCTTGTATTTTTATGTCTGAGAAAAACATTATACACGCAAAATTCTTTAGTAATTGCTGGAGATGTATCTTTCTTCTTGTTATTTTCACAGGTGTTGTTTTTATATAGTCTGTGAGAAATTCCTTATTAATTGCTAGAACTGAATTATATATTTTTATCTATAGCTTCTCTATCTTGTACTTTCCTCCTCTTTCCAATTATATTAGACAGCTGTTGTTTTTACTTACTAAGCTTTTTTAATGAATAAGAAGTACACATAGTCTGTATTAACCAATCACATATTGCTAACATAATATTTCTTTCTTCTTGCCCAAAATGAATGTATTACGGCCCCTCCCTTTTTGTAATGCATATATTGTCTTTGTATTATCAATAAAGTCAGAGAATGATTTCAGATACATCATGTCTGTGTCCTATTATTCCTGTACTGAAGTGTCTCTCAAAGGGTGGCCACCCCGAACAAACACACTGAGGCCTCGTACACACAACCGAACATGTCTGCTGAAACTGGTCCGTCGGACCAGTTTCAGCAGACATGTTCGGTCGCGTGAAGGGCCGACCGGACAATTTTCCGGCCGACCGGACAGGTTTCCAGCGGACAACTGTTTCTTAGCATGCTAAGAAACATGTCCGCTGGAAGCCTGTCCGCCGGACTTGTCCGATGGTCAGTACGACTCATCGGACATGTCCGCTGGCCCGAGGACCCGCGCATCGCGTTGAAGTGATTTGACGCATGCGTGGAAGCATTGAACTTCAGGGTTCGCGCACATCGCCGCGTCATCGTCGCCGTCACGTTGCCGCGTCGTCACCGCGTATTTGGTCTGATGGTGTGTACAGCCATCAGACCAAATGATCCCAGCGGACATGTCCGATGAAAACGGTCCGCGGACCATTTTCATCGGACATGTTGGGTCGTCTGTACGAGGCCTGAAACTGCCTAAAGTCAATCAGCGCCAGTCTGCACCCCTACATGGAGTAATAGCACTTCCTGTTTTTGGCTGAAAACACTAAGCCACTACTTTGCAATTAGTAGCAGTGTTGTCAGCTACCAATTGAAAGCTCTCTTTTAATTGGCCATTGAGCTTCCTACCAGGTCTGCAGAAATATTTGTCCACTGGAGCAAATATGATGAATGGAGTAGACTTCAATGATGTGGTCATCTCTAGCACCCATACCCTTTTATCTTAGGTCTTTCGCTAATGCACCAGTCCATCCCCAGAGATCTGCACGATACAGAAGAAGGTTCAGGGGACATATAAAATCCATTAGCAATCTTTGCACGCAAGGGGAACAATGAGTACAAGTTTTCTTTAAATTTAGAATAAAGTGACATGTTTCCTTTAAGCGGATTGTAAAAGCACCTGAGAGCTCCATATAATGACATTGACTTGTGCTGGATGTTGATAGAATATCGAGGAAAAATGCAGCTTATAAATAAATAAACACCAAATAAAATGTGAAGGAATTTTATGCCCATAATTAGTCTTTTAATTGGCGTGTTAGCGAGTGGGTAAGGAGAGGTGACTGAGGAGTGAGGAGCTGTCAATCCAGAGGTAGAATTTAAAGGTAAGTAATAAGTAGTCAGATTATTATGGAGTTGGAATTAATTGAATGTGATAAGCGCTGAGCTGCTAAACTGCAATCATAATGGACTTGTTCTAACTTCAGCATTCAGAGAGGAGAGCTGGCACCCTGAATACAGAGGAAGACAGAGGGTTTTTTTTAGAAAATAAAGGAACTTGGATTTGTTGTTCTGTAATGTTCAGTTCAGCATTGCTATATTAAAAGAGAATTCATATACTGTGTGTTTTCTCAGAGAGACATCAAGAATCCAAAGAGCATTTTTTGTTTTTTAAAGTGGAGCTAGCATCCATTATATTGTATCATTTTAAGTGCACTGCCCCAACAATGCCTTAAAGGAGTTGTAAAGAATTTTTTTATTTTTTTTTGCTGAAATGACTGTTTACAGGGTATAGGAAGTAACAAACAACTCCCAGCCAATCTGCTACCAACCAAATTATCCTGTCTAACAGTTTGCGTTAAAAACAGGGGTTTAGTTTGCACACATTTGCATATACATGAATGAGCTGCTCCAAGGCACCCCGATATTTCTGCAGTCCTAACTCTTGTAAATATATGAGAACCTCCATAGTAGAAGCACATGCATTATAATGGATAGATGGAGGGCAGATGAGCCTGGAGGTAGCCCACCCCTCCTTAACCAGACTCTTTACCACATGATCAGCCATGTCCAATCACAGCTGATCATGTTGTAAACAGGAAAAGCCAGTAATCGGCTTTTCCTCACTCGCGTCTGTCAGATGCGAGTAGAGGAGAGCCGATCGGCTGCTCCTCTGACAGGGGGAGTTTGTGCTGATCGATTATCAGTGCAGCCCCCCTGAGGATGCCCACACTGGACCACCAGGGATGCCACTAGACCCCCAGGGATGCCCACCACAGATATGCCACCCTAGACCACCAGGGATGCAAATCAGAACTAAATAATGGATGCCAATCAGTGCCCACAATGGATGCCAATCAGTGTCCATAATGGGCATCACTGATTGACAGGCATTATTGTTTGGCACTGATTGGCATCCATTAGTAAAACACATTACAGTCAATCAGTGCCCACCCATGCCCATCCATGCCACCTATCAGTGCCCATCTATGCCGCCTATCCGTGCCCAGCCATGCTGCATATCCATGCCCATCCATGCCGCCTATCAGTGCCCATCCGTGCCGCCTATCGGTGCTCATCCGTGCTGCATATCAGTGCCACCTATCAGTGCCCATCAGTGCCGCATATTAGTGCCCATCATCAGTGCCCATCAATGCCACCTCATCTGTGCCCATCAGTGCAGTACCATCAGTGCCCATCAGTGAAGTAGAAAACGTACTTATTTACAATGTTTTGTAACTGAAACAAAAAAAAACAACAAAAAATCCCCATACCCTTTAGATCAGGGTCCCCATTAGAGTCCTCATCAGAGTGCTCCTTTCATCAGGGTCCCCATCAGAGTGCTCTTTACATCATGGTCCCTATCAGAGTCGCCCTTACATCAGTGCCTCATCAAAGTCCCCTGTACATTAGAGTCCACCTTTAAATTGGTGGGAGGGTTGAATCGCAGACCATAGGCAGCCTCTGGTGACCTTAATCCTCAATCTGTGTATATTAAGCATATGCCAATTGCCCTAGCTGCGGGCAGGATAAAATCTTGTAGAGGGTCAGATGTGGTCCACAGGCTGTAGTTTGGAAACCCGTGCTCTAAACAAAACAACATTTTTGAAGTTAACTTATTTCTTTCGATAACCAACAAAGAAAAGTATATTTTCTTAACTTTCTTGAATTTGTATTAATTTGGATATAACAATGTTTCTTTTCTCTCTTATGTAATGCACAAATTTTCCTCGTGAATGTTGAACGAGCAGTCTCCCCCTGTTGTTTTCTCCTTCTGGTACCAGCTACATCTTTTTTGAAAAGGAATAATGCATCGACCTTTCACTGAGAAGAACACAACAAGCAATCAGCCCTTGCTGAACTTTGCTCCTGTCTCTCCTTGCCGTGTGTGTTTTTCAATAATGGCTCATTCTCTATTCTCTGTAATTTCCATGTTATGTATAAAGTTAAAAGAGAATAAAACAGAAGATAGGAGCGCTGGGGACCGGAAACCTGGAGATATAAGAGGAGAAGGAGGCAGGAGGAGGCCACGGACAGGGAGGCACGCCCTCCCTTCTTCTATAAAGGCTTGATTCTATTTGAAAATACAACATCAAAGGACAAAGTCTTATACTGCGAAACACTTCTCCAAGAATAGACTCTTAATTAAAAAACAAGCCAAATGGATGATGTCTTCAGATGAAGATCGTCAAACTCACACCAAGTTCAGTGAATGTTAAAGAAAACTTAGGTAATTGATCTGATGCATACGTGCAGCATAAGCCAAATATTTGGTGGTTTATGTTTTCTAAAATGACCTATCAATTCGATCTGATACCTCCCATAACTTTCTACTATTGCCAGAAAAATTAGGCATCTCTAGATACATGGCATCAGTATTCAGTTTACCAAATTCCTCTTTCATCTGCTTCTGTAATCAGCTGAATGCCTCTTCAAGATCCTAAAGTGAAATTGCAGACACCTTATTGGAAGGATATAGCAACCTTGGCAATGTTATTTGACTTGCTGTGTTGGGAGTTCTACCTATGGGGAGAAGCTTGCACTGCTAAAGGGGCTAGATCTAAATCCTCTGTGAAGAATTGTATTACTTGCTGTAGTAGGTTATGAAAGGGCTAGAACCACTATCAGAGTTTTGTTGCTTTCTGTGCCCCATTGAGAAATCTTTGCTTCCTGTTGTGTCACTGGGATAGAAAGTTGTGGCAAATCTCCCTGACAAGGACACAGCCAGCTAAAAACTTAAAAAGAACTAAAGCATTCTGGTATTCTACTTTAATGATTGCCAGCGGTTGTTTTATTTTTACGAACATCCACCTACAAAATTTATACCGGTACAAGATTTTTATGTTCACCTTGACATAACATTAGACTGCCCATGAAGATCTTACTGCCTAATTTATAACAGTGAGAGCTAATAAATCAGTAACATTTTAATAATTATGTTAGGTTTTAATACTTAATGCTTAACTCCAGGCACAAAAATGGAAAGTGCTATGCACAGTATGTGTGTTGTCTGATCGGGAATGTCATGAACAAGTGCTAGTCATGACAGTTTTTTCCAAAGAAAAGGTCATATTTTATACCTCGAAACAGTTTCTCATGAGCTGATCTTATATAGGGACTGGTCACCTACCGGCCCATATGTAGCTATCTCCTGGCCACACAGATGCTATTATATTAAAGCTAAGTAAAGCAGGAACAAAGATTGTCTCTGGACAGCCGCACTCTGAACAAATTGTAGCCTTTTATTAAAAGAAGGACAGCACTACAAGTCACAGGAAAATAAAACCTGACTCTGACGCTTTTTGCACTGAAACTAGTGCTTAGTCATAGATATGACTAAGCACTAGTTTCAGTGCGAAACGCGTCAACAGTCAGGTTTTATTTTGCTGTGACTTGTAGTGCTGTCCTTCTTTTAATAAAAGGCTACAATTTGTTCAGAGTGCGGCAGTCCAGAGAAAATCTTTGTTCCTGCTTTGCTAAGTGCATTGCCTGCACCTGAGTTGTCTGCAACGGAGGATATTCATCTGGGTTCCCACCTGGAGAGGTTATTCCCTTTCCCATTAAAGCTAAGTACCAGGGGAATGTTAATATATCAATAAAATGCCTATACAATTCCAATTTAAAGCTGAATTCCTGTAGCAAAATTTCCATTCAAGTATGTTTTTCCAAATGCATTTACAAACTCAGATATCCATTTAAAAGTGTAGCACACACCCTAAGGAGCCACAATTAGATTGGGATCCCCAACCTGCACAGCCAGACACACTGAAATTCTAGTCACTCCAGAGTCAGAGAACAGTCTGTGACTGTGTTTTTTTGTGTTTTAATGAAGTATATGAACTTGGATAGGGATGTGAGATTATGGGATGCCCACTTGGCTTTAAACAAACTTCAGGGACAACTCTTCCTATATACAGCTCATATTCTTCCTCCAGCACACACACTTGCTTGCAGAACCCAGCTATGTCACCCTGTAGTAATTTTGTAGCAAAGGCTACCAATAGAAGACACAGAGATATGACACTCCCAGATATGTTAAATGGTGAAACCACTGATGGAGATTGCAGTATAAAAACACAATGGTGGTAGGAGACTTGGGCTGTTGAGTTTGACAGAGAGATTAAGTATAACACCTCTTCCCTTGCAGGACACCTTCCTTTATGACTTTTTGTGTTACCCTGTTAAGGTCGCTTTAAGGATGTGCACTGTAGGAATACTTTTTGATGAAAGCCACTACTTAGATATTTGACAGTGAAACTGTTTTTTTTTTTTTACCACACAGAAAATGCAAGCTCTGCAGATTCACATTTCAGAAACCTGTCCTCCGTGCATCACACAGAATGTTCCATCACTCTAAAATGAAGAGACTAATTATTCCCTTTTAAGATCTTGCATGAAATATCTTACTGTATCGATTTCACCTGATGAACAGACCTCAGGAGAAGCCTACAAGAGAACATAACATGCACAATCAACATCGTCTATGCGGAGTAGCAATTAGAGGGGGTTGATCAGGGCAAAGCGCTTTAGGCGTGAACGATCGCAGAGGGAGCCAAGGTGCACAAAAGTCACTGAGTATGTGCAGCCTGGAGCTTACCAATAAGCAATTTACACCACGAGTCTTAACACAAAATGTTTACATGTACACCATTTCCAGCTCCATTTCATTTTATGAATACATTTATTGTGCAGCAATTTACTGCTGTAAAATCAATGACCCCCCTTGAGCACTATGTACGTTGTATAATAGCTTACAGTATAGGGAATACCATATGCATGTCAAAGTTGTTCGATTAAAATGGGTTTTTATTTAAATTTGGATATTTTGTGTTTAGGGTCAGTCCAGCTAAAAGTAATAATTCAAGTAGATCTAAATCCTAGCTGGGTGACATTTGGATTACAAAAGAATTGTATATTATAGACAACTGCTTTTTTCCATAAAATAACAAGTTCAATTTCTAAATACATTTTTCCATCTCAGGCCTTGTACACACGGCCAGACATGTCCGATGAAAACGGTCTGTACACACCATCAGACCAAAATCCACGCGGACAGAGAACGCAGTGACGTATACGACACAGACGTTCTCTGACGCGGAAGTTCAATGCTTCCACGCATGCGTCGAATCAATTCGACGCATACGCGGGATTTCGGGCCGCTGGTTATACGTCATAACCAGCGGACATGTCCGATGAGTCATACTGACCATCGGACATGTCCGACAGACATGGTTCCAGCGGACAAGTTTCTTAGCATGCTAAGAAACTTTTGTCTGCTGGAAACCTGTCCGCTAGCCCAGGAATCCGGTCCGGTAGGCCCTACACACGGTCGGACATGTCCGCGGAAACTGGTCCGTGGACCAGTTTCAGCAGACATGTTCGGTCGTGTGTACGAGGCCTCAGTTTTAGCCGCACATGTTTCCTCTGGACCGACTTCCTGATGATGGGCCATGCCTATGTGATGTGTTTTATAATCTCTTGCAAACTTGATTAATGCTGGACAACGCCAGGTCATCAACAAGATATGAGGGTCCTTGGGCCCAATGGATGTCTAGGGGGTCCAGCTACCTTCATATTCTTGCAGTAAGGCGGGGGATAGCGAATATGGTCAAAGCTGTGTAACTACCTGCCTTTTTGCTGATAGGGGGTGTGCTGGCAGGGGATTTTTACTCTGGGTGGGTTGCTGGGCAAAGGTTGCTTGCGAAATATTGAAATTGAGACTTGTGGGGAGGTGACCTCTACATTCTGTATGCTGGGGGTGCATAAGTCAGGGTATGCAACATCCAGGACAGGACACAAAATTCAGAAGGTCAGTTTTTGTAAACAGACTGGCAGAGAGATACTGGGTGATGTCATTGACCAAATATGGTCAATGATGTCACCCAGCATCTCCGGTTGGCCACTGTTTGTAAAGAGGATGGTCAAGGATCCTGAGTAATGTCATTGACCATATTTGGTCAATGATGTCACCAAGCATCCCTGGCTGGTTTGTTGGCATACACCCGCCGCAGGAGATCTGTCATTTGTGATGGGAGAAACGGTGGGTGAACATAATCAGGTGGGTGGTGGGTCATCATGTCAATGTGAGTAGCTAGCTAGTACTAGCATGGTGGCGCCATTAGTGTCAGAAATGTGATAGTGTTAAAACGAAATGACAGATCCTCGGCTGGTTTATATATTCTAGCTGAAGCTAGCTACTGCTATAATGCTAACGTTAAAATATTCTAACAATCTCATGGAACCAATCTATCAATAAACAGCCACGACGTGACAGACCAGGACACAAGACTATATAAAAAGAAGCAAATATAAAAATGGATTTCTGCAATCAGAAACGTTTTTATGCTCCCTGCTGATTGGAGAGCTTTATCTCTGACTCAGCAGGGAGCAGGTTGGACCTCTGCAAGGAGATGACTGCTTCTACAAGGTCCTTATCTGCAGCCTGATGGCAGGGGAAGACGTTGTTGTTTTAAACTTGAAGTTGGGCTTCAAACTGAACTTTCAAGTGGTCTTTACATGTAGAAGTAGCATTTAGTTTTAAATACAATTCCTAATTAGGAAATTTGAATATACTGTTTGCACCTCAGTGATTTAATAGTTGGAATTCCGTCAGTACTCTTAGCTGAACTGTAACTCTAATGTTATATCTGTTTTTTGGGTCCTGTATTTGGTCCTATTTACTGTCAGGCCATGTGAAATGTTGTGCTGCTTCTCTGTGCTGTTAGTCTCAATAAGAAGTGCACTTAGCCTTGGGAAAGAAAAGTGCATAGCCCCTATGGAAGCTAATTGTGATTCATCCTGGCCTCTAGCTAATCCAGTTTTTTTTTTTTTTTTTTGTACAAGAAGCCATTAATATGTAATAGGATCAGAGGTAAAACATTATTCAGGGCTGTCATATCTGTCAAAGACGGGAAAATTAAACTGACAGGTTGTTTATAAAACAATTTGTGTTTAGCTCTTCACTTCTGTTTTTACCACTTCGATATCTGGGGTGGCTGCAGAGGTTTGGGACCTTAGGACCTGTCACAAACTATAAATGAACATCTCCTGAAAAATACCTTGGATGAGCACCTGTCATTGGAATCAGTCCATTGACACAAAGCCACAATGTGACAGACTGGGGCAAAGAAAAATGTTTAAAGCTGAACTAAAGTATTTTTTTATTGCAAACCTTCTAAAATGGAAACTTAAAAATTGTGCGTGCACGCATTGTTACAGATCTGTGCTACCTTTTGCTCCCTCCATATTTAATGGTGTCCATATTTCATCTTGCAGTCTATTCCATTTATTCTCTTTAGCATTAATTGTAGGTGATAAAGACCGTGTTGCATATAGAAAATGCAAAGCAATCAGACTTTGTATATACTTTCAAGGGTATGATACAGACAGACAATAGAAATATTAAATATTAATGCTTTAATCAGCAAACGGCAAAAATATTCATAAAAAAAAACATGTATGCAAGTTCGCCATCCAAAGTTATTGTTCTTATGGCCTTAAGACCAATTTGTAAAGGTCGACGCGTTTCGCAGGAATATCTGCTTCATCAGGACCTCGGTTCTCAACATAAAAGTGCTTTAAGTAAGCTCATAAGGGAATGGTTGGTGGTAAAAGTCTGCTGGGCCCGTGGCAAGAAATCAATTCCAAAAATGCTCCACACAAAAAAGCAATTTTATATATTTATATGCCATTGCAACCCTGGTAGTTCTGCCACTGGCACAGGCTTAAGGGTGCAGTGATTGCGATTTGGTTGCCAGAGGTTACAGTATATCATAACCGCTTCAGAACCTTCAGGGTCCTGCTGCAATAAAACCTTTAAAAAGGAAGATTTGGATACTTTTTTTTCCAATGTTTAAAACAGTAAAACATTTCTGTTTCTGGTGAGGGATGTGATTAGTGGCAGTGCTGGGAGTTTGATGGGATAAGTGGCAGTGTTGTGGGGGTGTAATTAGTGGCAGTGCAGGGGGTGTGATCAGTGGCAGTGCTGGGGAAGGGATAATGTGTGGTAGTGGTGGGGAGGAGGGGGGGATGGAATGAGTGGCAGTGCTGGAATCAAGATATAGTGTTCAGCCACAACATTATCTTGAATTAAATGATAAATTGTGGGGGAGCTAAGGTTAGTTTGTGATAAAGGGGAGCCAGGGGCGGAAGAAGAGCAGAATCAGCCGGCAGTTGTGGATTGTACGGGTTGGGCTGCACATCGGTGCCATGTTCAGTGATTGGGGATAGTGCCATCAGAGCTACTTACACCGATCACCCGGGAAAAGTCTGTGTGTACAGATCATATCACCCCCCAGGACTGGAGGAGGAGGCCGGCTACCTTACATCCCCCAATACTACCTTCTGCCTGGGAGTAATAATACCACATTGGATTTATGTCCGAGACCATCCTAACTGGGAAACTCTCTACACCGGACACTGACACACACATCGGCCATTGCTGCTGAATCAATGGTTATATGGAGGAGAGGAGGATAAGAAGATAAATCTCTCGAATAGGGTTGCCACCTTTTCATTAAGCCAAACCTGAACACTTTAGCGGTGCACGGTAATTTTTATTTTTTTTGCAGTATACCCTATATGATTAGGATTGTAAAAGACTTTGGACACCTTTTGGGTACCCCAAAAAGAGCAGTAATGCTGTGCTGTGATGAACGGTGTGTTTGGCCAAAAGGTTAGTTTGTCCCCCAGTATAATCCCCCCAAGTCAGTCTGTTTGCCAGTCCACCCCCCCCCCCCAGACTGGCCTGGGGGGGATGTACTGGGGACAGACTGACCTGGGAAAGATTATACTGGGGGACAGACTGACCTGGGGGTTTATACTGGGGGACAGACTGACCTGGGGGGATTATACTGGGGGACAGACTGGCCTGGGGGTATGTAGTGGGGACAGACTGACCTGGGAAAGATTATACTGGGGGGACAGACTGACCTGTGGGATTATACTGGGGGACAGACTGACCTGGGGGATTATAATGGGGGACAGACTGACCTGGGGGATTATACTGGGGGACAGACTGACCTGGGGGATTATACTGGGGGACAGACTAACCTGGGGGGATTATACTGGGGGACAGAATGACACTGGGGGGATGTACTGGGACAGACTGACCTGGGAAAGATTATACTGGGGGACAGACTGTTGAGGGAGGCCCGAAACGGAAAAAGACAAAGGAACAAGTAGTGAAGGGCCGGGCATGAGAAGGTGGAAAGGAGAGTCAACAAAAGGGTTAAGTTGGTGAAAATGGAAGGGGAGGATTCAGGAGTAAAGTGCTGGATGGGGGGGGAGGAGCTGTACAAAAGGTGGAGGCGGTATTTCCGGGAACATTTCAGTTGGTGAGGGAGACCGAAGGAAGCAGTTTTAACACCCACCCTCCCTGTTGTTTGTCTTTGTGTGTTTTTGTTTGTTTTCTTTTATTTCAGGTTCAATGGATTTCGGGTCGTCATAACAGCGGTGTAACAGTGGTGTCTTTGGTCTTTGATGGTGGCAGAAAACAGATGTGATGGAAGTGGTGGGGGGCTCATCGTGGTAAGGGTTCCTCTGGGGTATTCCAGTGGAACGGTGTCTGCTGGAATACGGTATTGGTTGCACTGCGGAAAAGGGGTCGTCTCCGCAGTGTGGTGGTGGAAAATGTGAAGTTTGGGGTGCCGTCAAAGACCAGCAGGCTGTGTGTTTAAAAGTGTCGTTACAAAGGTTATTTGGAAATTATTAAAATATTTTGTTTAAAAAAAAGGCTGCTATGGCCATTTATACTCCAAACTCTTGTCTGGTCTTATCATTGGATGGTGGTATGGTGGTATGGTAATGTGAGTGTGGGGTTTAAGGGGTGGTAAGAAAATTGGACTACACTGGTCATGGAAATTTTATTATATGGATTCATGTGGACATTTTATTCTAGGGTGTGTGTTTTATAGATTGTTATCTGTCTCCCTGTGTCTGATTCAATCGAGGAACAGCACACTTGGGTTGAATCGGGACCAGCGGTAAAACCGTCAGTATGAAAACCTTCTCATGGGATTGGAGACATGTTCTCCGTGTGTGTGGGCATTTGACGGTTTGTAGGTATCAAGTGCAATGCGCTGGGCTTCTTGCCTTCAAATGGCTACGCACATTATTGAAGCGCCGTCCACATAACGAGAGAAACATATTAAATCTCTCTTGTGGCTATGCTATTCCTCTTGGATACATATCCGCTTTTATAAGAGGACATTAATATCTGCCTTGTTGGTATACTCGTACTGTATATATTGGCAACAGCAGTAGCAATTAACCCGCAGATCTTCTCAAGCCTGTAAGAACAAGTAGAATGACCCTATTAGATACTGGTTACTATGAGCAGTATTGAATGGGCTCCATGCTGACCTTGATGGTGGATGTGCATGCATGTGGCTGGTCTGGGAGGGGGCAGTGTACATGCCTCAAGTGGATGGGGCATGTGCACTGTTCCCCCTCCCCCCACTCCTATGGATGCCCTCCCCTTTCCTTTGATGTAATTTCCTGTGATGTCATTTTATGCCCATAAGTGCCACCTCAACAATGCCCACCAGTTCAGCCTATCAGTGCTCATTAGTGCCGCCTCATCAGCACACATCAGTGAAGGAGAAAATGTACCTAATTACAAAATTTACTGACAGAAACTAAAAATAAAAAACCCAGCAGTGATTAAATACCACCAGCGTCAGCGCTGAAAGCTGAAAAATTGCCTGGGCAGAAAGGGTGTAAGTGCCCTGTAGGCACGTTTTTAAAGAGGTCATGGTTCTCTGATGAGTAGGATCAACTTATTGAGCACATCGGGTGTATGTTTGGATATATACGATGGTATACACACAGGATGTCACATTGAAGACAGCATTGAAGATATTTCTTTACAATATTTTGTAAAGGTTTTTTTTATTTGTCTTTTGAATGAATATATGAACTTTTTCAAGGACATTATATTGAGCTTATAATTTAGCACCTTTCAGTTATAATGTGTGGGGTTTGAATTGTTTAGGAATATTAGTACAGCTAATATTTTAGTACAATTAGTACACTTTTGAACTTTTTATGGTATTAAAGGTGGTGGCCGGATTGGTTGAAAGTGGCCCCACCCAATTGACACTTTATCACAAACACATCTGTTATTAACATTAGCGCCCCCCACAATTTATTTCACTCAAGGTAGTCCATTTCACACTACTAAGGGGGGTAGCATTTTTACATTTCTCACTATTTAATTTGCAGGGTATTCTTTCTTTTTTTAGCAACTTTGGCCCGGATTCACAAAACACTTACGCCGACGTATCTACAGATACGCCGCGTAAGTGTAAATGTGCGCCATCGTATCTATGCACCGTACCCATAGAACTATATACGCCTGAAAATAGGCTTCCTCCGACCGATGTAACTTTCCTATGCCGGCGTATCTTGGGCGCATATTTACGCTGGCCGCAAGGGGCGCTCCCATTGATTTACGTGTCGAATATGCAAATGACTAAGATACGCCGATTCACGAACGTACTTGCACCCGTCGCAGTACTCTACGCCGTTTACGTAAAGCGTACGTCCGGCGTAAAGTTATTCCACATATTGGAGGTGCATCCCATGCAAAAGGTATGGACGACGGAACAGCCGTCGTATTTTACGTCGTTTACGTAGTACTACGTGAATAGGGCTGGGCGTAGGTTACGTTCAGTGAATCGACGTATCTTAGGTGTTCGTTCCGACGTGATTCTGAGCATGCGCACTGGGAAGCGTCCACGGGACTGCACATGCGCCGTTTGTTCGGCCCATCATTTGCATGGGGTCACAGTTCATTTAAATGGATCACGCCCACCTTCCACCTACTTTGAATTAGGCGGGCTTACGCCGACGATTTTACGTTACGCCGGCGCAACGTTGGGAGCATTTGCATTGTGAATTGGGTGCTTGCCTCTCTGCTTTACGTCGGCGTAGCGCATATGAGATGCGCTACGCCCGCCTAAAAATGCGCCGATCTACCTGAATCCGGGCCATTATCTTTCCACAAGCGCAGATTTTTTATTTTTTTTAAATTATGATATATAGTGCTTTCACAAATACATTTATTTCAATTAGCATTTTCACCTACATTAAAGCTTTTCTGCTTTCTCTTCCCCTTCCAACTTGTGGATTTTTTCTTTTTCTTGAGGGGCGGTTTTGGGTACTTGGTTTTGACAGGTACCTGCTCTCACTTCTGCCCTAATCGCCTAGGACAGGGGTCTCCAAACTTTCTAAACAAAGAGATAGCTTGCTGTCCTCAGACTTAAGAGAAGGCTGGACTGTGGCCATTGGGAGTAGAAACGGTCCAGATGTTGGTGGGAAAAAACAATGCCCCATCTTTGCTGTCCGTGGGAGGAATAGCCCCCATTGTTGGTGTCAGTGGGAGGAATAGTGTTGCATCATTGGTGTCATTGGAAGGAATTGTGCCCCAAAATTGGCGTCATTGGGCAGATTTATGCCCCATCGTTGGTCATATTGGGAGGAAATCTGCCCCAAAATTGGTGTCAGTGGGGGGAACTACGCTACATTGTTGGCATCACTGGATAAAAATAGGACCCCAAGGGCCAGATAAAAGAAAGCAAAGGGCTGCATCTGGCCCCCAGGTCGCAGTTTGGCAGACCACTGGCCTAGGGGAACTAAGCAGAAGTTTATGCCCCCCTCTGCCTGAAGCCTTTTGGGACATGTCACAGGTCCCAGAAGGGGAAGCCAGCTGTGAAGCCACCATGATTCACAGTCAACATAACTGTGCAGGCACCCGAAGACCGGTGAAGAACTGGCCCGGGGGAGGACAGTACTTGATCCCTGGACAGTTAAATATCCTTTTATTAAAAGTCAGCAGCTACAGTATTTGTAGTTACTGACTTTTTATTTAATTTTTGGGGGGAGGGGACTGAAGAACTGCTTTAATATTTTCAGTACATTTTGTATCTTAGGCAAAAATGGCACAGGAATACTATTAAATTCATTCAAGCTTGTTTCCACCTGAAAGGACAGTCATGCTTTGGAATATCACTTTTCATTTTTTATGGTCCGATGACTTTGAAGAAATACTTTAAATCCAGTAGCAGCATGCCCAGAGGCTCCGCTTTTCGAAAATATGTTTCCCATATAGACAATACTGCTATCCTACTCCAGGAGCTAACACATGCAAGGCCAGCTCCCGAATCCTCCGAGCTGTCATCAGCGGGTAGGCCCAGCGCACAAATCATCGCTCCGTCTGTTTGCTGAAGGAGATAAAATGCGCTTGAGACTAGAAGAATACATGCAAACAACAGGTGAAATTTGAACAAGTGATTGCATTATAATAAACAAATCAACAAGCCCATTTAGGTAAAGTATTATTATTCTTTCTTTCATAAAAACAAAAGTTTTAATTTAACCCCTGCTGCAGCAGAGCAAACATTAAGGGTACAATGATCATGTATAATGTAAGGTTGCTGTCGGCCTTCCTGCCTCTCATACTATCTGGTTGGGTGATGGGTCCCTATTTTTACTGTACTGTGCTTGCAGTTTCTTGAGGTATAGTGTACTGCAGGCCCGGACTGGCCATAGGGCAGACCGGGCATTTCCCCGGTGGGCCGAGGCCGCCAGCTCTATGGCCTGTTCATGATCAGGCCGCACAGCGGGAGGTAAGTGGCGCCCGCGGGCTGGACAGGGTTAACACAGGTCGCGGTCGTGCCTGTGTCATCTTCGGCTCTGGCGCAGCTACGTTAGTGGCTGATTGGCTGAGCTGTGTGTCTCTCTCACACACCGCTTGGCTGTTCAGACGCTGCTCCTCCTCTTCCTGCCTCTTTACTCTACACTGTCTGCCGCGCCCACACACCCTGTGTCTGCCCCGCCCACACACCCTTTGCCTGCCCCACACACACATCCCCACATTAAGATTTAACACAAGATTAAAAGCTGCAGGCAGCCTGCTCTTGAGCCTCCATCCTGGGGTGAGTAAGCTCACCCTCTCCCACCTCCTAGTGTATATATAAAACTAATTTAAGGGGTGCTTTGCGGACTCTGATGTAATGGGGGTCTGTGCGCACTCTGATGTAATGAGGTCTGTGTGGACTTTGATGTAAGGAAGCAGGGGGCGGGAGTAGCTGGAGATCTGCACAGTGACCAGAGAGTAAAAGCAGGGGCATGATTGCAGGGACACTGTGATATAAAGGGGACTGCACTGTAATCATTACAGTGCAGTCCCCTTTATATTTAAATCACAGTGTCCCTGCACATTACAGCATGGAGAACCAACATGCCCTACGTTATATCCAAATAATACGCCAAGCTCATCTCTTTACGCACACACAGTCACAAAGGCACGAAAATTCTTGTTGGGCAGTGTATTAGTACTCGAACTAACACACTTAGACCAAATTTTAATGGTTCAAAGAATGTCAGGCAAAATGGTCGGCCCTCACGTATGTTCACTTCATCAAATCTGGCCCTCTTTGAAAAAAGTTTGGACACCGTTGCCTTAAATGCAGCATCGCTGGTGAGAATTACTCAGTTACTACGCTATCTACAGCCTAGCCTTATTCATTGTATTTCTGTATCTTTCATATATTGATTATATGTATCTGTATTTGTTTTACTGTTTTGTTAATAACGCTTAAAAATTACACTTTTTGCAGAATATGAGGGTTTATCTGCATGTAGATCCACACACAGGGAAACATGTAGTGGTATGGGGTAAAAGGTGTAGCGCTAAAATATGGTAGTAATAAAAGTTCATGTATAAAATTCAATGGTGTGAAGATGCCAGAAAGTTCATAATAAGATAAGATAAAAGGTAAGAAGCTGTCACCAACAGCCGATAAAACTGACCCTACCCAGAAATGTATAGGGTATAAGCAATGAGTAAATCAAGGCAGTATCCACGGCTCCTCCTAAACATGTAGTGGTGACAGAACAGCCCCTATATGACCAAATGTTTGTGAACACCTATCACATCCAATGTATATGAGCTTGTGGGGAGGTGCAGCGTGGTGCGATGGCAGTAAACACACTGTGCCCCACTAAAAGGAACAGAACTTGTTTTAATGCAGAATACAGTCATTCACAACAAACCCAGCGGAAAGTCACCTGACCTGGAACGCTCACAGCATGTAACAGCAATGTGTAGAAGAGCAGGTCTTAGATGTGAAGACAGCATCTGTCTTGAGGGGTGGAATGTGACCTAGCCATTACAAACCCAAGTGGGGAGACTCCAGAAGGATAGCACGTCCCTATCTTTTCTCTACTCATCTGGAACCTCTCCCTGCCGCTAATCACTATCCCCAGATGGTCATTCCAAAAGGTCAGTTTATACGCATATGAAGGAACTGCACCATTTACAAAGATTATGAAGAACAGAACAATGTCTTAGTTCAAAGATTTATGGACAAGGAAAATCCCTATGCAAATCTACTGGAAGTGAGACATTCAGTAGGACGAATGAATAGGAATACACCTTGTGAAACCAAAGTGAAGCAAACTATGCCTATTATGTTACATTCATCACAGGTTTTATTAAACAATATAAACATCTGCAAAAAAAGTATAAAGAAATATTGGCCAATTTTACAAAAACATCCTATTGTAAACAAAATTATACCTAGCAGGCCTAAATTTATTTATCGTAAAGCTCCAGGTCTGAAAAATAAATTTGTCAAAAACATACCTGACCCCTCCAAATAACAGCATATTCAACCTAGAAGTTTTTTTTTTAGATGTGACAGATATGGTCCTTGAAAGAGCACTAAAACGAATGTACCTGCGGGTACCAATATGTGGGAAGGATTTCCAGAACATTAACCAAACGTGTCAGTAAGCACATAACTAATATACGCAAAGGATTTCCTAAACACAGTAGGCCAGATTCAGAAAGAGATGCGACGGCGTATCTCCTGATACGCCGTCGTATCTCTGAGTGCGCTCGGTCGTATCTATGCGACTGATTCATAGAATCAGTTACGCATAGATATCCCTAAGATCCGACAGGTGTAAGTGTCTTACACCGTCGGATCTTAGGCTGCATATTTATGCTGGCCGCTAGGTGGCGCTTCCGTTTGTTTATGCAAGGAATATGCAAATGACTATTTACGTCGATTCAGAAACGAACGACCGCCCGGCGCATTTTTTTTACGACGTTTGCGTTCGGCTTTTTCCGGCGTAAAGTTACCCCTGCTATATGAGGGGTATGTGCGGCGTATCCTATGTTAAGTATGGCCGTCGTTCCCGTGCCGAGTTTTGAATTTTTTACGTCGTTTGCGTAAGTCTTTCGCGAATACGGCTGGACGGAATTTACGTTCACGTAGAAACCAATGACGTTTTGCGGTGGATTTTCGAGCATGCGCACTGGGATGTTTTCACGAACGGCACATGCGCCGTTCAAAAAATACGTAAAATACGCGGGGTCAAACCAAATTTAAATAAAACACACCCCCAACATCCCCATTTGAATTACGCGGCCTTATGCCCCAACACATACGTTACGCCGCCGTAAATAAGGGCGCAAGTTCTTTCTGAATACAGAACTTGAGCCCAAAGTTACAGCGGCGTAACATATCTAAGATACGTTACGCCGGCCGGACAGATACGCTCAGGTATCTGAATCTGGCCCAGTGTGTTAGATTACTTTAGGTTAGGTCACAATAATAATCCAGCAAAACTATCCTTTTATGCCATTGAGACTATTAATAGACATTGGAGAGGTGCTAATATGATAAAACAAATATCCCAAAATGAAACAAAGTGGATATTTTAACTTCAAACTTTAACTTAGGGTTGAATATTGATTTAGGTCATAATTGTTTTATCACAGATTATCAACCATTATTTTTAGTTAAACATAATTAGTCATGTGGTAATTAATCAACTTAGATTATTCAATTATTTATTCATCATATTTAATTTATGTTAATTTTATTAATTCTGTAGTCCAGTGAGGTTTGGGAGATTTCTATTTATTATCAGAGGATTATTCAAATTAGAAAGCACTGGATAGGTTTCGCTGATATGTGTATATTACTTTTGTTCATTTAATACATTTACTCATGTAGCATCCGGGAGTTTAGGCAGGGATGCTCCCCACAAATTTACTTGCCAGGAGTAGTTATCCTGGTTGATTGTTAGAGATCTATTGATTTCTCCCTAAGTTTGGCCTTATTGCTAATTTTTTTTTCTACCACTAGGTGGCCGTGTACTTGGTGGTAATAGATATGAGAAGGGCAACTCAAGGTCAGGTACTGTAATGGGTATAAGGGTATATTTGACGTAGCGATGCTGTAATGCCTCGGCTGTGTGTTGCTTTAGGTACACAGCTTAACATCAAGTATAAACCAAGTCCCAATGAAAGACGCGCTGGTTGTTGAACTGATGCAATCTTTACTGAGATATAATGAACAGGAATGTGTACAATAGTATGATGATATGGGATGAGATGTGATGTGATAGTGGTAAAACTGTGAAACAAACATAGAAAACAAATGTAAGCATGGCTATTTAAGCAACATACATTATACATAGCTAATACAAAAGATAGGCCTAACATGTGCTTTGCCTACTACACTGAAACACACATTATCTATCTGCAATGTCTAGCATCCCTCTACACAAGCTGAACTAGCAAAACCCCTTTACTCACAGGCTTTGGTGTTCGTCAGGTTTGCAAATTGTGATAGCTTTAAGATGTCTTGTGGATCTGGTCACTACAGTAGCTAGAGCTGGAATGAAACAGGAAATGTCCCAGCAAGCCTTAGACATACAGAGAAGACCCGCCTCTAGGCATCAAGAAAATGGAGGGTCTTAAAGAAACAGACACTGCAGAGTGCCAAGCATGTAATATACATTGCAAAGGCAGCACACTCCCCACCTGGCATACCTTCTGTTATGCCACTAACCTTTGGATAGAAGTAAAACTACTTCGGAAATTGGCCTAGCATACACCTTGGGAATGCCCTGTCTAACAATTCTAACTTCAACCTTTCTAACTCTAGCATCACTACTAGGATCAGTCCCCACAATGAGTCCAATAGGCCATTCGTTCCTGTGGGCCTGAGTGTCTTTTAATAAGACAATGTCTCCAACTTGTAAGTTGGGTTTGTCATCTTGCCATTTCTTGCGTGGCTGGAGTGTCACCAGGTATTCCTGTCTCCACCTCTTCCAGAAAATGTCCGCAAGACTTTGAACTTGTCTCCATTGCTTGGTGTACAAGTCCTTGAGGTCAAAGTCTCCTGAGGGAGCTGTCACTGGTTCCATCTTCTGGGTCAGCAGCATTGCGGGTGTCAAGACTGACGGCATCTCCGGATCTGTAGACACTGGAACCAAAGGTCTGGCGTTCATAATGGCCACGACTTCAGCCATTAGTGTAGTCAAAGCTTCATGAGTGAGGCGAGTAGACCCAACCTTCAGGAGCATGGCATCCAGAATACGACGAGCTACTCCAATCATCCTCTCCCAGGCTCCTCCCATATGCGATGCGTGTGGAGGATTAAAAGTCCAAGTGCATCCTTGATCTTGAAGATAGGAACCTGTTTCAGAGTCTGTAGAGATGATCTTCAACTCCTTGCAGGCCCCAATAAAGTTTGTGCCACGGTCTGAACGAATCAATTTCGCTGGTCCTCTGATAGAGAAGAATCTTCTCAAGGCATTGATGAAACTTGAAGTGGATAAAGATTCAATCACTTCAATATGAACTGCTCTAGTACTCAGGCAAGAGAACAGAACAGCCCAACGTTTACTTTCGGCACTGCCTCCTCTGGTCTTGCGAGAAGAGATGTTCCATGGTCCAAAAACGTCTAGACCTACGTGAGTGAACGGAGGATCTGAAGCAAGTCTGTCTGCAGGTAAGTTTGACATCTTCTGAACCTCAAGTTTCCCTCTAATCTTCTTACAGGTAACGCATTTGCTGATCACGCTGGAGACTAGTCTCTTACCTCCTATGATCCACAATCCTGCTGACCGTACTGCTCCTTCAGTGAAGTGTCGTCCTTGATGTGCAACTTGCTCATGATAGTGTCTTACCAGAAGAAGAGCGATGTGATGATTCTTAGGTATGATGAAGGGATGTCTCTCTTGGATAGTCATATCCGCTGCCAACAAACGACCTCCAATTCTTAGTACTCCGTTTTCGTCGAGGATAGGGTTCAACTTCTTGAGCGAACTGAGTCGAGAAATCTCTTCCTTTTTCAGAAGGCTTTGAATTTCTTCTTTAAAGACTTCCTGCTGGATGCATTTGATGATCGCGACCTTAGCTTGTTCAAGATGGTCGTTGCTACGCTGATCAGTATTAGTAGCTCTGCAGGAGTATCTAGCTAGACAGATAAGTTTTCCGATTGCACGGGTTAAAGACTTCCAACTGGAAAACCTTTCAAATCTATGGGCGCCCAGACTGTCTCTGGTAACTAAAGTCTTACAAACTGCAACTTGAGGTCTTACCTCTTTGTCTTGATCTGGTTCTATGAGCTGAAAGGTCTCTACCTGAGTAGTCTCTTTGGTTTCTGGCTTACCAAGAAACGATGGACCTACGAACCAGTTAGTTTGCTTGAGTACAGCGGCTGACACCAATCTTGTCCCATGATCAGCTGGGTTCTTGTCTGTGCTGATGTGATGCCACTGATCTGGACTTGTAGACTTTCTGATACGTGTCACTCTGTTGGTCACGTATGTGTAAAATCTTTTTGAAGCGTTGTGAATATATCCTAACACAATCTTGCTGTCTGTATAAAAGTTCACTGCATGGATCTCAATGTCCAGTTCAGTCGTAATCATGTCTGCCATCTCTACCGCTAAGACAGCAGCACAAAGTTCTAGACGTGGGACAGTGTGAGCAGGTCTGGGAGCTAGTTTAGATTTTCCCATGATGAACCCAACATGGCTTTGTCCCTCAGTGTCTATTACCCTAAGGTAAGTTACAGCTGCAATAGCCATAGTGGAAGCGTCAGAGAATACGCATAATTCTCTCCTCTTTGTAGCAGACAAGGAAACAAATACGTACGGTCTTGGAATGTTGAGTTGTTCAAGCTCTAACAATGAGTCTTTCCACAACTTCCACTGCATTTGCTTCTCTTCAGGAAGAAGTACGTCCCAGTCAATTTGTTCTTGCTCAGTAGTGATCTGTCTCAAAAGAGCTTTCCCTTGCATGATGATGGGTGCTACGAATCCCAGGGGGTCATAAAGACTGTTGACTGTAGATAGGACGCCTCTTTTTGTGAATGGTTTCTCTTCTCTGGAGACCCTGAAGGTGAAACTGTCAGTCTTTAGGTCCCAACTAAGCCCAAGACTTCTTTGCAAGGGTGGTGATTCTGTTCCTAGATCTAAGTCTTTGAGGTCTTTAGCACGGTCTTCCATTGGAAATGCTTCCATGACTCTGTAGCTGTTGGAAGCTACCTTGTTTAATCTTATGTTGGATTCTGCCAACATTTCTTTTGTACTTTTCAGGACGTTAATAGCTTCTTCGTTGCTGGAGAAAGAAGCAAGTCCATCGTCCACGTAGAAGTTCTTCATGACGAACTGTTTGGCTTCTTGACCATGTCTTTCACCTTGCTGTGCTGCTCGTTTCAGATTGTAGATAGCTACAGCTGGGGAAGGGCTGTTTCCAAACACATGTACCTTCATCCTGTACGCTGTGATGTCTTTGTTAAAGTCGTTGTCTGCATACCACAGGAACCTTAAGTAGTCTCTGTGATCTTCTCGAACGAAGAAACAGTAGAACATCTGTTGTACATCTGCTGTTACTGCTACGAGTTCTTTTCTGAACCTGATGAGTACTCCAAGGAGTGTGTTGTTCAGGTCAGGTCCGCTGAGAAGGACGTCATTTAATGAGATGCCTTCGTGCTTCGCACTAGAGTCAAATACTACACGTATCTGACCTGGTTTCTGAGGATGATACACCCCAAATATTGGTAAGTACCAGTGTTCTTGGTTCTCTTGTAGTGGTGGTGCCCTTTCTGCCTGCTTGTTGTCAAAAATCTTTTGCATGAAGGCTTGGAAGTGTTTCTTCATATTTGGCTTTCTTTGTAGAGTGCGCTGCAACAAACTGAAGCGTTTCTCTGCTTGTACCCTGTTGTCAGGAAGGCGATGGCGTGGTGACCGGAAGGGTAGAGGGGCTACCCAGCTGCCTGACTTGTCTCTGTAGACTTCTCTGTCCATGATCTCAAGGAAGAGGGTATCTTCCACCGAGGGTGCTGGCTTGTCGTCGTCTCGTGTTCTTTCAAACACCTTACAACCCAGTTCATCTGCATTTCCAGTTGAGGCTAAGTCTTCCATGCACCTCTGTATACTTCGATGATGTTTTGGGTTATCTAATCTCTCTTTAATGTGTAGACTGTTGGTACATGGGCAAAGACAAGATGTACGACCATTCTGCAACAGATGTGTTCTGTAGACATTTACCTTTGCTGGTTTGTGCAGTCCGTCTAGACATACTTCTCCAACGATGACCCATCCGAGATCAAGGCGTTGTGCAAATGGTGCATTGTGTGGCCCATTGTACTGTTCTCTGACTTTGTGCACGCTGAGAATATCTCTCCCGAGTAGAAGGGTGATTGCAGCATCTGGATCTAGTGCTGGTATTTGGTCTGCTATTCGCACCAGATGTGGGTGATGACGAGCAACTTCAGGTGTGGGAATCTCTGACCTGTCGTCTGGTATCTCATCACATTCTATGAGGGTAGGAAGAGTCACCTTTGTCTTTCCATCTAATGACTCGATGATGTAGTTATTTGCTCTTCTCCCTATTGTCTCTACAACTCCAGAACAAGTCTTCAAGGTGTATGGAGTTGGACTTCCTTTGTCACCGAAGAGGTCAAAGAATTCTGTTTTTGCCAGAGATCTGTTACTCTGTTCATCCAAGACTGTGTACATTTTGATTGCCTTCTCTCTGAAACCTGCTGGATACACCTTGACTAAGCATATCTTGGAGCATGATCTTGAGCGGCCCTGCTCTGTACAGATCTCAGTGCACTTTGAGGTTACTGCTGGCATTGTACTCTCGCCTTGCTCCCCACCATGGTCTTCTTGAGTTGCCGGAACTTCTTGTTTCCATGGTGGTGTGCCCGGGTGCAGTGTTGACAAGTGTTTGTCACTGTTACACTCTGCGCATTGTATTGTTTTTGTACAGTCTTTTGCAAGATGCTGAATTGAAGCGCAGCATCTGAAACAAATGCGATTGTCTTTAAGATAAGCTTTGCGCTCTTCTAATGTCTTGCTTCTGAAACTGCGACATTTTCTTAGTGGATGAGGCTTGTTGTGGATAGGACATATTTTGTCTGGCTCCTCAACTTTCTTCCTTGTGTTGTCTTCCTGATTGGCTGCAGATTCAGGCGGAACTTCTGTCTTCCTTACAGAAACTGTTGCTCTGCGTTCTTTGTAAAGCCCTGGAGGTTTCTGCTCTACCTTTGGGAAGCTTGCCGTTCTCTTGTTCAGGAAAGCAAAGCTTGGGTCATTGCGTATTTCAGCTTGGTCTTCTATGAATTCAGCGAAGAAGGTGAACGGTGGAAATGCAACTCGATGATCTTTCTTGTATCTTGAAGCTTGAGCTACCCACCTTTCTTGCAAGTTGTAAGGAAGTTTCTCGATTATGGGCTCAACTCCACGTGCTGTATCCAGATATGAGAGACCTGGCAGATATCCACTAGACTTAGCGGCTTCTATTTCTAAGAGTAGGTCTCCTAAACCTCTCAGCTTTTGGTAATCCTTACTTGTTATTCTTGGATAGTTTTCTATCCTTTTCAGCAGAGCATCCTCGATCACTTCAGGTGATCCATAGCATTGTTCTAGTCTCCGCCACACCATTGCAAGTCCTGCTGCTGCGTCATGAACATGTACTGATCTGATCCTTTGGGCTTGCTCAGTGGACTCTGGTCCTAGCCATCTGACGAGCTGGTCAAGCTTTCCTTTCTCCGTCATATTTAAGTCTTGGGTACCACTCAGGAAAGATGACTTCCAGGCCCAGTAGTTTTCTGGACGGTCATCGAATTTCATGAGACCAGCGCCTACTATCTCACGGTGCATCAGGAATTTTGCCACTTCTATAGCACTTGTTGCGTCTGGCGAATACTTCTCGGGTGTAAACTCAGGGTATGGCTGCTGCTGGTAAGGCTGATGAAGCGCTTGACTGAATCCACTTTGTTTAGGTGGTTGTTCTCGTCTGTTGTAAGTCTTTCTGCTATAATCCAGACTTGTATTTGCTTGGGGAGGGAGTACGCGAGCATCCGTTTGCACTCTTGGAGGGTTGGCAGATTGGTCTCCGAGCATGCGACCACTTGACTTCCCACTCTGGGATCCTGATTCAGCCTTGCAATGTTGCGTAGTATCAAAGTTGCTTATTGCTAGTGGAGTCAATGAAGACCTAGGTGCGTCATTGGATTGCTGGTCGGTGTACATGGTTGCTTGTGACTGTACGTACTCACGGGTGCGCTGGATTGCGCTATGGGATGACGTCTGGTTTTCTATGCCATCGTACTGAGCTTCGGCAGCCCTTGTGAAAACTTCTGCCTCGGCTAAGGCTGCTGCAGCGTTTTTCTGCTGTTTGAGTAAGTGTAAAGATGCTTCCACTTCTGCTTTCTTTTTGAGTGCTTCGGATTCACTTTTTGCTTTTTCTCTCATCAATTCAGCTTCTTGCTCTGCATAAGAAGCCATGGCGCAAGCTGCCTCTGCTTTTGCTCTTGCCTTAGTCGCTTTGTCGCTAGCCGATGACAGACTGGTGATGCTTGAATGTCTAGAACTAGTACGCTTAGATCTTGCTGAATCTGCGCTAGCTGAAGTCAGATTTGTTTGACTAGATGCTCTAGACAATGTTGTGCATCTAGACTTGATTCTTGGCAAGCTGTGTGTGTCATCCTCCTTATAGGAGCATTGAGGGTTAACTGTCAGAGTGTTGTTCTCTGTGTTCTGCATCTTGATTTAGCTGGCAGAGTGGATAATGATGATAACTGGACACAGGCAGTATCAGTGTTGTAGTGAGTGAGAGAAATTAGTTTCACTTTAGCTTCACTCCACGTGGCTGAAAGGAGTTAATAGTTCTTTTACTGCGGAAAGACGATTCAAAGCTGTTTAGCTGCTTCTGACAACGATTTAAAGCCTTTTTACTGTAATGCCTCGGCTGTGTGTTGCTTTAGGTACACAGCTTAACATCAAGTATAAACCAAGTCCCAATGAAAGACGCGCTGGTTGTTGAACTGATGCAATCTTTACTGAGATATAATGAACAGGAATGTGTACAATAGTATGATGATATGGGATGAGATGTGATGTGATAGTGGTAAAACTGTGAAACAAACATAGAAAACAAATGTAAGCATGGCTATTTAAGCAACATACATTATACATAGCTAATACAAAAGATAGGCCTAACATGTGCTTTGCCTACTACACTGAAACACACATTATCTATCTGCAATGTCTAGCATCCCTCTACACAAGCTGAACTAGCAAAACCCCTTTACTCACAGGCTTTGGTGTTCGTCAGGTTTGCAAATTGTGATAGCTTTAAGATGTCTTGTGGATCTGGTCACTACAGTAGCTAGAGCTGGAATGAAACAGGAAATGTCCCAGCAAGCCTTAGACATACAGAGAAGACCCGCCTCTAGGCATCAAGAAAATGGAGGGTCTTAAAGAAACAGACACTGCAGAGTGCCAAGCATGTAATATACATTGCAAAGGCAGCACAGATGCATTAGATGCTGGCACATCCCCGCACCCTGAGTGATCACTCAGCAAGGTGATTTCTTGCGTCTGAACATGAAAGGACAGGTGTTGCTGTGAATCCTGTTCTGAATACCTCACATAGGCCACCATAGCTGTGCTTTCTGAATCCTGAACCGGAAGAGACTATACTAATCTCTTCGGATACACCAACAGTCATTCCTTTGGATACACGGACCCCATAACGCTCTGGCTATTGCAGTTTTTCTTTCACGATCTGCGGGAATCTGACTTGTGGAATGATTACACACATCGGAAGCCATGCAAAAGGAAGGGTAAGAACCCCCCCCCCCCATGGGCTTGTGCTACCCTCTTACTTACCTCTTCATGTGTCTATACGCCAAGACTGTTTGCCGATCAATGCATTAACTGAAATTAGCCATGGAGGTTCTGTGCTTTATATAATCAGCGACGGTCTCTGCAGCTTGTCACACTATTTGAATCAGAAAAATCTGCATTAGTGTGCTCTGTTCATTACTGAATTATCGGAGACCTATGCGCTATATCAGTGTATATACAAATCATAGACTGCCTTACATTCATTCTGGAATGACTATAAGGCCCCGTACACACGGCCGAGGAACTCGACGTGCCAAACACGTCGAGTTCCTCGGTGAGTTCAGGGATGAAGCCGCCGAGGAGCTCGGCGGGCCGCCTTCTCCCATAGAACAACGAGAAAATAGAGAACATGTTCTCTATTTTCTCGACGAGTTCCTCTGCGGCTCCATCGAGCCAAAAGTGTACAGAGGACAGAGTTTCTCGGCAGAATCCGGGTTTGACCGAGTTTCTCGGTGAATTCTGCCGAGAAACTCTGTCGTGTGTACGAGGCCTAACTGTTGCTCTTATATATTTCATCGAGCTACACATATATCGCAGCCACAGGAAGCAGGTCCTTGTCTGTCTTCATCTATAATCATCATGTCTATAGCCCTTGTTATGGTATAACTTATACTTGTAAATTCTTGACATTCAAGACCATTTGCTATGAATAGGAAGGACTATTTCACAATAACACCTAAGATTCAATCCTTTATTGGAGAAGGGATTTTACACTCTGGACTAGCAGAGTTTTTGCTCAGCGTCTATATTTTAATTATACAAATGTTGCGCCTGTGTAATTTATGGTACCGGTGCTAGTTAAATTTAAGGGTAGATCAGAGTGTAGTTAAACTCTGATCCAGATTGTTAAGTGCAAAACAGGGTCTCTGTCTCAGCTGGGCTGTGCTGTGGGCTATTCTGTTGCGCTGGGGTGTTCTTCCAACCCCGGTGCTGCAGGTGGCAGCAGTGGAGTCAAGGTTTGGGTTCTCTTTCCCAGCAGCCAATCAGGAGGGTTTGAGCTTGTGTCGTGTGCATGCTGGGGAGGGGTATTTATGAGGCAGACGCCATTGGTTCTGGGTTCTTCTTCTTCGAGTGTGGCATCCACCTTTAGGGTGACCACATCATGTTATGGCCTGCCTGGTCGGGGGCGTCCGTGCCACGCATTGTTCCTGGTTCCGGGACCATGTTGGCCCGGAGCATCTGAACCAGTGAGTGACTGGGTTCCCACCTTTGAGGATCCCAAGCTGTACTGCTGTTCGGTGGGGAGTCCATCTGAGGAGCGCCATTGAGAGGCTGGCGATCCAAAAGGGCCTCGACAAACCACCAGGGATCAAGGTAGCCGGACACTGAGGGATTGATCACCTGTCAGTCGGTACCTGGGAGACAAGTTGAAGGAGATCCAGGCGTAATTCATCTAAGGGGGGATATCTCTGTGATTACAATCCAGAGAGGGCCTGTGGCAGAGGTATCTTTCTGAGGCTCACCAAGGAGGGTCTGTGGCAGAGACTTTTCCTCAAGTTCAAGTTCACCAAGGAGGGTCTGTGGCAGAGACTTATCCTACAATTGTCCGAGTGATACTCCGGCTGCCAGGTCAGTGAGAGAGGCCTGTCCAGGTACACTAAACCCACTCAGGCAGGAGTGGCACAGAGAAGTGTTACGCTTGGGAGCAGGGCTGTTTCCCTATCATCACGCCTGAATCTGCTGTTCTCTCTTCTTCTTCAGCTTTACTTTCCTCACCACAAGTTTATTGTTTTTACCCGGCTAGGTAATAAAGAGCACAGCAAAGAACACCTGTTGCGGACATTCCTTTACTTCTACCAAATGCAATACGCATCATTCACCCCTAGGAATTCGGGGGAGCCATGAGGTAAATGTGCCACCCAAAACAACCAGCAGCTCCTCCAGGGGGTAATGCTACACAAAGTTTTTCATTACTACAGTATATAGTGTTTTATATTTGTAGGTTGATACTCTGGAGCAGGGGTCTCCAAAGTACGGCCCGCGGGCCACATCCGGCCCGCTAGGACGTTTTGTCCGGCCCGCAGCTTCAGTCATCAGACTCACTGCAGGGACGGCTTGCTTTGCCTTCTGACAGGCATTGAGGGAGTGTGCAAACAAAGCCTACGTTATATCAGTGCAGACGTGCTGCAATTCCCAGCTCCTCCACCGGAGTTAGTTTCATTCTAACTGTAACAGCTTGTCTGTGTAAAAGGGGCGGGAGCCGGGAAGTACAGCGTGTCTGGCTGCTCTAATGCCAGCTCTTCAGAAGCAGCACAGAACACGCTGATCTACGGGGGAACTTGCAGACAGACAGTGATGGGGAAAAGAATGTGCTGGGGGGGAGAGGAGGCTGGGGACATAAGTATAGAGGGGGGACAAAACTGTGTGTGGTGGGAGCTCTGGTGGGGATGGGGATGTGGTGATGGCTCTGGTGGGGATGGGGATGTGGTGATGGCTCTGGTGGGGATGGGGATGTGGTGATGGCTCTGATGGGGATGTAGATGTGGTGATGGCTCTGATGGGGGAGGGCTCTGATGGGGGATGTGGTGATGGCTCTGGTGGGGATGTAGATGTGGTGGGGGCTCTGGTGGGGATGTAGATGTGGTGGGGGCTCTGGTGGGGATCTAGATGTGGTGATGCCTCTGGTGGGGATGTAGATGTGGTGGGGGCTCTGGTGGGGATGTGGTGATGGCTCTGATGGGGGATGTGGTGATGGCTCTGGTGGGGATGTGGATGTGGTGATGGCTCTGGTGGGGATGTGGATGTGGTGATGGCTCTGGTGGGGATGTAGATGTGGTGGGGGCTCTGGTGGGGATGTAGATGTGGTGGGGGCTCTGGTGGGGATGTAGATGTGGTGGGGGCTCTGGTGGGGATGTAGATGTGGTGATGGCTCTGGTGGGGATGTAGATGTGGTGATGGCTCTGGTGGGGATGTAGATGTGGTGATGGCTCTGGTGGGGATGTGGATGTGGTGATGGCTCTGGTGGGGATGTAGATGTGGTGATGGCTCTGGTGGGGATGTAGACGTGGTGATGGCTCTGGTGGGGATGTAGTGATTGCTCTGGTGGGGATGTGGTGATGGCTCTGGTGGGGATGTGGTGATAGCTCTGGTGGGGATGTGGTGATGGCTCTGGTGGGGATGTGGTGATGGCTCTGGTGGGGATGTGGTGATGGCTCTGGTGGGGATGTGGTGATGGCTCTGGTGGGGATGTGGTGATGGCTCTGATGGGGATGTGGTGATGACTGATGGAGATGTGGTGATGGCTCTGATGTGGATGTAGATGTGGTGATGGCTCTGATGGGGATGTGGTGATGGGGATGTGGATGTGGTGATGGCTCTGATGGGGATGTGGATGTGGTGATGGCTCTGATGGGGATGTGGATGTGGTGATGGCTCTGGGGGGGATGTGGATGTGGTGATGGCTCTGGGGGGATGTAGATGTGGTGATGGCTCTGGTGGGGATGTAGATGTGGTGGGGGCTCTGGTGGGGATGTAGATGTGGTGGGGTGGGGGCTCTGGTGGGGATGTGGATGTGGTGATGGCTCTGGGGGGGATGTAGATGTGGTGGGGCCTTTGGTGGGGATGTAGATGTGGTGGGGGCTCTGGTGGGGATGTAGATGTGGTGGGGGCTCTGGTGGGGATGTAGATGTGGTGATGGCTCTGGTGGGGATGTAGATGTGGTGGGGATGTAGATGTGGTGGGGGCTCTGGTGGGGATGTAGATGCGGTGGGGGCTCTGGTGGGGATGTAGATGTGGTGGGGTGGGGGCTCTGGTGGGGATGTGGATGTGGTGATGGCTCTGGTGGGGATGTAGATGTGGTGATGGCTCTGGTGGGGATGTAGATGTGGTGATGGCTCTGGTGGGGATGTAGATGTGGTGATGGCTCTGGTGGGGATGTAGATCTGGTGGGGATGTAGATGTGGAGGGGGCTCTGATGGGGAACACTGATGTAAGGCCTCATGCACACTTAATATTTGGCCCTGGTGCACGAGACTCTGGCATTTAGGTGCGGGCGGAGGATAGAGGTGCACCATCCAGCCCTGCTAATGGCAGCCTTTTTTTTAAATCTGCTCTATTCTATAGCTGAGGAGTAATTTATAAATGGCTTCTTTTTTTTCGGCCCACGAATATCTGTAAAATATACAATGTGGCCCTCGAAGTAAAAAGTTTGGAGACCCCTGCTCTGGAGGAACGTGTCCTACTTGGGCGGTCATAGTGCCGTCCGAACTGGACTCATTTAAACTTTTTTCATTCATCATTAAAGTTAATAGTATAATTGAATTATACCTTTGTTGACTCTCCCTCTGATTGCAATCCTGAGACATCCTTGTCCCAACCCCTTCCCTTTTCACTATGGGTATAAGGAGTTATCTCAGCCAATGGCCAGGGGTTTTCTTTAATCCCTTGGCTTGCTGGGAGAGCCTATAAATTTGGGTGGAGTCAGGTGATCTATGTTCTGTGTGACCTAGGCGGCTGTTTGGGTGGACGTATGTCATGTTGCCCTGGGCTGCTAGGTTGGAGATTGGGCCTATCCTGGGGGCATCAGGCTCCTAGGCTGTGTGAGGGCCTATCCAGAAGCAAGAGAGCAATGCAGGGTTGGGATTGCAGCTTGCAGTCCAACCAGAAGTGAAGGTTCTGCCGGCCGGAGAATCTGTCAATGGTCGGAGGTAGAGGGGAAGCTGTTACCACTAAGGGGCCGACCGTCTTATTACCAGTGACCACAGTGAGTAACTGAAGCAAGTCCCGGGCAGTATTCTCACTGAACGGGCACAGTGGAGAATCGGGAAACTTCAGGCGGTGATCAAGTCAGGGATCCAGCCAGTGAAGGTGATGCTTGCAGAGCAGCCTTGTGTGTCAAGCCAGGGACCAAGCAGGCCAGTGGGGCGAAGCTTGAGAAGTATCTGGAGTGCCAAGCTAGGGACCCAGCAGAGAAGTGGGGGTGACGCTTGAGGAAGATACCACTGTGAAGATTGGAGGACCTCAAGGGATTCAGTGGCAGTGAATCAGTGGGTCTAGTGAGAGACCGGGAGCTCAGTGTACTGAACTACAAGGAGAAGTTGTAGTGAAGGACAAAGAACTTTGTGTTAGGAAATGTTAAAGACTGTTGCCATAGGAAAGCATTTTTGCACGAGCAGATGTGGCTTTTCGCTGGAGGTTTTTCCCTGCACAGCTGTCCTCCTATTGAAGCATCAGAGCAGAGGCGTACTAAGTGGGGGGCGGGGGCGGGCCGCCACGGGTGACACACACTGGGGGGGGTGTCAGGCCGGCACCCCCTCCTCTGTGGCTGAAGTGAAGACAGCGGGCAGGCGGGTTTAAACCGCAGCACCGCGGCGCTGACAGGAACAACAGCTGTGTAGAGCCTGTAGTGGCTTTGCAAGGAGGAGGGGGAGGTGGGGGTGCGACCCGAGTGACACCCGGGACCCGCAGCAATCTACTTCTCTCATGGCCGAGCCTCTGTTTAATCTCGGCCGTGCAGAGTGAAGCCGCCTCCCCCTTCTCCTCCCTACACAGGGGGAGGGGACCCGTCACCTGTGACCTGACCAGTTGATCTATACATGTGCCACGCTTATTATCTGACTGAGGTACATTAATATGGGTATGTACTGTGGAGTAGAGGTCTGCACTGTAGAGGTGTCTCTGTACTATAGGAGTGTCTGTACTGTGGGGTGGGGGTCTGCACTATAGGGGTGTCTGTACTGTGGGGGGGGTCTGCACTGTAGAGGTGTCTGTACTGTGGGGGGTGGGGGTCTGCACTATAGGGGTGTCTGAACTGTGGGGGGTCTGCACTGTAGAGGTGTCTGTACTGTGGGGGGTGGGGGTCTGCATTATAGGGGTGTCTGTACTGTGGGGGGTGGGGGTCTGCACTGTAGAGGTGTCTGTACTGTGGAGGGGGGGTAGGGGTCTGCACTATAGGGGTGTCTGTACTGTGGGGGTGTCTGTACTGGGGGGTGGGGGTCTGCACCGTAGAGGTGTCTGTACTGTGGGGGTCTGCACCGTAGAGGTGTCTGTACTGTGGGGGTCTGCACCGTAGAGGTGTCTGTACTGTGGAAGGGTGAGGGTCTGTACTGTGGGGGTCTAGAATGTAGGGGTGTCTGTACTGTGGGGGGTGGGGGTCTGCACTATACGGGTGTCTGTACTGTGGAGGGAGTGGGGGTCGGCACTGTAGGGGTGTCTGTACTGTGGGGGGGTGCCTACAAGGAAGGATGGAATGAAGAACTTGGTCATTGGTAAGAAAGTGCCAGTGCTTTTTAATGATTTTTTTCACACTCATATGCTGAACCGAGTATGTAGTAATAAAAGGGATGGAAGGTATGTTATTACCTCAGGCTGGTCTATCAACCAAGAGACACCCCCTATCTATTAAAGCCACTTCATTCAATGTCTCCTCAAGAGAAGCACTTGAATAGCCCTTCTCCAAGAATCGAGTAGCCAGGACATTCGCCTGCCTGAGAAACTCATTATGATCAGAACAATTTCGCTTCATGCAAATGTACTGATTAGTAGGGACAGATTTTAACCATGCTTCCGACAGGAATGTATGAATTCCTGTCTTTCTCCTTGAAAAAGGTTGAGGTGACAAAATTATCTTTAATCCCAACCTTAAGGTCCAGGAAATTGATCTCCTTTTGGCTGGCCTCGTAATTAAGAAAATGCCTCTGTTATTTCTATTAAGATCCTCCATAAAGGCATCAAAATCACACCGGTCACCATCCCATAGAAGGAGGACGTCATCTACATACCTGGCCCACAACACCACCTGGGGTCATTGTTGGTGTAACGGTCACCACCGTTTACGATCTCCCATTCCATCAACCACGACAGCTTATCTGACACTCCACAATCTAGCAGACATGATCCATCCCATTTCCCAGAATGAACGAGACACGCACAGCTCTGTTCTCTGGTTTCAAAATGTATGAACACTTTTAATGGTAACTTAGCTGTCTTATATACAGTTTTAGAAACCAAGTGAACAATGAATCAACTCCACCCACACGGCACTTCAATACACACTCTCTTAGACAATGACATTCAGTTGAGTTGATTATTAGTCATCCCCCAGACGTCCCATCTCTGCAATAATAAGCTATTTACACCTGATCATCAATAGGCTTCTCACACCAACAGTGTCTTTAGCATCACACAATGTAATGTCTAGGAGCAGACGCAATTAACACCTCAAAAGCATGTGTCCCCCCATTGAATGAAAACACTCCATTTGGAGTCAGACTTTAACAACTTGTAATATTCCAAGATATCCTGCAAAACATGAATTATCAGCAATGTCCTATCTCATGTAATTTATAATTAATATTTCTCAGTCACCCTATGCCCGAAAGGGGCACAGGATGACCCTAGACCCAAGAGTCATTAGTGACACTGGCACAGGAGTACCCCCCATCCTTCAAAAGTCTCTGGGTGTCACGGGTCATTCCGTTACAGCTGGGCATAGACGACATCCTCCTCACATAAGGCCATGAACAGGTTGGCCAAACTAGGGGCATATTTGGCCCCCATAGTGACCCCCCTGTCCTGTCTATAAAACTGGTTGCTAAACCAAAAGTAGCAGTGCGAGGCTGCAAATGAACAACCAAACCAGACTCAATATGAACATAAATAATTCCACCTTTCAGACTGCTAGAATATTAAAGGAGTCTCATAAAGCATTGCTACATAGTTTGAGGTGGGGTGGGGGTTGGAGTGCTATGTGTTTATTGTTAAGTGGCTGTATTCCATTGTTGTATTGTTTCTGTCTGCCTTGGGAGCAACCTATTATGGGATGTATATGTACACGTGGATTAACTGTTAGAGGGGAGGGGGGATATCTCCTGCAGCCCTTCCTAAAGGCTGTCTGTGTCTCTTGTTACTGAATGTAGTTTACCCCGGCCTGTGTCATTATGCAAAGAAGGGGGGATTGTCCCCTGAGTGTATATCTCTTTATACCTGTGTTTGAATAAACAGTCTTAAGCGTCTTACCACCCTATACTGATACCTCGACAAGTGAGTGCATGGGCTAAGTGATCTTGGATCGTGCTGGTACCGGACAAAGGAAGCTTATACAGCGGAGATACTCATCTTGAGTACGGTGGTCCGTCACAACATGTAATCAGATGTGATTGGACACAGCTGATCACATGGGTAAAGAGCCTCGTCATCGGCTCTTTAGCAGGATCGGTGAAGAGCGCTGTTTCAGGGAGAGTGGAAAGACGTCATATGAGAGAGCCACCGCCAGCTAGTCATTTGACAATACTATGGCGGGAGGTGTTTAAAAAGCTGGCTTTGTAGACAGGGACAGAGTCATGATGGGGCAGAAGTGGCCTTCCATAAAATGTTGCTACAAGGTTGCAAGGGCACAATTGTCAAAAATGTCCTTGTATGCTGTAGCATTAACAGTACCCTTCACTAGATACAGCTGAACGAAATCATTTGGAGGGGTGTCCACATACATTTGGCCATATAGTTTATCTCCAATGAAACAGAAAGCATTGAAAACCATTTCAATCAATAGCTTCCCCCATCTCAACCTAAAAAGTGGCTATCTTTGTCTTCTTGTTCCAGAGGCATGAGACTCTGGCTGGAAACAGATGCTTAACTTCACTTGTGACTGTCATATAACATACAGTCATTATCAGAATGTGATTTTAAACTCTGTTGTTTTATTTCTTTTAAATTTAACAGCAAGCAAGCTGTAGGGTTCAGAATGAGAAATCTCTGCGTGTGGATTGGAATTATTTAATCTATATTACAAAAATAGCAAGCTTAATTAACCGAAAAATTGTTCTTGTTGTTTTATTTTTTTAATTACTTGTAGCCATTAATCTAATTTTATGGTCACCATGAGCATAGTTCCTTCAGAAATTAATTGCACAGAAACAGACATATCCTCAGCACAGAGGTTTTACAGAACATGATGACGTCTAACAAGAGACACTTCATCCAAGAATGAGAAATAAACTTAAAGTAATATTGTAAAAGTTATAAAGTATACCTAATAAAATCGTATTTACTCCCTTCTATTTGTGTCATGTAAAGCTTTGTCTGAAGCAGGAGAGGATCAGACTGGGGGACATTTGGCCCCTGGGCCAGTACAAGTAAGGTATGTTGGGTTGGCTGCTATGAATGAAGCTACTTCATTCAAACTTTGATGTAGGAACTTTGTTTCCTTCCAGTCACACCACAGATGCAGGGACATTTTTCCCTTCCAGTCACAACACAGATCAGGGGCAGATCCGGGGGGGGGGGGCAATGGGGAAATTTGTGATGGGTCAGTTGTTGAGCGGGCAGGCCAGTCAGCGGATGAGTGGGTGGGTTAACGAGCGGACGGGCCAAAAAGCGGGTCAATGTGTGTGGGTTGGTTGATGAGCGGGCGGGTCAACAGGTGAGTCAGAGGGTGGGCAGGGCAGAAATCGGGTGAGTGAGCGGGTGGGCCAATCGGCAGGTGAGAGGAGGTGCTGGGCAGTCAGCGAGCCGGTGGGCGGGGGACATCATCTCTGACAGCCCGCGCTGCATCACTGCAGTCCCACCCTCACTGTGCAGCCGCAGGCAGCAGAGAAATTATATCATCTCTCTGCTTCCTTTCTTCACTCTGGCAATTGACAATCCAAAACATGTGGCAGGTGACGTGGCAAGTGCCAATCTGCAACATGTGGCAGGTGATGTGGCAAGTGACAATCTGCAATGTGTGGCATGTGACAATCCGCATCTGGTGGCAGGTGACATGGCAAGTGACAATCCACATCTGGTGGTAGGCAAGTGACAATCTGCATCTGAAGGCAGGTAAACTTGGAAAGTGACACACTCCGGGCTCCCACTGATTCTGCATTATGGTGAGTTGAACCATTTAATTTTATATTACTATGTAATAATAGAAATGATGAGCTTCAATCATCCTGACACCATATCAGCCATGGTGCTGTGGTGATGAAAGCACTAACACCAGCCATTGTCCGATAAATTGCCCACAAAAAAACGTATTTTCTGCCAGTGCCCCTCCCAAGACTAGACTCTGGATCAGCCCCTGCCACAGATGCAAGGACATGTTTCCCTTCAAGTCACACCACAGATGCAAGAAAATTTTTCCCTTTCAGTCACACCACAGATGCAGGGACATTTTCCCTTCCAGTCACACCACAGATGCAGGGACATTTTTCCCTTCCAGTCACACAACAGATGTGATGCATTTTCCCTTCCAGGCACACCACAGATGCAGGGATTTTGTTCCCTTCCAGTCACACCACAGAGGCAGGGACATTTTTCCCTTCCAGTCACATCGCAGATGCAGAGACATTTTTCCCTTCTAATCACACCGCAGTTGCAGGGACATTCTTCCCTTCCAGTCACACCACAGTTGCAGGGACATTCTTCCCTTCCAGTCACACCACAGATGCAGGGACATTCTTCCCTTCCAGTCACACTGCAGATGCAGGGACATTCTTCCCTTCCAGTCACACTGCAGATGCAGGGACATTTCTCCCTTCCAGTCACACCGCAGATGCAAGGCCATTTTTCCCTTCCTGTCACACCGCAGATGCAGGGACATTTCACCCTTCCAGTCACACTGCAGATGCAAGGACACTTTTCCCTTCCTGTCACATACACCGCAGATGCAGAGACATTTTTCCCTTCCTGTCCCCCCGCAGATGCAGGGACATTTCTCCCTTCCAGTCACACTGCAGATGCAGGGATACTTTTCCCTTCCTGTCACACCGCAGATGCAAGGCCATTTTTCCCTTCCTGTCACACCGCAGATGCAGGGACATTTCACCCTTCCAGTCACACTGCAGATGCAAGGACACTTTTCCCTTCCTGTCACGTACACCGCAGATGCAGAGACATTTTTCCCTTCCTGTCCCCCCGCAGATGCAGGGACATTTTTCCCTTCCAGTCACACCGCAGATGCAGGGACACTTTTACCTTCCTGTCACACCGCAGATGCATGGACATTTTTCCCTCCCTGTCACACCACAGATGCAGGGACATTTTTCCCTTTCAGTCACACCACAGATGTGATGCATTTTTCCCTAGCAGGCACAGCACAAATGCAGGGACATTTTTCCCTTCCTGACACACCTCAAATGCAGGGACATGTTTCCCTTCCTGTCACACCACAGATGCAGGGACAGTTTTGCCTTCCTGTCACACCACAGATGCAGGGACATTTTTCCCTTCCTGTCACACCTCAAATGCAGGGACATGTTTCCCTTCCTGTCACACCACAGATGCAGGGACAGTTTTGCCTTTCAGTCACACCACAGTTGCAGGGATTTTTTTCCTTCAGTGATACCACCAACGCAGGGAAATTTTTCCTTACAGTGACACCACAGATGCAAAGACATTTTTCCCCACCAATGCAGAAACATGGGGCACTAGACCATGGCTCAGCTTCCTGTTTTTACCACTGTTTTTTCACAGAATAAGGATATCCTTTAGTGTCACTTTAGTTTTAAGGCTTATATGAGAATTTAGTGATTGTTTTGCATTGTTTTTTTTAATTCATTTTATTTTATTTTAATTAAAAAGAATTGGACCTCATTTGCATTATGCATGTAGTCCCTCTCTGAGCCTAAGGGTGGAGAGAAAGATAGGCTTCATCTTTGTACACAATACACTCTATATTTCATGTATGCAAGAAGCTGACAGGTCCTCTTTGCAAAATTTGCAAAAAAAAATTGTAACTTTCCATTGTCTGGGTACAACCTAATCCATCTATTTTTATTCCAGATGCTGCGAGCAGTAGAGCCAAGGCCACTCAGTCTTTGCTAATATAAAGGGTCTCATAAAAAGAAAGAAGGGTTTTATTTTTTGTGGCGTGAATCGCCAACAAGAAAACAACGCTCAGACAGCTCAGCTTATTTATGCCTTCATAATTCTCTTACAAAGCTCTCTCTGTAACGCTATGAGAAGCAGCGGCTGTTATGGAAATTCACTACTTACTTAATATCCTATGTAGTTCTATGTGCTTATACATCAGTGCGTTAAACCATTATCCTCCTTTGCAGTCGGTGCCTTCCCTCCCTTAATCATAATCGCATTGTGTATAAGCAGAGAGCTTAGAAGTGATGGTGGCAGTAAATATCTCATGATATTATGCATTCTCCACGGAGATGTCCGCCTGCTCTTTTTTTAAAGATGGAGTGTAATATTCAGGTTGGAATTTCTGTCTGTTACTAGCCATTTGCTGCCACTGATAGATGACCGGCTGCAGTATAGTGGAAGCTATGTGTACTATTAGGCACCAATAGCCCCCATTCCGAAGGCGAAATTGAAATTGGAATCCATGTTCTATACTGTCCATGTGTCTTTGATGTAGAATAAAAATGCACTGGACTGCATCCAGTGTAAACTACCCCTACTACGATTGTAACTTTTAGGTAGATCCACAGAGAGCGCCGCAACTTTAAGGCGGTGTAGCGTATCGTATTTACGCTACGCCGCCTTAAGTCAGAGAGGCAAGTACTGTATTCTCAAAGTACTTGCCTCCTAACTTAAAGCGGCGTAGCGTAAATGCGGCGGGCGCAAGCGCGCCTAATTCAAAATAGGCTAAGGGGGCGTGTTTTATGTTAATATGCTTTGACCTAATGTGATTGACGTTTTTTTGGAACGGCGCATGCGCTGTCCGCCTACATTTCCCAGTGTGCATTGCGGCTAAGTACGCCGCACGGTCCTATTGATTTCGACGTGGACGTAACTGACGTAAATCCCTATTCACGGACGACTTACGCAAACAACGTAAATTTTTCGAATTTCGAAGCGGGAACGGCGACCATACTTTAACATTGGCTACGCCACCTAGGGGGATGCCTATCTTTAGGCAGCCTCTCTCTTACGGAAACGGCGTATCTGCACTGTGTCGGCCGGGCGTACGTTCGTGAATAGGCGTATCTAGTGATTTACATATTCTACGCCGACTGCAATGGAAGCGCCACCTAGCGGCCAGCCTAAATATTGCACCCTAAGATAGGACGGCGCAAGCCGTGGTATCTTAGATAGGTTTAAGTGTATCTCTGTTTAAGAATACACTTAAACTTAGGTCGGCACAGATTCTGAGTTAGGTCGGCGTATCTACTGATACGCCGACCTAACTCTACCTGAATCTAGCTATTTGACTAGAGAAATTGTGAGTGAGGAAAGAGAACGTTTCTGGTACCACCAGAGACAGATAGACTTGCAACTTTGTCAGCACATGGAGTGATGACACCACTGTGTCCCTTAATAACAAATTGGCACAACCCAATTTTATATATAAAATTAGCTACCTATAATAACAGGAGCCTCCCATCATCATCACATTACTTCTTTATTATTAATATTATAATTATTAGACAGGATATCCAGTATATAGACTCAACCCTGTACTACCATTTTTATCTACAGGTAAGCCTATAACAAGACTTACCTGTGGGCAGGGCCGGATTTCCCACAAGGCCAACAAGGCCAGGCCTCGGGGCAGCACTGTGTGCAGGGGGCGGCGCCACGCGGCGGAGGAGACAAGTAATTTTTCAGCGGTGCGGCCTTGGGCCGTGCGGCGGCGGAGAGACATTCTCTCATTGCCCGCACTGCTGTTACAACTTCCGCCCTTACTTACAGGCTGCGTGACACAGAAGAGAGAGAATGACGTCATCTCTCACCGCCCGCCCGCCCTCACTCTCATCTCATGTGCCTCAGTTTTACGATTCACCTGCAGCTAGTTTTCCTGCGCGGGAGAGGAGAGGCTGACAGCGTTGTACCTGGCTGCAAGTACTCTGCAATGCTGGGGGGGGCTTGATTTTACATGCAATTAGTGACAAACTGGTACTTTTTGGGTGCCAGCCAGGTAACTGTGGCAATCCCCATTCTGCTAGCAGGCAGTGTGCAAGTGACATCCCCATCTGGTGGCAGGCAGTGTGCAAGTGACAGTCCCATCTTGTGGCAGGCAGCGTGGCAAGTGACATCCCCATCTGGTGACAGGCAGCGTGGCAAGTGACATCCCCATCTGGTGGCAGGCAGCGTGGCAAGTGACATCCCCATCTGGTGGCAGGCATCGTGGCAAGTGACATCCCCATCTGGTTGTAGGCAGCGTGGCAAGTGACATCCCCATCTGGTGGCAGGCAGCGTGGCAAGTGACATCCCCATCTGGTGGCAGGCAGTGTGGCAAGTGACATCCCCATCTGGTGGCAGGCAGCGTGGCAAGTGACATCCCCATCTGGTGTCAGGCAGTGTTGCAAGTGACATCCCCATCTGGTGGCAGGCAGTGTGGCAAGTGACATCCCCATCTGGTGGCAGGCAGCGTGGCAAGTGACATCCCCATCTGGTGGCAGGCAGTGTGGCAAGTGACATTCCCATCTGGTGGCAGGCAGCGTGGCAAGTGACATCCCCATCTGGTGGCAGGCAGAGTGGCAAGTGACATCCCCATCTGGTGGCAGGCAGCGTGGCAAGTGACATCCCCATCTGGTGGCAGGCAGCGTGGCAAGTGACATCCCCATCTGGTGGCAGGCAGTGTGGCAAGTGACATTCCCATCTGGTGACAAGCGACGGTGGCAAGTGACATGGCTCAGGGCTCCCACTCATTCTGCTTTATGGTGAGTTGAGCTATTTCATTTTATATTACAATGTAATGATAATAATGCTTTTCAATCATCCTGGCACCATAACAACCATGGTGCCGGAATGATTGAAGCACTAACACCAGTCATTGTCTGCAGAAAATCGCTTACCCCCCTTGCGTCGCGGCATTGAAGGACCCGGCCTTGGGGCGGCAAAGGGAGTAAATCCGGGCCTGCCTGTGGGTACCATGAATATCTCCTAAACTTGCACTGTTTAGGAGATATTCACTGTATCCGCATGTGCTGACTTTATCGGCACATGCGCACTGAAGAAATGGTTCACTCTGAGAGATATGTCGTCAGTCACAGCGGTGTATGGGGACGGCTGCAACAGCTTTGATCTAAGGTAAGTTTTTCATAATGAGCTAGTATGCAATGCATACTAGCTCATTATGCCTTTGTCTTGCAGTTTGAAACTAAATTAAATTAATTTGCTGTTGGTCAGATACAGAAGGCATCCTGGAGTTGTTGTTGATTTTTCCTATAGACCGGAGCAGGCATGTCAAATGTCCGGCCCAGGGGCCAATTGTGGCCTGTGTTCTGGTTTAATGTGACCCCCCTGGTAATTTGGATATATATATATATCTTTTGTAGCCCCCATATATACAAAAGATATATACTATATTTATCGGCACTGCCTCGGATGGGACAGGGAGGGAGCGGGATGAGTGCCGTCAGATTATATACAGGAGAATCTCGTGTTTACTCTGCGGCTTATGTAATAGGAAGTCCTGTTTCCTGGGCTGCTATTGGATGACTGTTCTGTCTATCATAGGAGGCGGGACTTTGTATTAAAGAGGCTGCCATGTAAACAGGAGATTCTCCTGTATGCAATCTGTTGGCGCTCGTCCCGCCCCCCTCCCTGTCCCATCCGAGGCTGCAGATGGGCATTGATCAGGCTGCACTGATGGCAATGATGAGGCTGTATTTATGGCACTTGTGCGGCTGCATTCATGGCAATGGTGAGGCTGCATTCAGAGGCTGCATTTATGGCAATGGTGAGGCTGCATTCATGGGCACTGATTAGTCTGCATTCATGGGCACTGACCCTTATTTTGCTTCACAGTTCTTAATTTAAATATTTTTTTTGTCTAAAACTTACCTCGGCATAGCGTATATGGGCCGGCGTAAGCTGGCCTAATTCAAAATAGGCTGGTAGGGGGCGTGTTGTATACTAAACAGTCGTGACCCCACGTAATTGACGTTACTAACGAACGGCGCATGCGCCGTCCGTGAAAGTATCCCAGTGCGCATTCTCCAAATTACGCCGCAAATAGTCATTGCTTTAGACGTGAACGTAACTTACGCACAGCCCTATTCGCGTACGACTTACGCAAATGACGTAAACGACGCAAAATTTGACGCTTGCCCGATGTCCATACCTAACATTGGCTACGCCTCATAGAGCAGGGGTAACTATACGCCTGAAAAAAGCGTATCTAGCTCATTACCATATTCGATGCGTAAATCTACGGAAGCGCCACCTAGCGGCCAGCGTAAATATGTAACTTAGATACGACGGCGTAAGAGACTTGCGCCGCTCGTATCTAGGCAACTGTGAGGCGTATCTGATTCTATGAATCAGGCGCCGAGTTGCGACGGCCCGCATTCATCATTCATCATATCTGGAGAAACGCCGTCGTAACTTCTTTCTGAATCCGGGCCGGTATATCCAAATACGCCCAAGCTCATCTCTTCACCACACACAGCCACAAAGGCAAGAGAGTTCTTGTTGGGCAGAGTATTAGTGCTCAAACAAACACACTTAGACCAAATTTTAATGGTTCAAAGAATTTCAGGGAAAATGGTCGGCCCTCACGCATGTTCACTTCATCAAATCTGGCCCTCTTTGAAAAAAGTTTGGACACCCCTGCTCTAAACAACTCTATTGGCTGAGTGGATGAACAACCAGGAGCTCAAGATGAATAGTTAAATAATTAGCAGAATGTGAGAAAAAATATAGATATATGCATAATGTTTTATAATGAGCTAGATCACAGCGTTCGGCAAACCTTAATCACTAATAGTGGATACCTGGCGATTCTTCAAGTCTTCAGTATCCAATAGTAATGATCGTTGTGTCTCTCAGCACAGTGAATCAGCTGAATGCTAATTTATGTTAATGGCTCACTTTACTCTTTGTTCGGTAGGACAGTTCACTGCTATGTATGGCAAAAATAAATAACATATTAAAAATGATGACAAGCTATATTCTTTGTGGAAGGTGGATTGGCTTAATTTATGGTAATTATTTAGTTGTCGTTAATAAGGTAAAAATCTGGTGTTGAAGAAAGTACACCATTATTTTTTTTGAATGTTATGTGTAGTCACTAATAGCTAGGGATGGGCGAAGGGTTCAGCGTGAGCATGAGTTTAGGCCTATCTTTGGCTGAGTTTGGGCCAAATTATTGGTTCGACCTATTTTTTGGCCTGCCAATTGAGCACAATGCATTGCGCCGCTGCACAGTGCATTGAAAGCCCTGATTGGCTGAAGCAATGAAAGCTTCACCCAATCAGGGTACAGAGCATTATGAGAGCCATGATTGGACGCTGTCATGATGATTGTATCCAATCATGGCTCATTGCTCTTAATACTGCCTCCCATTATAAAAGTATTCTGTCCATAGTGGCCAATCTGTCCAAAGCGGTATATTTCATTGCATTACTGCAAGTTTAACGCTGTATAGTTCTGTGTGAGTTACTGCAAGTTTAACGCTGTATATTTTATTATGTTACTGCAAGTTTAACTCTGTATATTTCATTGCGTTACTGCAAGTTTAATGCCATATATTTCAGTTCTGTGCACTGCTGCAAGTTTCACGCCTTATATTTCATTGCATTACTGCAAGTTTAATGCCATATAGTTATGTGCGTTACTGCACATTTGATGCAGTATATTGCACTATATTATAGTGTATCCGTGGAGTGTTTCTGTGTAGTGAATACTCAAATAAAAGGCACCAAACACGACTTTCCATTGATTAAAGTGCATCCACATACACATTTACACATCTTTATTACATTTTGTTAATAAGCACCCCCCACTCCCCCATCGTGTCTGGGAGAACAGCACGGAGAGGCAGATGTTCCCATGGCACTGTATAGGGGTCAGCAGCGTATGTGTTCACAGACAAAGGTGGATGTGGTCAGTCCTCAGGCAGGCATCATTTCCTCTGTTTAGTGATGTTGCCCGTGCTTTCCAGCCACAGCATGCAGAGGAGGTGGTGGACTGGCTTACTAAACCGTCCTCATTCTCCTTAACCCTCATCATCCGAGCAGAGAATTGTGCACAGTCCCCTGCAGCTACCAGAGTGGCTAAACCTGCCTCCTTGTCCACAGCTATTCCTGCCATTGCCCCAGCATCAGGCATGGAGCAGTCAGTGGAGATATTTGAACACAGCATCAGGCACTTGCTCCTTGAAGATACACAGCCATTACTCAATTCAGATGTTGGTTCTGAAGTTGAGGAAGGCAGGAACATGAGTCTACAGAGAGGGGAGAACACTGGTAAACAAATTGTCAGTCATGTTCCCCCAGCCGCAGCGTATTGCCAAGCTGTCTACAGTAGTAATGAGAATGAAGGAGATGATAATGTGGTCACTGACTCGAATTGGGTGCCAGATAGAGCAGAAGAGGAAAGTTAGGATGAGGCACAACCCCAACGAGACAGCCATAATGAAAGAATAGAGAGCAGCCACCCTATTCCATCACACTGTGGAGCTTTTATCTCCTGGCCCACTTCCCACAGATCAGCTGTCTGGGGCTTTTTAGTACATGTGCAGCCGTTTGCACTATTGCTATTTGCAAACATTGTCTAAAGCAGATCAAACGTGGCAAAAACACAAACCATTTGGGTACCACATGCTTGACAAGGCATTTAACCTCCCACCACTCAGCACATTGGCAAGAGCACCTAAAAGCCACACAAAAGGGGCACAAATCTGTCCCTCCTCCTTACTCATCTCAGTCTGTCTCTGCTATATCTCATGACCTCTCAGCAGCCTCCACTGACAGGGATGATGGTTTAGTGAAGGGTGTCCCAGGTCCTTGCAGCACATCTGCTAGCAGCACACCACCAGCTGTAGACTATAGCCGGCAAATTTCTCTGCCCCATCTGCTGCAACGGACAAAAAAAATACAGTTCCTGACACCCACATGCCCAACGTTTAAATGCAAGCTTGTCAAAGCTGCTGGCTCTACAGCTTCTGCCTTTCCACCTGGTGGATTCTGCCCACTTCCGTGAATTGGCAGAATGCTCTGTACCACAATGGCAGTATCCCAGTCGCTATTTATTTTCATGTAAGGTCAATCCAGCTCTCCATTACGTGGAAGGCAATGTTGTGCTATCATTGGGCAAGGCAGTTAGCCACAAAGTCCATGTTACTGCAGATACGTGGTCCAGCAAGCATGGGCAGGGAAGATGTATTTCATTCACAGCATACTGGGTAACTCTGCTTGCAACTCGGAAGGATGCAGGATAGGGCTCAGTGCTGCAGCTTGTTGTGCCCCCATGTCTCCATACAGCTGGTGATGATGCCAGATTTGTCAGCTCTACACACTCCTCCTCCTTCTCCTCCTTCTCCTCCTTCTCCTCTTCTTCCTCCATGTGCTCCTCTGCTGAATTGTTCTATGAACCTCAGGTACCTCCTAAGCGTTCAAAGGGCTATTCAATGAGTTAGTCCCCTTTCACACCTGCGGACCATATGTCTGCTTTTTCATCCATCCGTTTATGGATGAAAAAGGGACATATATTAATCCCTATGAGGTCGCGGGTGTCAGCGGATGAACATCCACTGACACCTGATCTCATCAGTGTCCGCAATCCTCAGATTCTGCAGACAGAGGAAAATCCCATTTTTCCATCCGTCTGCAGAGCGGATCGAGTGAACACGGACAGACGGTCCGTGTTCATCCGATCCCCCATAGAGGAAAGTGGACGTCTGACAGGGCGGTCCCTGCACAGTGTGCGGGGACCGCCCTGTCATCTGCTGGCTCAGCAGGGATCAACGGAGCGATCCCTGTTGAGCAAATGGATACACATGTACAGATCCTCACGGGATCTGTACGTGTGAAAGGGGCCTAAGGCTAAAAGATGCCATGCAGTGCTTCATCTGGTGTGTCTAGGGGACAGAAACCACACCAGAGCAGAGATTCTTGCAGCTCTGCAGGGACAGGCCCAGAGTTAGTTCAGGCCATGCCAGTTGGAGCCAGGAATGGTGGTGTGTGATAATGGCACAAACCTCCTGTCCGCCCTTAGACAGGGAAAGTTGACAGATGTTCCATGCCTGGCACATGTCCTCAATTCGGTGGTGAAGCATTTCCTAAATAGGTACAGCAGAGGGCCGTCAACGAGTACCTGTGTGAGTATGGCACAACGACAGGCTCAGGCTGTGGCTTTTTTTTCCCCACACCAATGGCTGACTCTGTGTGGCATTATGGACTGGGCACTTGAGACAGAGCAGCGGGACGAAGAGGAGGACTTTTTTTCCTCTCAAGGCCTACTTTATGTAGACACCATTGTTCCTGTGCCACAGAACACACAAAAGGAGAGGGAGGAGGAGGAGGATTCTGGCAGTTTCGGAGGCATTGAAGCAGAGGAAGACATACGTCAAACAATAAGAGATAGTTTTCCATCCGCAGAACCCTTGGGAGTAGCACAAGGCTGGAAGAAGGCAGTTCCAGATACTATAATCCTCAGTGACCCCGAGGAGTCTGCTTCTCATGCCTCCACAAATTTGCGGTGCATGGGCTCCCTCATGCTTAAAAGCCTGTGAAAGGACCCAAGAATGCATGGCGTAAAGGAAAAGGATCACTATTGGTTAGCAACCCTCCTTCACTGCCGTTATAAGGAGAAAGTCTCAGAACTCATCCCGTCCCCACAGAGACTGCAGAAGATGCAATCTCTTAAGGGCACCTTATCTAACTCTTTTCCCAACTCTGCTAGGTTACAGTGTCGTGGAAAATGTAGTTTGGAGGCTTCTGTTGGTCAAGAGAGGAGCAGTGGAGAAGGCAATGCATTTCTGATTTTTTTTTAATCCACGCCGCCCAGGGCTGTCAGCTTCGACATCCCATTGGCAGCATCTGCATAACATGGTGGAGGATTATCTAGGGGTGAAAACAGATATGGAGAGCTTTCCAGTTGACGATCCACTGGCTTACTGAGTCATGAGAATAGACCACTGGCCATAACTTGCCCAGTATGCTATTGAGCTTCTGGGCTGCCCTGCATCTAGCGTGCTTTCCGAACGGGCATTCAGTTCAGCTGGAGGTTTTGTTACTGATCATAGAACGCATCTGTCCACAGACTCCATGGACCGTCTGACTTTTATCAAAATTAATCAGTCCTGGATTACAAGCAGGTTTGAAGCCCCTGATGTCGATGTCGCAAATTAAGTGTTTTTGGGATGTGAAATCTCTGCAGGACTTCTAGGCTGCCTAGTGTTGTGGGTGTTAATTTCATCTGGAAGAATGTTTTTGGTGTAGGTTTCATGGGCACAATTAACACCCAAAGACCAATTTTTATGCACCTGTTTGACAGGTGCATATCATTACAATTTTTGATAGCAAGGCCAATTCTTGCTTTCGTCAAGAATACCCCAATGGGGTTACGGTGTGAAGGCTCCACTGACACCCTAAGAAAAATCTTTCCGCACCTGTTTAACAGGTGCAAATCATTGGAATTTTTGACAGCAAAACCAACTCTTGCTTTTATCAAGAGTACTTCTATAGGGTTATGGTGTGAAGGTGCCACAGACACCCAAAGAACAATTTTTTCGCACATGTTTGACAGGTGCAAATCATTAAAATGTTTGACAGCAAGGCCAATTCTTGCTTACATCAAGAGTACCTCTATAGGGTTATGGTGTGAGGGTGCCACAGGCACCCAAAGAACAATTTTTCCACACCCATTACAGAAGTAGTGTAGCGCCTGGCTATTTTAAATTTAGGGGAAAGTTCTGAGAAATAGTGAGCTCTGAACTAGTTTGATTGTTTAAATTTGGGTCTCTGCTCTAGCTTGGCTGTACTGTGGGCAAAGGAGGAAGGAGGACCAACTCATACCAAATAGGGACCTTTCTGTATGGTGCAGCCTGCAATAAGAGACATCCATGTCCCAGGACATTGGGGGGCTTTTGGTTCACATCCTTGGGCGCGGAATTTTTTAAACAATAGGTGAGATTTTTTTCATCAATATATATGCTGTTTCTTTGTTTGATAAAGATGGTATATTAATATATATGCTGTTTCTGTATTTAAATGAAGAGAGTATAATGTTATATTGTGAATGTATTTAATATTTACACTATGTCTTGATTTACTTCAGATGTAATACTTGTTTATGCCATGATGAAGAATGCGTAGCATTCGAAACGCGTCGGCTTTCAGCTACAACTTACCTCCCAACCTTGGTGATGGTACCGTATGCCGGACAGTATTTGCATCATTTATGATTTGTATAATGTACACTTATGTAATTTTTGAGATATTTTTGTATATGCTTAATCTATTTTTGTAATAAATTGATATAATTTTTTATACATTTTGAAGCTTTTTTGCGTGTTGCCTATACAATCCCACTCCATGAGGTATATTCGAATATTTGGCTGTACTGTGGGCTATCCTTTTGTCTGGGGACTCCCGTCACCCCCGGACGGCAGGTGGCAGCAGTGGGGTCAAGTGTGTCTGAGTATCACTCCTTAGCGGCCTGGCGGGGATGGGCCACCTCGCTGTGCATGCTGGGGAGGGGTATAAAGAGGGCAGATACCATTCGCTCGAGGTTCTTCCTAGTGTGGTGCCCACTATTGGGGTAGCCATTCCACGACACCCCCGCATATGGCCCTCCTGGCCGGGGTGTGCGTGGGTAGCAGTGTTCCTGATTCCGGGACCACGTTGGCCCGGAGCAATTGATCTGCTGTGCAGGCCCAGTAATCGACTGGGTTCCCAATCTGGAGGGGGTCCCCAGCTGTCCGTCCAATTGGAGGAAGCTGAAGAGTCTGTCCGAAGGATACCAAGCACGAGGCTGGTGTTCCAGGAGGGGCCTGTCCATTCATCGAGGGACAACCTGGGTTCTGACAGGCTGGATGTTGGTCGCCTGTCAGTTGCTAATTTCGCAAAACAACCTGAAGGGGATCCGGGTGCTGAATCTACCGGACCATAATTGTCTCCAATCTTTTGGGAGGTTCTGTGGCAGAGACTTAATCCTAAGTTCGAGTGACACTCTGGCTGCCAGGCTGGTGAGAGAGGCCTGTCCAGGTGTGCTATACCCACTCCGGCTGGAGTGGTGAAGTAAAGTATCTTTGGAAGCAGGACTGTTTCCCGTATTCAGTTACACCTGAATCTGCTGTCTCCTATTTGCTATTATGAAGGGTCGTTCGGCCCATCCCTACTTAGTACAAGTCATTATCTGCAACTTGGGTACCTGCTATGCAATTTGCTAAGTTGCCTTTTTTGCCAGAAATGGTTGTGTTGCTTTTTTGTTTTGTTTTGTTTTTAGAGCTACTGTCCCCATAGAAACAGATGGCCTCTTTCTTCACTGAGAATATGCACATTTTTAGTTATTGTGTTTCAAGTTGCCCAGCAGTGAGGATGACAATGAGGGGATGATGGAATTATGGTACAGCTGGAATCAATAGTGCCTATCCTTTAAAATGGGTTAGTGCAGGTTCTGTCTAGCTAGCATTGGGACCAGGGCTTTGGCTCATATGTGAATTGCAGAAGAACTAAGGGTGTGCCAGGGCAACAGACCAAAAACATGAAACACATTTACTCAGCAGTAGATAAATTTAATCAAACAAAGAGCCAACCACTGCTTCTACCTTGGCATATAAAACTTTATTTTCACACAGCACAGAGATGCTGAACTTATTCCTTTCTCTGCCTGTTTCTTTGTCTTAGAGGAAGGGATGTTTGAAAAGTCTCAGTGCCATTTTACCAACTTTTGTGGAAGAAAAAACACTGTATATTTGTTCTCATTCCAAACGAGAATTGACAGATCCTAACGTTTTACTGACATCCCTGGCTAAAGTGCGGCATGAGACTTCAGAGAGATTTTGGAGGATGTGTGAGGATGTGCTTTCACTCATGGCCCCCCTCCACTAGTTTTAATGAATCATGTATAGGAATAGACAGACATTTTTGTTTTAACATGGGTTTCTAAAACATTTCTCTTGCTTTTTTGATGGTGGTGTTCAAATTTTGCATCTAATGCAGCAATATACTCCACTGAAATAACTAATTTGATGAGGGCATGGGATGGGGAATGTGCATACATTATATGAATGGTTATTTAATAATATTTGAAAAAATTCTGGGGCTCCCACATCCAACCCAAGATGGGGGAGATCCCTAGACAAAGGACAGGACTTTAAAAAGTGTCACAATAAGAGAAAATTACAATTAACAAAAACAATTAAAAGCAAAATATACTGTATTTTTTATTACAAAATCAGATAAAACCCCCATCCATTTGTTAAAAAACGTTAATGCCAAATCTAGTTACAGCATATTACATTCTTAATACAATAATTGTTAGTGTGTTAGCATGTGGAATAAACGTGTTTCGCATAATCAGCTTCCTCAGGATCCACGCTGAAATTTACATAAAGAAGATGGAACTTGGAGAAGCAGGATGTGGGTGCCTTGTCTCACAACCCCCCCCTCTATTTTTTCCTGTCCTCTCTTCTGTCGTTGGGTCATTTCTGTTTTGTATATACTGTGAAATTGTATGTGATATTGTTTTTTGTCAATCTCTTTAGCCATCTCATCTCGTATATTTTGATTTTAATTATTTTTGTTACTTGTTTTATTACCCCTTATTTTAGCACATTCTGTAGGTTCTGTAATGTGCCTGCACAGACACTGGGTGACATATTGAGCAAGCCAGAAGACACATCGTTTTACAAGTGTGTTGCACTATTTTTAAGGTCTAAGTCTAGATAGAATTGTGTACAGTTTCCATGAATGAAAAGTGCTCGATGAATGGAGGAGGCACAGCTTTAATTAATTTGCTTGTCCTCGGTTCATAAATAGCTTTTCATTGATTGAAGCCATAGTAAAGCTTTTATGAATAAAGGAGGGAGCAGAAAGGTCAGGAGAAGTCGGCACTCCTGACGAGTGCATGTGACAGATCCCTCGACTCTATCAACCCACACAGCACCAAACAATTAAAGGGTTTGGGGAGGGCAAAGGATTTAAACTATGACAGCTGGCACCAGCACAATGGTCACTGACAAATTAATGTGAGTACTGTCCCTTGTACTTTTTTTTTTACTTAACTTAGGCTTCAGGCCGGGTTCACACATGTACGGCCACGGGTTCGTGCCTGGGGTCCAATGCGTGCCTGTTCACCAGTTCAGGGGCGATTCAGGTCCAAATTTGAGCCTGAATTTGCACCTTAACTGGACACTCATGTGTGAACGGACTTCATTGAGAGCCGGTCACACGTGCCTTCCCCACATCCAATTCACTTATGTGTGAACCCAGCCTTAAGGAGGATCTTTCAATCAAATTACTCATACATTCATTTCTTCATTCTGACAACAAAACTTTTACAGTCCTTTGTTGAATTACAATGCTTTGATGTTACATTTTATGTCTGCTCCCTTCCTGATCTGTTGAGACACTGGTGACATAGCCAGGGCATCACAGGCAGTGGTGGCTGGTGCTCAAAAATGTTTGGGGGTGCGCAAACAAACTGAAAAAAAAAAACACATTAATTGCAACCACTGTGCCCATCAAGCGCAGCCACTGTGCCCATCAAGCGCAGCCACTGTGCCCATCAAGCGCAGCCACTGTGCCCATCAAGCGCAGCCACTGTGCCCATAAATTGCCGCAACTGTGCCATCAAACGCAGCTACTGTACCCATCAATTGCTGCCAGTGTGCCCATCAATTGCTGCCACTGTGCCCATCAATTGTCACTACTGTGCCCCATCAATTGCTGCCAGTGTGCCCATCAATTGCTACCACTGTGCCCCATCAATTTCTGCCACTGTGCCCCATCAATTGCTGCCACTGTGCCCCATCAATTGCTGCCAGTGTGCCCATCAATTGCAGCATTGCAGCTTCTGTGCCCCACCAAACGCTGCCAGTGTGCATCCCCCACCCGGCACTTACCTGTCTCAGGTCACGGCGCTGTCCTCCATGCTCCGAGTCTTCAATGTCTTCTCCCATCCTCTTCCCATTCTCTGCTATGATTGGATGCCTGATAGACGTCCAATTACACCGCCTGTCGCTTCAGCCAAACAGGTGACAGGTAACCAGACCCGATTGGCTAAGAGGCAGGTCGGTGTTAGGAAAGCAATTTAAACAGGGAATGCACAGCATTGCACAACATTGCACTCGTTGTTTACCATTTTGGAAGCCTATTAGAGCCTATGGCTCTAATCAGGACGCCTATTAGAGCATATGGCTCTAATCAGGCACTTCCAAAAAAAAACGCAGCTGTAATTCAGATGCCCGGTCCCCGACAAGGGGCCGGACACCTGAATAGGGGGTGGAAGCGGTGACCATAGATAGAATGCAATGCATGAATCTATCTATGGTGATAGAGGGGTGACAGGAGAGAGGGGGCGACGCTCCTGCACCCTTGATGGACGCACCGCCACTGATCACAGGTGCCCCCGGGAAGAATATGTCAACATTGCATTCCAGGGAGATCTTGCATGATCTCGAGCTTGCCCGGTTCTTGGTCTATTTAAACTAATAGGGCATGTCCACATTTGCACCATGCATGTGCCAGCTTTTGGTATATTGAAACTAATAAGGCACATTCGTTCCCTTTTGCACCACACATGCACAGCTCATATCAGCTCTTGGTCTATTGAAGCTTATAGTACTAATAATTTTAATAGACCAAGAGTCGGCACATGCACAGTACAAGCAACACACGTGCCATGTGAAAACCAATGTGCCTTGACATTTTAATAGACTAATGCCCCGTACACACGATCACTTTTTGTGATGAAAAAAAATTCATTTTTTATCATGAAAAAAAATGAAATTTTTCCAACTTAATCATTAAAAATGATGTTGCCTACACACCATCGTTTTTGAAAAATGATGAACAAAGCGACGGCACTCTAAAGGGGAAGTTCTATTTGCCTTGAGGCTGCTTTTAGCTGGTTACTTGTTAGTAAAAGACGATTCGTGCTTTTTTGTCTGTTACAGCGTGATGAATGTGCTTACTCTTATGAATGGTAGTTTTACCTCCCGTCTCAAAACTTGCTTCTGGGCATGTGCAGGTTTAAAACGTCATTTTTGCCCACACACGATCATTTTTTATGACACAAAAAATTACATTTTAAAATATTACATAAAAAATTCAAGCATGTTCGAATTTTTTTTTTGTCATTTTTCAGAAGACATAAAATGACATTTTGCCCACACACGATCATTTTAAATGACATTTTTAAAAATGTCATTTTATTTCATCACAAAAAGTGATCATGTGTACAGGGCATAAGAACCAGTGCATGCGCAGTGCAAGTAGTACATGCATGCTGCAAAAGCAGACATGGCTTATTAGTTTCAATAAACTAAGAACCAGCACATGAGCACAAAACATTAAAAAAATAGGTAGCCATCAGTAGGTTAATGATTTTTTAATTATGTTTGCATTGCTGTTGTTATTTGTATTAGGGAAGGATGGGGGTCCACAATATCAGAGTTTTTGCATTCAAATGCAGTGATACCCCTGCAAGAGCTCCTTACTCTGCCTCTCAACCCCAATAACAGTCTCAGCCCCCTGTGACACACCTGGCAATAGTGTAAGTGCAATGACCAATGAGAAACACACCCGTTATAATAAAACACAGAAATGTACTTTACTGCAATATTTCTGTGGAAATATAACAGACAGTAACAATATATATTTGAGAAATCGACATAGAGAGCAATAACTGAGATTTAAGAGCAATATAGCTCTCAAGCTGCTTTCAAGGGATTCCAAACACTAGAATGTCCCCAAGAGCATAGGCACACTTTAACCACTTCCCGCCCGGCCTATAGCCGATTTACGTCCGGGAAGTGGTTATGAAATCCTGACAGGACGTTCTAGAACGTCCTGCAGGATTTCATGCCGCGCGCGCCCGTGGGGGCGCGCATCGCGGCGATCGGTGATGCGGGGTGTCAGTCTGACACCCTGCATCTCCGATCTCGGTAAAGAGCCTCCGGCGGAGACTCTTTACCACGTGATCAGCCGTGTCCAACCACGGCTGATCACGATGTAAACAGGAAGAGCCGTTGATGGCTCTTCCTCACTCGCGTCTGACAGACGCGAGTAGAGGAGAGCCGATCGGTGGCTCTCCTGACAGGGGGGGTTCGCGCTGATTGTTTATCAGCTCAGCCCCCCCTCGGATCGCCACACTGGACCACCAGGGATGCCCACCCTGGAGCACCAGGGTGGGCAAAAAAAAAAAAAAAAAAGCCAGCAAAAAAAAAAAAAGTCTAAAAATAAAATAAAAAAAAAGCATAAAAAAAAGAAAAAAGAACCCATGACAATAAATTTGAAATGCTAAAAGAAGAAAATGCAGCAATGCAAGCCCGTTTGGAGGATTTTGAGAACCAAGCTCGCCGCTCAAATCTTCGTATAAGAGGTATACCGGAGTCAATCATTGACCTCCAATCATCTATGACAGCCCTCTTTCAAGAACTAACACCAGCAATTCCTATAGAAAGATTGGAAATGGATAGAATCCACAGAGCTTTAGGGCCACGCAAAGCTGATGGCCCCCCTCGCGATATAATTGCTAAGTTCCACTTTTTCCGCACCAAAGATCAAATTATGGCTGCAGCTAGACTGAAAGAATCTCTTACTTTCCAAGGACATACTTACCAAATGTTTGCTGATTTATCTCCCATAACAGTAGCTAAACGTCGTGAGATGAAACCTTTGCTCCTAAATCTCCAACTCCACCACATCCCATATCAATGGGGGTTTCCATTTTCAATTAGGTTCACTTATCAAGGAGCCAAATACTCCAGCAAAACCACTACAGAACTAAAGAAAACGCTGCAAAAACTTCAGCTTTATAATAAGTCATCTGCAAATACGCGACGCCGTGCCCTTTCTGACTCTCCTCCACATTCATCAATCCCTGAACCTGATGGAAACAGACAGGCTACCCCAAAGAGAGGCCGTTTCAATCCTCCAGTTTCTGACCAGCAGGACACAATGGACTGACTTGACTGAGTAACTCTCTTTGTGTCTCCTCCAAACTCCATGGTTAATTTAGCCATGCCTTAATTCATTCACATTTTTCCTACCCATAAGAAGATAAGTATCAGTACACTTAAAATCATTCTACCAAATCGCCTGTTATACCCTCATAAGTCTCTCTTCATTGTAACATCCTGTCTCTCCCCCTTCTCCTATAACTACCTCTACCCCCTCCCCCACCCCTTTCCTTTCCTCCCCTTCATACACTATGCAGAGACAGAAGTTGTATCTCCAAGGCTTTGTGTTTTTATACTAATATTCTTGTTATTAACCCTATTTCTTTCCTACAGAGTGAATACTTAATTATTTTCCACACTTACAGCAGCCCTGAGGTGTATCAATCCTATGATCATAATATAATTGAAATATGCCATTTCTAGTTTTAAAATGTATAAGGTTAATTGTTTATCTTATGTTCTTAATTGTGGAATAACTAGTCACTAGTTAAATACATGTTTGTAGCTGGTTACCTTGCCAAGTTTGGTTGTCTTAGTTTAATATGTTTTTTTTTTCCTTATTCTTGAATACATTTTAACCGTTGAGAAGCCGAGAAGAGGTCACTGCTCCTCTCATTTTTCTGTCCTAGGACTCTCCCTCACTGTAGATACAGTGTAGGGGGCCTCCTCAGACAGACTTTGTGCCTCTGAGCTCCTGTCATTTTTGAGCTCAGAAAGCCTACTTTTTATTTCTTGCTATGGATTTCAACCATCTCAATCTAATTAGATTACTGTCTATCATCTCCTTTTTTTTTCTTCTATCCTATTTTTCTTATTCTTTCTCCATTTTCCTCCCTTACTCCGGGTTTTGTCTAATACCACAATTTACATTTGATATGTACTGTTATATTTTTCTAAAAACTCTTATATGGCTCCATTGAATGTACTTACCCTAAATACTAAACATACCTCATAAACGTACTAAAGTTTTCAGGTCACTTTCAGCATCAAAAGCACACATAGTCTGCCTCCAGGAGACTCATTTCACTGAATCCTCCACCCCTAAATATTTTGGTGCAAGCTACCCCCAGGTTTATACAGCCTCAGCCAAGTCCAAACACAGAGGAGTGTTAATAGCATTTCACCGAACTACACCCTTTTCCCTAGAATCCGAAATCAAGGATCCAGAAGGTCGCTACCTCATACTTATAGGCAACCTATGCGATATCCCAATAACAGTAGTCTCATATTACGCACCCAACAAAAGACCAACATCATTTTTATCCCACCTTCTTCAAGTTATTGATACACATAAAGTAGGCACACTCCTGATTTGTGGAGATTCCAATCAAACAATTTATCCCTATTTAGACAAATCACCATTACCCCCTACATCTAATCCTCAATCTAGATCGTTTCAGAGACTCCTTCAACAACATTCATTAATAGATTCTTGGCGTGAAATTAACCCATCCAAACGTCAATACTCCTTCTATTCTCACCCTCACAAATCCTTTTCCCGTATTGATCACATTTTAATTTCTATTTGTATGTCCCCTGAATTGCTCACCTCATATATCAAACCCTATACATGGACCGATCATTGCGCTATAATTTCCACCTTTAACTCATTACTTCCAAAAGCACAAGACTCAACGTGGCAAATAAACAACTCTCTCTTATCACACCCTTCACTCTCTCAAGACCTAGAAAATGCCCTAAAAGAATACTTAAAAAATAATAAATCCTCAGATATATCCCCACTAACACTATGGGAAGCGCATAAGCCTGTCCTTAGAGGGTACTGCTTACGTCAAGCATCACATCAAAAGAAAGAAAAGAAAAAACTGCAACAAAAACTTGAAACTGAATTTAACAATTGTCATAATAAATTCCAATCCAGCCCTACACCGCAGAATAAAACACAACTCGAGAAAGCTAGCTTAAATCTAGACCTATTTTTATCCGAATCTGTAGATAAAACTCTTCGTAAATCCAAACAAAAATACTACTTCCAAGCCAATAAACCTGGCACTCTCCTTGCACGTGCACTTAAAAAACTAAACAACCCATCCAAACCAATCCGACTGAAAATCTCCCATGATAAATATACAAGTAATCCAGTCAATATCCTTCATACCTTCCACAAACATCTCACCTCCTTGTATAAAAAAGAAGGCTCTTTCGACCAATCCTCAGCAGAAACTTTTTTTTCTCAAATAAAACTCCCTACTCTATCCCAAAGTCATTATGAAAGCCTTGAAAGCCCCATCACTCCCATTGAAATTGAACAAGCAATCAAATGCCTCAAACCTAATAAGCGTCCGGGACCAGATGGGTTTTTAGCCCTTTACTATAAAAAATTCTCACATATATTAACTCCCATGATGTTAGAAGCATTCAACTCCATCATTAATAACCAATCATTCAGATCTGAAACTCTAACAGCAATTATATCTATGATTCCTAAGCCACAATCTGATGACTCTTCCTGTGCTAATTTTAGACCTATATCGCTCTTAAATCTAGATATAAAATTATTAGCAAAAGTGATTGCAACCCGATTGAATAGCATAATAGGTACCTTAATAAGTAACGACCAGGTTGGTTTTATCCCAATGCGCCAAGCAACTGATAATGTTCGTAGGGCCTTGTTGCTGATCCAAGCAGCCAAAAAAAGAAGAATCCCTATGTGTCTACTGTCACTAGACATCAAAAAAGCCTTTGATACGGTAACGTGGCCCTACCTACATTTCACTTTACAAAGATGGGGCTTTGGCCCACATTTCCTTAGTTGGGTCACATCTTTATATAATAACCCAAAGGCATACATCAAGTATGCAGGGTATAAATCAGCTATGTTCAATATTAACAGAGGCACTCGCCAGGGGTGCCCCCTCTCCCCACTGTTATTTGCCTTACTCATCGAACCCCTAGCTCAAGCAATTCGAAAAAATCCATCAATTAAAGGTATAGAACTGGCTGGCCACCATCATAAACTCTGCTTATTTGCTGATGATATTTTAATTTTCATGTCCTCCCCCCATATTACAGCTCCCAACGTTATAAACAAACTTGACCATTTTGCCCATATATCTGGATTAAAAATAAACATGCAAAAATCTATAGCTTTAAACGTTTCTTTGCCCCCAGATATACTTCAACAAGCGAAGATATCCCTCCCTTTTACATGGTCCGCGACACATCTCTCATATCTAGGTATTGTACTTACCCCTGATCTAAAAGATATTTTCTCCGCCAACTACCCCCCACTGTTACGGAAAATTTCAAATTATTTAAAGCAATGGTCCACTCTCCCCTTATCTTGGTTAGGTAAAATAAATGTTATAAAAATGACTATATTACCCAAAATGTTATATCTCTTTAGAGTCTTACCCATTCCTATTCCAGCCTACTTCCTCAGAAACCTACAACGAAAAACACAATCATTTATATGGAGCACTTTAAAATCTCGAATCTCTCCACACACCCTATACCTCCCTAAACTTAAAGGAGGTTTAGGTTTCCCAAACTTTGCCACTTATTTTCATGCTGCGCAAATAGCAAACATTCCCAAATACCATGTAAGCCACGAAATTCCACTATGGGTAGTAATTGAAACCATTGATAGCGACCCAATCTCTATACCAAATCTCATATGGTCCACCTCCTCTAACCACAAAATAATCGACAATAAGATTACAAAACATACAATCACTATTTGGGAAAGATTTAAAATGACCCAGGGTTTACAATCCCCACATGTACCCCTCATATCTTTTATGAGAAACTCAAAGTTTTACCCAGCCCTCACATTTCCTAGAACCTTCACAAGATGGATTTCAGCGGGTCTAACACAATGTTGTGACTTTTTAAAACCTGCCTCATTTAAAACATTTCCAGAAATACGTGAAAGTCATAAACTTCCGGCATCAGAAATTTTTCGCTATTTACAAATTAAAAATTTCTTTGCACCATATTTACAAGGTATAAATAAATTGAGTGACATGACGCAGTTTGAACGAATATGTAAACGAGATCCTCATTCAAGAGGACTCATTTCAATACTATATAGCCAACTAAGTACTAAGCTTACCGCAAAATTACCTTCATATGCTGAAAAATGGATGAACGACCTTGGTTTCAATATAGATATATCTACCTGGAATAAAGTATGGTCAAATACTAAAACGTCCTCCCAAAATATACTTGCTATGGAAACAAATTATAAAGTTCTTATGTACTGGTATTTGGTTCCTGTTAGAATAGCAAAATTTGCTCCCCGTTATTCCCCGCTTTGTTTTCGCGGATGTGGTGATCCGGGAACACATTTACATATTTTCTGGGAGTGCCCTGTTACAAAAAATTACTGGAAAGAAATATTCCTCATGATTTCAGCAGTTTTCAAGAAATCCATTACTCCTGATCCGACTACCGCACTCCTAAATTTAAAACCGGATTGTATTTCCTATGCTCAATTTAAACTGTTCCTACAAATCACCACAGCCGCAAAGCAAACCATCTCCAAAGCTTGGAAAACAGCTACGCTTCTAGTTTCTGAAACCAGAAATAGAGTACATCAAGCCATGCTCCACTCAAAATCAGAAGCCATAACCAATGATTCCATAGACATATATGAAACAATATGGAACCCATGGGTGACCTATACTATCTCATCTAACCCAGATGATTCTCTATTGAGACCTTGGTAGGATATTGTAAGCCAGTAACATTCTGCATACAGTCCCTCTATATTATTACTATCTCTATTATGTAACGATCCCGGAGCCTTTCCTCTATCCTGTACTGCCTTTCCTATCCTATTGTTTTCATCACTTTCCACTTTTTATACTCCACATTCTGTCCTTTTTCTTTCTTTTATCTCTCACTTCTTCAAATATATAGCTCAAGCTATCTCATTATATAAAATGGTAAATGTGAATATGTAAATACGATATCTAATTTTGCTCCTATTGTTTTAATACTTAACATGAATAAGATGCTTCTCCCCCCTATTTCGGCCAGTTTTTGAACCGATTCATTGCTAAAATTACAATTGCTCCATAGCTATAGTTCATATCATAATTATATCCGGTTCCATTTATATCACAATATTCTATAATATTTTATATGAGTTCAAATGCAATAGACTAACATGATTGGTTTGACTATAACCTGCTTTAATGATTCCTTTAATATTCCTCATAGGATCTACAAATATTTATTGGATTTGTCTATGTTTCAAATACTCTCTTATTACATGATACCATTTTTATTTTTCTGTAATCTTTTATTGTCAACTGTATCTACTGTTTTCTCTTTACTTTAAACCCAATAAACTAATTTGACAAAAAAAAAAAAAAAAAAAAAAAAAAAAAAAAAGAAAAAAGATGCCAGTCAGTGCCCACAATGGGCACTGACTGGCAACCTGGCAAAAATCAGTGCTGCCACCCCAGTGTCCATCAGCGCCACCCCAGTGTTCATCAGTGCCACCCCAGTGTCCATCAGTGCCACCCCACAGTGCCCATCCATGCCCAGTGCCCACCTATCAGTGCCCATCTGTGCCACCATAAGTATCCATCAGTGCCGCCCATGAGTGCCCATCTGTGCCGCCCATGAGTGCCCATGAGTGCCGCCCATGAGTGCCCATCAGTGCCGCCTATGTGTGCCCATCAGTGCCGCCTATGTGTGCCCATCAGTGCCGCCTATGTGTGCCCATCAGTGCCGCCTATGTGTGCCCATCAGTGCCGCCTATGAGTGCCTATCAGTGTCGCATACCAGCGCCGCCAATCAGTGCCACCTCATCTGTGCCCGTCAGTACTACCTCATCGATGTCCATCAGTGCCATCTCATCGGTGCTCATTAGTGCCGCCATATCAGTGCCCGTAATTGAAAGAGAAAACTTATTTACAAAAAAATTAACAGAAAAAAATAAAAATGTAATTTTTTTTCCAAATTTTCAGCCTTTTTTTAGTTGTTGCGCAAAAAAAAAAAAATCGCAGAGGTGATCAAATACCACCAAAAGAAAGCTCTATTTGTGGGGGAAAAAAGGACGCCAATTTTGTTTGGGTACAGTGTAGCATGACCGCGCAATTGCCATTCAAAGTGCGACAGTGCTGAAAGCTGAAAATTGGCTTGGGCGGGAAGCTGCGTAAGTACCTGGTATGGAAGTGGTTAATGGTAAATAAAGCACAATATGGCACTTTAAATTAGATTGGTTACCTCTACTCAGGTTGACTTTATGAGTCCAGGCAGGAGGAGAGCAGAAGAATGACTCCCTTTGTGTCCCTTTGTGTCAGGCCTCTCTCTACTGTCCCCTGACATCACAGGCCCAACTTTACACACCTATTCAAGTCTGCAAGTAATGGCTTAACTTTATAGATAACATGTCCCACACCCCCAATACATATGGATAGCCCTGATGACTACCAGCAATGATGTTTGTATATAGTGTTCAAATAATTCTTCCTGTAGCGCAGTGTCTCTGTTCCCTGCAGATGGGCACAAATGCCCTTTCACCGAATCCTGCGATCAGGGCCCAAACCAAAACCTGGAACAGGCAGGCTTTCATGGAGACCCGGCCGGTCCCCTCACACTGAAACGGTTCCTTGTTGGTGGAGATGTGCCTCAATATTCATCTTGGATCCCCCTCTCTAAGGCTGGATGTCCCAACTGGCAGTGGTGGCCTGAATCACGCAGGACGATCATCTGAGAGACAGCACCTCCCCCTCAGGTCTGGTCTCTTCCCTCCCTCAAGGCTGACTGAATTTTACCTCAGGACACAAAATGGCGTTTTTTACTTTCCTGTCAGCAAAGCCTCTTGGGATTTGTATTTCTTCCTGTATACCAGTCCATACCTCCCAACATTTTGAGATGGGAATGAGGGACACCTATTAGCAAAAGTATATAGGCATAGGACACACCCCTTACCACGCTCCCCTTAAAGGAGAATTGTACAAAAAAAAACAAGAATGGTTAAATCCACAAGTGCTTTTTTTTTACCAATACTATTCCTTTATATTGGCTTTTGGAATTAACAAATGCAACAATTTTAGAAATTGGAAGAAAGGTTTAGCGCTGGAAAACACCTTTTGATAGATACAAAGTGCATTTTATATACAAATATATAGATTAGACCAAAATGAGGGACAAATGAGGAGGAATGAGGAACAGAGGGACATTGCTCTGAATCAGGGACAGTCTCTTGAAATCAGGGACAGTTGGGAGCTATGCCAGTCTATGGGGCCGTTTTATGTGGCAACTACATGTCCCAGAATACATTGCAGCTCTCCTTGCAGTTCAGTACAATCTCTTCCATTGGTTGTTGTAACTGTGCCCTCAATTGGTTTTCCTCTCCTGGCCAATAGGGGCACAAGAGAGGCCACTGAATGCACAGCTCTGTGTGTGTCAACTCACATTACATTAACTCAGTCAGTGAAAACAGGAAGAAGGGGGGGAATCCCCCTTACAATTGCTGGCAGGCAGCTCTACCCAACTCAAGTTTCAAAGCATGTGCACATTGTTCCGGCCAGCTTGGTGGGATTGCGGGTTATAGAGGGAGACACCCGCTACACAAATAAAAATAGTTCTGCTTGAATTATGTTTGCATTATTTACTATATGAATATGGTTTCATTATCTGCACCATCCAGAGACTTTCTACCATCATATCAGTTGGCACTTTGTAATGAAGGTAAACGTGTATACCTTTTTCAGTTAATCCTGATGGCGAGCATGTTGCTTTGAATGTCAAAATAATGTCACTTCTGCACCTCTGGCCACCCTTCATATCTCCTTTCTATGTAGATTAATCAATGCGGAAGGATCATTATTATGAACGACCAGTAACTTCATTATCTGATGGCTGTTAACAGTCCAGCACTCTTCTTAACATACAATGTTTGCTTTGTTGGGGTTTAAGGTGAACATGTAATATGCTCATGCAGGTTCACCTTAATGGAGATACTTACCTTTCTTACACTCTCCCACTTCTCGGTTCAACCACCAGGGGCAAGGACAAACAATACTGTGTAAGCTGCTTGTTGCTGGACTTGTAGCCTATACAGGTCTGTAGACTTCCCATGTGACATTGTTGATTGGCCCAGCACTGTCCATATGGGGTGAGTCACATATTCCTTACTACCTGTAAGTAACAGGTATTTCCTTGGGCTCAAAGCACTGAAGCAGTGGTAGGGCAGTGGAGAAAGGTAAGTACATGCTACTGGGAATGTCGGGAGTTAACCTTCAGAATGAGGGACACCCAAAAGAAGTTGTTGAGCGGGGGGGGGGGGGTCAGCAGATCAAAGTTGTTCAGCGGGGGGGGTCCGAGGATCACAGGATCACAGTTGTTGAGGGGGGGGGGGAATTCCGTGGATCAGAGTTGTTGAGTGGGGGGGGGGGGGGCATTAGGATAAACCTGTCCCAGATATGCTGGGACACTCCCACATCATGGACCTCAGTCCTGATTACATACCTCTCAACTTTCTGAGATGGGAATAAGGGACACCTATTAGCAAAAGTATGCAGGCATAGGATACACCCCCTGCCATGCCCCCACCACATACAAAATTATGCTTGGCTACTATTCCTTTATATTGGCTTTTGAAATTTACAAATGCAGCAATTTAGAATTTGGATGAAAGATTTAGCACGGGGAAATACTTTTTGAAAGATAAATAGTGCACTTTATATATACAACAAAAGTGCAGCGCTGCATAATAAACAGTGTAAACCATAAATTAGGATAATTATTGTGATGGTGAATCCTTAAAGTTCAGATAAATAAAAATAACACAAAAAGTATTAAAAATTTAGCTAAATAGTCCATAGATCAAATACAATCCCAATAAAGGTGCAATAAAGTTCATAAATGTGAGTATCCAATAAAGGAATTTGCAGTGTATCAACAAGGATAATGTCATCCAATTTATGTGCTGCCCACCACCTAAGGTAGAAATGAAGGCTTACCGAAAAGCCTGTGACCGCCCTTGTTCAGGGGGGGTCAGACAAGGCTCAATAGAGTGATGGTCCTCGCTGGAGCGTTGGAATCTCTTTCCACAAATGATCATCTGGCAAATGCTGAATGTGCGATCACAGGCACACTACCAGGAGGCAATCCATACACATCAATGGGCATCTCATTCCGTGGGTGTAAGAGCAGACATCCGGTGGATAGCAAAAAAAAATTCAGGAGGAAAAAGGGAAAAACAATCCTTGCAAGGATCGCTTTTTAAGTACTCAGGACTTGGTCCTATAGTTTGGAAATGTTTTTTTTTTAATAAAGACACTGAAGGAACCTCTGCACTACTAGATGTCTTTTTGTTTTTCCTTTTTCCTCCAGCTAACCAATCCATAGATGTGGTGAACGTATTAGTTTTGATTTTAAGGCTTTCTTTTCTTTATTTTCACCTAGCTATCCAGACAGTAATGCCGCGTACACACCATCACTTTATGTGATGAAAAAAAATGACGTTTTTAAAAACGTCACTTTAATTGACTGTGTGTGGGGGAAAACGTCGTTTTATGTCTTGTAAAAAACGACCAAAAAAAATTGAAGCATGCTTCAATTTTATGTGTCGTTTTTCAAAAGTGCACTTTTTACTTCACAGAAATTGACCGTGTGTAGCAAAAAACGTCATTTTCTAAGACGTTTTTTCATCCACGCATGCCCAGAAGCAACTTATGAAGCAAGCTTCAATGGTAAAACGTGGTGGAACGTAACCTCACTTTGCAAGATCATTGTGAGAAAACGATGGTGTGTAGGCAACTTCAAATGCGGATCTTTGCGGAGGCGGACAAATTACGGGTGTCAGCGGATGTTTATCCGCTGACACCCGTAATCACATAGGGACCCATGTATGTCCCGTTTTCATCCGCAAACGGACGGATGAAAATGCGGTCATACGGTCCTTACGTGTGAAAGGGCCCAAATACAGGAGGTGTGTTACTGGCCAGTTCCACAGGAGAAACCCGAACCTGATTGGCTCTTTGTGCTGCACAGTAACTGTACAAGGCTAATATCAGGTCAAATGTTGGTAATTACACTGCGTCTTTTTACAAAATAAATGTAATGATGTATTAATAACTACAGAGCTAAAAAAAAAATATTTTATACCTGCCTGGAGTTCAGCAAGAAAGAAGTAGATAACTCCACATGTCAGCAAGAAGTTACCTTTAAAACTTTCATTCCAGCTTGTTTTTCAAACTTGACACAATAAGAGCAGAAGAGCAGAGGCGGAAGGTTGGAGGGGATGATTTTTTTTTTAGATGATTACTTTATCTTTCCTGGAGATATGGCTTCTTGCACCCAGAAGTATCGTTATCGAACCTTAGACCACATTTTATAAAGTGACGACCCCGAAAATCTGCACAGAAAGATTTATGAGGTTGTTACACCTTGTGCAAAGACATGACTAGCTCGCACAAGCTTTAATAAAAGTCATAATTCTTCTCTGGCCCTTGAAGCTGACACTGGGTTAAAGTACAACTAAAGGCTCCTGTATGACATTCTAAATAAGTACCAAATCTAGCTGCTATGTGATGCAGAAGAGTCATAAAATAAACTAAACTATTGCATTGCCTTCCCTGATGGGGCCAAATCGTTCATTTGTGTCTCACATGTACCCCCCCCACACTGCAGCTCACAGTGGGAGTGTTTTAGTAGGAAGCAGTGCTGTCAATCCTGGTGAGGCCAGGGTTCACTTGCTGGCAGCACTGTCGTTCTCAGACCAGAAGGTTGTAGTTCCTGTGTTCACCAGCGGGTGTTTCCCAGCTGCCAACAATTTCTAGTAATTAGTCTTCACCTGATGCTGGCTGCTGGGAGGGTATTTAGTCCCTCATCTGTTATTCCATTTTACCTGCTAGCTATATTCTTGCCTGCTGATCCCTGCTATCTCCTGTTCCTTGTATCCAGTACAATGTATCCTGTTAACCCTATCTCTGTTACCTTTGTTTACCTTTGTTTCCTGTCCCAGTCCTGCTTACGCCCTCTTTATGTCAGCTCCCCACCACTTGTATATTGTGTATATTGGTTAATGGTTTGGTTTTGCTTCACTGTCGCCTTTATTCTTAATATTTTCATTGGTGTTGGCCTACTTAAAGTGGAGGTTTACCCAAATAACATCTATATTAGACCAAATTCTTTATACTTCTAACATGTACAATTGGCATATTTTTTTTTGAGGCTGTACATACCTTATAATCTATATTTGCAATCCGGCTTCTGGGTACTCATTCCCGCGGGAGTAGGCGTTTCCAAGCTGAGCCGCAATGTAATCTGGGAGTTAGCCCAGATGATTGATGTCCTTCATAAAATTTTCCCCCCCCGGCGGATAAGGCCCATCCCCCGTACTGCATAGTTGCATCACGAGAGTCACAGAGTTTCCGAAAGGAGCCGAACATGTAGAGCCGCGAGTTAGCTCTACACGGCCATATAGAGCCGACTCGCAGCTCTACATGTTCAGCTCCTTTTGGAAACTCTGTGACTCTCATGACGCAACTACGCAATACAGTGGGAGGGGGGGCCTTATCCGCCAGGGGGAACATTTTATGAAGGACATCAATCATCTGGGCTAACTCCCAGATTACATTGCGGCTCAGCTTGGAAACGCCTACTCCCACAGAAGAGAGTACCCGGAAGCCGGATTGCAAATATAGAGGTTCTGTGCAGAAGTGAGCCTGATTTTGCACTTTCCAGCTTTAGTAAATAAACCCCATTGTGTACTTAAAAGCGGGGTATGCCTGTACACAGTACTTCTAAATATGGAGGAGCATGTGACTCCATGTAACAATCTGTAGGTGGGGCCTAGAGCTGGGACACTCAATCTGATAAGGGTACCACACAAGAATATACCTCACTCTAGCCAGAATGGCCAGGATCTTTTCCTCCCAGTCATCCTGTTACTGGTGGTGCATCTCAATCAGAGCAGATTTTATACACATTTTCTGGGACTGTACAGCTATACAACGATTTTGGCTAGAGGTCACTAAATGTATAGAAGTCACTACACTTTGTGTTAGGCCAGCCGTTGAAGTCTGTCTCCTGGGTAAAATGTAACATGTACTCTTTTCACAATATTGTTCTATTATGCTAGAAAGCTGATAATTCTCTATTGGAAAAAGCCTACACCTCCTGCTGGTCCGGCACGGAAGGCAACTATTAATAAAGCCCTTCCCTTATACAAAGACAAGTATACTAGTATAGGAATACCCAATAAATTTGAGAAAGTGTGGGACGGGTGGACATATAGTGAATCTACAGTATCTGACTAAATTAACATATCTTCCATATGTGGAGTTTGGTACTGATAACTTGGAATTGTGTATTGCGATCCCTTTAATGTGGGCTGGGTATTTGTGATGTATATTTGGGATCTGTTGGAGTTGCGGAAAAAAAGATGCCACACAAACTCCTTGATGTTGTATTATATTCTACAGTATATATTGTATTTAGGTTGACAAGGTTGAATGCAGACATTTTATATAGGCAGTGATACTCGGTAATGGTTGTTCATAGTTTCCAACATAACAGTCAGTAATGGCACAATGCTGCAAGGTAGCCTGTTCGCTCTATGCTTTTGAGGGGAGTCCCACTTCGCCTGAATGGCCTACACCAAGATGGCTGCCCATGCCCAACTTCATCATAAGTTGCAGCATCCAATCAGACAGCTGCAACCTCTGTGACAACTACAGAGTCCTTGACAGAACAATTTCCCTCTGAAGACACCAGTCATCTGTATTGCGGAATATCACCACCTAATGGATGGAGGGAAAAGCTGCACCTGCCTACAGATCTGATGACTCATATTTTACACAAGGCTTTCTTAGCTTGCATTTAATAAAATGAGTAACCAAACACTGCTGGAAAGGGAAAGTTAAAGTGAACATATTGTTTTGTCACAGCAAAGCGTAGGTGGTAGCAGCTCATTGGTTAACAGATCACACTGTTGCATAGTAAGGGACCTTTGACTAGTGCAACTAGTGGGTATGATTTGCACGTCCCCTGAATAACGGCATTTGTTTAGTATTAGTAGTCTGTTAGAACCGCTTTAGCACTTTGTGTTACTTTGCTGAAGGAGGTTGTAAATTAGTCAGGGAAAGGTCCTGACTGCTGTTTTAAACTGATTTCAAGCTGAGAAGTTGCCTCCCTAATTTTCTCTTTTATAAGCAGCGAGGTGTTTGTAGTAATCATTTCATATCCTATGTTATGAATTTTGAACCTCTCACAAAGACTTTAAAGGGAAAGTCGGAGCCGGAGCAGCCAGTCTGTTGTGTGACATTGCTCCGAGCTCCCCTACAGTGTACCTTGATAAAAACAGACCTGAGCCGCCATTTCAAGGTGAGCCATTCATGTCTCTTTCTGTTCTCTTGTCTGCCTAGGGGGATCGTCCTATTGGTAGCATGACACACGGGCTTCTCTGCCACAGCAGGGGCTCCATTCGCCAGACCGCACCAGAACAGAATTCAATTTATTACTGGGCAATGACATGTACATTAAATGTGACAGCAGTGAAAGGACAAATCTGCTAAGCTCTCCTCATATCTAAAAGGGCCACAAAACATCACTTCTGTGCAATCGGAGGATATCGAAAAGTTTTTCTTTGAAAATGATCTTACTTTTTATGATGCCTGTTTATCTATAAAGGAATCCACATTGTAGCTTCTGTGTGTGTCAATTCCTTCTCTTGAGCTTGTCATATCTAAGTAGATCTTGTAACAAACAGCTTAGTTCCCATGATGCAATAGTAGCTTTTGGTGTGTGTGTGTGTAGCCAGGTGTTGGGCTACTGCAATATGGAGATGGAGATGTTTACTTCCCTCACCCTCTACTAAGATACTGATGTTATGCTGCACCATCCTTTTCCGACCAGCAGGGGGGAGAGCTAAAGCCACGCAAGCCCATAAACTTCTATGCAGAATTATGAGAATCCTGGGAGTGGTAGTTTGAGAATCAAGACATATAATGGCTACACTATATTGGTTACACTACAGATCCCAATATGCACTGTGCAGTAGGAGGAGTGGAGAGATGGTTTATATTAAACTGCACAGAAAAGCTCTTCTTCTTGGCACTGAGGGAGTTAGAGAGAGAGCACCCCTGTTTAAATATTTGCCCACCAGGTGGAGACCATACAAGAGGAAACCAATGGAGCCTAAGACTGGGTGTGAAGACACCCAGGGGCAGTGCAGCATCACCCATGTCACAGCACCTGCACCGCTACAACAGGGAGCTTCCACTCACCCTCTGCTTCCCATTGCGGATCACCGAAGACATTCTGTTGAGAGACTGGGGGGGGGGGGCCCTTCTCCAGAGAGAGGTCATTGCAGCATCCCAGGGACTATTGAGAGAGCTAATCGCTCATTGCTGATACCGCTAGCAGGGATTGAGCCACTGGGAGACACTAAAACCAGGACACCAAATGTACAGAATCCATACCGCACCCATACTGCTATCTATACCAAACCTATTCCAAACCTAGACTGCACCTATGCTAACCCTTTATCACATCCTACCAAACCATTACTGCATTTCAACTAAATGAACCTTGCACCTATGCCGAGACCATACTGTACATATACTGTACCTAGAATACATGCAGGTTAACTGGGACTGTTGTAAACTGGAAAGACGCTCTAATGATGGGCGGGCGAAGAACATCTCAAAGGATTGCCTCTCCCGTAATAATTTTTCTGCAAGCCCCTTTTGTTCCCCTGCCCCTCTGCTAGCATCCTCCTTTCCTTCTGGACAGTGCATACCTATTTGGTCTTGGACTAACATTGCCACCATAAATGCAATCTGACAGTATGGGCCAAATTCTCAAAAACGCTGCCTAACTTAACTTTCAGCAGTTAAGTTACACAGGCGTTAAATTTCTACCTAAGTGCCCGATCCACAAAGCACTTACCTAGAAATTTCACGCCGTGTAACTTAAGTGCCTCCGTCGCAAGGCGGTCCTCCTCTCCGGGGGGCGATTACAATTTAAATGAGGCGCGCTCCCGCGCCGGCCGTACTGCGCATGCGTGTGACGTAATTTTCCCGACATGCAGCGTGCGAACGTAATTTACGCCTGGCTTTGTGGATTGCGACGGGACAATAAAGTTGAGACGGGTGGAAAAAAAAATACGCGCCGGGAAAAAAAATTTCAAATTTAAAAAAAAATCGCGGCGCTCGAAAAAAAGGTCTGGTTTTACATGGTGTACTAACTTTACACATTGTAAAACCAGCCCTAATTTAACGTGTGCAAATCGTAACTTACGCAGAAAACACAAAGCTTAAATGCTTTGTGGATCTGCTTAAGTACTCATTTGCATACGCTAGCCGGCATTTCGACTCGAAATGCCCCCAGCGGCGGATGCGGTACTGCATCCTAAGATCCGACAGTGTAAGTGTCTTACAGATGTCGGATCTTCTGACTATCTTTGGAAAAATCCTTCTGAGGATCGTTTCCAAAGATAGCCACAGGGATACGCAGGCTGAACAGCAGTTCCGCCTGCGTATCTCCTTTGAAGATTTGGCCCTATATTTCCAGCTCTCATTAGATTAAACTTTACTACTGCTCACAGCTGCACTTGAGGTGGCCTTGCTATTGTTTATGCTAATCTGGAAGCCAAATGTCATTGTATGTCTAGTCCTTACTGTAAATTACATTGTATGCTAAATTGTGTTATTACCATTGTTAATCCATTTTATGATTGCCTGATTACCAACTGTATTGGGTGACAATATACTGTATTAACCACTTGCCGACCGACTGCCGTGCCCGCGATCATGTCATTTCCCTGTTCTGCCTTGTGACAGGACACTGATCTACTGCTCCCTGTCAACGGAAGCAGTGTTGTGTCACTGGTAGCCCAGCCCCCCCACAGTTAGAGTCACTCCCTAGGACACACTTAACCCCTTCCTCGCCCCCTAGTGGTTAACCCCTTCCATGCCAGTGCATTTTTATAGCACTGGTCGCTGTATAAATGACAATGGTCCCAAAATAGCGTAAAAGGTGTCCGATGTGTCCACCATAATGTTGCAGTCACGATAAAAATCACAGATCGCCGCCATTACAAAACAAAAAAAATTAATAATAAAAATGCCATAAAACGATCCCCTATTTTGTAGATGCTATAACTTTTGCGCAACCAATCAATATACGCTTATCGCAATTTTTTTTACCAAAAATATGTAGAAGAATACATATCGGCCTAAACTGAGAAAAAAAAATAGCTTTTTATATATTTTTGGGGGATTTTATTATAGCAAAAAGTAAAAAATATTGCTTTTTTTTCAAAATGTTCGCTATTTTTTAGTTTATAGCGCATAAAAACCCTGCAGAGTTGATCAAATACCACCAAAAGAAAGCTCTATTTGTGGGGAAAAAAAACTTCAAATTTGTTTGGGTAATACGTCGCATGACTGCGCAATTGTCAGTTAAAGAGGACCCATCCTATCCAGCAGCTTCTACAAGAGTAGCTCTAGATGTGGTTGTCTGTATATCGTATATTGTGGTCCTTTTAGCAACTACAAGTCTCTATTAATAAATTACTGACATATCACAATATGCATTAAAGTGGTTGTAAAGACAGAAGGTTTTTTATTTTAATGCATTCTATGCATTAAGATAAAAGGCCTTCTGTGTTCAGCAACCCCCTAACACTTACCCAAGCCCCATCTCGATCCAGTGTTGTTGCACTAGAGACTCGGCTGCCCGTACTCTCCCTTCTCATTCACCTTTCCTAGCACACACACATTTCTCATTCTAGAACAATATTTAACCCCTGCTGCTCCCTAAATTCCCCCTACCAACACAATCCCTCCCTCCCCCAATCTCCTTGTGAGCCCCGCCCCCTCCACACCTCACATTATACCACAGTGTCCAGGGCAGCCGTCCCTCCTGCCCACCCCTTGTCCCTGTCTTGTTTGCATCTCAGTGCTGCTAATTTCCTGCAGCCTACTTGCGGCCACTGTCTGCCTATATGAACTCCAGCGATAGTCGCATGGCATTTCTCAATGCGGGAGTCCTGATGGTGACAGCATGCCTGTGCAATGTTTTAAAACAGCCACTTGTAGTTTCCTTTAGAAGCCAATGTGACAGAGGGCGTGGCCTGACACCGCATGGAGTAGGACGCTAGTCAGAGTAGCTCCGTCCATTACTCCTGAATTCTATTATCCTTTGCCTCACTTGAGACCCCTTTTGCCTCCGAACTGACTCCACTGCTACCGGGGACGATCGTGACCATGTCGCCATCAAAAGCGGCGAAATCTGCCGCCCTGGCGAAGCTTGACCAGTACCGGCGCCAGGACAACGTGGAGGCCGAGGAAGATGGCGACGCAGCAGATGCGAGCGGGAGCAGAGCGGCGGGAGACACTGCTCGTCTCCTTGAAGCTATTACCCTCTGCAGAACCGCGCTCACCACGCAAATAGAGGAGGTCAGGACGGATATATCTCTGATCCGACAGGACTTTCATAAACTCCGCGACCGCGTGAAGACGGCGGAGGCCCGAGTCGGAGCAGTGGAGGACGCCATCCCTCCCCTACAAGAAGTCACAGATCGCATGCAGCGGCAGATTCACCAACTCTTCACCAAGCAAGACGATATGGAGAACAGATTGAGGCGCTGTAACCTAAGGCTTATTGGCCTGCCCGAGGGGGCTGAAGGGAGGGACCCCACTGCCTTTCTGGAGGACTTACTCGTCACTACATATGGTAGGGAAGCCTTTTCCCCTATGTTCGCGGTGGAAAGAGCCCACCGCATGCCTGCACGACCGCCGCCGCAGGGGGCCCCCCCCGCACCTTTATTGCTAAGCTGCTAAACTACAAGGATCGGGATGCGGCGATGAGACTTGCCCGGGAGAAGGGCAACATCCCCCTAGGTAATGTCCGGATCGCGGTCTTCCCAGACTTCTCCGCGGAGGTCCAGCGCCGCCGTCGAGGTTTCATGGAAGCTAAGCGCCAACTACGCACAAAGCACCTCAAATATGCCATGCTTTTCCCGGCCCGCCTCAGGATCGAACACGATGGCCGGGCACTTTTCTTTGAAGATCCGGAGGAGGTAATTGCCTGGCTGGAGAGACGGGAGGGAGCTGCAGATGAGGGCTGATCCCTATTGTGAGTAACACCATTATCCCCTCTTCGACTGTTTTACCATCTTTTTGTGTACCCGAGCCTACCTTATGCATTATCTCAAGCGTGCCTTCCCTCTTTTGAACTACTTTTATTCCCCATGTTTTTACATGCATACCTCGCCTAGGCTTTTCACTGCAGCACATGAACAAATCTCTGTGTTGGGACGGACTCCGAGACATGATGCGGCCCCTTTCTATCCTCCTGGCCTTTAATCTCTTATGTACTGACCCCCGCAGTCTGACTCTACCCTCCTTGGGGTCATTTGAAGCTGGTCGTCATGTGAGCTGTCTCTTCCCCCCCTTCACACACATCATGGCGATTCTCGAGTGCGCCTCTCCCTGCACTCTCCTACTCCACTGCATGACTCTCTTCTCCCGGCTGATCCGTTAGCCACTTGCTATAATACGGAGTCAGTTCACCCATTTATACAGTTATCCACCTTTTTCTTTGTTTTATGTTTTACTTTTATAACTGTTTCACCTTTTACGACAAATCTTTATTTGGGGTCCAGTGGGGCCCGGACTACTACCCACGGGTCCGGAGCCTCAGATGGCTAGTAGCTCTACCCACCGCATGCAAGGTGCAGCGAGACTTTTTCCCCCCTGTTGGAAGGAAATCTAACCAGTGTGCTTGGAGCTGCAACATTACTGTGCTTTGGGCTCCCTTTTTGTTTTTGAGCCTCGGAAACTGTTTTCTTAGTGTCTTGCAGCTCCAACATCATATTAGTACATGCTTGCACCAAGATAAGTTTGTATTTCCACCGTTAGGATTTTTTCCTAGGTTTTGGGACGATGCCTACACCAAGTTCCTGGGGTGTAAGGCGGGGTGGGGGGTGGGGGGTTGGGGAAAGTTTAGATTGAGTAAATTGTTACTTATGAAGATGTGGGTCACACTACACGCTCGTTTTTCATTCCTGATATTGTATGTGCAATGTGTATTTATATCTATGGGTCGCCTCGCGACACCTACCCTATTATCCTTGACCGCTACTCCTTATGCGAGGTTGATTAATACAACTGAGCCCAGATATTTTTTGGGACGTGGACCATGACAGCCTTAAAATTTCTCACCTGGAATGTCAGGGGTATGCGCGATAAGGTCAAGCGGTCAGCGATACTAGCGTTCCTCAAGAAACAAAGGGCTGATATAATGGTCCTAGTTGAAACGCATGTAGAAGGCAGACTTCAGATGGCACTCCGCAGGCCATGGGTGGGGTGGGCATTTCATTCGACCCACACTCCCCATGCCCGGGCAGTCTCCATTTTAGTGGCAAAGTCGGGGCATTTTGAACTGTGTACTATCTCTACGGACCCGCAGGGCCGATATGTATTTTTGTCTGTGAAATTATATGGGGAGCCGTTCCTTCTCTTAGCATTTTATGTTCCTCCCCCCTTTGCCATGACGGTGATACTGGAAGGGATTGCGTTCATGGCAAATCACCCCTCGATTCAAGCAGTCTGGTTGGGGGACTTTAACACCACTCTCAACCCCAGCCTAGATAGGTTGGCCGGAACGCCCCCCCATACTTTAGGAGAGGTGACCACCACTAAATTCTCGAAACTCATTGCTTCCCTCCATTTAATTGACTCTTGGAGGTTTAAATTCCCACAAAAACGGTTGTATTCCTGCTTCTCTGCCACGCATAGTTCTATGTCGCGCATTGATTTTATCCTAGTCTCTCAAATCCTCACGTCCAGACTCTCAGAGGCCAAATTTGGCCCACGGCTATTATCTGATCACAGCCCGTACTGGATCTCATTGAATGTCCCGATTGACAAACCTAGACGGACGTGGCGTTTGAACCCCTTTTGGCTCTCGCTCCTCCCGGAAGATGACGACCTCTCGGATGAGTGGAAGTCATATTTCGAGGCGAATAGCGGGTCAGCACCAGCAGAGACAGTGTGGGAATCCTTTAAGCTCCACGCTCGCATGTCTCTGATCTCCCGAATTAATAAGATTAAATCGGATTCGGCGGAAGTCTCTGACAAAGCGATGCTAGACCTGTCCCTTGCAGACCGAAGATATGCGACGGACCCAACACCAGAAGCGGCAGCGGCGCTTAAATTACAGACGAGGGTAGTGAATCAATTACAATTTGAACAAGCCAGACGCAAGTTATTTTTCGCCAAACAAAAATTATTCGAGCACGGGGAAAAGGCGGGAAAACTTTTGGCCTACATGGTACATAGTGAAGATAGACCGCCGGTGGTCATATCCCTGCATGGTCCTGAGGGGCAATGCATCACTGATCCGTCGGCAGTGTCGTCCGAATTTAAGGACTTTTCCACCAAACTCTATACGTCTCTGAGCCCGGCGGATGACGGCCCGATGCAATCGTTTTTCGAGACTATTACCCTCCCCTCCTTGACGGTTGAACAGACTACCCTCCTCGAGGCCCCATTGACCTCGAAGGAAATAACTGAGGCTATTGCATCATTTGCTCGATCCAAAACCCCAGGCTCAGATGGGCTCCCAATCGAATTTTACTCACAGTTTAGTCAAATACTCTCACCTAAGCTGTTACAACTCTATAACTCTATGTTTGAGACACACGTCCTTCCCCCGACCATGAGGGAGGCAACCATCGTCCTCATTCCGAAGCCGGGAAAGGACCCTGGGTACCCGGAATCCTATCGCCCTATCTCCCTCTTGCAGGTAGATATTAAAATACTCGCAAAGGTGTTAGCAAATAGGCTCAACAAAGTTATACTCTCATTGATACATACTGATCAGGCGGGATTTATGCCAGGCCGCAATACCTCTTTTAACCTTCGACGGTTATATATCAATCTACAGGCCACACACGACAATGTAGGCTCTAGAGTTCTAGTAACACTTGATACAGCTAAGGCCTTTGACTCTGTGGAGTGGAGGTATCTGTGGCGCTGCCTCGAGACTTATGGCTTTGGCCCGAGGTTTCGTAAATGGGTTAGCCTACTCTACCACAACCCCACAGCCAGAGTAGTTGCGAACGGCTGGACTTCCCCAATGTTTGCCCTGAGCAGAGGCACGAGACAAGGGTGCCCCCTCTCCCCACTTTTGTATGCCCTGGCGGCGGAACCCCTCGCAACATCTATCCGCACTAACCCAGAGATAGAAGGTTGCAGTATGGGTTCATTAGTAGAAAAAATCAGCATGTATGCGGACGACACCTTATTATATTTGGCAGACTCAGGCCCTTCCCTTCATGCGGCGCTACAGACGATTGAACAATTCGGTATTTTCTCGGGCCTAAAGATCAATTGGGGGAAATCACAGATCCTACCGATTGACTGCTTCCCACCCTCTGAATCACAATCCAGCATGCCACTACAGAGAGTAGATGTTATCAAATATTTAGGGGTACACATCTCTAGACGCCCAGCTGACTATATTGCCCTTAATGTGGAGCCCCTTTTCGAACTTGTTAGGTCTAAAATCAGGATATGGACTCAGCTACCCCTGGGGGTCTGGGGACGCATCAACCTTATCAAAATGGTCCTTCTCCCCAAACTATTATATATTCTTTGGCACACCCCAACATACCTTCCCTTGAAATATTTTAAATCATTGGAAGCCCTTCTGAAACCATTCATATGGGGAACAGGCAGACACAAACTTGCGTGGCAGGCAGTTAAGAACCCGACTGATATGGGAGGCATGGCTCTACCAGATCTGAACCTCTACTATATAGCCGCACAACTCTCACAATTATACCATATAGATAAAACCGACAGTCAACGCTTCCTGACCCTATTATGCCCACGCGTGGCTCAGCTCACCGGGGACGCGATTTACGCAGTGTCGATGGGATCTGGGAGTATCGGTTCAGGGAGGGAGACGACGTCTAACCTGGGTCACTACAGACGCATTTGGGAACTTGCTTCCACCAAACTTGGAATACCCGAGTATAATGATTACACACCACTATGGCACAACAAGGTTCTACGGGAACTCTCTAATGATCAGGGAGCTGAGCTCTGGGCCACGCGGGGCATCTATTACCTCCATCACTTGCTATCTGAGGGTAACCTTAAAACCTACCAAACACTCAAGGAAGAATTCACACTTCATGATAATATGCGGTTTAGGTTTTTCCAAGTCAGACATGCGATCCAGACACAGTTTTCACGCACCTACCCACAACCAACACCACACCCGATCGTGGCCATAGTAAAGGGGAAAGACCCCAACAAACTGATCTCTGCATTCTATGCTATGCTTTCTACCCCTGTAGCCACTAAAATAGCATACGCCATAAAACCTCGGTGGGAAAGGGAGGTGGGGATTCTTGAGGACGAAGAATGGGAAGAGGCTCTAGAGACTTGCAAAGCGGTGTCCCCCAGGCTATCGGATAGACTGACTCAGATATACATCACTCACAGGACGTACCTGACTCCTATCCGTGTAGCCAGGTATAAACGCACACAGTCCACCTTATGTACGATGTGCACCCAGGACACGGGAACATTTTTTCACCTTATTTGGACCTGCCCAAAAATCCAAGACCTCTGGAAACAGATCATAACATTCCTACATGATACAATGGGCACACCGGTTACCCTTGACCCTAAACAGTGCTTGCTGGGAATTTTCCCCACAGACAAGTTCACCAAAATTTTCCTCCATGAGTCCCTATTCTCGGCCAGAAAGATAATAGCCCGCAAATGGATGAGACAGACCCCCCCTACTTTCTCTGAATGGAAAGCTGAAATAAATATGACCCTACCCTATAAAAAATGCGTTTACATAAATAGGGCGTGCCCTGAAAAATATTATAAAATTTGGGATCGCTGGCTGAACGAATCTGAAACCTGTAACTAGTTCTCTCCTCAGCACAGGATATGGACTCCACCCCTCTCGACTCTGTCTATTATTTCCCATTTCTAATTTTTAATATGTGGCCTTAACCTCTGACTGAGCTGGCCCAAAAGAAAGTAAATGGAGTATTAATTGCACATGCAAAACTGTAACGATTGTCTGACATTACTGTTAATGAGAGACCTTGTACTGTTTCATACCCACAAATTGCCGATTTATTTATGTATGTAACTTTTACTCAATAAACAAAACTTGTTTGATTTAAAAAAAGAAGCCAATGTGACAACACTAGGGCACACCTGGGATATAGGAACAGCATTTTCACCCTATAAAAGGAAGTGCCTGAACAAGGACCTTCACTGTATGATCACCAGGTATTATTTAACGAAAACTGCCAAATAAAAAATATTGAAAATTGCTTTTGAAATTACATTACCATGATAAAGCTTATAGGAGATTGTAGTCATTGGGTTTACATCTCATTTAAAGTCGTTGTCCTTTAAAGTGGTTGTAAACCCTTACAAGCCACTTTTTGCTACAGGTAAGCTTAGATTAAGGCTTACCTGTAGCTACCCCGGATATCTCCTAAACCTGCTCAGTCATTGGCACATGTGCACTGAAGCAACGGCACGTCGTGCCGTTGCTTCAGTTAGACTGTGCCGTTACCGAAGGCTCCCGTGCACCTGCGCGGGAGTGACGCCACGCGGCTGCGGCCAATCACAGAGCCGCAATCCGCGGCCCTGGAAGGAAGAGGGGTGAGAAGATGGACTCAGCCTGCACAGGGGACAGCGCTGGATTTGTTTGCAGGTAAGTGTCACATAATGGGCTAGTATGTGATGCATACTAGCCCATTATGCTTTTAATTTGCATGGTTTGCAGTGAGCAAAAGAGGAAGTAAAACCCATCAGGGTTTACTTCCTCTTTAAAGCTTTCAGTTCTTATTCTGTATTACCTGGCCTTAGAAAAGCGCAAACCTGCCGAGAGTGGGTATTTGGTGTCACCCCCTCCCCGCCGGTGAGGAATGCTTTGATGGGATCACATCAGCATATGAAGTGGGAACATAATTACAGTCTCGGAATATAAGAACGTCCCATTGTGCCTCTCTCTCTGTTGTGAATTTCCTCTCTTCTAGCGATAAGATACGACGTTTCTTTGTTAATTCATCTCCAGTTAACAGCGCGGCGAGATAACAAGCAGGTTGATTGGAAAAACCTTATCTAGGTAGCGACGCATGAAAGGGGAGCGTTAAAGCAATGTGACATAAATAATAGAGAAGAAAGGAGGCTGGGAGGGGACGGGAGAGGTGGACGATACATACAGATAGAGATTGCCTGCTTTATTGCCAAAATAGTTTAACCCTCTTTTCTGTGTCCCTATGGCGTGCGGCCTCCGTTATCTCCGCTCACTGTACATCACCTTGGGATCAAAACTGAGCGTCACAAAAACAGCGAAATACACAGATAAAATACATACAGTATATGGGAGTTGTCGGGATTCGTATTTCTGTCCAGCCAATCCTGAGATTTACACAACCCTGTCAGCCCAGGGACCTTATTTTTCTCAGCTGTCTATAAGAAACACAGCTAGGTCACCAACCTGCCCCCAACCTGTGAATGGACATTGAAGGAGCAGTAAGGGACTAATGAGGTTTTTGGTCCAGGTGTTTGGCCTAATACCCCTATGGATCAGGCCTGTAACCAATGGAAGCTGAGGGGCTCCACGTAAGCAATTCAATGTGTGTTTTCAGATATGGCCCCTAGGCCAAGGCATAGAGCCATAATGATGAAACTGAGGTTTTGGACCCTCCACCACTGGGTTTTGTGTACAGTCCCAATGTTGGAACTAGCTTAAAATCGCTTCACAAGGAGGGGCTACACTGATGTGTGAACTTTCACTCACCTGCAACGAGTCCTGCAGGAAACTCCATGCCAGAGATGAGCACCCTAATGCCCTGTACACACGATAGGTTAGTCTGATGAAAACGGTCTGATGGATTTCTCCATCAGTTATCCGATGAAGCTGACTGATGATCAGTCGTGCCTACACACCATCAGTTAAAAAAACGATCGTGTCAAAACGTGGTGACGTAAAACACAACGACGTGCTGAAAAAAGTGAAGTTCAATGCTTCCAGGCATGCGTCGACTTGATTCTGAGCATGCATGGATTTAACCGATGGACGTACCTACAGACGATCGTTTTTTTTCTATAGGTTTTTTATCCATCAGATAATTTTAAAATAAGTTCCTTTTTTTTTAACCTATGGATAAATAACCGATGGGGCCCACACACGATCAGTTTGGTCTGATGAAAATGGTCCATCAGACCGTTTTCATCAGACTAACCTATCGTGTGTACGCAGCATAACAATTGATAGGATGTGCTGTAATTTTTTCTACTGTAGCATATTTAAATCCATACTAAAATGTAGAGCAGATGTGTTGCTAAATACATCATTGTGCACAAGCACAACACAAGAATCAAAATAACAATGTTAGAAAAGTTAAAAACAGTTGTATTTTTACTGTGGCACTTAAACAGGCTAAATTGAGTTTACCCCCATATGTATGTAGCCCTACTCTTGGGGGGAGGGTATGCAAAGTGACTCTTTCTAGGCAGATTATTAATAGTGTTGCTCACGAATATTCGTATTGCGAATATTCGGCTCGAATATGGCATATTCGAGTATTCGCAAATATCTTGAATTTCGCGGCCAATATTCGCTATTCCGAATATTCGTGATATTTTATATTAAAAAAAAATTGCGAAATTTCGCTAATGCGATTTTGCGATTTTTTTTTTTTTGCGATTTTTTTTTTTTTTTTGGTGATTGGCTCTGATGCAAAAGAAGGGCGGAGAAAGTATTCTCGAATATTCGGAAATAGAATATTCGGAAATAGAATATTCGGAATATTTTATCAAAAAAAATAAATGTTGTGAAATATTCTATTTCCGAATATTCGAGAATACTTTCTCCGCCCTTCTTTTGCATCAGAGCCAATCACCAAAAAAAAAAAAAAATTCTATATACTCTATATACAGACAGAAAAAAGTATTCATACCCCTCTATATACAGGAAAAAGTATTCATACCCCTCTATAGACAGAGACAGGAAAAAGTATTCATACCCCTCTATACACAGAGACAGGAAAAAGTATTCATACCCCTCTATAGACAGAGACAGGAAAAAGTATTCATACCCCTCTATATACAGACAGGGAAAAGTATTCACACCCCTCTATATACAGGAAAAAGTATTCATACCCCTCTATACACAGGAAAAAGTATTCATACCCCTCTATAGACAGAGACAGGAAAAGGTATTCATACCCCTCTATACACAGAGACAGGAAAAAGTATTCATACCCTTCTATAGACAGAGGCAGGAAAAAGTATTCATACCCCTCTATACACAGGAAAAAGTATTCATACCCCTCTATAGACAGAGACAGGAAAAAGTATTCATACCCCTCTATACACAGAGACAGGAAAAAGTATTCATACCCCTCTATAGACAGAGGCAGGAAAAAGTATTCATACCCCTCTATATACAGGGAAAAGTATTCATACCCCTCTATACACAGGAAAAAGTATTCATACCCCTCTATAGACAGAGACAGGAAAAAGTATTCATACCCCTCTATACACAGAGACAGGAAAAAGTATTCATACCCCTCTATAGACAGAGGCAGGAAAAAGTATTCACACCCCTCTATATACAGACAGGAAAAAGTATTCATACCCCTCTATACACAGAGACAGGAAAAAGTATTCATACCCCTTTATAGACAGACAGGAAAAAGTATTCATACCCCTCTATACACAGAGACCGGAAAAAGTATTCATACCCCTCTATAGACAGAGACAGGAAAAAGTATTCATACCCCTCTATACACAGAGACAGGAAAAAGTATTCATACCCCTCTATAGACAGAGATAGGAAAAAGTATTCATACCCCTCTATACACAGAGACAGGAAAAAGTATTCATACCCCTCTATACACAGAGACAGGAAAAAGTATTCATACCCTTCTATACACAGGAAAAAGTTTATCAAAAAAAAAATGTTGTGAAATATTTTGACAACTGTATTCGCGAATACCCGATTTCCGGGTATGAATACTTTTTCCTGTCTCTGTCTATAGAGGGGTATGAATACTTTTTCCTGTCTCTGTGTATAGAGGGATATGAATACTTTTTCCTGTCTATAGAGGGGTATGAATACTTTTTCCTGTCTGTGTATAGAGGGGTATGAATACTTTTTCCTGTCTCTGTGTATAGAGGGGTGTGAATACTTTTTCCTGTCTCTGTCTAAAGAGGGGTATGAATACTTTTTTCCTGCCTCTGTCTATAGAGGGGTATGAATACTTTTTCCGGTCTCTGTCTATAGAGGGGTATGAATACTTTTCCTGTCTGTATATAGAGGGGTATGAATACTTTTTCCTGTCTGTATATAGAGGGGTATGAATACTTTTTCCTGTCTGTGTATAGAGGGGTATGAATACTTTTTACTGTCTCTGTGTATAGAGGGGTATGAATACTTTTTCCTGTCTCTGTCTATAGAGGGGTATGAATACTTTTTCCTGTCTCTGTGTATAGAGGGTGTGATGCATTTGCCTATATGTCTCAGTTTAATGCTCCCTGCTAGCCATGTGTGTTAGAGGTAGAAAGGAATTTCATGTGTGATTCATTCCTCTAAACAGGTTATTGAAGTGCTAATGTCCCCTCACTATTCTAAACGTTAATTGGTCTATTGTGTTGTGTGAAGAAGACCTGTGTTTACCCTTAAAAGATGTGTATTGTATCATCAGGCTAAATGATTAGAGAAGTGGTATGTTAATTATTCTGATTGCTTCAGTGTAGTAATTAACTCCACTGATGTCTTTATCTAAAGAAATGTGTCTGCATGGTCGGCTCCGACTTGTCTCCTATAATCTGTATGGGAAACCCCACTGTGTGAGGGGGGGCGGAGATTTCATTGTTCCTAACAGGTTGTAACCACATATAAGCTGAGTTTTTGTGTCATTAAAAGTAATTTGTTCCAGCATTAAGCCTTGGCATGTGTGGCTTATTATGGCGATTCCAGGAGGGGATGTTCTTGTATGGGGAGAAGGGAATGCTTGACGGGGATATCATTCTAATACCGTCACAATTGGTTGGCAGCAGCGGGATTTTCCCTTCTACTCTCCTTTACACCCGGATTCCAAGCAGACACTGGAAGAACTACTGGAAGTTCGTGGAAGGATTGCTAGCAACAAAACCAAGCGGGTCATCATAGCGGAATTAATGGAGCGAGACCAGGAGAACTTGGTTGCAGCAACGCCAGCAGTACAAGAGATGGAGACACCAGTGATTCAGGAAGAGGAACCACCAGCCAACAAGCTAATGAGAGAGAAGCTAGCATGGTTCGGTCCGAACCCAATGGCGGATGTGGTGCTGAAAGTGATGGACCTGTTAGCGGAGGAGGCTAAACACATAAGAGACGCAGAACTACAGAAGGATAAACAAATAAGAGACGCAGAGCTACAGAAGGATAAACAAATAAGAGACGCAGAACTACAGTTAAAACTGGCAGCAGTCCATCAAGCAGCCGCACATCCTCCAAACAGTGAGTACAGCACAGCGGACACAAGGAAGATTCCGTTTAGCGCTTTTAAAGCTTTTGATGAAAAGGACTGTGAAATTGATAACTACCTGGCAGATTTTGAGAGACAATGTAACCTGCACCGAATAGCTAGAAGAGAGTGGGTTGCAATATTGTCAGGCAAACTGTCAGGCAAAGCTTCTGATGCTTTCCGGACCGTGCCAGATCAGGATATCCATACCTACGCCTGGGTTAAAGAAGTGCTCCTGGCTCGTTATGCAGTAACCCCAGAGTCCCACCGACAGAAGTTCAGGGACTTACGCAAAACCACGAAAGACTCTTATGCGGAATGGGCATGCCAGTTATCCCTGTCAGCCTCTAACTGGGTTAACAGCAGCCAGGCCACCACCGCAGAGGACATTTTGCAACTAATGCTCCTGGAGCAATTTTACAATCACATCCAGACGGATGTCAAAGACTGGGTGAGAGATCGCAGGCCCATGACTCTACCAGAGGCCGCTAAGTTGGCGGATGAATATGCGGAAACTCGCAAGACGAACCAGGTCACACCACAGGTACAACCTCCACGACCAACGGTGCCCTCAAACCCACCAGCCGCTAGATACCAACCTCCTAACAGACCGGTGACATCTAGCCCTCGCTATCCACACCAGGAGGACAACGAACAACGCTGCTTCCAGGGCAAACAGCTGGGTCACTTCAAGCAGAATTGCCCCATGAATGACAACACCAGGTCAAATTGGTCTCAACCTGGGTACCGCCCACCAGCAGCAGCCCATTGTGTAGACTCGGCTTGGGATCTCCAGGAGCTGGGTCAGGAAGAACCATTGGACACCATTTACGAAGTCCTCACGGTACAATCTGTTATTACGGACAACAGGGAACACCATTGTCAGCCGGTCATGGGCGACAGCCATGAGCCGGAGGGGCCTTGGAGGGAGCTGGGCAGAAAGAGGCACCGCCGGCTACCCCCCAAGAAGAAGAGGTCCTGGAAGCCGTATAACAAGCTGACCTGGGAGGAGAAGAAGCAACTGGAGGAGAGGAAGTCGCAGCGGGCGTCCCAGATGCGGGCCGAGATGTTCGCCAAGGGCCCACCGGTGGCCCCTTACACCACCGCCCAGTTCCTGATGATGAAGGACCACGTGGAGAGCCTGCAGGACACGAGCAAGCAGGATCTGATCCGTGAGTACATAGAGCTGGAGGAGTGCATAAGCCGCATGGAGGAGGAGAACAACCACCTGAGGTCACAGCAGGCTGACCCTCCCAGGCTCCATGAACTGGAGATGGAGCTGGAGAAGCTCAAAGAGGAGAACCGGCGGCTGCGGAGGGAGCAGAGGGTGGCTGACCCTATGGGGCACTGATCCCCCCCCCCCCGAACTCTGAGCACCAGTGCTACAGCATTTCAACAAATATAACTTTTTCTTTTTATGAATCTCCTGTGATTGTCACTTCAGAGCCATAACCTGCCCCTCCCATAGCGGGACACCTAGATGGCGGCGCACAGACCCATTCGCCGTCTTCACACTGACTTCTGGTGACTCTGCAGATCGCACAAAGTCTTGGGGACTGACCGGCGTGTGATCTGACGACCCGGTGGCATACCTGAGTCGGGAGCAGTTGCCAAGGGAGGTCAGTTACGCCAAACGGAGTTAACCTCGGACTAAAAGCTCTGAACCCGTCAACCCTACTGGACCAGGGAAGGTCCAACCGGGTTTGCCGGAGCAGGGAGAAAAAGGGGGGCCATTGTGATGCATTTGCCTATATGTCTCAGTTTAATGCTCCCTGCTAGCCATGTGTGTTAGAGGTAGAAAGGAATTTCATGTGTGATTCATTCCTCTAACAGGTTATTGAAGTGCTAATGTCCCCTCACTATTCTAAACGTTAATTGGTCTATTGTGTTGTGTGAAGAAGACCTGTGTTTACCCTTAAAAGATGTGTATTGTATCATCAGGCTAAATGATTAGAGAAGTGGTATGTTAATTATTCTGATTGCTTCAGTGTAGTAATTAACTCCACTGATGTCTTTATCTAAAGAAATGTGTCTGCATGGTCGGCTCCGACTTGTCTCCTATAATCTTTATGGGAAACCCCACTGTGTGAGGGGGGGCGGAGATTTCATTGTTCCTAACAGGTTGTAATATAAGCTGAGTTTTTGTGTCATTAAAAGTATCTTGTTCCAGCATTAAGCCTTGGCATGTGTGGCTTATTATGGCGATTCCAGGAGGGGATGTTCTTGTATGGGGAGAAGGGAATGCTTGACGGGGATATCATTCTAATACCGTCACAGAGGGGTATGAATACTTTTTCCTGTCTCTGTGTATAGAGGGGTATAAATACTTTTTCCTGTCTCTGTGTATAGAGGGGTATGAATACTTTTTCCTGTCTGTATATAGAGGGGTATGAATACTTTTTCCTGTCTCTGTGTATAGAGGGGTATGAATACTTTTTCCTGTCTCTGTGTATAGAGGGGTATGAATACATTTTCCTGTCTCTGTGTATAGAGGGGTATGAATACTTTTTCCTGTCTCTGTGTATAGAGGGGTATGAATACTTTTTCCTGTCTGTATATAGAGGGGTATGAATACTTTTTCCTGTCTGTATATAGAGGGGTATGAATACTTTTTCCTGTCTCTGTATATAGAGGGGTATGAATCAAAATGTAATATGCAAATACAGTGCTACCTGATGTGAAAAAAGGTATCAAATGTGATATTAAGCAGCGCTCAAGAGAATAAAATAAAAAAACACACATATAATATTGCTAGACTATTAAAGCGGTTGTAAACCGCATAAACTTTTTTTTTTTCCCCCCAAACCTGCAATGCAAAAGGCATAATAGGCTAGTATGCACCGCATACTAGCCTATTATGAAATACTTACCTCGGAACGAGGTGTGTACCACTCACCTGGTCCACGCCGAGCAGGATGTCATCTTGCTCCGGCGTGTCTTCCGGGTATCGCCGCTCCAGCGCTGTGATTGGCTGGAGCGGCGATGACGTCACTCCCGCGCGTGCGCGCGGGAGATTTAAAATCGGCAGGGTCCGGCGATGCCAGTCCTTCAGCCGTGGATTCCCCCCTGCGCATGCGCCGCCCGCATTGCGGGGGTAATATCTCCTAAACCGTGCAGGTTTAGGAGATATTGGGCCAAATTCTCAAAAGAGATACGCAGACTTAACTGCTGTTCAGCCTGCGTATCTCTGTGCCTAACTTTGGAAACGATTCTCAAAAGGCTTTTTCCAAAGTTAGGCAGAAAATCTGACATGTGTAAGACACTTACACGGTCAGATTTTAGGATGCAGTACCGCATCCGCCACTGGGGGCATTTCTCATTGAAATGCTGCTTTGCGTATGCAAATGAGGACTTAAGCAGATTTTCAAAGCATTTCAGCACTTTGATTTCTGCCTAAGTTCCGAATTTGCCGGCGCAAAACTAGGGCTGGTTTTATAATGTGGAAAGTTAGCCAAACCTTGTAAAGGCCCATTCCAGCGACGGCATTTGGTATGCATTCCTGAGGGAGAACTCCACGGCAATTTTAAAATTCAAAACCGGCATGGGTTCCCCCCCAGGAGCATACCAGGAGCATACCAGGCCCTTAGGTCTGGTATGGGTTGTAAGGAGACCCCCCCCCACGCCGAAAAATTGACGTAGGGGGTCCCCCTACAATCCATACCAGACCCGTATCCAAAGCACGCTACCCGGCCGGTCAGGAATGGGAGTGGGGACGAGCGAGCGCCCCCCCCCCTCCTGAGCCGTGCCAGGCCGCATGCCCTCAACATGGGGGGGTTGGGTGCTCTGGGGCAGGGGGGCCCCCCCACCCCAGAGCACCCTGTCCCCATGTTGATGAGGACAGGACCTCTTCCCGACAACCCTTGCCATTGGTTGTCGGGGTATGCGGGCGGGGGCTTATCGGAATCTGGGAGTCCCCTTTAATAAGGGGGCCCCCAGATACCGGCCCCCCACCCTAAGTGAATGGATATGGGGTACATCGTACCCCTATCCATTCACCTGGAGGCAAAAAGTAAAATGTAGTAAACACACAACACAAGGCTTTTTAAAATAATTTATTATTCTGCTCCGGATGCCCCCCCTGTCTTCGTTATTAGCTCAATTAGCAGGGGGGGCTTCTTCTTCCACTCTCCGGGGGTCTTCCGCTCTCCGGGGGTCTTCTCCGCTCTCCGGGGGGGGCTTCTCCGGACTCCGGGGGGCTTCTTCCATCTTCTCCCCTCTTCCGCTGTTGACTCGGCGAACCCCGGTTCTTCTGCAGCTCTCCGGTGCCTTCTTCTTCAGCGCTGGCTGCCTGCTATGTTTGTGTGTTAGCTCGATTTCAAACAGGCAGCCGGCGCGGTCTTCTGTGACGTCAGGGTCTTCTCTTCCCTTCTTCCGATGTTGCCTCGTCGCCTGTTGTCGCTGTAATGATGGAAGCGCGCCTTGCATCCCATTTATATAGGCATCACCGTCCCATCATGCTCCGGTAGGTACCCACGTGGTGGGTGCCTACCCACGTGCACCCACCACGTGGGTACCTGCCGGAGCATGATGGGACGGTGATGCCTATATAAATGTGATGCAAGGCGCACTTCCATCATTACAGCGACAACAGGCGACGAGGCAACATCGGAAGAGGGGAGAAGACCAGAAGACCCTGACGCCAGAGAAGACCGCGCCGGCTGCCTGTTTGAAATCGAGCTAACACACAAACATAGCAGGCAGCCAGCGCTGAAGAAAAAGGCACCGGAGAGCTGCAGAAGAACCGGGGTTCGCCGAGTCAACAGCGGAAGAGGGGAGAAGATGGAAGAAGCCCCCCGGAGTCCGGAGAAGCCCCCCCCGGAGAGCGGAAGACCCCCGGAGAGCGGAAGAAGCCCCCCCTGCTAATTGAGCTAATAACGAAGACAGGGGGGGCATCCGGAGCAGAATAATAAAATATTTTAAAAAGCCTTGTGTTGTGTGTTTACTAAATTTTACTTTTTGCCTCCAGGTGAATGGATAGGGGTACGATGTACCCCATATCCATTCACTTAGGGTGGGGGGCCGGTATCTGGGGGCCCCCTTATTAAAGGGGACTCCCAGATTCCGATAAGTCCCCTCCCGCAGACCCCGACAACCAATGGCAAGGGTTGTCGGGAAGAGGTCCTGTCCTCATCAACATGGGGACAGGGTGCTCTGGGGTGGGGGGGCCCGCAGTGCGCCCCCCTGCCCCAGAGCACCCAACCCCCCCATGTTGAGGGCATGCGGCCTGGCACGGCTCAGGAGGGGGGGGGACGCTCGCTCGTCCCCACTCCCATTCCTGACCGGCCGGGTAGCGTGCTTTGGATACGGGTCTGGTATGGATTGTAGGGGGACCCCCTACGTCGAATTTTCGGCGGAGGGGGGTCTCCTTACAACCCATACCAGACCTAAGGGCCTGGTATGCTCCTGGGGGGGGGAACCCATGCCGGTTTTTTCTTTGAAAATTGGCATGGAGTTCTCCCTCTCAGGAATGCATGCTGATCGACGCTGACATTTTTTTTTATAATTATTTGTTTTCCCGGCGCGTCTTTTTTTTTCACCCGTCGCAACTTTAGTGTCCCGTCGAAATTCTCAAAGCCGACCGGCGTTAATTACGTTCGCGCGCTGCACGTCGGGAAAATGACGTCACACGCATGCGCAGTACGGCCGGCGCGGGAGCGCGCCTCATTTAAATTTTAAACGCCCCCAGGAGAGGAGGACCGCCTTACGACGGCGGCACTTAAGTTACACAGCGTGTAATTTCTACCTAAGTGCTTTGACGATCAGGCACTTAGGTAGAAATTTTAAGTCAGTGTAACTTAACTGCTGAAATTTAAGTTACGCAGACTTTTTGAGAATTTGGCCCATTATCCTTACCTACAGGTAAGCCATGTTGTAGGCTTACCTGTAGGTAAAAGTCCAAATAGTGGGTTTACAACCACTTTAAGTGAAAAATAATGAGTGATCCACCCTCTATGTGAAACAATATATCAGTGTCAAAAAATAGGTGTCAATAATACACCCAAAATAACAGGTTGGCAAAAAAAAAAAAAAATCCATAAACTGATTGTGTGAACGTAAATGAAGTTCATAAATGGAGAACAGAAGAAGTCCCTTCACGATCTTCAGACAGTGCTTTCACCACACCACAGTGACTGCGTGATTCCACCACCCATCAGACTGCAAACTCACCACAATAAATGGCCTGACACTCTCGTGTTAAGGCACACAGGCTTTTTAACTGAACCACTCAGTTTAATTGATGGAACTCCCTCTTTGGAAACTGGAGCACTCAGTTAAATAAATGGAGATCCGTTGGAAAAAGGAAAAACTCCAAGATGACAGCCACATGTATAATGAAGAGAGAGTGCACAATAGTGTGATATTGCAACACAACTTTTAATAAAAACACAAAAAATCTCCCAATAGATGCACTCACAAAAATGACTCTTGTCATAAGCAGTGATTAAATCCAAACATCACACGGTGTAAACACAAACGAAAATTTTCCTCCAGGTGAACCAGTGGTCACGGCGGACCAACAAATAGCCCAGGTTTACTCACAGCCCTATGAAGGTGTACTGGAGTCGCTCTTCAGATGACTATATTGGTGACAGATGGACCGTTCCACGCCCGACCAGTTCAGTTTAAGGTATGCGGTTGTAACTTAGTACCCTTATTAATACCAAAACTTTTAGTAAACTAGAAAATTGAGTTTGGAGATGTTGGGCTTTCCCAAATCCTTTATATGACAGTTCCTCTCCTCTGTTTGGCCTTGAGCATTTCATGTGGGACCCTGTCCCCATTTTTTACACTTATTTTTATACAGAAACCCCCCCACCTACCAATCAGAGGGACACACCCCTTCTAAACTTAACTTCAGCGGGAGTGAGACAGCGCAGTATGAAGATGGATCTAATTACCTGACTGAAAAACAAATGAAAAAAATTGTATGGCTTTCAATGAGAGTCAACTAAAGGCTGATTTTATATATGCCTATAGTTCTACTTCAGCCACCCCAAAGTTACAGAATGAGAACCCAGAATGGATATTTTTATATACAGTATAGACATTGATTTACCATCAAATTATTCCCTTTTCTCAAATATAAAAATTTAATTCCAGGAATGACAAGACTTCATCAGTTGCAGAAAAAAACTGTAAGGGCTGCACAGTGGTTTTGAGCCGGTCCATTTCAGGTTTAATGCAGAGATTTACAGTATATAATGAACTTGTCCGTGGATAACGAGAAGCTGCAATATTGAGCCCTGGCACAGAACAGTAAACCTCACAGTTTGAAGGCGCGAGTAACTCGATGAAGAAGGAGAATCCTCTTAGCTTCCAGTCATTAATATTTGTGGGCCACTGATTTGCCGGAGGGAAGGTATATTTTGATGAGAGTCCCTGGTGACATGTTCCAGAGCTTGCTCATTATCTCCTTGTACCCGGAGAAATAACATACTCTGGTTTATATCAATAGAGGTGATTGACTGAGTTTTCCTTGAGAGAACATTGAATTCGATTAGATAAGTGGAACAGGTGCTTCAGGCAGTGGCTAAATGGTTAGTACTTTAGCCTGGCAGTACAGGGGTCTTGACTTCTATTCCCTCTAGGGAAAAGCCTGTAGGGAGTTGGCATATTTCCTTTGTATTTTTAAGACCCTATTTTTTTATTTCACTCTCCAAAAATGTTTTAATAAACCACATGGTCATTCCTTTAAATTAATAACGTGAAGGATACTGTTAATGCTACAGTATACAAAGGCAATTGTGCACTTTCAACCTTGTAGGCATAGTTGGGGAAGGCCCCTTTCTGTTCCAGCATACCTGTTTCCCTGTGCACAAAGCCAGCTCCATAAAGAAATGGTTTGATGAATTTGGTGTGAAGGAATTTGAGTGGTGTGACGGGAGGGCCTGTGGAACCCAGAATCCCTTGGAAAGGTTGGGAAACCCTTGTTTCAGCTCCCCATGCGCCTCTTATGTCTAAGTCACCCTGTGCCATCCTGGCACAGGGTGACTGAGAAAATATGTCTTGGATTACTTAAAATGGTACATGAATAATATTTAGCCACAATATCTCCCAGCATATATGTAAAGACTATTCTGTTTTTTTAATTCTGAACTCAACATGTTAGTTGAGAGAGCTGATCACATTGGAGACGGGCCGATTCCTACTGGAGTTCCTGCTATTGTGAGAAGGTGTCCTGTGTTTATACTTATGATAATGTTTAATCTACTGTGTGAAGCTCTGTGACAAGTCTGACCTGTAGTGAAATCCTGATTAATCATAACAATGCCCAGGAGGGCACGGAGTCACATTGGCTGCTTTAAGGGATTAGTTAATTAGCTCATGTTAATTAGGTTTCTGGTTACAGGTGTATTGTTAGAGTAATATGAGCAGGAGGGTGAACCTCCTCTTCATCTGTATATAAGACTTGTATTCTTGTTCTAATAAACAGTTCGTGTTTAGCAAACAAACAAGTATTGTCTTGTTGTTTGTTGATAGTGGTTGGAATATCTGATATCTATATTAAGACTGGGAGGAAGTGGTATATGAAGAAAGCACTCAATCAGAGTGTGGGACGTTTCATTACAAGTGGCATGGACACTTTATGAACTTGGACAGCTGATGTTTTGGTATATACACTTCACACCTAGTACTTGGAAATTGGTATCATTTGAGGATGATGAAAGGATGTCTCTAACCTTGGAACACATTCCTGTGACATGCTGATGTCTTGAAAGGGGTGGAGCCTTGACTGCTGACATGTTGGTCACTTCTCTTTATGCTGATGGATGGATTTCCTGCAAGTGTCAAGGCAGGACATTAGTATCAGGAGAGACTCTCTATGCCTGTGGTCTATACTTACTCACCTGACACCCCACCCTGCATTAAGTTTGTAAATGCATTTTAATCCATTATTTCATTTTTTTAATAATGAACTAGCCAGGTCAACTTACTTAAATTTAATATGGAAAACATGCAAACATTGTCAGTAGGTTCCCCTCTGCGTGCCATATAAAAGATTAAAAAGGGATGATGGTTGTAGGGCTTTTATGTGCCCCTGCGATGAGAGAAAATGCAGAGAAATGCAAGACTTCTTTGGCCTCTGCTTATCTCCTTTACACTTTTTTTCCTATATTCATAGGTTGCAAGAGATACTGTACTGGTTTCACTAGGGGAGTTGTGTAGGTCTGTCTGTAGGCAACAGACATAGTTCAAGAAAAGAGATTGCTTAAAAATTGATTGCAAGCTCTTAAAAGATGTCAGACTCTTCAGGGTAAACGACAATGAAGAACAAGGGATGCCGGTGCAGCCAAGAACTGGTCGCACAGTATTAAGAGATTTTTATAGAAAGAACCACTTGAAGACATTTTTTTTTAAATATTACAATTAACGAAATGCTTTCACTTATTAAACCTGACCCAACTATGATGAGACAGACACAAGGGCAAACATCTCTGTTGACCTTGATAGATTTCTTAAAAACACAAATGACTTGATCTCCACAGAATCCAGCATCAAGGTTCTGAAGTCAGCCTGTCTCTCTCCTGATGGACAGACAGGTGTCAACTTCTGTTTATTGACTCTTGCTAGAGCTTTAGGGCTCTTTCACAGGGAGCGGACCGTTTCTGGGTCCGCTCCATGTGTCTCCGTCGGCTCAGCGGGGATCCCCGCTGAGCTGTCGGCGGATAGGGCGGTCCCCGCACACAGTGCAGAGACCGCCCTGTCTCAGCTCCGCTCTGCCCTATGGGGAACCGGATGCAGACGGACCGTCTGTTCGTCTGCATCAGTTCCGTTCCCGCCGGACGAAAGAAAAATAGGGTTTTCTTCCGTCCGAAAACCGGATCCCGACGGACGCGGACGTTAGCGGATGCTCCATCCGCTAACAGACGCGATCCCATAGGGATGTATTACAAGTCCGTTAACGGACTTGTAATAACGGACAGGCGGAGCGGACGTCTGAAAGGGGCCTTACACAAACATTGTCTTCAGGTGTTAGCGAGAATGCTGAATGAGCAGTGATGCGATGAGGATTGGTTGACCAGGACTGGCAGTTTGGTAAATGTCCATTAGGCAGGGATGTCCTGTCAGAATATCTTATTATTCATCTAGACAGCCTACTCTTTTGAGCAGCATGCTGAGAATTTGACGATTCAGAAAACCTTTGCAGCCTTCAACAAGATCCATGATGGAGGAGAGAGTAAATCATGAGTTTTGAACCCCCAGGTTCAGATTTTATCATGTTCTGGTAAATAGTCAATGAGTCCTACAGGCATGTTCCAAGATAAAGTCACCACTGAACACTATGAGCCTTTAAGTTGGCATCCCTAACACAGCTGTATGGCATGAAGCATACAGTATGTGTGCCAGGAGTGTATACTGTTGCAAAAATAAGTCCAATCATATTGCTCTGTGCCTAGTTGTAATCTAAAATCAGGACACACTTTCCAAGTTGTTAAATGGCACGTAAATCCAAGGCAACTTCTCTGGTTTGAAATTTAGGAGATGCCCTTTTGTTTTTAAGGGTGCCTTCTCTGATAGGGGAGTGGATTTAGGTACTGGGGTCGCAAGGCTGATATCTTAATGTGCAGACAGTTTGGTCTTTGGGTCAAATAATTCCAGTGCAGGATAGAAAATGATGCAAACAAGGGAATAAAGTTAAATTAGGAAATGTAGGTGTGATAGACCCAAACGGGACAGGGGCTTTTGGAGGGGACTGCAGGGTAGCCTCTAGCCTACTGACTATTGGCCCTGGATTTTGAGGGGGCTCTATTCTTTGGGAGATGTGTGCCAGAGGGACCTTTTGGAGTGGTTTTGCTTCAGATGTGGGTCCATGTCTCCCCAAAACAAACAGAATATGGGAACCTAGGACCTGGATGCAGATTTTGGACCTCAAACCAGCATTGATTGCTTCAACCCCCCTCCTAGATCAGAGACTCTAAGCAGAAAATTATAATCAGCTTCAAACAACCTGATTCTGGTGTCTCCTGCCGTAACTTATGTGTAATCTGTTTAAGATGGTGTCTTTCTCTCATTGTAAAATTCCCCATTGTGAGCCTCCTAGGTGTGAATCCTCATTGTTAATTGAGTTACCTAGTTTCTGTCTGTCTGCTAGTATTGTGTCCACTTCACCTCATTGCCAACCTATTGGGGGTGTTAATATGTTTATGTTAGCTGTTTATTAGATGTACTGGTTTTACTGTTTACAGTTTGCATTGTTTAGGATAATGCAATCAAGCTCTTACCTGATTTTGTGTGGTATATACTCTCTGTGAGTTTTTAATAAACAGTTCCTGTTTGCACCTAAGCTAGATTTGTCTAGTTCTTGGGTGCAATGCTCAGCTATAATATCTGGTTCCTGGTTCCTGGTGCCAGGGGTTACAATGAGTGTTAGGGTTAAATGATGGGTTAGGGTGAGAGGTAATGTTGAGGCTACATGGAGGGTTCATGTTAGGAATGGAATTACATGGGGGGAAGTGTTTTCGTATTGGGGTTAAATAGGGGTTTATTGTTCTAGTTACAGGAATAATTAATGTTAGGGTTACAAGGAATGATAAAGTTAGGTTTATAAGAAGTGTTTGTGTTGTTAGAAATGGAGATACAATAAGGATTAGTGTTTGGACTGGGGTTACAGGGATTCAGGTTAGTGTTCAGGTTATGGGGAGAGTTAATGTTAGGATTACAGTAAGGGCCAGTGTTAGGGTTACATGGAGGGACAGGGTTACAATTCATACAAAAGCACTGTACATTTCATGTACCCCATTCATAACAGAAAATCGGCATAGGCACATTTCTACCGTCTAAAAATAATATAAAATATAATATTGTATAAGTTGAAATTTCCATTAAATGCAAACAGCTCGTAAAACTTATCGTATATATTGGTGTTTAGATATGGGGACATCATGCCAACTGAAATCGAGTGCTACATTTATTTTCAGTTATATACTGTAATTATCTCACAGCTTTATTATTAGTTTATTTGTGCAGTAGCATAATACAGTGCACTGCCATTGACACACAATTCATTGTGGACTTAAATCAGATTGCTATGCAGCTCCAATACATTGTATATATTGCAGTGTCTGCATAACACCAGGCTTAACTTGGACAATAAACCAGCTAGCGCCTGTAAAATATTCATTAAAATATGAAGTTTCTCTCTCAGAAAACCACAGGCTAGGATATCTCCTATGTATCTTGGTTATTTATTTGCTGTTTTAATGAAGTGTGTAAATGCTTTTCTATTTCTATTAATCCATTCAATATCGTCTTCCTGTTTTCGTTGACACCGCAAGCCTCTTGTCCACATTTGGAAAAACAAGATTTTTCTTTTATTGTCTGAATGCATGGTGTTTTCATATCCTGTTCCTGGATGCTGACTTTTTTAATATGTTGCATTTTTATGTACTTAATTTCTTCTAGAACATTTTTTTATTTTCTTTTTCATAAATATAGTTGTCTCATTTCCATGAAAAAAGATATGTAGTCATCAATCAACAGGCAGTAGGTGGAAATTGTTAGGAATTATACAGAAACAGCAGTTGGGTATTACCAAGCAAGTTAGCTGTGGGTAGAGAAAAAATAGAGGGGACATAACTTTACCAAGTGTGGTGTTCATAGACGTAGTAGCACTTTAAGGTATACAGGTGCGACCTGGCTACCATCAAGGACCTACAAGAGAGTACCCGGCGTTAATTTGATTTTTGTTGCTTGAAAAATAAGGACTGTAGAGCATCTGGCTGTGGTTGTAAAGGTAAGTATAGATCTGCAGTGAGGGTTACATACTCAAGTTGAATAAAGGAAAGAAAGAAACAAGTCCATCTAGTTCAACCAATAGAAAATAATAAATAGAAAAATAAACAGAACCCCGCTCCTCCACATATAAGATCCTATACCCACTGTTGATCCAAGAAGGAAAAAAAACTATGAAGCATGGACCAATTTGCTCTAGTGGGAGAAAAATACATTTCTGATCCCCCATAAGGCAATTGAATATTCCCTGGATCAGCAATCTCCAGTGTTATTACTTATAATGAGTGCCCCCATATCAAGCCATTTGCTATGGGGGTATTGGTGTGGCCTTACTCTTGAGCTGGGCTATGTGTGTCCATTGACACACACAGTGCCACTTGGCCTCTCCCCCCTTGCTCCCTCCTTGTAGGATTTGATTGACAATGGCTCCAGCTGCTGTCTCTGTGTCCTTTGAGGAGAGAGAATGAGAGAGCAACGCTGCTGCTCTCGGGCACAATGATGGATCAAGATCAGCCTAAGCTATGTATGAACCTTAACCGTCTCTTCTCAAGAAAGAATACATTTAGTTCCTTTGATCTTTCCTCATAGCTGAGTCTCTTATCAGTTTGGTTGCCATTCTCTTCACTTTCTCTGCTTCTCTGATATACTTTTTGTGAACTGGTGCCCAAACCGGAATTGTATATTCCAGATGAGGTCTAACCCTACTAATGATTTGTACAGCTAATGTTATTTTTTAATTGATAATATTTATTGAAACATTGCACATATAGAATATATGGAAACCAAACAGCTAATGTTTAGTACTAATAACTTGCACTACTAGGGTTTGTAGCTTACTTTTAATGATGGGATCTTAAGTTAAGGGATAGGGGTACATTGTTTAAAAGTACACATATTCTTTGAAGTAAAATGTAGCCCCCCCCCCCCCCCCCCCCCAAAAAAGGCCCAAACTATTCCCTATTTAGATGTATGGTGTTTTATTATTTTTGTTGCTTTTACTCTGCAATTTGGGATGGAGGAGGGTGATAGTAGGTCTATATAATTCCGTGTTAAGTGTTAAGAGCGATTCAGTGGGGGTGCTGTGGGGGAGGGTGCTCAGTTATGCACATTGCAGGTGGAGTGTGCATGGTGGCCGAAAGACAAATGCGAGCAGGGACAAAAAGTGGCAATTGTCCAAGTATCTATACATAATTCCTAGGCCTCTGCAAAGAAATTTCCCAATACAGCCAGTAACTGAAAATCTAATTCAAAAAATCTATTAGCTTCGAAACTTTATGCTGTCAGCTAACGTACCACAATGCGAAAAAAGTGTACATGGCCCCTTAGAGCTGTGTGTAGGTTTGATTGTACTTGTGAGCAGGGCCCAGAGTTGGTTACCCAGAGAGGAGAGAAGGTACACAGAGACTAGGAATTGTGATAATGTGTATATAACAGGGGGCAACACAATCACTGTAACATTGCCAGAGCAGCACGGAAATACTTACATAGAACTGCAGAGGTATTTCTGTTAACACATATAATGCCCGATGGCATCTGCCAGAGGAGGTGGCTGGAGGCCAATGCTGTATCTTGGCCTAGGCCACAAGACCCAAGCCTAAAGCAGCACTTTGCAGGGGGGCAGCACAAGAAGAGTCCCCGCTGGCTTGCACTACACTTTTAGTGTAGTGCCAGTCTTATGGAGCGGTATGGACCGGGAGGCAAATCGATCTGGCGTCCGCATATGGGAGCCGTATGCAGGCAGCCGGTGTTCAGCAACTGTGAAGGGGGTCCCATTGCTTCTACAGTAGTTTTGACTGTCATCACAGCAGACCTCTCATCTGAGTTCTCAGCTACAGAGAGACAGATGCCAAGTCGGGAGGCTGAAACTGTCTGGAGGAGAAAGTCAGCTGATGGGCGCAGGCCAGTAGAGAGAAGAGTGAGGAGCTCTCCACTGTGTGAGGAGACCCCATGTTGGGAGAGGTGCAGTGGAGACACATGAAGGGAGCCAGGCAGGCTGTAAGTACCCAGGCTGAAAGGAAAACCACACTAGTTAAGTGGAAATTGCAGGACAACTACCTTGCTACCTCTGGGTAGTACATAGTTACATAGTTACATAGTTACATAGTTAGTCAGGTTGAAAAAAGACACAAGTCCATCCAGTAGGAATAGTGCAGATGCAAGGGAGACTGAGATGGTCAGCTACACTTAAAGGGTAGGTAGTAAGACTTTCCTGCAAACCTTTGTGTGATCACAATCTAATATTTATACTGTATATACTAGAAACCCCTGAGGACTTTCACGCTTGCAATGATGCATATGGCAAATATTAGGAAATCTTCTTATTCATTTGCCTTTGTTAGAGGAGTTGCTATATATTATAGTGACTTACCATAGATATCAGCTACTGGTAATCTCTATATAAGGTAGGTGTTAATTGTAATATTGTAGCTGACTAAAATATATAGCATGGACTACCCAGAAGGAAAGCTGCACAATTTGGGTGAAACTTGCATGGCACTTACCTAGCTGCCCAAGGGTCTTTAATGTAGGGATGGTGCAGACACAAGGGACACTGACATGGTCACCTATACTTGACAGGTAGGTAGTAGGATTCTCCTGCAATTCTTTGCCTGTGTCAGTTGTACATATTAAGGAATCTTAATTTAATTTCTGTTGATTGCTGATTAGAAAAATAAACAGAGGGCTTGTTTTGTTCCTGCCTCCAATCCTCCCCCTGCTCAATGCCTGGACCACATACCTTCATCACTGTGCTATATGTTTTCTGCTGCACCACTGGCATGGTAATATCATCTTAGTCCTCTCCAAAAATTTTGCAGTAGAACTATGGGAAATACTTTTATTTTTTCATTTTGATACTGTCTGTCAGTTTATTTTTTTGATATCTGTGTCACATTGCAGAGATTTCCTTACATTTCCTGGAACTGGAACGTCCCAGGCCCTCAGAACTAGTGTCCCCACTGGAAAATTTCAGGGTGGGTCTTAAACAGGAAGGGACAAGGCCTCGACAGAAAGGGGTGGGTCATATTTAAATTAGGAGGTGCACAAGTTTAGTCAGGCCTAGGGCAGCATGAAACCTAAATACACCACTGCTGGAGGCGGTATGGCAACAAGGTACCTGCAGGTGAAAGAGTTTCTAGCTGGAGGCACAAGCGAGCAGACCCTACACTATCCCTCCTCCACCGGAAACCTCTCAATGTACTAGAACCACTGGCCCTATACAGTGGGTTCCTGTCCGTGACTGATATACTTCACAAATGAACGCCAACTGAAGGGAGATAGTGCTATTTAATTAGCACAGCCCACACTTAAGATGGCCACAGTGGTCAACCATGCTGGTAGAGTCCAATCGGACAGCTGCTGTCCTGATGACACCTACGGAGGCCTTAGAGATACATGGGTTCCCCTTGTACTCTTTTCACTCTCTGCATGGCGGCTACCTACAGCACCACCTACGCAGGGAGGCCAGACTACACCTGCCTACAAACTTACAAATTGAACAATCAATATGCTGAAGCAATAAACACTTGTGTCATATAAACTACAACCAATTTATAATAAACGTCTTAAATCACTGCAAAATTCATTACTAAAGTAAAAATGCATTAACCGCAGTATGCAGCTCTTTACCCATATCTAAGACTTGCAATAAAACCAAAAGTTAAAAATATTGCCCTAAAAAAACATAATACATAAAACTAGCATTATATAACAAACATAGGCTAAATAATATACAGTATAGCATCAAAAAGTAAACTCAGGAAGGTCACTTGGCTCTGACTAACAAGATGCTCCAATATGTCCCCACGTGCTGTAGTTGAAGGTCGTGTTAGCATTTTATTCTGTCCTGCAGCTCTGACATTGAGACGTGGCTTAGATGTTACTTGTTTTACCTCTAATAGCTGTTTAGTAGATCTTTCAGTCTCACTGGTTTGTGGCTCGCAAGTGGCATACTCCCTGACCTCTAGTGGCTTCTGTGCTCACATTCTTTCTGGTGTTTAAAGTTTTTTTTTGGATTTGTATCGTGAAGTGTTTTATGGTTTTGGTCCATCCATATTTCCCTGGTTCCCCATATTTCCATGGTTTCCATATTTCTAATAATTCTGCTGGCCTGTGACTATATTACAATGCTACTAATGCGTTTAGCATGTATCTGGCAGCACAGAGAGCGAGTGGCATTACATTTCTCAGGCTGCTCTATTACAAGCATTCTTTTATTGTACTTTTACCAATTGTACAAATGTGGCAAGGGATGGAGAGGCTAGGGGAACTACAAAATATCAACAGTACAAACAAATGGCTACTGCCCCCACCTATAACTGGCCTTTGCAGCAAGGAGAACATGGAAGGGCACCTCATGTCAAACAAAACCAAAGAAAATTCTCAGCTAAACTTACTGACCAGCCTGCAACCAACCAAATTATCCTGCCTAAACGTATGCGTTAAAACAGGGGTGTAGTTTGCACACATTTGCAAATACATGCATAAACTTACAACTCCATCTCCTCTGCTAATCTTCCTCTTTTTGTTGGGGTACCACAAGGCTCCGTCCTTGGGCCTCTCCTATTCTCACCATATACCTTTTCCCTGAGCTAGTTGATAACCTTCCATGGTTTCCAATACCACCTCTAAGCCGATGACACCCAGATCTATCTCTTCACTCCTCAACTCACCCCCTGGATCTCCTCACGGATCTCCAACTTACTGAATGACATATCGGTATGGATGTCACACCACTTCCTCAAACTCAATCTTTCTAAAACTGAGCTTGTTATATTTCCTCCTTCCCGCCCCCCCCCCCCCTGTGACTTTACCATTAATATCAACAACACAACCATTGGTCCTTCCACACATGCCAGGGTCTTGGGTGTAATCCTTGACTATGACCTCTCCTTCAGCCCCCATATGCAACCACTGGCTAAATCCTGCCGCCTTAACCTCTGCATCTCCAGAATTCGACCCTTCCTAACTAATGACACCACAAAGCAACTTATTCACTCCTTGATTATTTCCCGCCTTGACTACTGCAACTCTCTCCTTAATGACCTACCCTTTAGCAGGCTATCCCCTCACCAGGGTGCTCTGAAAATAATTTAGGGATGCAAGTAAGTATCTCAAGGTGATCTTAGGGACAGGTAGTTGGGCAAATAAAAGCACTTTCAGAACAGTTTGAGATTATTCTTGAGTTTTTTTACAGCTGTATTTTAGCTGCAATTGACCTATTTCTGACTGGCATTTGACTTTCTTTTGACATGCAGTTGACCTCTTTCTGAGCTGCTTCAAGTTGATTTAAGCATTTCCATTGACTTTTATGGGTAGAAAAGTAGTTGTGATTCAAACAAAACCCATGTACACAGGCCCTTACCAAATTAGGAAAGTCCACAGGCTTGCTTTAAAAGACAACTTCACCTACAACTCTAAACGTAGTGTTTGAGACACGTACAGTAACTGTAATCTTTCAAACCCTGCTGTGCTATATTGTTGCATATTTCTGCAGACTGCACCATTGTCCATCCTATACAAACTCTTATGCCGCGTATACACGATCGGTTAAACCGATGAGAATGGTCTGATGGACCGTTTTCGTCGGTCCAAACCGATCGTGTGTGGGCGCCATCGGTTATTTAACCATCGGTTAAAAAAAGACAACTTGTTTTAAATTTAACCGATGGATTCCTAACCGATAGGACAAACCCGATCGTTAGTAGGCACGACCATCGGTTAAAAATCCACGCATGCTCAAAATTAAGTCGATGCATGCTTGGAAGCATTGAACTTCATTTTTTTCAGCACGTCGTTGTTATTTACATCACCCCGTTCTGACACAATCGTTTTTTTAACCGATGGTGTGTAGGCACGACGGACCATCAGTCAGCTTCATCGGTTAACCGATGAAAACGGTCCATCGGTCCGTTCTCATCGGATGGACTGATCGTGTGTACGCGGCATTATGCCGCGTACACATAGCGTTTTTCTCTACGTGATTCTTCCCATGTGTATGCCTTGCATACACATGATCGTGATAAAAAATGCTTGAGCAAAGTGTGTGACGTACAACACGTACAAAGGCACTATAAAGGGGAAGTTCTATTCGAATGGCGCCACCCTTTGGGCTGATTATGCTAATTTTCCATCTCGTAACTTGCTTCTGAGCATGCACGTTTTTTTCCCCCTTGTTAAAGCATACACACGACCGTTTTTCACAACAAGAAAAATGACGACGTGAAAAGCGAGGAGAAAAAATAGAGCAGGTTCTAAATTTTTAATGGCCATTTTTTGCATCGAGAAAAACACTCTGGAGTCTCCACACGACCGCTTTTCATGACCAATTTAAAAAAATTGCATTTTTCTCATCATGAAAAACAGTCGTGTGTATGCGGCATTAGATTACCAGTTAACATCTCCACAAAGGTGACCCCCACCTACATTGGCTTACAGAGAAGCTATCCCTACTGCAAGTCTGAGGCCCCGTACACACGACCGAGTTTCTCCGCAGAATTCAGCCAGAAACTCGATCGGAGCTGCATTCTGCCGAGAAACTCAGTCGTGTGTACACTTTTCAGCGAGGAAGCCGACGAGGAACTCGTCGGGCCAAATAGAGAACATGTTCTCTATTTCCTCGTTGTTCAATGAGGAAAGTCAACCCGCCGAGATCCTCGGCGGCTTCAACACTGAACTCGACGAGGAACTCGATGTGTTTGGCACGTCGAGTTCCTCGGACGTGTGTACGGGGCCTCACTTCCTCTTCCAGTTGGCATGCAGCTACTCAGAACAAAGTCAGTTTTCATGCCCTCACACTGGATGAATAATTTCATCACCTTTGTGGGAACATGTAAGTGAATTAAAGGGTGTTTTTAAATATCTGCCTGCAACTATTTTTTCAAGCAGATGGAGCATAAAAGACCAGCATAGTGTCAACAGCAAGGTTTAGGATAAAGATAATCTCCCTATTATGTACACAGACTTCTATTTATGTTCGTGAATAGCGCTGAGATACAAGTACAGTGCATTGCATACAATGTGGATAAGCATGTAAGGCGGGGGACCTTGTGAGATAACTTAGCATTCCCGAAATGCACAATGTGACCTTGGGTAAAGCACATGAATTTATTTCCTAATGGTACATAAACATAAGCATGATTTATTCCTATATAGCCCTTGGAGGGCTTCTATACCATCTCTGTGCAATGTTAATGCTGCTCCTCATTCTGGATAAGAAAATGTCAAACATAAAAAGGTAAAGGGAAGAAAGGGTCATACTGATACAAGAAAAAACCTTTTACTGGGTTAAAGGGAAACTGTATTCCTAATGTTTTATAGATGTACATAAAAAAGAGGTAATGAAAGTAATACAGTATGTGTTGAAGTAAAACTTAGCTTTAAATAGAACAAAGATGAGATTCCTCCTCACTTCCTGTCTGTTTAACAGGTGTCCCTAAAGACACGACATAAGCAGAAGCAGAAGTGGGGAAACAGACAAAAATATATGTACTTAAAAATACATTGATGAAAGACTTACTCTGGTTATTATATTTTATATATATATATATATATATATATATATATATATATATATATATATATATATATATATATATATATATATTTATGGTCGTTACCCTCTGACCGAGAGAGATGTGGATCACATAAACACGCGACAAGACTTACAACATAAATAGACCTGAAGTGTGCCTTGGTGGTCTGGTCAGTATGCCAAGAAAAGGGGGCATACCCAAGGTAAGTAATGGGTAGTTAATTGAAGAAGGATATGCTGAGAAGTGCCCTGAAAAAGGGAAGGGCGGGAGGGTGTCGAATGCGATTGAATGCGCAGACTCACGGACATGAGGTGAGCTGGAAAGAGTCGGCCCAGTGACGTGTAGTACCGCACACTGAACCAACAAAGAGCATGTGTGAGTTGGCTGCTGTACAGGACACAGGGGGTGGGTACTGGACGGGTGCTATACGGCACCACTGTTTGGACTATGGTCCATTTAAATAGAGGTAGAAGGTTCAGGGGGTCACCCAAAAGTGGGTGAAAAGTTCCAGGCAGGCGCTAATTCAGAGAGGACTGGCTTGCAGTCTTCTCTATCTTAATAAAGTAGTTTGGGGCCTGGAATTTTGGAGGCTCCAAAGTGTTATTTGGGTGGGATGGAGCCTCCACTCCTAAACCCTGGAAGCCAGCGCACAAGGGGTTAAAATCTCACAGACAACCACCCATTAAAGCAGGAAGTGATGCTGGAGGGAGTGAGTGAGTTGGGAGAGTGCACCTGTGAGGACAAGATGGAAATCTGCTAGCTGTTCAGAGAGGACTTCTGAGTAGTTTGGAAGTGAAGCTGTGTCTGCAGGGAAGGTCTGGAGGACTTCTTACTAAAAACGTATGTGCCTTTCTTTTGGTTGTTTTCTGAAGAAAGACTTTTTCCTAACTTATGCTGGAAAGAAGCAAGACTTTTGTTGTGACGTTTTGGATGCTGAAGAAAAGCTTTATTTTGTTTTGTTTGGTCACCAATAAAGACCCTTTGCTTTACTAACACGGTTTTACGCACTTGTCTCGCGGAGCTTAAGGACCCCCAAAGTTCACAACTGGTGGAGAATGCGGGCAAAGTGCATTTGCAGGCGCAAAAACCGTTTAAAACTGACATTTAAAGAGACCGTATACTTATGGCATGTCTTGGGTGAAGTCTGCCCAGGCGTTACAAACAGCAGACAAAGGCATGGAGGAGGTCGTTAAGGCTTTGGCACAAGCCACTGTGACCCAGCAGCAAGCCACTGTGGCCCAACAGCAAGCGTCAGCAGAGTCAAACCGTCGCCATGAGGAAGCGATGGCTCAGCAGCAGCAGGCCCTGGCACAGGCTATAGCTGCGCAGCAGGAAAATACACGGCTGCTATCCGCCCAGTTTACGGCCCAGCAGGAGTCCACTCAAGCACAGGTGGCTGCCTTGCAGGAGGCCGTACAGCAGCTGGCTCAGGGACAAGCGCAAGCGGTCGTTACCGTTAGCAACCCAGTGTCTGTTAGAGCCAGCCATTTCTTGCAGAAACTAACACCCAGCGATGACGTAGAAGCCTTTCTTACCACCTTTGAAAGGATAGCAGAGAGAGAAGCGTGGCCCCGGGACCAATGGGCCGGCATTATATCGCCTTTTCTCACTGGTGACCCGCAAAAGGCCTATTTTGATCTCCCAGCTGAGCACATCAAAGACTATGAACGTCTAAAAGCTGAAATCCTGGCCCGCCTGGGAGTGACCACAGCTGTCCGGGCTCAGAGGGTGCATCGCTGGCGGTACAAATCGGACCAACCACCCAGGTCCCAAATGCATGAACTAATTCAGTTAGTTAAAAAATGGCTGCAGCCAGAAAAGTTGTCAGGTCCACAAATGGTGGAACGAGTGGTAATGGACCGGTACCTACGGTCCCTACAAGATGACCTACAGCGCTGGGTAAGCCATGGAAACCCTACTAATGCTGACCAGCTGGTCGAGCTGGTTGAACGGTACACCGTGGTGGAGGACCTGCTTGGGCCTACCAAGCGTCGAGAACCCACGCCAAGGACACCCAGACCAGTCACCAACCTGAGGAGAGAAGCCTTGCCAGATGTTGGCGTCCGCAGGTTTACACCATCTGCCCTAGAACCACGGAGGTCGGTTCCTGTACCAAAGATGGGAGACATACAATGTTGGCGATGTCGGTCCTGGGGGCATACCCGGGCACAATGCCCACTGCAGGAGGAGCCTATGGAGTGCGGAACTGGTCGGAGAAGCTCCTTCTATGTGCGAAGTGTGTGTACCACTCATCTTGACCTGGCTGCAGGACGGTTTGAGTGCGAAGTGTGGGTGAACCACCTTCCTGCCAGGGCTCTACTGGACTCCGGCAGCATGGTCACACTCGTACATGCCAGGGTGCTTGGGAGGATAGGCCCAGTAACTAAGACTCTACGGGTAGTATGTATCCATGGGGACACCAAGGAGTACCCCTTGGTCCCGGTAACTGTGTCCTATGGCCATACCTCGGTTACCCAGGAGGTTGGGGTGGTAAAAAGCTTGATACATGACATCATAGTGGGGCGGGACTGTCCACTATTTTTGGAACTATGGGACCAGGTACAGACGGGTCTGCCAGGAGAACTGGGGACACTGAGCTTGGAAGGGACAGAGTCTGGGGGATCCGGGCCTGAAACCTCCACAACACACCCCTCTAATGTGGAAATACCTGTTGGTGATAATGACGTTGCAGAGAATCTTAGTTCTAATAATAGTGGTCCTGTGTCAGGTCTCAAAACCAAGTTGAACTCTGAGGGGGGGGAAGTCTCCCCATTACAAGTCATGCTGGGGGAGGATGACGAGGAGCTCTCCCCGATTGAGGAGGGTGAGGGGGAAACATCCCCAAGGCCAGTGCATCCAGACCTGGATGTACCCAGGGGTGCGTTTGGCACCGCCCAGTTACAGGATCCTACCTTAGTGAACGCTCGAGAGCAGGTTTCTGTCATTGATGGGGTTTCACAAATACCAGGTGCAGATCAGAGGTTTCCTCATTTTGCGTTGAAGGGGGACCTAGTCTATCGTGTGGCTGAGAGCCGAGGGGAACCCATAGAGCAGTTGCTGGTCCCTCAACCCTATAGGCGGATGCTCCTTGATCTAGCCCACAACGACGCACTGGGAGGACACCTGGGGGCGGAGAAAACGGAGGCCAGGATAACCGATCGGTTTTACTGGCCAGGGGTGAAGGCTGAGGTTAAAAGATATTGTGAGTCTTGTCCTGTTTGCCAGATAACTGCCCCAGTGCCCCGCTATAGAAACCCCCTAGTACCCTTGCCAATTATTGAGGTCCCATTTGAGCGGATCGCTATGGATCTTGTGGGACCCCTGGTAAAGTCGGCAAGGGGGGTACCAATACATATTGGTCATCCTAGACTACGCCACTAGATACCCAGAAGCAGTCCCATTGAGAAAAACGTCCTCTAAGGCCATTGCCCGGGAGTTATTTCAAATGTTCTCACGTACTGGGTTCCCCAAGGAAATACTAACGGATCAGGGCACCCCTTTTATGTCAAAGGTGATGGCGGACTTGTGCAGGCTGTTTCAGATTAAGCAGTTGCGGACGTCCGTCTATCACCCGCAGACCGATGGCCTAGTTGAGAGGTTTAACAAAACTCTAAAGTCCATGTTAAAAAGAGTGGTCCAGAAAGACGGGAAAGATTGGGACATGTTACTTCCTGCCCTGTTGTTCGCTATCCGGGAGGTACCTCAGGCATCCACGGGTTTCTCGCCATTTGAGCTGGTGTACGGACGAAGGCCCCGGGGGTTGCTTGATCTGGTAAAGGAAACGTGGGAAAGTGAGTCCTCCCCGCACAAAACCGTAGTAGAGCATATTTCTCAAATGCGAGAAAGGGTGGCTAAAGTGATGCCGATGGTGAGAGAGCACATGCAGAAGGCTCAGGATGCCCAAAGAAGGGTATATAATCGGTCGGCTAAAGTGAGACAGTTACAAGTAGGAGACAGGGTAGCTGTCCTAATACCCACAGTGGAGAGCAAGTTCTTGGCCAAGTGGCAAGGTCCATTTGAAGTAGTAGAGAAAGTGGGTGAGGTAAACTATAAGGTACACCAACCAGGAAAAAGAAAACCCTACCAGATTTATCACATAAATTTGTTGAAGCTCTGGAGAGACAGAGAACCGGTGTCCGCGGTGGTGGCGGTACAGTTAGGGGACCATGTAGGGATCGACCTGGTGCAGGTTGCGGCTACCCTAACTAGGCCCCAAACCCAGCAAGTAAAAGAATTTCTGCAAAGGAATAGGGACATGTTTTCAGGGTTGCCAGGGCTCACCAACGTCATTGAGCATGACATTGTGACCGAGCCCAAGGTGAAAATCCGGCTTAAACCCTACCGTATCCCAGAAGCTCATAGAGTGTCAGTGTCTGGAGAGGTTAAAAGGATGCTCGAACTTGGGGTCATCGAAGAGTCGCAGAGCGAGTGGTCCAGTCCAATCGTGTTGGTGCCCAAACCCAATGGTACTCTCCGCTTCTGCAACGATTTTAGAAAACTCAACGAGGTCTCCAAGTTCGATGCATACCCCATGCCACGGGTAGATGAGCTGATTGAGAGATTGGGTCCTGCCAGGTACATCACCACGCTGGACCTCACAAAAGGTTACTGGCAGATTCCCCTGACCAAGGAGGCCAGAGAGAAAACAGCTTTCTCTACCCCGGAAGGTCACTTCCAGTATACAAGAATGCCGTTTGGTCTTCACTCCGCCCCCGCCACATTCCAAAGGGCCATGGACAAAACTTTACGTCCACACCTACGGTATGCCTCCGTTTACCTGGATGACATAGTCATTTTCAGCACGGACTGGGATTCCCATCTTCCCCGGGTACAGGCAGTGGTAGACTCCTTGAGAAGAGCGGGGTTCACCATCAATCCGGAGAAGTGTGCGGTTGGGGTGGAGGAAGCCAAGTACCTAGGATACATTGTAGGTAGAGGGTTAGTGAAGCCCCAAATGAGCAAGGTAGAGGCCATACAGGGCTGGCCCCGCCCCCTAACAAAGAAACAGGTCAGAGCGTTTTTAGGCCTAGTTGGGTACTATAGGAGGTTTGTCCCCAACTTCGCCACCATTGCGGCACCGCTAACTGACCTCACCAAAGGTCGAAAGTCGGTCATGATTAAATGGAATGCCGAGGCTGAAAAATCTTTTCAAATGCTTAAGACCGCACTCTGCCAGGATCCGGTGCTTGTGGCGCCAGATTTTTCTAAGGATTTTGTAGTGCAGACAGATGCCTCAAGTGAAGGGCTAGGAGCAGTTCTGTCTCAAGAAATCAACGGAGAGGAGCATCCAATCGTTTTTCTTAGTAGGAAACTGACGCCAGCTGAGAAAAACTATGCGGTGGTGGAGCGCGAATGTCTTGCCATCAAGTGGGCTTTGGACTCCCTGCGTTATTTTCTCCTAGGTAGGAAGTTTCGCCTTATATCAGACCATGCTCCTCTTACGTGGATGAGACAGAACAAACACACCAATGCCAGGGTAACAAGGTGGTTTCTGTCTCTGCAGGAGTTCAATTTCATGGTAGAGCACAGACCCGGGAGACAGCATCAGAATGCCGATGCCCTCTCCCGAGTCCATTGTATGGTGTCTACTGTTGCCTCCAACACCTCCGCGTTGAGGCAGAGGGGGGGGATATGTACAGGACACAGGGGGTGGGTACTGGACGGGTGCTATACGGCACCACTGTTTGGACTATGGTCCATTTAAATAGAGGTAGAAGGTTCAGGGGGTCACCCAAAAGTGGGTGAAAAGTTCCAGGCAGGCGCTAATTCAGAGAGGACTGGCTTGCAGTCTTCTCTATCTTAATAAAGTAGTTTGGGGCCTGGAATTTTGGAGGCTCCAAAGTGTTATTTGGGTGGGATGGAGCCTCCACTCCTAAACCCTGGAAGCCAGCGCACAAGGGGTTAAAATCTCACAGACAACCACCCATTAAAGCAGGAAGTGATGCTGGAGGGAGTGAGTGAGTTGGGAGAGTGCACCTGTGAGGACAAGATGGAAATCTGCTAGCTGTTCAGAGAGGACTTCTGAGTAGTTTGGAAGTGAAGCTGTGTCTGCAGGGAAGGTCTGGAGGACTTCTTACTAAAAACGTATGTGCCTTTCTTTTGGTTGTTTTCTGAAGAAAGACTTTTTCCTAACTTATGCTGGAAAGAAGCAAGACTTTTGTTGTGACGTTTTGGATGCTGAAGAAAAGCTTTATTTTGTTTTGTTTGGTCACCAATAAAGACCCTTTGCTTTACTAACACGGTTTTACGCACTTGTCTCGCGGAGCTTAAGGACCCCCAAAGTTCACACTGCTTAAATACCCTCCGGGCTCCGCCCATAAACTCAGGCCACCATACTGGCCTTCTTATATATAGTATTTCACAAAAGTGTGCATACCCCTCACATTTTTGTAAATTTTTTATTATATGTTTTCATGTGACAACACTAAAGAAATTACACTTTGCTACAATGTAAAGTTTATAACAGTGTAAATTTGCTGTTGCCCCCCCTCAAAAAAATGAACTCAACATACAGCCATAAATGTCTACACCGCTGGCAACAAAAGTAAATACACCCCTTAGTAAAAATGTCCAAATTGGGCCCAATTAGCCATTTTCCCTCCCCGTGTCATGTGACTCAGGTGTGAGTCTCAGGTGTGAATGGAGAGCAGGTGTGTTAAATTTGGTGTTATCGCTCTCACACTCTCATACATGTCACTGGAAGTTCAACATGGCATCTCATGGCAAAGAATTCTCTGAAGATCTGAAAAAAATAATTGTTGCTCTACATAAAGATGGCCTCGGCTATAAGAAGGTTGCCAAGTCCCTGAAACTGAGCTGCAGCACGGTGGCCAAGACCATACAGGACAGGTTCCACTCAGAACAGGCCTCTCCATGGTCGACCAAAGAAGTTGAGTGCACATGCTCAGCGTCATATCCAAAGGTTGCCTTTGGGAAATATACGTATGAGTGCTGCCAGCATTGCTGCAGAGGTTGAAGGGGTGGGGTGTCAGCCTGTCAGTGCTTAGACCATGTGCGAACACTGCATCAAATTGTTCTGCATGGTTGTTGTCCCAGAAAGAAAGCCTCTTCTAAAGATGATGCACAAAAAAGCCTGAAAACAGTTTGCTGAAGTGGAGCAGACTAAGGACATGGATTACTTGAACCATATCCTGTGGTCTGATGAGACCAAGATAAATGTATTTGGTTCAGATGGTGTCAAGCATGTGTGGCGGAAACCAGTTTAGGAGTACAGTCTGCATGAGTGCTGCCGGAACTGGGGAGTTACAGTTCATTGAGGGAACCATGAATGCCAACCAGGGCCGTTTGAAGGAATTTGGGGGCCCCAAGCAAATTGGACATGGAGGCCCCCCAACCCTCCCCGCACGCAAAGCCTACAAGAACCACAGCATAGATACTAAGCGGTCACAAATACGTCATCTGCCTGCTCTTCTCTGGACCCATGTGAAAGGGGCTTAAGGCTTCATTCACATGTGCAGCTGGGGGATGGTAAAACCAGGCCCTTGAGCCTGCTAGTCTGTCCGCTCAGAGCTGTACCAATGCCATGGCAAAAATTAAATAGCATGTCACATTAGGTGGGCGTTACCAACCAATGCAAGTCTAAGGGAGAGTGCCGCAACTGCCCCACAACCGAATGCAATGCATGTGATTGCAGCACACTAGTGCGGCATTTACAGGGTTAAATCAAGCAGTGAGAAAGTGACATAACACTTCGCCACCTGCCAAATGCCCTATGAAGAAAGATTCAAAGTGGATTGCTTTTCACGGGATACTGCACATGCGAATGAGCCCCTAGAGGGGAATTTCCCTCACTTTATGAGTTCCTTTCACTTCCTGTTGCATCCTTGTGACAGGAAGTAAATGGAAATGTTCCCAACAGTACACAGACTAAGGATGAGCTCTGGCGTGTTCACATAGAACACGTGCAGAGCCCGCTAGGAAGTGAGCACGGCGCTGCGCTAATAACAGCCAGGAAGACATTTCACGATCCCTGCAGCCGAGCATCGGGACAATGTCTCCCTGGCTGTGATTAGCACAGCGCCGTGCACACTTCCTGGCGGGCTCTGCACGTGTTCTATGCGAACACGCCAGAGCTCATCCTTAACACAGACATAGCCTGTCTATAGCCAATTGTACTTGCGCTCTGCACATGTGCCTATCAGCCCCATAACATAACCAGCACTGTGTCCTAATTGTTCTGCCATAGAGACAGAGACCAGCGCTGTCAATTACAGGGGTAGGACCGAAACCCTGATTGTTCAGCCATTGGTGCAAAGTAGGAGAATTCTCCCATCCACTTGAAGGGAACTGGATCATATATATATTTTTACTGGTGTACTGATTAAAAAAAAAAAAAAAAATCAAAGTATTTGCTGCATAAAAGTTCTAAATGGAACAACAAGGGGGGTGATAGATAGAGGAGGGAAGTAGATAGGGACAGTTCACTAAACAAAGTGTAAATGTGTAAATGCAGAGTGTAAAGTACAGTTCACTGAACAAAGTGTAAATGTGTAAATGCAGAGTGTAAAGTACAGTTCACTGAACAAAGTGTAAATGCAAGTGTAAAGTGTAAATGCAGAGCTCACTCATTGGATGGACGAGGCTGGAAGCTGGTGGCTCAGATATCATACACACAGCTTGGAATGTGTAGCAGCCAGGACTGCAGTTCTTCATATCTCCCGCGCACATCTCCCCCTCTCTCTCCTGCACACAGCTGTACATCGTGATAGGTGAGACAGGAGGAGGAGGAGGAGGAGCTGTGGTGTCTCATGTTCAATGCAGGGAGGGGGGAGTGAACTCGCTGGGCTGTGTGAGAGGAATGTCAGAGACACTCACTCCACTCAGCTGCAGCCACTGGCCCGTAATGTGCAGACTGATTCTCCTGTCCTACGGATGGGAGAATCAGTCTGTTCTCTCGATCTGTCAGTGACCGGACTTCCCCGACCCTGCAAAGCGGTGACAAACTTCCTCCGGGGACGTCTGGTCAGCCTAACACTACAGGCTGCAGCACTTATAGCAAGTGGCTGCTGGGGGCCCCTGGCCAGCTCGGGGGCCCCCAGCTGTTGCTTGCTTTGCCTGTCCTGTTCCGACGGGCCTGATGCCAACATGTACTGTGACATACTGAAGCAGAGCATGATCTCCTCCCTTCAGAGACTGGGCCGCAGGGCAGTATTCCAACATGATAACGACCCCAAACATACCTTCAAGACAACCACTGCCTTGCTAAAGAAGCTGAGGGTAAAGGTGATGGACTGACCTAAACCCTATTGAACATCTGTAGTGCATCCTCAAACGGAAGGTGGAGGAGTGCAAGGTCTCTAACATCCACCAGCTCCGTGATGTCTTCATGGAGGAGTGGAAGAGAACTCCAGTGGCAACCTGTGAACTCCATGCCCAAGAGGGTTAAGGCAGTGCTGGGAAATAATTGTAGCCACACAAAGTATTGATACTTTGTGCCCAATTTGGACATTTTCACTTAGGGGTGTACTCACTTCTGTTGCCAGTGGTTTAGACATTAATGGCTGTGTGATGAATTATTTTGGGGGTACAGAAAATTTACACTGTTATACAAGCTGTACACTTACTACTTTACATTGTAGCAAAGTGTAATTTCTTCAGTATTGTCACATGAAAAGATATTATAAAATATTTACAAAAGTTTGAGGGGTGTACTCACTTTTGTGAAATACTGTATTTACCGTGAGCATGTAATCAGATTTTTAATCTCTTCCCGCCGACATATATATTGTCCGGATCAAAGGGGTGACAATAGCTTGAAGGGACGGTCTAACAGGTAGTAACAGAGTGTCTCCTGAGCCCAATTTTTATTGCCAGACATTCCCTTTCCACAATGGCATAGTTCCTCTCAGCTGGTGTGAGCTTCCAGCTCAAGTACACAACATGGTGATCATCTCCCCCAACCATGTGGGACAGGACTGCACCTAGACCCAACTTTGAAGCATCAATTTGTACTGGTTTGTACTGAATTCTGGCACAAAGCTTGCTTCAAACAGCAGAACACTGCTTCTGCTATAGTATTCTAGTGAACAACAGTAGATTTTTTTTTCCCTTTTGTGAGACCAGTCAAAAGCGATACAAGGCGGGCAAAGTTGAGGATAAACCTCTTATAATACCCCACAATACCAAGAAAAGAACGCACCTGTTTTTTTGTGAGTGGATGAGGCCAGTTCTGGAAGGCCTCCACCTTGCTCAGTTGGGGTTTAATCACCCCTCTGCCTACAACATAACTCAAATAGTCGGCCTCCTCTGAACCCAATTTTTTTTTACGGGTTTACTGTGAACCTTGCCTTGTGGAGCGCATTCAACACTAACTGTAATTTCTGTAAATGACTCTTCCAGTCATGACTAAAGATGACAACGTAGTCAAGGTAGGCGTGGCAGGCGCAGCACTATGAAGTGCCTTTATGTGCTGTGGCATTGGAAGAATTTTGATTTCTCTGATCTTTTAGTCCAAACAAGACTATCTGTTACTCTATATATCCTCTAGCGCCGTTCTATGGAAGCAGTAGGTTTAAAGAGCACACCAAACTCTTGAGATAACTTCTTTATTAACTTCAGCTTTTCTTCATATATAACACTGACAATATCGCAGCAGGCAGTCCATGTACAATCACGTGTTGAATAAAGTATAACAAATGGCGGATCAACTGTTCAATCTTGTCATTCTACATACAATTGTAGATATATTTCTTTCTTCAGTATCTGTACTCTCACTTTAAGTTATTTAAACACTTTATGATCTCTCTGAGGTTTAATCAATAGTTTTACTCGCTATACAGTATATTGCTGTTTGCTGGAACGTTTGCTATTGCAGTTTTATTGCATGTTTGGTGGTGTGGTGGAACTACAAATGAACACACACAACTAGTTCAGTATACAGTTCTAATCACATTAACAATAGGAACATATGTAACTGTATGAAATACCTATTTTGGCCACTTGCTTCTATAAAACAGAACTTTGACGGGTGTATGTCTGTTCAGTTTTTCTCTCTCTGGTGTAATGAGCTCTAGTAGTGTGCTGGGAATTTTCCAGACAAAAAATGAGTGTAAGGCTGGCTGTGATTGGCCAAGACTCCTGCTCAGTGTGAGATTGGCTGTGATTGGTCAAGACTCCTGATGAGTCACAAAAGCTTAACTCTATGCGTTCTGGTTTCAATTCTTCTGTGTCATTGAGCTTACCTTACAGTCACACAACAAATCTTAAAAGGCATATTCTCTCTTTTTGCTTCTGTGAACACAATATACAACTGTTACATGACATCCATATATAAAGTCACAGTAAATAACTCTGCTTTTGTCAATCACATATGAGCATATGAACTATATTAAGGTTATTAGCAGTTCTAGCTGTATATACATGTACAGTAAGTCACATTAGCAACCTAGGACAGGTCTTAGCTGGAGAGCTACAGTAGGCTCCTGAGAATTCCTTTTCGCCTCTTGGGAAAGTGAAATCTACCAGTATCCCTTTGTCAAATAAGAGTGGAAATGTATCAGGCCATCCCTAATCTTTGTAAAAAATGTGTCACGCAAAAAATAATTGTTGTGTCAAATCTAAAATATACGTGTTTGCTGCAGCTAAATATTTCCCAACAAAAAAATTGTGGGATTGTGAATACAAAAAAGAGAAAGTGATAACTGTGCTAACTATAAATCACTGTGTATTGACCAATTATGTTGTTACAGTGAATATACAATATTTGTAACGTACCACAATGTGCTTAGAAATTTCCTTTGAGCAAATGTATTAACAATTGTGTAAACCAAAATCCTATTTTTTCAATAACCCATCTAGTGCCACGAAACAAATAAAAAAAGAAAATACAAAATATATACATATGAAAAACAATAAAAAAATGTAAAAAAAAATATTTTTAACAAATGCGTAGAGACCAAGAGAAACATTTTCACTTCATTCTTTTTTTCTCTTGGTCTCTACACATATGGTTAAAAATATTTTATTTTTATTTTTTTATTGTTTTTTCATATGTATATATTTAGTATTTTTTTTGATTTGTTTCATGGCACAAATAGGATCCCTAATCTTCAATGAATTCATCCACCCTGGGCATTGGATGCGCATATGGTTTGGAGACTTCATTTAATTTTACGAAAATCAATACAGAACTGCTAGGTTCCATTTGACTTGTCCAACTACTTAAGGACTCTTTGATGGTCCCAAGATCGCCGAGACAGGATTCCGTCAATGAGTATGTCTCAATTTCGGTGCAAAAATTCCCAGGAATCCTGTTTTGAGAAGAGGAAAGGACCTCTGCAATCCCTACCTTCCTAATCTGAGCATCTGGATCTTCCTAAACCATTCGACCAACTGTCAAAAATCTCTTTTTCTTTCTATGGTTCGATCAGATTGACATGGTAAGTCTGGTAGGGTTTAAGTTTGGTGGGCTGATGAACTTTATAATTAACCTTTCCCACCTTCTCGACTTTCTCAAAGGGTGCTTGCCATTAGGCGACTCTCTCCACTGTAGGCACTAATACAAGAACTCGATCCCCAGGTTTAAACTCTCTAACCTTGGCAGACCGGTTGTACACACAACTCTGGGCCTTTTGCGCAGCCTGCAAATGTTCCTTAACTATTGGCATAACTTTTGTCATTCAATCTTGCATTTGTGAAATGTGTTTGACCACAATCCTATAAGGGGAAGCTTCTTGTTCCCACGTCTCTTTCACTATATCCAGTAGTCCATGGGGGTCGCCCATAAACCAACTCAAAGGGGGAGAATGTTGTGGAGGCTGGATTACCTCTTGTATAACAACAACAAGGGAGGCAACAAACAATCCCAATCATGACTTCCCCCTCAACTGCCTTTATTATTATCCCCTTTAAGGTTTTGTTGGTCCGCTCCACAAACTTATCAATTTGTGGATTATACACTAAAGTCTGCAAGTGTTTCATTTTAAATAGTTTGCATACTGTAGCTCCTTCATCACTTTAGACATAAATGGGGTACCCTGATCCATCAAGATCTCGGATGGGAGCACTGTTCTCATGACCATGTATTGGTGTCCCCTAGCTGACTTGGGTAAGGGGCCCACCAAGTCCATGGCTATGTGATCAAAGGGAACCTCAATAATTGGAATTGGTACCAACAGACTGCAAAACTAGGGCATTGGGACAGTTCTTTTTCCTGGCTCTGTTTACGTCACGTGATCAGCTGTCATTGGCTGACAGCTGAGCACATGGTAAGGGGCCAGGATCGCATTGACTTGCTAATCACAGAAGGTACCACGCCTGCCCCGCAAAGGGCACACATGCAGCTCATGCACGCTCATGCCTCCTTGCAATTAAGGCCTGTGCTGTACCTGTTTTGGCTATATCGCACGCAGGAACAGGTTCAAACTCTAGAAATAATAAAAAATATATTGATGCAAAAAAAATGGACATAGAAACATTGCATGCATCAATATTTCCATTAAAAGACCTACTGTCCAAATTAGTTTTTTTTACAGGGGTGGCTGACTCCTTCATTTTGCCACTCCCTATTGGTGTCCCATATATGTACCTATACACAGTTTACATACAGTACATATAGTGTTGTAATTAAACCAATAAAAATGTGTCATTCTCAAGTAAAGGTATTTATCCATATGGGATATCCAAGGAAGATGTATTTCTCAATAAATTTAATGGGGCATATCTCGCTTCCAAAGTAGGGAGGGAGACACCAAGGAAATGTTCAAATGTGTAACAAACATAATCAGAAATACTATGGTAGTCGCTCTTGTTAATACTGAGGCCCCGTACACACGATAGAATCCATCCGCTGAAAAATCCCAGCAAATGGGTTTCAGCGGATAGATCCTATGGTGTGTACACTCCAGTGGATCTGTTTCCACGGATATTTCTCCCCTGGGATGGATTCCAGCAGATCGAATATTTGCTGACATGCCAAACAAATCCAATGGTCTGTATAGACTCACCGGATCCATCCGTCCGAAGGGATCCCCCGCATGCGTCGTAATGATTCGACGCATACGTGGAATTCCTTATATGACAGCGTCGCGCACGTCGCCGCATCATAATCGCGGCGACGGCGCGACACGTCATCGCCAGAGGATTTCGGCGCGGATTTCAATGCGATGGTGAGTACACTCCATCGCATTAAAATCTGCTGAAATCCTCGAGAGGATTTATCCGCGGAAACGGTCCGCTGGACCGTATCTGCGGATAAATCCTCCCGTGTGTATGGGGCCTGAAATTTAACAATTCAGAGGGATCAATAGTATTCACTGCAGCTGAGCATAGCGTGATTTTAGGTCCTTTGGGTAATTTTCTAACGTTTATACATTTTAAAGTGTGTTTTATCAGTTGTATTTGTGATGCTCACATGGTAATTTATTTATAATTTTTAGCAGTCATTTTGTTTATTTGAAAAATGTATTGTGATGAATTGTGACCCCACTCACCTTTCACTATGTCCACCAATCAAAGCAGCACCATGGCACACTCTGCATGGAGTACATTCTTGGCCCAGAGGTAATCTTCACTACCATGACAGGGCCAGTTGTTTGTATTTGCCCCCAAGGCCAAAGGTTTCCAGTCCTCCCCTGAATCTATTATTTTGTCCAAAACTGGAAAATAAATATTTTGTCTATCGACGAGTGTTAAAATATCAGTTTTTATATGCACTAAACCTTTAAGCCAGTCTGTAACATTTATTAGGGAGTAGTTAACTTCTCTAAGCGGAGCAGCTGGCATTCTGACACCCCACTGAAATTCATTTATTTCCTTGGAAAATACTCGAGTTGTATTAAACAGCTTCAACGTCCCCGGCTTTGTGAAGTGCAGCTGCCTTACACATTGCTATTCAAATCTTCCTAAGCACATTTTTGCAATACATTAAAAAGTTGGTTCCTGTTGTTAATCCGCAGAAATATAAAATGCCCAAAATAATCCTTGCCTCCTGACAGTGAAACATTGTTTCTTCCCTTTAACATAGCTAGCAACTCAATCCTCTGTCTTTAGAAATTACTTTTTTTGTGTGTTTCAGTAGTGTGATGATAGGTTAAAAGGGAAAACTCCGGGATTAGATTTATAAAAAACGCCCTTGCGCTCACTTCTGTTTTAAAATAATTTTTCAATTCAGGCGGTTTAATTGCCTGACACCTGCCATTATTCTATTGAGTGGCCACACACTAGAAAAAAAGCTGAAATAAGGCTGGCAGAAGAAAGTGGCTCAGGGGTAGGAGAGGTTTAGGGAGGTTACCAGGTTCCAGCTCCCCTGTGAAAAGGAAGCACTTGACAACAACTGTGAATTCCAGTCGCTGTGACGTCACACATAGGCTCCCATGGTCCAGCCATTGTCAGTACTCCCTCCTCTCCCCTGCAGCAGCCACTCTAACACTAACACAGGTGAGCTTGAGCTGCAGGGTCACATGACCGGACTGGACCTGATAAAAATTAGGTAAGAGCATAGATCTCTTTTACACAGGGTATGCAGGATAGGTAGGTAGAGGAAGAAGGGAATGTTATTAAGAATAGTTAGTGTTTAGGCTTTGTATAGAATGGCGGGTAGTTTTAGATACAGTGGGGAAGGATTAGAACTTCTATTAACCACTTGACCTCCAAAAGATTTACCCCACCTTCATGGACAGGGCATGTTCTGTGATACGGCACTATGTTACTTTAACTGATAATTGTGAGGTCATGCAACACTGCACCCAAATAACATTTACACTCCATATTCCGATCTCACACGTTCCTGGATAACCTCTAAAAGATTTGGGTGCTGCAGCAACAGCCAGCTGGGATTTAGTTCAGAAAGTCACAATGGAGATATTTGCCAGCACACCATGGATCATGCTGGCAAAACATCTCCATTGCAAATAACATTTATGTCCCTTTTTTCCCACAAATAGAGCTTTCTTTTGGTGGTATCTAAGCACCACTACATTCTTTTTGTGTTAGTTTTTTTGTGCTATAAACAAATAAAGACAGACCGTTTTGAAAAAAAAAAAAAAAAAAATTCTGATACGAAACATATCCAAATGTAAAAAAATCGAAAATTCTTCATCAATTTAGGCCAATATGTATTCTGCTACATACAGTATTTTTGGTCAATCCCATTAAGCGTATATTGTTTGGTTTGCGCAAAAGTTATAGTGTCTACAGTCTATGGGATATGTTTATTTATTTACTAGTAATGGCATCTAGCAGCTACTTATAGCAGGACTGTGATAATGCAATTGACATTCGGAAACAAACTTACTTTTTTGACACTTTTTGGGAACCAGAGACACTAATTCAGTGTCCATCTGCAGTCTTCTCAGTGCCCATCTGCAGAGGCATCCCTAGGGGGGGGCCAGAGGGGGCCCTGACCCCCCCAACATCATGCTGTGCCCCACCATGTGCCCCCCCAAAAAAAAATGTTTGTATTTTGCTCCCCGAGAGGGAGAGCGATCCCAGTCAGCTCTGCGGGGGATTCCTCCCCCTCCCTCTGCTCGCCGACACTGCATAATGCGAGCGCTCACACAACCAGATATTCTAGCCTGGGCCGTGTTTAAGTGTGTGCACTGCAGACTGCAGTACACTGTAATCACTGAACTACATTATCTCCATCCCTTCTCTCCCCCCCATTTGTCTCCCTCCCCCTCTCCTGTTCTTTCAAAACATTAACAATTTACTCTCACTTTCAGTTAGGCAGATAATATACGGTGCAAATTTCTTTCCTGCATCCACAGATTGCAGGAAAGAAACTTGCATGATTCCCCCATCAACAGACAGTGGTGACAGGGGAATATCCCTCCTGCCCAGCAATTATATTCTCCCGACAAACCGTGACTATCACTAGTGACTATACAGTAACCACTAGTGATAATTATAAGAGAATCTGCTCATTAATGGTTCAAATCTCAGCCAGTTTCTGCTGAACCAGCTGAGATTTAAACTGTCTATGGCTGGTCTTAGCTCTTAGGCAGCCCATACATTGATTAGCACTGTGGAGTGTCGGCTTTCTGGCGTGATCGGGCATGTGTGATTTTAAACACACCCGAGCCCATCTCTATTGGTTGTAGACAGTTAAGCTCCCTGCAGGTTGCTTAGCAGCAGTGGACCCTTCTCTGACATGCTGATCAGGATGCAATCCAGGTGATGCTCTTAGTCAAATCCTAGTCATAAATATCAGTGATTTTATTGATCAAAGCCCACACTTTACAGGCATAGAGCCCACATGGCTGCTGATCATACGGTTGATTATATTTATGTGGTTGTACTTTTGATGCTAATAAATACTGTGTTTATTAGATCTGACTGGGAGCATCACCTGGATCACATCCCAATCAGCATGTCAACAGAGAAGGTTATACAGCATTACTGCTGCTAGGTGACCAGCTGGGGGCTCAGCTCTCTATAACCAATAGTGCCAGCCTTCCCCTGCATGCACCCATAATGTCACCAGCACTAGGTCCTAATAGACTGCCGCCGCTGCCAAGGAGACAGATGCCAGACCAGCGCTGTAAATAGCAGGGACAGGACAGCTGGGGAACCCCACAGTGGCAGAACAGGGCCCGGTGGCAAGACAACCTTTGCAACCCTGATAGTTCTCCCACTGCTTTGTACCCTTATATTTTCTCGGTGTGCTGGTGACATATATCTTGTTTTCTGCCACCCTGGGGGGCCCCAGTATAGTAGGAAGGGAGCTCACTGCAGAACATGTGAAAGGGCCCATAGTGGGATCGTAGTAAAGGGCCCCAGGAGATTATATATATATATATATATATATATATATATATATATATATATAATTGCATTTTATAGTTGGCCCCCCTACTTTTGTCCCTGTCCCCCCATGTGCCCCCCCTAAATATGAAAGCTGGAGACGCCACTGCCCATCTGCAGCTTCGCCTTTGCTCATTAATGCAGCTTGCTCAGTGACCATCAATGCAGCTTCACCAGTGCCGGATAACACAGAGCCAGGATCTCTTGTGTACGTGGCGCTCGCAGTCACACACAGTCCCGCCTCCTGGCCCGGCTCCTATGATAGAGAGAACACGGTCCAATGCTGGGACATGAGACAACTATGCTGAGAGCCGGCCCAGGAGGCTAGACTGTGTGACTGTGAGCGCCGAGTACAGAGGAGATCCCGGCTCTGTGTAATCCGGCGGCGCTCGCCCCCACCTTCCCCTCTGAGGCAGCCAGGTATCGGCGTATAACACACACCCATGTTTTGTCCCCTATTTTCAGGGAAAAAACGTGTGTGTTATACGCCGATAAGTACGGTACGTTTTTGGTTGTAACATGACAAATGTGGAAAATTTCAAAGGGGTGGGAATACTTTTTCAAGGCACTGTAAATATTCTGATGGGAGACCCAAGAACACATGTTTATGCCCCAGCCTATTAAAAAAACAAAAAACCTGCAGGCTGTCAGATTGTATCTACATGCCCAAGCATCCTCTACTGCCAATAGCCAATCTAGACCCATTTGTCACAATGACTTTGCAGGCCATAATGGCTAGCCTACCTGTGTTAGTTGATAACGCAGTTGGAATTCTTGATCTACTGCACTAATTCTAACTTGTTTAAAAACAGCAAAACAAATTCACCTTTCAGTTAATAAGAGATTCAGTTGCCCTGAGCAGGAGGTCGCGGGTCACGCTCTGGCAATGTGCTGGGGTCTTGCTTATTGTTGATACAGGGTTATGAACCTCGCAAACTTTGTAATTATTTTTACAGTTCATACAGACTAAGCAGTATATCAGATTTGTTTTCCTTACACCAGCTTTTTTTTTTTTTTTTAAACTGCAAAATGCCCTTAAAGGTGACCTATCGCACAAAATTTTAATTTTAACTGAATAAAAATGAAAAGCCCCCAGAAGCATTATAGATTAAATAGCAAATAAAAAAATAATATTTTGTAGCAAAGGATATTTAATTAGTTAAAGCAAAGGTTCAGGCACCAGAGATATAGAAACCCTGCAAAGTAAATTGCCTTCTTTATCTCTTTAGGTCTTTAGGATGTATTCTAATATATTTTCTGCCTCCTACGCTAGTAATCATTCTCTTTTTAGTCACTGAATTTAAAATCTACAGTGTAGTGAGTGAACATTTTCACCCTAGGAATGCAAATGCAGCCTGCCAAGGAATGCCCTCTTCTCCAGACTGACATTTACTCATCAAGGCATTTTGATTTCAGGGCTCTTGAGAGGAGTACAGAGGCAGGGTTCTGTGATGTTTTCAGGAAGTTGTGTACAGCACATTACCTTCCCCTCCCTGAAGACATGATCTTCTTACAGTGCATTGACAGGCAAACAGGCCCATAAATGACATATGTGTGTCTAAAATAAGGTATGTGATGAAAAGAGAGGTTTTAACCACTTCCATACAGGGCACTTATACACCTTCCCGTCCGGACCAATTTTTAGCTTTCAGCGCTGTTGCACTTTGAATGACAATTGCGCGGTCATGCTACACTGTACCCAAACTAAATTTTTATCAGTTTGTTCCCACAAATAGAGCTTTCTTTTGGTGGTATTTGATCACCTCTGGGATTTTTATTTTCTGCAAAAAAAATTAAAAAATTACTGAAAATTTAGAAAAAAATATGTTTTTTTTGTTTCAGTTATAAAACATTGTAAATAAGTATGTTTTCTCCTTCACGGATGGGCACTGATGGTACTGCACTGACGGGCACTGATAAGGCGGCACTGATGGGCACCGATGAGGTGGCACTGATGTGGTGGCATTGATGGGCGCTGATGATGGGCACTAATATGCAGCACCAATAGGCGGCATGGATGGGCACTGATAGGCGGCACGGATGGGCATGGATAGGTAGCATGGATAGGCACAGATAGGCGGCATGGATGGGCACGGATAGGCCACACGGATGGGCACGGATAGGCGGCATGGATGGGCATGGATAGGCGGCGTAGATGGGCACAGATAGGCGGCATGGATGTGCACAGATAGGCGGCATGGATGGGCACTGATAGGCGGCATGGATGGGCACTGATAGGTGGCACGGATGGGTATAGATGGGCACTGATAGGTGGCACTAATGTATGTGTTGTACTAATGGATGCCAATCAGTGCCAAACAATGCCTGCCAATCAGTGATGCCCATTGTGTGCACTGATTGGCATCCATTGTGGGCACTGATTGGCATCCATTATTTGTAAATTTTCATCCCTGGTGGTCTAGGGTGGTATACCTGTGGTGGGCATTCCTGGTGGTCTAGTGGCATCCCTGGTGGTCCAGCGTGGGCATCCTCAGGGGGGCTGTGCCGATAATCGTTCAGCACAAACCCCTCTGTCAGAGGAGCAGCCGATCGGCTCTCCTCTACTCGCGTCTGACAGACATGAGTGAGGAAAAGCCGATTACCGGATTTTCCTGTTTACATCGTGATCTGCCGTGATTGGACACGGCTGATCACGTGGTTAAGGCCTCGTACACACGGACGGACAGTGCGCTGAAAACGGTCCCCCGGACCGTTTTCAGCGAACATGTCCGCCCGGAGATTTCTGTCTGATGGTTGTACACACCATCAGACAAAAATCCGCGCGTAAACAATACGCGGGGACGTGGCCGCGACGATGACGCGGCGACGTGGGCGGCCCTGGAAGTACAAAGCTTCCACGCATGCGTCGAATCAGTACGACGCATGCGAGGGATGGCGGTCGGTCGGACGTGTCCGGTGAGTCTGTACAGACGACCAAACACGTCCGACGGACAGGTTTCCAGCGGACAAATTTGTTAGCAGGCTAAGCAATTTTTGTCCGCTGGAAACTGTCCGATCCGCCGGACAATTGTCCGCTCGGGCCTACACACGACCGGAACTGTCCGCTGGAACTGGTCCGTCGGACCCGTTTCAGCGGATAGATCCGGTCGTGTGTACGGGGCCAAAGAGTCTCCGTCGGAGACTCTTTACCTAGATCGGTGTTGCGGGGTGTCAGACTGACATCCTGCAACAACGATTGCCGCGATGCGCACCCCAGGGGGAGCGCAGCGGCTCAATATCCTGAGGACGTCATATGACGTCCACTCAGGATGTTGAAACCACTTTGCCGACGTCTTTTTGCATAAGACGGGCAGCAAGTGGTTAATTAAACATTTCATAAGCATGTCAAGGAGTGTGGAAGGAGGAATCAGAGATTGAACTATAGCTTTAACAGGTAGGCAGCACAGTGGCTAAATGATTAGAACTTCTGCTGAGCAACACTAGGGTTGTCGTTTCGAATCCCAACCATGACACTACCTGTCTGGAGTTTGCATGTTCTCCCTGTGCATGCATTGGTTTCCTCTGGGAAACTGTCTTCCTCCCATGCTTCAAAGACATGCTGGTAGGTTAAATGGCTCCTGTCTTAATTGGCCACCATATGTGTATGTATAAATGTGAGTTAGCGACCTTCGTCTGTAAGCTTCTTGAGGGCAGGGACTGCTGTGAATGAACAATATATATGTAAAGTGCTGCGTAAATTGATATAAGTGGAAAAGAAAAAACACTGTCCTCAGTGCTAAATAATCAATACATTCATATCAAATCTCTAGTAGCTAAACATATGATTAGAATTAGCAATGCATCCTAATCCATTCCATAAATAAAAAAAAAAAACATAAATTAAACAAATATGACAAGTCCAAATGTGCTCCTTCTTATAAAAGTGCAAAATGTTAGTGCTCCATTTCACTTGTGCTCGAGGTGCCCTACATAGATGTACACAAACCACAATTATATTTCACTATTTTCTAGTGTGGTCTACTGCGCTTTGTGAGGTACGCCCCTGGATAATTACAAGACACCACGATCACTAATCCACAGGCATGGATTTTAGAAGGAAGAATAACAATGAACATTGACCCGCCCTGCACTAAGGAAAGGGAGCCTTGACTGCTGGATGCTTGGCAACCAGGCAGGGCGTCAACATAAGGAGGGAGTCGGAGTGGCTCCGATGGCTCCGATGGCACGAGGTGAGGGGGTGAAGCCAGAACTCGAAAAATTGCTACGCAGGGGCACGTCACACTACTTCCAAAGAATTGATGTCACAAGAGTTGAGAGTCCCACCCACCCATGGTGTTGTTGTTTCGTCACAGCTTCTTTGGCGGTTTTACCTGCCCAGCAATTGGCATTACCTTTTGGGCTAAGCTCTCATGTTTAATTACAGGGTCAGTTTAATGCCTGTCTCGCACTGATGGTGGAGACAGGCCTCTTAGACTAGACAGTTTGTTTAGAGATGCTCACGGTGTAACCGTGACTGGCATGGTTTTTGGATTTTTTTGATTTGAAGTTTGTTATAACAATATGTTTCAATAAAGCGGTGGCCTTGCCCACTTCCAACTTTAAATGGCCTGTGCGTAATTATTGGGGGGACAAGGTTTTTGTTATGGTTGAATTAAGTGGAAGTTAAGGTAAGCCTAAGCTTCTCAGCAGTCAAGGGAGGACTCATAGCGTAAAACACTTGCGTACTGTGCACTTTTACACCCTTCCTGCCCAGGCCAGTTTTCAGTTTTCAGCACTTTCACACAAATAGAGCTTTCTTTTGGTGGTATTTAAAAAAAAACTTTTTTATAGTTTGTTATAACATTTTGCAAACAGGTAATTTTTCTCTTTCACTGATGGGCACTGATGGGCACTGCAGCTGCACTGATAGGCACTGATGAGGTGGCACTGGTGGGCACTGATGAGGTTGCACTGATGGGCATTGATAGGGGGCACTGATAGGCGGAGCTGATGGGCGGCACTTATGGGCAATGGTAGGCAGCACTGATAGGTGACACTGATGAGGAGGCATTGATGGGCACTAATTGGCAGAACTGATGGGCACTGATTGGCAGCACTAATGGGCACTGATTGGCAGCACTGGTAGGTATTGATTGACAGCACTGGTGGGCACAGATTTTCAGCACCCTTGGACAAAGATTGTAGATGTCACTTTTAGAGAAGGCGGTTATCATCTCACTACTCCGCTCCTCATGCTGTCAGCATGCTGACAGCCGATAAACTGCATCTGTTTACCTCCATGATCAGCTGTGATTGGACACAGCTGATCATGTGGTAAAGAGCCACTGATTGGCTCTTTACCTCAATCTGTGATCAGCAGTGTCTGAAGGACACTATGATCACAGTGCCTGCTGCCCAGCAGTGGGCACGTGGCAGGCCACGATAATGGGAAGCTGTCATATGATGGCGTCCCAGAACTAGATTACCTAGGAGGTGAGGATGTGCCTTCGAAATGCGTTCTGATTGGCCAGACAGCGTGTGGGTGGCTCCCCAGTCTGCAGCCCTGGACCACTCCCACCCAGAGACACAGCCAACTTCTCCATGAGGAGATTCAGCTGCAGCTAACACACGCCCCTCAATAGAGACTTTCACACAGGTCAGCGTATAGTTGATGGTTGAAATGCATCAAGGCTTTTTTGTGTCATTGCGACACAACTTCCGCTGACGTCATTCCTGGGCACCGAGCCGCACTTCTGGAAACTTTAGCCGACACCGACTGGGAGCCCGCCGCCTATACATGCTGTATACACCAGGTGCCAGGTTTAATAGGCACATCCGCATTTTAGTGTAATTCTTTACCCCTTATTTTTTAATAAAATAACCATACGGTTTTACGGTACGAGTCCTTCCTTCGCTGTTCTTTCTGAGTCAATGTGGTGTCTTGCAAGCACTGTTAATTATCCAGGGGAATACCCCACAAAGCGAGGTAGACCACACTATAGATAGGTGTTCAAATAATTGCGGTGAGTGTACATCTATGTGGGGCACCTCAAGCATGAGTGGAATGAAGCACTGAAATTTTATTTAAAGAGCACAGCACTTTTATAAGAAGGAGCACAGTGGGACTTGTTATATTTTTTTAATTCATGTTTTTTCAGTTATGGAATGGATTAAGATGCATTGCCAATTCTGATCATATGTTTAGCTACTGGAGATTTGATATAAATGTATTGATTATTTAGCACTGAGTGCAGTGTTTTTTCTTTACCATTGATATGTATTGCTCTTTCCGTACATTATAACTGCAGCTGACATTAATAATCCACAATACGTTTAAATCATTTTATTCACTATTACACCTAAGAACAAGGTTTACATTTTTTTGGTGCTATATTACTACCTGACAGTGCCGATCCTGACCTCCCTGGGGCCCTAAGCAAAATGACATGGCACATTAAAAATGAGAAGCGGGGGCGCTGACGACAGTGACATGTCACATTAAAGAAAGTTGAGAAGCGGGGGGAGGGGGTGTTCTGCTGTCGGAAATTACATCTTACATTAAATTGAGAAGCAGGGGGTGCTGACTTCTTACCTCTTCTCCCATGCAGCCAGCGAGTTGAGAAGCGGGGTGAGGGGGCGAAAATTACTTCTCACCAGTCGGGGCCTCTAGTAATTTGGGGGGCCCTAAGCGGCTTGCATAGTGAGCCTATAGGGCGGATCGGCCCTGCTACCTGTAATAAAAAAAATAAACAGTTCTCTATGGTAAATGCTACACTGTAGCAAACAACATTTAGAATCAATTAATGGTAAACCAATGGAGAATTGAGTAATTACTGTATGTGAGAGCAATGGCTATTTCAAACTACTTGTGTAAAGCCCCGTACACACGATCGGAATTTCCGATGGAAAAAGTTTGACTGAGTTTTTCCATCGGAAATTCCGACCGTGTGTATGCCCCATCGGAAATTCCGATGAATTCCATCGGAATTTAGAACATGTTCTATTTTACTCCGATGTGATTTTAATTCAGACAAAGGTCCGATCGTGTGTACGGGGCTTAACTTATACCATAGGGAGCCAAGTGTTCCATCAGTTTTGTGATCACTACTCTCAACATTTAGTCACTAGGCACTAGCAATTTTAGTAATGCTACTAAAAATAAATCTAGCCTAAGAAGATAAAAAACAAATGTTTCAGTGTGTAGTATTTCAAGAGTTGGTTGTGGTAATCGTATTGCAGAAAGTGCCATTGCAAGCCATGAGAGCAATATAAAAATAAAGACTTCATGATGATGAACAACAATAATGAACTCGAACAAGAAAGATTTCAGTGATAATATAAAAACTGCTAAATTGCAGTCTCAATAAAGTGACAATGGAGAATAGGACTTCCAGTCCACCCAGTTATAAAACTTTACTCACTGCCTTTTCTTTATGACTTGTTTTATTGGCCCATTAACTATCAGGACACATCCTCATATTAAAAACTCCACGATGACACGGGAGTGGAGATGGGGTCGCACCCCACAGGTCTTCCTGGGTATGAAGTCAATGCTTGTTTAGATTTAACAATGTAATATTTACAGGGCAAAGAGGCTTACTTCCGGAGTCACAACAGATGTCCCCCCATTGGCGTTTCTACAGTGAATTACGTTTTGCCTGGCACAATGTATCCATAACGCAGTCATGGATCATTAAATGAAGGACAGCGCTAGATGGTAATTGTGTGCACTGCCAGCTTAGTTCAAAAGTTCTTCCAAGTTTCAAAGAATGAATTGATTTATTTAATAATTAAAAGGAGACATGGAAAACCTTTGCTGGCTGATCTTGGCCCTCGTCATCTGCTCACAAATTGGATTAGAAGAATCATAAACTTCTTATTAAACAGAAACTTCTGGGGAACTAGTTGAAGACGATTGGCAAGGTTTTTTTTTTTTTAAATAGAACATCTGCACTTTTGACTTCACAAATTCTACTAAAATTTAGAGGAAGCAGATAGGAAAGGAAGGTGCAAACCTTTTTAAATAAAGGTTTGGAGTTTGAATGAAAACCTTTAGTGGCTTAAAGTGATTGTAAGCCTTCCTTTTGCCTCATACACACGTTACGATTATCGGATGATAAAAATCGATTTCGGATAGATCATTCGATAATCTGATCGTTAGTACACAGCTTTTGACAGCCGATCATGACAGTTCGTCCAAAAAAAAACGGAGGGACAAACACGAAAACTTTGCTCGGATGACAGCCCGTCGTACAACAATCGTTTAATCAGTACAGTATGCGTCCGCTAAAAATCAATATACACAAAAACCATGCATGATCATAAACACCAAAATAAACCAGAAGGGCACAGGGGTTACACGTATTTGACATCATTTCAAATACGTAGCTACGCACACCGGAAGGTTTTTCCAGAATTGTACGACAAAAATCGTACTTTTCGTAGCGCACATTTTGCACTGTTGTATTCGATATTAGTTTGATACAACAAAATGCGAACGATATGTCATAAGATAATCTGAATGTGTATACGAGGCATTACCTCCACTGTGCAGTGTGTTTTGCACAGAGTGGCTCCAATCCTCGACTTCTGGGGTCCCTCGGTGGCTCTTTCAGCTCCTCCCCGCATTGTATAACTCCCAGGGGGTTACCTTGCGGGCGTGCTCCTGAGTCTAGCATTCGGCGTCCATAAATGCCGAATTTAGGACTCAGCCCCGCCCCTGGCGCTCGCATCATTGGATTTGATTGACAGCAGCGGGAGCCAATGGCTGCGCTGCTATCAATCTATCCAATCAGGAGCCGAGAACCCCGGGCAGAAGAAGAGTGTCTCCTCCGAGGGAAATTCCAGGGCTCAGGTAAGTAAAACAGAGGGGCTGGGGGGCCGGCCACTGCCAGAAGTTTTTTCACCTTAATACATAGGATGCATTAAGGTGAAAAAACACTAGGGTTTGCAACACCTTTAAGCTTTTGGGATGCCTTAGATCCCTTCTTCAGGCCTTATACAATTCTGAAAATGGTTCTAAAACATTCTAGGGTCTTGATCTAAGGCAGGGGTGTCAAACTAAATTTCATTGTGGGCCGCATCAACATTATGATTGCCCTCAAAAGGGCCATTTGTATCTGTAAGATTGGATGTCCACCACATCCCCTCACCTTACATTAGATGTCAAGAGCCACCCCACCATCAGAAGTTGAGCTCCCACCCTCCATTACATTACAGAGCACCCCCTTACCTTATGCTGCTGCTGGGAAGAAGCTAGATGCATTGCTTGAAAGCAGAAAGCTTAGAATCAACTTCTAGGGACACAGGTGGAGAACATTTTTTCATAATAGGACAGGTATGTACAGGCGCCTTGTCTACTTTAGCCAACATAATGACAGCAAGTGAACCATCCTCATCATCTCAGGCTCCCCATTACAGTACTTGACACAGGGGCTATTTGGTTACTGACACAAATTTGGCAGCCAATCAAACCCAACAACATAGTTCTTTAGCTTTCTCTAATGTGAGCAATTTGGAGTGAGTGGAGATTTGTATTCTTGTCTGTGACTTCACTGGGGAATTTCCTGCCCTAACAATTATCTATTATCTAGACAGGAGGTGAGGGCAAAAACTTTACGATCATTGGTTATTGTTTCAGATTGCTTGTACTGTGAATGATAGCAAATATATTTTGGATGGCTAATTGCCCCGTACCCTAAAATTCAAATTTTTACAATTAATCAAAGTGTTGTAACAACAACTTTGTCCCTTCTGGATTTGGCATACTGTTGTTGATATTTAATTTTATTTTACCATGTCAACTCAATCTTTCAGGCACACTCACAGAGTGCAGAGCTATGCACTACATGACTACACAAAGGAGTATTTGGCACAGCATGGCAAGAATTATGCACAAAGAAAAGTTATAGAATAAAGAAATAAGGGATCATATGCCAAAAAAAATGAAAAAAGGATACAAGGAATTAACACATGCATTTCTGGACCACTGTTTTATTTTTAGGATCATGGGAGCTCTTCTTTAATCCACTAATATTCCAGTCTAATATTCCAGTCCCAGGGAAGGGGGATCCCTGTAGCCCCCAAAACGTGTTGGCACATCCTACTGAACACAGATTTATATTTCTGCCTGTGCTGCTGTTACAGACTTTCCCTCATTTCCTGTTTGGTGTAACTGTTGTCAGCAAGACAGGGAGTTAGGGGAAATCTTGAACAGAGCTTGGATAGCAAAAATAAATAAATAAATCAGAAGATCTAATTTTTCCACATTCCATCCAAAACAAGCCAAAAAAGTTTTGGCCTGAGATACAAATCAATTCTTCCTGTGTTATCGATTTGTTGTTGATTCCTGTGACCCACTGCACTTAATACCACACTTTCAGTATTTAACACATTCAAACTCTTTTTTGGTGTCCTGGCTGTTGAAGTCATACACTGCTACTCAAGTTGTCCACAAGGTGGCAGAGTGTTCCACCAACAAGGACATCAAGTGACATTACAGAGTTGGAATGTGTCGAGCACCAGCAGATCGAAAAATTAGGTGCAGCTACAGGATTCAATTATGTTTCAACAGAAAGTTCTAGAGAGTACAGCAAAGTTCACTGTATTTTGTTTACACCTTTGCAAAAGGCCAAACTAGTGGACAGGGAATTGTAACATTTAAAAGATGACAAAAGCTTTTACAAAACACATCTATTTTGCCTTTACTGCTGAGCATTTCTATAGCTCACATCAGTTTTTTAATACATAAAAAACATAACTGAAGCATTGTGTATCATAAACAACTGCCATTTATAAATAAATAAATATAAGTTTCACCTTTTTTTATCCTTCTGCGGCAGCCCCTTTGCAGACACTTCCTGTCTACATGCACTTTAGAGATGGCAGCGTGGCATTTTTCAGAGTAAGGTGTTCCTGATGGTGACAACAGTAACAACAGTGGACCATTCCTGTGCAATTCACACCAGTACAGTCAATTGTAGTCTACATCAGATGTCCCCCTGCCAACCCCAGCATTCCTAGAAATCAGCCTGCCTGTCATGCCCCATCTACTCATGACCGCTTACAAAATGCATAACCATGGCATCAACGCATAATGAGTTTTAATTTTGGCTGTGCAAAGACAAGGAGGGACTACAATGTCAGTGCTAATATCCATCTGTGACGGACCACCTGGAAACCAACTTGGGTGCTTCCACCAAGATACAGCTTCTTCCAATCTGGAACCAGGAACCAGGTATTATAGCTGAAAATTGTACTCAAGAACTAGATGACACTAGCTTAGGTGCAAACTGGAACTGACTTTATTGTAAACTCACACAGAATATAGATATGACACAAAATCAGGTAAGAGCTTGATCACATTACCCTGAACAATGCAAACTGTAAACAGTATATCTAATGAACAGCCAACACAAACATAAACAGTAAGCTAATTAACGGCTAGTAACCTAGACAAGCCTAGGTGATTCAGATCACTGCTCACCCAGACAATGCTTTGATTAATCAGGGATCCCACCCCACCTCGGACTGTCTGGCAACAGTTTACAGCAGTGTATGAGACAAAACTCATACAATGCTGAAAAAATGTCCCAAGTGGAGAAGCTTCTCCAACTCAATCTGCAGCAGGGCCACCATATTTCCTCTGACCATTAACCTGTACAAAATTAATATTACACCTTTCCATCCACTCTAGAGGAAAAGCTTTATTGTGTTTAATCAGAGAATGAATCTAAGCCTTGCTCAGCGTTCATCATGTTGTTGTCCATCATTAGAGAATGATCTGCTCTCTCCCTAGAATCAGAGGCTGGACTGAGCTCTTTTCCATGCTCTAAATGGAAGAAGACAAAATCCCCAGTCTTGATCATGGGCCATAATCAGTGGTTGGGTGGCTGGCTTGCCCCTAGTCCCCTCCATTGTAATTTTGTAGCAAGTCACAAGATGAGAGGCTGCAGTATGGGCTGATCTCTGTTAGACATTTCTGAATACAGGCAAGAAATGCACAGGCACCAGGATTTACATGATTGTGTCATCTGGCATTTGAGGCTAGGAAGTAGATTGTGACCCTGGATTATACCTGAACAAATATGACTCCATCCTTCTGGAGAGAAGAAAAAATTAAGGCATTGTCAGTGGTAGTACTGTGATCTCTTTGTGAAAGGTTACACTAACACATTACTTAGCATGCATGACGTAACATGAAAAAAATATAGGGGGTGATTGCTAGCTGTGGGGGGTGGGGGTTGCTCTGACTGGGTGAAGATCGATGTACCTGCTTAGCAGAAACACAAGATCTCCATCTTCTTCCATGTCAGAACAGCGATCTGCCTTGTTTACATAGGCAGATCGCCATTCTGTCTCCCCCGGGAATGATCCACCGGACCCACTGATTGGCATTGCCTGAGTTCAATAGCCTCCCAGTGGCTATTGCACAAGATGACGTTTCACGCAATAGAGCTGACCTGCCGCAGTATATCTGCAAGTGGTTAAAAAAAGTTTGCCTGGATTTCTTTGTAAAGGTTGTGAGATTGTAGATTATAGGCCCCTTGAATTCTATTGTCCCCCTTTATATTGTAAAGTGCTGCACAAACTGTTGGCTCTATATAAATCCTGTATAATAAATATAAAAATGATGAATTTTTTCACTTTGGGATGTACAGCTCTAATAATTTTTTACTGACCTTCCCTCCCCGCTGACTGTTATATATCAGTTCTTTCCAGCCACCCTGCTTTGACTTTTAATAAAGACACCCTTTTATCCTCCATAAGATTAATGCCATTATCATTTTAAAGAGCGACAAAAGATTTTTCAGCAGCCAGTTCTGACGGCCGTGATTCTGATAATATAATAACACTAAGAGACTGATGAGGGATTAAATGGTGTGGATTTAGCATGTACAAAAAAAATGTTGCTGAAAGTAGTGGCGCACTCCAAAAATGCTTTTATCGGATAAATTTAAAGCACAGTGTTTCTTTCATTAGAAAATATTAGGTTAACAGGGAAGTAACCATTGTCTCCTGTCAGTACAGAAATTTGCAGATATGGCATCTATGTGTTGCTTCACCTTAAAGGCCTTGTATTCAGGACCACACACCCTGACCTGCAACCGCATGGATGTCAAATTGGGAGCAGAAGTTGTGTCTGTGCAGCCGCTGCATTCCAGTTGACATGAATGGGACGACCTGCATGGGAATGCATGCATGCATTTGGGGCCAGTCATACTTATCCATAATGTCATACCATCAGGGTGTCATGGTTATGCAGTAATATGTGTTTGTCAGCTTACCTCTCCATGTGCTCAGATTAAGAGTCCAGCCACTCTCACCTGTCTGCTTAAGTAATCTCTCCTCTAAGCATGGCTCTACCCCAGGCCCTATCAGGGAACTCTATATTAACCTGTGCACTGCAAGCCAGCCATGCTGATCAATATTGTGTGTTTAGCTTTCGTGTGCGACTTGCTGTGTCTTCTACGTCTGATTCTAGTTACCAATCTTGGCTTGTTCTAGACTATCCTTACCTGCTTGTTATCCCGAAATTTGGCTATCTCCCTGTAGTCTACCATGAGCTAGGAGACCATGGGGCCGCGACCTGGAGCCAGCTGCAGTGCAGTCCATCCTCACCACTAGAGGCTCTGGTAAACACCTGCTGGATCTTAGACTCTGCGCCCTGGGGGATCTATACTCTAGCTCCCAGTGGGATCTGTGTTGGTGCTCCAGTGGTCCTGCCTTCCTGCACCTCCCACAGCAGTCAGTCCTAGGGTCCACTACCTTAGCGGTGCACTCCTGATTCCAACGGAGTGCATCTTTCACCTGGCCTCAGGTGTCCTGACACAGGGAGGTATGTGATTGGCCCCAAATTTATTCTGCAGCAGGACAACAACCCCAGACATACAGCCAATGTCATTAGGAAACGATATTTAGCGTAAAGAAGAACAAGGAGTTCTGAAAGTGATGGTTTGGCCCTCACAGAGCCCTGATCTCAACATCATGGAGTCTGCCTAGGATTACATGAAGAGACAGAAGGATTTGAGACAGCCCACATCCACAGAAAATCTGTGGTTAGTTCTCCAAGATGTTTGGAACAACCTACCGAGTTCCTTCAAAAACTGTGTGCAAGTACGCCTAGAAGAATTGGTGCTGTTTTGAAGGCAAAATATTGATTTAATTTAGATTTACTCACTTAAAATTTTTGATTTTTCTTCTGTTTCCTCACTAATTTTGTAAATTGATTAAAATAAACAATTAAAATATAATTTAAGCATTGTTACTTTACAGCATGTCTTCACACCTGCCTGAAGCTTTTGAACAGTACTGTATGTACATATAGTTACATAGTTAGTCTGGTTGAAAAAAGATACAAGTCCATCCGGTTGAACCAGTAGAAGGAGGGGAAAAAATGATACAAACCTATATTTACATTCCTATACCCACACAGTTGATCTAGAGGAAGGCAAAAAAAAACAATAAAGCATGAACTAATATGCTCCAGCGGAGGACAAAAATCCTTCCTGATCCACCAATAGGAAAATGGATGTTCCTTGGATCAACTTTACCTAAAAAAATTAGTATCCAATTATATTATGTGTATCAAGGAAAGAATCCAGACTTTTCTAAAAACAATCTACTGAGCTAGCAGTACAGAACCCTGTGATCTGCCTGCATTGCAGACAAAAGCACAGAGGTGACATCACTGGGTCTAAAATAAAGTATGTAATAAAAACGTAATTTGATTAGCATGTTAATGGGGTAGATACACTATATTACCAAAAGCATTGGGACACTTGCCTTTACATGCACATGAATGGTAATGGCATCCCAGTCTTAGTCTGTAAGGTTCTATACTGAGTTGGCCTACCCTTTGCAGCTATAACAGCTTCAACTCTTCTAGGAAGGCTGTCCACAAGGTTTACAAGGTTTAGGAATGTGTCTATGGAAATGTTTCACCATTCTTCCAGACGCACATATGTGAGGTCGAGAATAAAAACAACCCCACACCATAATCCCCCCCTCAGTGCCGATCCTGACCTCCCTGGGGCCCTAAGCAAAATTCTGCTAAGGGGCCCTCTACCTGACCCGTGATGCTGTGAGCTATGTAAACTATTAGCCTTGTGCCCAGTGCACATCATGCAGCCTTGTGCCCACTGCACACCATGCAGCCTTGTGCCCGGTGCACACCATGCAGCCTTGGGCCCAGTGCACACCATGCAGCCTTGGGCCCAGTGCACACCAAATGCAGCCTTGTGCCCACCAAACGCAGCCTTGTGCCCATTGCCCACCATGCAGCCTTGTGCCCTCCATGCAGCCTTGTGCCCAGTGCACACCATGCAGCCTTGTGCCCACCAAATGCAGCCTGGTGCCCAGTTCCCACCATGCAGCCTTGTGCTCACTAATGCAGCCTTGTGCCCATTGCCCACCATGCAGCCTTGTGCCCACCATGCAGCCTTGTGACCAGTGCCAACCATGCAGCTTTGTGCCCATCATGCAGCCTTGTGCCCAGTGCCCACCATGCAGCCTTGTGCCCACCAAATGCATCCTTGTGCCCAGTGCCCACTATGATGCAGCCTTGTGCCCAGTGCTCACCAAATGTAGCCTTGTGCCCACCAAATGCAGCCTTGTGCCCACCATTCAGCCTCCCTGTGTAGGGAAGGAAAGAGGGGGAAAAGGAGAGCCGCCCAGATGATCAGCGCACAGCGCAGGGAACACAACGATAACAGCTTTCATTTCAATTGCCGTGTTCACGACGCTCAATGTCATATACAGCCCCGCCCCCTGGCTGGGGAACTTTGATTGACAGGTCACCAGGATTGGACGGGTGATCTGTCTATCAAAGTCCCGTGACCAGGAGGAGGGGCTGTATCTGACAGCGAGCGACGGGTAACACAGCAATTGAAATTAAAACTGTTATCACTGTGTTCCCTGCGTGCGCTGCACTCTAAACATCCTGGCGGCTCTCTCTCTCTTCCCCTCCACGATCGCTGGGAGAAGGACTCCCATTCCACCCGCGCCGCCCCTGCACCCACGAGGGGGAGGTGGGGCCTCAAGTAATTTGAGGGGCCCTTCGCAGCTTGCGTAGTGAGCATATAGGGCGGATCGGCTCTGCCCCCCCCCCCCCACTAAATTTGGACTAGTGCACAAAGCAAGGTCCATAACGATATTGATGAGTGAGTTTGGGGTGGAGGAACTTGACTGGCCTGCACAAAGTCCTGCCCTCAACCCGATAGAACACCTTTGGGATGAATTAGAGAGGAGACTGCGAGCCAGGCCTTTTCGTCCACATCAGTGCCTGACCTCAGAAATGCACTTCTGGAAGAATGGTCAAACATTCCCATAGACACACTCCTAAACCTTGTGGACAGTCTTCTCAGAAGAGTTGAAGCTGTTATAGTTGCAAAGGGTGGGCCAACTCAATGTTGAATCCTACGGACTAAAGCCTGGGATGCCATTAAAGTTCATGTGCTTGTAAAGACAGGCCTCCCAATACTTTTGGTAATATAGTGTATGAGGAGCCAGGGAAGGCAAAATAAAAGCAGTTTAAACTTCCGCTTTAAAGTTCAGACAGAAATACTGTAGACGACACAAAAAATGTAGCTATAGTGTATAATAATTAAATTGGTTGTAAAGGCTGAAGGTTTTTTACCTTCATGAATTCTATGTGAAGCAAGGTCCCAGGCCTCCTTCGGCTAATGAGAACCTCCAGGGCCAGAGATAGCGGACATCCTTCTGTGTTTATTGGGTTGTGAGGCATGGTGGGTGCAAGATGATTAAAGTCATTGGGCGTCAGACACTTCTTGAATGCAAAAGAGAGTTTATTTCTCTTAACAAACTTTTGGGGGAGAGAGGGTTAGGGCCTTAGGTAGTTGCAAGTTCAATTGGCATACTCCAAGACTTCAATACAAGCGGTCCCCGTGTTACAAACAAGATCGGGTCTGTAGGTTTGTTCTTAAAGCGGTAGTTCACCCTCACTGACATGATTTTTCCATCGAGACAGGCATTGTAGCGCGAGCTACAGTATGCCTGTCCCGATTTTTTTACCCCCGTAGTCACTGTGTACTCGTACATTAAAGATTTCGGCTCCCGCTGGGAATGGGCGTGCCTATGGAGAGGGAGGATGATTGACGGCCGGCCCTGGCACGTCACTCTCCCCGAAGACAGCCGGAGTAGGTCTCGGCTCTTCACGACGCCTGCGCACAGGCTATGCGCAGGCGCCGTGAAGAGCCAAGCCTATTTCGGCTATTTCCGGAGAAGCGTGACGCGCCAGAGCCGGCCGTCAATCATCCTCCGTCTCCATAGGCACGTCCATTCCCCGAGGGGAGTCGGTATCTTCGATGTACGAGTACAAGGTGAGTACGGGGATAAAAAAATCGGGACAGGCATACTGTAGCTCGCGCTACAATGCCTGATTTTATGGTAGAAGAAAAAAAATTTTTTTTTTTCGTTTATAGGGTGAACCCCCGCTTTAAAGGGGTTGTAAAGGAAAAAATTTTTTTTCATAATAAGCATCCTTTACCTGCAGATATTCCTCTTTTCACTTCCTCATTGTTTGTTTTTGCTCAGAAGTTGCTCTATTTCTTCCCTGTTCTGTTCACTTCCTGCTTGACTGATTGTTACTCACCACCGTGAAGGGAGGCTTTACTGCGGTGGTCAGTGACGTGCTCGCCCCCTCCTGGGAACTACATCTGTGCGGCAGGACGCTCTCTACGTGTTAGAGACTTCAAGGAGGTGTGAATTACTGGGCGTGCCGCAATGCATACTGGGAAATATAGTTCTTACATGAACGAGCGCCGCAAACCAGGAAGTGAATGAGAGAACAGAAACTAAAACGCCGGAGGTGATATAGATGAAGGAATTTAATAGGTATTTACTCGTTTTTTTAACAGAATCATTACACTATTCTGTCTGTCTACCTTGAAGACATTGATTTTAGGCAAAAAAAATTTTTTCCTTTACAACTCCTTTAAGCTGAATCTGTTTGTAAGTTGAATAAGGTACATTTTTTAAGTGTAGCTCTAGCCCAAAAACTATTTTTAAACATTTTGGATGGTATAGGGAAGGGTTATCACCCCTGTAACATTTGTTTTGCTGTCTGTGCCCCTGTTCAGAAGATTTCACCTCACTTTCTGTCCCAATGACAATTGGATTTTGAAAATTGTGTGTTGTTGTGGAAACAAGGATTGGTGATAAAGCATCAGTGCAAATCCCAGGACTCGATAGACAAAAATACAAAACCCTGTCAGGCAAAAAAACAGCTCTCTTCTATGTATTTCGTCTGTGTATTTAGCTGTTTGCCTGGAGTTCAGCTCATAAATTTGGCTCCTAAACCATATTTTAGACCATTATGTCTTCCCATTTCTCTTCCATGTCTTTATTGATTCTGTTTTGCTTGTTCGGTTAAAACCCAACACAGCACTTACTGGAAGAGCAAGAACATTATTTTATATGTTGCAGCATTATTTTTTATCATTGCACATCCTCGCAATTTGGACAGACTGCGGGGTTTGGATAAAAGGTTTAAGGGTCACTAAACTGTGTATTCAGCAAAATAAAAAAGCGCAGCCAATCCTTCATGAATAATGCATGAGCGTACACACTGTATAATTCTGATAGACACAGGCAAGGTGAGAGACATGGGCTGATACGCAGGTTTAAATGAGAGATTCAAACTATTGCTCCAGCAATTTAAATATTCCAAGAAATAATTGTTATTAAAGTAACAATTATTTAGGTTGAAAAAAAAACACATCCATAAAGTTCAAGCAAATGACAAAATTACAGTAAATAAATTAAAAACTGGCATCCTCAAAAGCCTAAATTAACAGTTTAAAGCGGTTGTAAACCCATTATATCAACTTTATGCTACAGGTAAGCCTATATTAAGGCTTACCTGTAGCTACCCTGGATATCTCCGACCTAGACCCTGTGTCTGCACATGCGCACTGAAGCAATGCCACGTCATGCCGTTGCTTCAGTTAGATGTGACATTACCAGTGGCTCCCGCACGCAGTGACGTCATCACGGCTCCAGCTAATCACAGCGCCGGAGCCGCGATACTCGGAAGTAAGCTCCGGGAGAAATGTCCGCTGCCGGAGGGGGGGGGTCGAGGAGGGCTGTGGGCACTTTGATCTAAGGTAAGTAATACATAGTGAGCTAGTATTTTTTTTAAGGGTTTACAGCCACTTTAAGGAAGACAATAGATCTTTAAAGGCTGATTCACATTCGAATTGCACAGGAACGCTGTCTGTGTTCCTGTGTGTTTCCTGTGCATTCCCCCTGCAGTGCAATTTGGCAGCCTGCTCATTCGAATAGGTTGCAATTTTTACCGGAATGCAGAAAAAGTAGTAAATGTACTACTTTTGAAAAATGTGCTGCATCAAATGTCTTGGTACTATGGTACCATGCGGTCTGGTGCCCACAAATGCACTGTGTTTGCATTTGGGGTGCCGTTAACAATGTATGGGCATCTGCAGCAGGTCGTAAAGGCAGAACACACCATTCCTGCACCATGTTCTAGTGTGAACCAGCACTTATGGTTCCAATTTGTTAGAAAGTTAAAAAATGTATTTCCATGTCACTAAAAGCAATCAGATACTCTCTGGATCAACAATCTATAGCAGGGGTTTCCAAAATGTGGCCCGAGGGCCAGATGTGGACCTTGGATCACTATTCCTCCCAATGATAGGAGGCACTATTCCGCCCTGTGACACCAACAATGGGGCACTATTTCTTCCACTGACACCAATGATTGGATTCTATTCCTCCTACTAATGCCAATGATGGGGCACCTACTCCTCCTACTGACCACCTAACCTTGGGGCCATATTTATTCTCACTGATGCTGGTCCCATGATATTTTCTACCCCTGCTGGCCACAATCTGACCCTCCTAACATCTGAAGGACAGTAGACTGGCCCTTTGTTTAAAAAGTTTGGAGACCCCATGATCTATAGTGATTTTTTATAAATATTTAAAGGCAGTTTAAATTTTGTGTATACAAGAAACACATCCAACATAACAATAAACATATCGGCCCGGATTCACAGACATCGGCGCATAGTTATGCCGGCGTAGCGTATCGAATATACGCTACGCCGACGTAGCGCAGAGCGGCGAGCACAGTATTCACAAAGCACTTGCTCCCAAATCTACGCTGGGTTCCCTCGGCATAACTCGTCGTAAGTGGCAGTGGCCGTGAGCCATGCTAATGAGGCGTGACCCCATGTAAATGATGGACTGAGCGTCATAAAGATACGATTAACGTACGGCTCATGCGCCGTCCCATGGACGCATCCTAGTGCGCATGCTCAGCAACACGTTGGAATGTACGCCTAAGATACAATGAATCACTGCCTACGACTTGAACGTAACCTACGCCCATCCCTATTCACGTACTACTACGTAAACGACGTAAAATATGACGGCTGTTCCCTGGTTCATACCTTTGCATGAATTGCGCCTCATAGATGGGGAATAACTTTACGTCGGGCGTACGACCTACGTAAACCGCGTATATAAATGCGTCGGGCGCAAGTACGTTCGTAAATCAATGGGAGCGCCCCTTGCGGCCAGCTTAATATGCGCCCACGATACGAAGGAAACTTACGTTGGTCGTAGGAAGCCTATTTTCAGGCGTATATAGTTCTGTGAGCACGGCGCACAGATACGACAGCGCACATTTACACTTACGCGGCGTATCTCGAGAGACGTCGGCGTAAGTGCTACGTGAATCCGGGCCATCCTCTTTTTTTAACACATCTCCTGTGGAAGTGTTTTTCAAATTTTTACAGCTCTTACTGTAAAGAAACCTTCCTGTATGTGGAGGTTAAATCTCTTTTCTATTCGGGGGACTGTCTTGTTATCTGCAATTACCCCGAAGTGAATAACAATGCACACATATGGAACAACTATGTATTTATACAGGGTGGTCATATCCCCTTTTAATTACCTCTTCTCAAGTTCGAATTAATTCAGTAAATCTTTCCTCATCGCTGAGCTCCCTTATGCTCTTGATTAATTTAGTTGCCCTCCCTTGCACTCTTTGCAGCTCTACAATGTCCTTTATCTTGCAGCTTACTCATCTAAAGCTGGCTACACATTATACACTTCTTGCACAATTTTCCTTTAGATTTACCAAAAACACTTTCAAATTGTATACAATCAGGCAGACCCTTGCACTACATAGTTGAAGGAAAATCTAAAGAAAAAACAAGAAAATTGTATAATGTGTAGCCAGCTTAAGTTGGAGTTTCACCCATAAATGGAACTTCCACTTTTTGGAATCCTCCTCCTCTCCGGTGTCACATGTGGCACCTTTCAGGGGGAAGGAGGGAGCAGATACCTGTGTAATACAGGTATTTGCTCCCACTTCCTGGCATAGATCAACCTACTCCACTTCCAACACCTACTCTGTCCTCCCCCGCTGTCTTCTTGAAGACGCACAGGTCCCAGAAGGCACCAGGGACCAGTGAGCCACACAGCTTCACTTCCTGATTCTCTCACAGAGGAAGGCGGCGGCAGCAGCCAAGAGCCGACGAACAGATTGGCTTTGGCTGCCGACATCACAGGCGCCCTGGACAGGTAAGTGTCCATATATTAAAAGTCAGCAGCTGCCGTATTTGTAGCTGCTGGCTTTTAATATTTATTTTTTCCGGCAGACCGCCGCTTTAAGTCTGGCCATACACTAATACATTTATTTTGGTCAGCCTGCGAGCTAAAGGTAAAAGATTTGACAGATTCCTCCACCCAATACACCACAGATCAAAGAATCCACTTGCTGTGCTAATGTATTCTGTCAGTTGCCAGTGGTAATTGGATGCAACCATTTTCAGCCAGCATTTTTCCACCCAGCTTTTACAATTAAAGTGAGATGAGGAGGGAAGGGAGCCAACTAAAATAATTTTGGTTGTTTCCTCATAAATTCACACAGTGTATGGCCAGCTATAATGTATTATTATTATTTTAAGGTACTTATATAGCGCCATCAATTTACGCAGCACTTTACATTTACATTGTACATTCACATCGGCCCATACCCTCAAGGAGTTTACAATCTAAAGTCCCTAACTCACATTCATATACTAGGGCCAATTTAGACAGAAGCCAACTAACCCACCTTTGGAGTGTGGGAGGAAACCGGAGTATCCACAGGAAACCCACGCAGGCACAGAGAGAACATGCAAACACCAGGCAGGTAGTGTCGTGGTTGGGATTCAAACCAGTGACCCCTTTTACTGCTAGGCGAGAGTGCTACTCACTACACCACTGTGCTTTTAATGTTACATAACACTGCGCAAGCCATGAGAGCAATAATTCTAGGACCATTATTCATGGTTAACTCTAAACTGATGAACTGTAGGGGCTTTTAAAGTGGCAAGTTTTGTCATTGGTTCACAGGCACGTTCATTTTTAAGCCTTGACATGTTTTTTTATCTATTTACTCAGTGCAACCTCATCATTTATATTTTACCAAATAAACAACAGGGTAATAGTAGGGGCGCTACACAAAAGTTAGTGGGGAATGGGAGGCTTAGTTTTACTCCCATTCACAAATTATGGAAATTCAGGCTGCTGTCTATTCCAGAATTTGTCCTGTAGGTCAGTCTGCGCTCCAGGGATACGTTGACACCCCTGGGCGGCAGTTGGCGCTAGAGGGATTCTGGCAGACCCACCTGCTCCCAGCAGCCAATCAGAGGAGTCTTCCCTCGTTTGGCATGCTGGGGGGATATATCTGGGGCAGTCGCTTTTGGTGGGTTCTGCTTGCGGGGCTCGAGTTCCAGGTGCGGTACCCACCTTCAGGGTACGCGCATCCATGGGCCTCGCCATCGTGTCCTGCCATGCTGAGGCCGTGTACCATGCGGAGCCTCTTCCTACTATTGAAAGGGGCCCCAGCGACTTGCTGGGTCCCTGCCTTCTGCTCAGAGGATCCTAAGCTGGGAGCTGTGCGATGGGGGATTGGCCCGGGAGAACCTAGAACTAGAGGTTGTCCAGGAGGCCCAGACGAACCATCGAGGATCCGGTCACCACACAGTATGACAGGTATGCTCAAGCTGTCGGTGGGTGACTTTGATTGAACTGACTGGGAGGATTCGCTCAAACTGTTTCATCACAAATCCAAAATTGTCCAGCCTGTGGCAGAGGCCTTGAGTCAGGCCTGTGGCAGAGGTCTGTTTCCTCCCAGTGATTTATAGGCGACGCTCCGGCTGCCAGGCCTGAGATAACTGCCTGTCCGGGGGCACTTTACCCACCCTGATTCGGGTGGCGACGAATTGAGCTACACCATTGCTGAGAGCAGGCTTGCTCTCTCTGAATATCCAAGGCCTGATACTAAAAGTTACTCTACGCTCATCAACCTTCTCTATCGTGTGTCATGTTGATGTTGGCCAGGTTGGGCCTTGGAATAAAGCATTGAAAAACTGAATTGGTGTCTGGACACTTGCTCTTTGCTTACACTTACAGAAGTCACCCCTAGACCAGAGAAGGTAACTTAGAAAGCCGGTCCCAAAACTAATCAGCGGCTCCTTCGGGGGTGAGCACTACACTCAAATCAGATTTATCTCAATTTACACAAGATGTAGCCCACCACAGTGCAATGCACAATAATTTAGCAGAATATAGCATAGTATAGCAACTCACCCTCTTCACACAGCTCTCCCTATACTATTCCAACACACACTAGCGAATAGCTGCTGGAACCCCCCCCCCCCTCATCCTTTTAATTGTACACATAAAAAAGCTTCCCCCCCCCCCCCATGGCCATTCTAATACTATTTACCACAGTTGAGAGGTCAAGCAGGGCATTATGGGTGTTTTAAAATTCACTATAAATTTGGCAGAGGTGCATACCTCGAGCACCCCCGGATAAACAGACAACTCAGCATCCATCAAACATTTCCCCACCCCCTTCCCCATTAGATGGGCTGTGGGGGACCTTGTGTTTCACAGAAGATAGCTTGGAAAGAAGATCACACTGTTGAGATTTCATTTCAATTCAAAGGAAATGAAAAAGGTGGACACTACATTTCTGGCAGGATCTACAGTTGTTTTCTGTACTTACTGAAAACATTATCAAGCTGGAAAAAAGAAAATTAATGCAGCCACCACATCTGTGCACTGGTTAGCAACAATATATTACATTTTTTTTCTTGGCTTTAGATATACTTTAACCCCTTACTTAGTCTGCCGAGTAATGTTAAAGCTTATTTGGAATGTTCAAGAGATTTTTCACTGTCCGCGTATTCCCAGCGGGAAAGAGGCATTAAACGCTTATCCTATTACAGGATTTAAGCCACCTGTGCAATAACCATATCGATCATGTGGTTAGCCAAGAATTTGTACTTGCAGTTTTCAGATCTGAGTTCACAGCCCAGCAGACAACTTGGCAGCGTGGGAGAAATATGCGCAACAAGAAGGTCAATGATATTGATTTCATAAGCAAATGTATTGTTACTTTCTCTTCCAATAGATCAATGTATCATTGGTCGAGACATATGACAAGCACAATGCTAACACAATATAAGGTTTGTAATGCTTGGGGATTTTCAAGAAGCAGTGCCAATTAAAAAGTAATTCCACTTTTGAGAACATTTATCGATTAAATGAAGCATGATCACAATGTAAAAACTTCATTGAAATTGCCATTTATGCTTTCTTGACTATTGTCTGTAGAATTTTCCATTTTGTCCACTTCTGTCGACCAGAAATGCTTGTCATCAGTTAAGAATTATTCTCTTTTTAGCTACCCCCGCTTTATTTTTTTTATAATAGGCTGAAACACTCTATTCAAAAAACAAATGGATCTTAAGCTAGGTTCACACTACTGTTGTGTTGGGAACGTGCACAAAATCACAAAGTGCGCATGTTCACATGTGCCAAACCAGCACCATGCAGTTAGGTGCCTTGCATTTTTGGAAAAGGGTCAGGAACTTCTTTGCTGCCTTTTTTTGTTCATAGAGCAGCCACTAAAATGAATGGGGTGCCCAACACATGATGCATTGAAATGCAAGTATGCTCAGTTGCACCTGTAGGTATGAACCTAGCCGTGGGGAAAAAAGCAATGTAGTAAAGACATTTTGGAAACTTTGAGAGCTACGTCAAAAAAAAAAAAAAAAAAATGTGAATATGAACTTTTCATTTTTAAAGGGTTAGTTCACCTTTACCCCAAAAACGGCCTATACAGGTAAAGGGGGACAGTTAATAAAAACAAACTGTACAGTAGAGATGGGATAAACACCCTCCTGTTAGGTTTGCGCCAAAACTTTCCAACATCGCAAGTTCGGAGCTTCTATGCAAGTTATTGGCCATAAAAAGGGTATAGGGCCTGGCTACTGCCCTGGGGTATATGCACCAATGCAAAAAAAACTTTTTAAAAACATAATTTTTAAAGAGCAGTGATTTTACTGATGCTTAAAGTGCAACAAGATTTTTTAGATAAGTTCTGGTGTCTCTTTTGCAGACTTTGGATGGAAATAACTAGGGTTGTCCAGATACCGATACCAGTATCGGTATCGGGACAGATACCGAGTATTTGCGGGAGTACTCGTACTCGCGCAAATACCCCCGATACCTAAATAGAATACTTCCCCCCCCCCCCGCCGCTCCTGCCGCATCGTGCCGCCGCATCGTGGGACATGGATAGAGGGACATTGCTGCATATGTGAGGGACATGGCTAGAGGGACATTGCTGCATATGTGAGGGACATTGCTGCATATGTGAGGGACATTGCTGCATATGTGAGGGACATGGCTGCATATGTGAGGGACATGGCTAGAGGGACATTGCTGCATATGTGAGGGACATGGCTAGAGGGACATTGCTGCATATGTGAGGGACATGGCTAGAGGGACATGGCTGCATATGTGAGGGACATGGCTGCATATGTGGGGGACATGGCTGCATATGGGGGGGACATGGCTGCATTTGGGGACACATTTAAAAAAAGTATCGGTATTCGGTATCGGCGACTACTTGAAAAAAAGTATCGGTACTTGTACTCGGTCCTAAAAAAGTGGTATCGGGACAACCCTAGAAATAACAAATTGTTGCACCACAGTGAGCAAGCCCTATGTGAAAAAGCCATTTTTTTTTTTTTTTTTTTAATTTAAATTAATTTTTATTGAAGGTTTTCTCATGACAAAAGACTGAAAACAAGTACAGAGCCAAGGCAATAACAGAGTCATGGAGTCATATTCCCAAAGGACATGCTAACAAAGCAATCTAAATCAGCCAATCAATTGCATCAGTAGTTATAAAATCAGCCTCGTGTCCGCCAGGCAGGCAAACAGGCCCACTGAATACCGCCGCGCAGGTCCAGCGACACTCGGCCCCCCGGACGCCCCTAAAGGGTTCACACTGCGTCCTGAGAGCCAAGGCCCCAGAACCCCGCGCCGCAATGAACAGTAGCGCACAGCCCCCCTGGCGCAGGGAGTCTGCCTGCCTCAGAGCAATCAGCAAATAGAAGAGCATGTACCAATATCACTAAATAAACCTGACAACTAAACCGAGCACCAAGAGAGGTGCAAAAGGAGAAAGAGAGAGACACGTGGGATGGAGAAAAGAAGAAGAGGGACAGAGCGATGCCATTAAGAGTGGATTGGAGTGATCCCGCCCCCAGGCTGGATCCCCGGTAGTAGAGACACATTGCAGTATGTAGCCCAAGGCTCCCATGTGGACCTAAATTTTTCGGATTGGTCCGCACATTTTGCCACGATTTGCTCCTGGAAAAAGCCAATTTATAGTACACTCAGGTCAAGATTAACATTTTTTTTAGACAAAGTCAGTGACCTCATTATCATCATCCCCGCTATCTTCATAATCATTGGAGTCAATTTGGCAATAAGCTACGGCTGGGGGAACATGACTGCCAATTTGTTGTTTATCAGTGTTCCCCCCTCTCTAAGGGCTCATGTTACTCCCTTCCTCAACCTAAGAACCAACATCAGTACCAAGTAATACCTCTGCAACGCCAAGAAGCAAGTGGCTGATGCTGTGTTCAAATAATTCAGCTGACTCCTCCATGCATGATGCTGGGGCTATGGCAGGAGTAGCTGTGGACAAGGAGGCAGAATAAGCCGCTCTGACAACTTTGGTGGACTGCACACTAGTCTCTACTTGGGTGACCGAGGATGAGGATGATTTAGTAAGCCAGTCCACCACCTTTTCTGCATGCTGTGACTGGATAGCACAGGCAACATCACTAAACAGAGACAAATGTGCCCTGCCTGAGGACAGACCACGTCAACCTATGTCTGAAGACACAGACACTGCTAGCCTCCTAATAGTGGGATGGGAATGTCTGCCTCTCAAAGTTGGCCTCCCATACATGATGGGGGGCCTTATTACCCAAATTTAGTAGAAACTGGGAAATGTGTGATTGGATGCACTTTATTAAATGGAAAGTGGTGTTTGGTGCACTTTAAATTGAGGATTGACGCTGACAGATATGTAAAAACTATAAAAAATTATAAAAAATAAATAAGGGGGAACACCAGTGTAACAGTCAGAAAAACTGTGCCTGACAATTTAAAAGAAAAAGGGGAAGGCAAAACACAAAAAAAGCAACCACAAAAAAAGGGTATACAGCACTGTGTACAACACTAAATGTTATGTATTGCTATGTTAAACACTGCACTACACTAACACACTGAACTGACACTACACTATACTGACACACTATACTAACACTACACTAACACTATACACACAGTCTCGGTTCACACTGGTGCGACGCGGGAACCAGTGCGATTCCTGTGCAGGTTCCTGCTTCACATCTGACTCACAGGCAGTTCACACTGACATCTGCGAACCACTGCAGGTGTCCATGTAAGGTTAATGACACCCCCAAATCAGTTTGCAGAACACAGTGCGAACTGTGGAATCGGATCACATGGGTCTGAACACCCATGTGATCCGATTCCAGTGCTGACCAAAAAAAGGGTCCTGCACCATTTTGGTGCGAATGCTATGTGATTTCAGCCATAAAATCTGTATGACTGGATTTGCATCGCACAGACATCACCTGTGATGTGCACACCAATGCAGTGCGAATTACATGCGATGTCTGGCATTGCATAAGTGTCAACCCAGCCTCAGAGTCACAATACTTTAACACACTAACTAGCTAGTAGCAAACTGAGCCCTGCTCTACCTATCTCCACTCCAACACAATGCAAAAGCTTTCTATGGGAAGGAATCTTTTATAGTGTGGGGTGGGACTATGAGCACCGAGCCGTGATTGGAGAAAGTCCTCATCACTTTGTCTAATCAGGGTTCTGAAAGTGCTCTGTGTCCTAATTGGCAGAGCCTTGCACCTGACGGGGGGGGGGGGGGGGGAGAAAGTGCATGTGAGGAGGTTTTAATCAAGGAAGGGGCTCTGACATTGCACTCTAGAGCTTGCCCCCTTCCACACACTATAGTGACTGCAAGTTTCTGTATCCAAAATGTTAATAGTAAAATACCTTCCCAATTTTCAGAAAAAATAAAAAGTTTTTGGGTTGGAAACCTTGGGGCAATCAGATACCTATAGCCAAGTTTTTATGAGCCAACGTTTCAAGGTAATTTCACTGTTTGATTTCTATAGCCAATAGCCAGTATAAATCTGTGGACATTTAATCCAATATGATGAGAGTAAGAGATAATCCCAGACAATGATTGCTGCCCAACACATTAATACAGAAGCAGAATCATTTCCCAGTCAGCTGCAGCAAAAAGATATCCTCATAAAAATTATTCAGGGCTATAAAGATCTACTTCCGTCCTCGCGGCTCCTGTCAAGCAAATTTCAGGTTAAATATGGCCATCCCTTCATCATTTCTTTTACGGCTTAAAAAAATGGTTTGATTAACTTATACACCAGCCTGAAATGGCATAAACACCAGCAATGGTTAGGGTGACTTATGGTTGATATCTGCGAGCAGACGATACTTTTTAACAATCACATTATTTATTAGGGTTCGGGCTTGGTCTTAAATTGATGTTAATATAATGCAGCTTTTTTCAGGTTTATGTAGGAATTGTGTATTTATTGTTGGAGGTAAAAGAATACAATGACCATAAAATATTTTATGATGATCGGTTGATGGATCCTCATTATTCCAATTACTCGTTTATTATAGAAAGGAAACGTACAGCTTTTCTATAGACGGAAATTTAAAAGCAACACAGGGGATCAAATTCAGCTGGGCTTGGAATTAAAGCAGAACCCCACTTGATAGCATAGTTACATAAAAAATAGCATTGGCTGCCTGCAATACTGACTTTCAGTCTGGAGCTATCCCCCTCAGTACTTCCTATCTGACAGATGTCCTCAGTCAGCATTGCACCTACTTCCTGTGAGCCAAGGTTAACCCCCTGGTGGTAAGTCATCACTTCAGCCTGGGCTAATGCCGCGTACACACGATCGGTCAAACCGATGAGAACAGTCTGATGGACCATTTTCATCGGACCAAACCGATCGTGTGTGGGCCCCATTGGTTATTTATCCATAGGTTAAAAAAAAGCAATCTTGTTTTAAATTTAACCGATTGATACCTAACTGATAGAAAAAAAACGATCGTTTGTAGGCACGTCCATCGGTTGAAAATCCACGCATGCTCAGAATCAAGTCGAAGCATGCTTGGAAGCATTGAACTTTGTTTTTTTCAGCACGTCATTGTGTTTTACGTCACCGCGTTCTGACACGATAGTTTTTTTAAAGTCAGCTTCATCGGTTAACTGATGAAAATGGTCCATCAGACCGTTTTCATCGGATGGACCGATCGTGTGTACAGGGCTTTAGAGTAGCACTGCACTGCATTTACACATTGTTACTTGTACATCATCAGTGCAGAAGTATAGTGCCACCGCAGGAAGGGAAGGAAGGAGGACCCTTAGCTGTGACATCACCAAACCAGCCAGATAATTCTAAAGCCCCATACACACGGGCCAAATATCGGGCAGTATTGGCCCGATAGTATCGGGAGACTCACCCTCTGTGGTTTTGGCACTTGAGCTGACAGGATTCACGTTTTTAGAAACTTCTCCTGACGAGGCGTACTCCCTGTGAGTTTACCTGCTCATTTTTGTGCCGCAATATTCCTAATGCCCCTCTTTTTTGTTTTGGTCTTTTGGGTTTTAGGGTCCCTTAAGTCCTACTTCTATTCAATTGTTTGTAATTTATCCAAACATAATATACATTGTTTTCTTTTGGGACTGATAGGCTTTGGTGCCAAATTTGGGTACATACTTTTTTATTTCCCTATGCTTTATTAGAACAAAATTACAAATTAGGCATTTTCTGCACATTTTCCCCAATGCAACCTTTTATGTAATCTGCACACCCCCATATATTGGTGACAAAATATAATTAGAGTCTGATGATTAAAATGACATCAGATTCGTGTGATGTTTATGCAATGTAGCCAAATGGTAAAGCTTAATGTGAACATATGTGTTTTTCTTTAGGAGTGCTTTAATGCCCTTTCAACATTACATTGTGATGCAAGTAGCAGGAAAAAGGCAGAAGTTTTTTTTATCTTAATGCATTCTATGCATTAAGATAAAAACTATCAGTGTGCAGCAGCCTCCATCCTCATTGCCTCCCACTGCTGCCCTTAAAAGTCAGCAAGCCAGTGAGGAGAGAGGGTGGGGTCAAGTGCCCATTCAGACACAGAGCTGTGGCTTGGCCCTGCCCTCTCTCTCTCCTTATTGGCTTACTGACTTTGATTGGCAGCAGAGGGAGCCAATGGTGCCTGTGGCTGTGTCTCGGCCAATTAGGAGGGAGAGTTCTGGGCAGCCAAGATTTTCATGCAACATCCCTGGATCGAGATGGGGCTCAGGTAAGTTGCTTGCTCTGGGGGCACTCGGCAGGAGGGAGGGGCCAGGAGCACTGGAGAGGGACCCGAGAAGAGGAGAATCTCAGCAGGTAAGTATAACATGCTTGTTATTTTTAAACAAAAGGCTTTATTATTACTTTAAAGTGATTGTAAAGTCAGAAGTTTTTTTTATCGTAATGCATTCTATGTGCAGCAGCCCCCTCAGCCCCCCTAATACTTACCTGAGCCTCTTCTCGATCCAGCGATATTGCACGAGAATAAATGAAGGTGTCTTTCTCGCTACTGTGAGTAAAAAATAAAAGCCAATACATAAAGTGTGAGTGACATAATGTACCAAAGCTGCAAAATCTATAGTGTTCACTGTACACAAAATATAAAATAAAAATAAAAGGGAACCATCTTTGGGATACCCACATATTCAGATAGCCTTCTACTTTATAGGACTATTTATATTCCGTATAAGTGGACTTTCTATCATGCATTCCTATTGATGTTTATAAGCACCAGCACTTTACATATGGTCATTTATTGCTTACCTATATACTTTATTTCATCTTATAGTCACTTGTTGTGCACTATTTTTTTAGGGTGGTTTTAGAGTGTTTTCCTTAGCGCAAGACCACTTTTATGATATTGCACGAGAGACTTGGCTGTCCGGGACTCTCCCTCCTTATTGGCTGAGACAGCAGCGAAGCGCCATTGGCTCCCCGTGCAATCAAAGTCAGCCAATGAGGAGAGAGAGGGGGCAGGGCCGAGCCACAGCTCTGTGTCTGAATAGACACATAGAGCAGTGGCACATCTCGGATGCCCCCATAGCAAGCTGCTTGATCTGGAGGCAGGAGAGAGGGGCCAGGAGCGCCGGAGAAGGACCCGAGGAGAGGACCAACTGCACAGAGGAGGTGCACAGAGGAGGTGAGTATCACATGTTTGTTATTTTTAAATAAAAAAAAAACAAGACTTAAGTATCACTTTAAGCATTATATACTTCTGGAGTAAAATCTAAAAAATTTATTTTTCATGGTGTTAAGGTTTGAACATGCACTACAGATACAGATTTAGCCGTTTGATATATAATGGCCCGGATTCACAGAGACTTACGCCGACGTATCAGTAGATATGCCGTCGTAAGTCCGAATGTGCGCCGTCGTATCTATGCGCTCATTCTTAAAATGAGATACGCCTGAATTTTGCCAAGATACGACCGACGTAAGTCCCCTACGCCGTCGTATCTTGGGTGCATATTTACGCTGGCCTCAAGGGGCGCTACCGTTGATTTACACGTCGAATATGTAAATGAGCTAGATACGCCGATTCACGAACGTACTTGCGCCCATCGCTGTAATCTACGTCGTTTACGTAAGGCGGTTTTCCAAAAAACACCAAAAAGCTGGTCTTAGTCGTTTAGGGTATGGACGTCGGAAGTCCAGTCGGATTTTACGTCGTTTACGTAAGTCGTACGTGAATGGGGCTGGGCGTAAGTTAGGTTCACGTCATACACATTGAGCCGTCGTATCGTAGGGAGTATTTGCGACGTGATTCTGAGCATGCGCGCGCATGCGCCGTTCGTTCGGCCATGCATTCACATGGGGTCACGATTCATTTGAATACAACACGCCCACTGCCTTGCTACTTCGAATTACGCGGGCTTACGCCGGCCCATTTACGTTACGCCGGCGTAAATATGGGAGCAATTGCTTTGTGAATACTCAGCTTGCCTCACAATGTTATGTCGGCGTAGTGCATATGAGATGCGCTACGCCTATATAAAGATGCGCCGATCTCTCTGAATCCGGGCCAATGTCTTTATAAATAAAACCAAGTTTCATAAACAAACAAAAAAATAGTGCAACTTTAAATTATAAAAATAAAATAAAAAATTTAAACTCTATTGTCTGTAATGCCATTGGACATATTACCTACATATATTACCAGCATTAAATATTAAGAGAAAAATATAAGAAAAGCTTTTTTCTTCATTTTGTTTTCTTTCAGCTTAGTAGTTGCCACCTAATTATTCTTACGTGGTAGTGCGGTGTTAATTTAACATCAAATTTCAATTCAATTTAGTCATAATCTTTTGACTAAAACGCCATTTTAATTTTAGTCGTGATTTAGTTATCTGAATTGTTTTAGTCGTATTTTAAGATGACTAAAATAGTGTTAATTCAGTCAACGAAATTTTTTTTGCAACAAAATTAACACTGCATGCAGTTTATGTATTTATTGGGAACTTCAACAACAAGGGAAAATAAGTTAACCACTTCAGCCCCAGAAGATTTGGCTGTACAATGACCGGGCCATTTTATGCGATACGGCACTGCAACGATTTAACTGACAATTGCACGGTTTGTACCCAAACAAAACTGACTACCTTTTTTCCCCACAAATAGAGCTTTCCTTTGGTGGTATTTGATCATCTCTGTAGTTTTAATTTTTTGCGCTATAAACAAAAGAATAGTGACTGTTTTGAAAAAAAAACACAATATTTCGTACTTTTTGCTATAATAAATATCCCCAAAAGCAAATTTTTTCCTCAGTTTGGGCCGATATGTATTCTAATACATGTTTTTGGTAATAAAAATTGCAATAAACATATATTGATTGGTTTGTGCAAAAGTTATAGCGTCTACAAAATAGGGGATAGATTTATGTCATTTATGACTCGCTATAGGAGATGACAGATCATGGGGCCAAATTCTCAAAAGAGATACGCAGACTTAACTGCTGTTCAGCCTGCGTATCTCTGTGCCTAACTTTGGAAACGATTCTCAAAAGGCTTTTTCCAAAGTTAGGCAGAAAATCTGACATGTGTAAGACACTTACACGGTCAGATTTTAGGATGCAGTACCGCATCCGCCACTGGGGGCATTTCTCATTGAAATCCAGCTTTGCGTATGCAAATGAGGACTTAAGTAGATTTTCAAAGCATTTCAGCACTTTGATTTCTGCCTAAGTTCCGAATTTGCCGGCGCAAAATTAGGGCTGGTTTTACAATGTGGAAAGTTAGCCAAACCTTGTAAAGGCCCATTCCAGCGACGGCATTTGGCATGCATTCCTGAGGGAGAACTCCACGGCAATTTTTAAATTCAAAACCGGCATGGGTTCCCCCCCAGGAGCATACCAGGCCCTTAGGTCTGTTATGGGTTGTAAGGAGACCCCCCCTCCGCCGAAAAATTGACGTAGGGGGTCCCCCTACAATCCATACCAGACCCGTATCCAAAGCACGCTACCCGGCCGGCCAGGAAGGGAGTGGGGACGAGCGAGCGCCCCCCCCCTCCTGAGCCGTGCCAGGCCGCATGCCCTCAACATGGGGGGGTTGGGTGCTCTGGGGCAGGGGGGCGCACTGCGGGCCCCCCCACCCCAGAGCACCCTGTCCCCATGTCGATGAGGACAGGACCTCTTCCCGACAACCCTTGCCATTGGTTGTCGGGGTCTGCGGGCGGAGGCTTATCGGAATCTGGGAGTCCCCTTTAATAAGGGGGCCCCCAGATACCGGCCCCCCACCCTAAGTGAATGGATATGGGGTACATCGTACCCCTATCCATTCACCTGTAGGCAAAAAGTAAAATGTAGTAAACACACAACACAAGGCTTTTTAAAATATTTTATTATTCTGCTCCGGAGGCCCCCCCTGTCTTCGTTATTAGCTCAATTACCAGGGGGGGCTTCTTCTTCCGCTCTCCGGGGGTCTTCTCCGCTCTCCGGGGGGGGTTTCTTCTTCCGCTCTCCGGGGGGGGGCTTCTCCGGACTCCGGGGGGCTTCTTCCATCTTCTCCCCTCTTCCGCTCTTGACTCGGCGAACCCCGGTTCTTCTGCAGCTCTCCGGTGCCTTCTTCTTCAGCGCTGGCTGCCTGCTATGTTTGTGTGTTAGCTCGATTTCAAACAGGCAGCCAGCGCGGTCTTCTGTGGCGTCAGGGTCTTCTGGTCTTCTGTTCTTCCGATGTTGCCTCGTCGCCTGTTGTCGCTGTAATGATGGAAGCGCGCCTTGCATCCCATTTATATAGGCATCACCGTCCCATCATGCTCCGGTAGGTACCCACGTGGTGGGTGCCTACCCACGTGCACCCACCACGTGGGTACCTACCGGAGCATGATGGGACGGTGATGCCTATATAAATGTGATGCAAGGCGCGCTTCCATCATTACAGCGACAACAGGCGACGAGTCAACATCGGAAGAACAGAAGACCAGAAGACCCTGGCGTCACAGAAGACCGCGCCGGCTGCCTGTTTGAAATCGAGCTAACACACAAACATAGCAGGCAGCCAGCGCTGAAGAAGAAGGCACCGGAGAGCTGCAGAAGAACCGGGGTTCGCCGAGTCAAGAGCGGAAGAGGGGAGAAGATGGAAGAAGCCCCCCGGAGTCCGGAGAAGCCCCCCCGGAGAGCGGAGAAGACCCCCGGAGAGCGGAAGACCCCCGGAGAGTGGAAGACCCCCGGAGAGCGGAAGAAGAAGCCCCCCCTGGTAATTGAGCTAATAACGAAGACAGGGGGGTGCCTCCGGAGCAGAATAATAAAATATTTTAAAAAGCCTTGTGTTGTGTGTTTACTACATTTTACTTTTTGCCTACAGGTGAATGGATAGGGGTACGATGTACCCCATATCCATTCACTTAGGGTGGGGGGCCGTTATCTGGGGGCCCCCTTATTAAAGGGGACTCCCAGATTCTGATAAGCCTCCGCCCGCAGACCCCGACAACCAATGGCAAGGGTTGTCGGGAAGAGGTCCTGTCCTCATCAACATGGGGACAGGGTGCTCTGGGGTGGGGGGGCCCGCAGTGCGCCCCCCTGCCCCAGAGCACCCAACCCCCCCATGTTGAGGGCATGCGGCCTGGCACGGCTCAGGAGGGGGGGGGGCGCTCGCTCGTCCCCACTCCCATTCCTGGCCGGCCGGGTAGCGTGCTTTGGATACGGGTCTGGTATGGATTGTAGGGGGACCCCCTACGTCAATTTTTCGGCGTGGGGGGGTCTCCTTACAACCCATACCAGACCTAAGGGCCTGGTATGCTCCTGGGGGGGGAACCCATGCCGTTTTTTTCTTTGAAAATTGGCATGGAGTTCTCCCTCTCAGGAATGCATGCTGAGCGATGCTGTCATTTTTTTTTATAATTATTTGTTTTCCCGGCGCGTCTTTTTTTTTCACCCGTCGCAACTTTAGTGTCCCGTCGAAATTCTCAAAGCCGACCGGCGTTAATTACGTTCGCGCACTGCACGTCGGGAAAATGACGTCACACGCATGCGCAGTACGGCCGGCGCGGGAGCGCGCCTCATTTAAATTTTAAACGCCCCCAGGAGAGGAGGACCGCCTTACGACGGCGGCACTTAAGTTACACAGCGTGTAATTTCTACCTAAGTGCTTTGACGATCAGGCACTTAGGTAGAAATTTTAAGTCAGTGTAACTTAACTGCTGAAATTTAAGTTACGCACAGTTTTTGAGAATTTGGCCCATGGTTCCCACCTTGTAGGAACTCACAATCTGCATCTCTTCTACTCACAGAACAGGGATGTTTGTGTTTACACACACATATCCCTGTTCTGCCTCTCATGCCGTGATCACTCGTGGCCGGTGATCATCGCTACCGCCGGTCTTGAGCATCATCACCCCTGCAGTGCAGCGCCGGAGGCTATCCTACAGCTACAACGGTTCGCAGGATCGTGCCGACCTGCCACAGTATAATGACGGCGGCAGGTCGACAAGTGGTTAATAAATCCATCAGTCGTGAGTTCTTCCAATGGTTGAAGGTACTTTGCATAGCCCCATAGGAAGCCCTAAACACTTTGGGCCAAATTCTCAAAAGAGATACGCAGACTTAACTCCATTTTTCTAATTTTACACGGCGCGTATATTTGCGCGCGATCGTCAAAACGACTTAAGCAAAGATTTCCGTATTTTCAGCCGTACTTAAATTAGTTACGCCTGCGCATTCCCGGGCGCAAATTACGCTAGGCTCGCCGCTGTTTTTGATAGGCAAAGATGCAAATGAGGGAGTTAGGGCGATTCTCAGAATTAAGTGTGTGTGCCGTATTTTCCGCCCTGTGCGCACCTGTTAGTTTTTCTGACTAAATTTCCACATTATAAAACCAGCCCTAATTTTACACATGCTGTGGAAGGGTTTGCAGAAGGAAGTGACTAGAGGTTACAGCTCTAGTTGTGAAGGTTGTTGTTGAAAAATGCCAGGACCAGCAATGATTTTGACGGCACTTGCTGCCTTACAGGCACAAAGGAGGAGGAGGGCACAGAGGAGGAGGATGAGGGCACAGGCGCGTGTTTATCGGCCACGCCGTGATATTTGGCAAATGCCAGTTTATGAGGTCATCGGCAACTACCGATTTGATAGGGAGGCCATCCTGGAGATCACCCAACTCCTTCATGAGGATCTAATCGCCCCAACCCTACGTTCCCATGCCCTGACACCTCTTGAAAAAGTTATGGCAACCCTCCATTTTTTATCGAGTGGCTCATTCCAGCGAGCATCTGGAGGTGTGGCTGGCATAGTGCAGTCAACCATGAGTAAATGCCTACATCAGGTGGTCCCTGCCATACTGCGGCGCATGAGCCACCAGTTTGTCATGCCCACCCAGGAGGACCAGCGTGTGCAAGCAATGACAGACTTTTACAATATTGCTGGCTTTCCTAAGATCATCGGGGCGATTGACTGCACCCATGTGGCACTCCAGCCCCCCCATGATACTGAACACCTGTTCAGAAACAGGAAAGGCTGGCATTCGATCAATGTCCAGATGATCGTAGATGCACATGGCCTCATCTGGCACGTTTGTGCCAAGTTTCCCGGCTCGTGCCATGATAGTTTCATACTAAGGCAGACCAAGATCTACAGAGACTTTGAGATGAACGTGTATGGAGACAGCTGGCTGATTGGTGAGTGACATTGGTGTCAAGTATGCCCCCCCCATGATGGAGACATCACAAGGGGCACATGCATGACTAATATCCTCCTGTCTTTTCCCTTACAGGTGACTCAGGATATGCATTGGGACCCCACCTGATGACCCCCTTTAGGAACCCCCAAACACCCGGAGAACGAAAATACAATGAGGTGCACAGCCAGACCCGGGCTATAGTAGAGCGGACTTTTGGCATGCTAAAGTCACGATTCAGATGCCTGGACAAGACTGGGGGTACACTATTGTATTCCCCAGACTTTGTATGCAAAATTATTGGTGCATGTTGCATACTGCACAATTTTGCATTAAGAAGGGGCATGCATGTGGAGATATCTCCTGACCTAACCCCCCACCCAGGCAACCCCCCCCCCCCCCCAAACCCCTCTACCCGGTCTGCTGAGGGCCAGGCAATCAGGAGACAACTGTCTGAAGGCATCTTTGCCCAGTAAATGCATCCTAATACTATTTTTGTTTTTGATTTGCCAAGACCAAATCACAGAGATTATGTGACGTTTAAATCTTTATTTTGGTAAATAAATGCACATTACTTATATGCCAAAGAGAATGTTTATTTTTATTTACAAAACGCACATTAATTATCTCACAATGAGAATGCATGAATGCACGTCACTGTGGTCCCTAGCACAGACACATCACATGCACATCGAATTGGATTAGATCCAAGTACCCCCCCCCCCTTTGGTACTTGGGAGCAGTAACGCCCCGCCACGGCTCCAATTATGTCACTGTGCATTCATACACCATTCAGGAACCTAGGATGACTTCTCCCTGGTCCTGGGGATCCCTACTCCACCAAAACTGAGGGTGACACCCTTATGTTTTCAGGAATGCCATCCCCCCACATTCACACATCATTCACACACATATACCAAATCATAAGTACAGTGTAAAAAAAAAAAAAAAAAGTACCCCTGCAAATTAGGGATGTTGCCGAGTGCTCCTTCTGGGCTGCCCACGGGCACGGGCACGGTCACGGGGACGGGCACGGGGACGGCCACGGGGACGGCCACGGCCGACTGGGGGATCTTCACGGGGGGGGGTCTGTGCAGGGGAGGGAGTATTTTCAGGGGGGGGGGGACTGTGCAGGGGAGGGAGTATTTTCAGGGGGGGGGGACTGTGCAGGGGAGGGAGTATTTTCAGGGTGGGGGGACTGTACAGGGGAGGAAGCAGCCTCCCCTGGTGTCTGTCCTCCTGCTGGCCTTCCCTCCAAGGCAACGGCTATCCTTGTCAGACAGGAAGTTATGTCAGCCGTATTGGCCTGCACAGCCCGGGTATTGGCCTGCACAGCCTGGGTGAGGGCAGTCACCTCCTGGGCCACACCTGTTGTGGCGTTCCTCAGGTCCCACAAACAGGTGATGACCCCCACGGAGTTGGTGGCCACGTCACCCAGTGACTCCCTCATTGCACCCAGGCTGCGCTCCACCTTGCTCATTGTTTTTTGTATTGCAGACAGACTGCGGGTCTGCCGGACATTGTCCCTCAACAGACTGACCGGCAGACGCACCAACCCCCCCCTGTTTTCAGGGGTCGGCATCCTACTTGCCCCTGAGGCTTGTGGCCTTGGAGGAGGAGTTGGAGTGAGCCATGGGTGCTGCTGCATGTTGGAGGAGGGTTGGAAGGGGCGACCCATGATGGTGGCCTGACTTCTGGGCGCCTGTGGGGTTCCCTCAGGGGATGATTCAAAGGTCATATCTTGGCCCATCATTATTTCCTGCCCAATCAGAATATTGTCATCTTCCTCCCCCTCATCCTCCTCCCACTCAACATCCAAATTAGGGGAGTTGTGGGCACTCCCCTCCCATGGCGAATCCTGCCCTTCTTGGGACTCTGCATGAGCCTGTCTTGGGGGTGGTGCAGCAGCCTGCCCTGATGGGCCTGCAACCTCCTGACCTGATGGGCCAGCAACCTCCTGACCTGATGGGGCTGCCACCTCCTGGGCTGATGGGGCTGCCACCTCCTGGGCTGATGGGGCTGCCACCTCCTGGGCTGATGGGGCTGCCACCTCCTGGGCTGATGGGGCTGCCACCTCCTGGGCTGATGGGGCTGCAACCTCCTGGCCATCTGGGGAGGACACAAAACAATCACAGGTTGTTGGATCCATACACTTGGCACATCTTCCCTTCCCCCACCCACACATGCTAATCACCAGATAGAAATTCAAAAAAATTACCTGTCCTCATAAGAGGATCATTGTCAAAGCCAGGCAGGCCCACCACCTGCTGTGGGTGGAAACACTGGGCCACTGCCCATTCCTCCTCACTCATCCTGACTGGGCAGGGTCCCCCTCCTCCAGTGCCCCTGGTATGGGCATGCAGTGTTGCCAGCTTGTTCCGGGACACGCTCCTCAAGTCATTTATTTTTTTTTGAACTCCAGCGATGGTCCTGGTCTCCCCCCCCCCCCGCCGCATTGATCCGATCGGTGATCTTTTGAAGGATCTCCTTCCTCCTGGCCGGGGTGGTGGTGTGGCTCTCAGGGCCATGGAGAAATCGCACAAATTTAATGACGCCCTGAGCAAGTATATGCTTCTCTGCCGGTGAAAAATTTAGCTTCCTGCGCTTGGGAGCCATGACAGACAACACCCAGCAACAGGGAACTCACCCAACAAACAAACAACAATACACACACACACCAAAGAAACTACAAACAAGCCAAAATAAAAAATAGACAGACAGCTACTATTAATTCGAAAACAAACAGGCAAAAAAGGAAAACAAAAAATATAAACAAAACCCAAAAAAAACTATTAGGAAAAACAAACAGGCAAACAATCAAAACAAAAAACAAATTAGCAAAAACAAACACCAACTATACCCTCCAACTCCACAAACACTTTTCTCACAAAACAATCTTACCAACAAACACTGACAAACGTTCAAAGCAGAAGCAACTTGCTTTAGGAAGGGAACACAGGGAAATACTTTTGCAATTGAAGTGTGTTTGACTGGGGCTATTTAGACACAGGGCGATCTTCAAACTAAGTACGCTTGGCCTTTTACCTATCTCACTGATTGCGCTGACCAAAGTTCTGCACATGCGCATTGAGGTCCAGATTCATGCGCGCATGCGCAGTACGGCCGGCACTTCATTTGCATGGGGTCAAGGCTCATTACAATGAAGCACGCCCACTTCATTCCCACTTGCCATAACCACGCCTTACGCATTGAAACTTAAGTTAAGGATGGCGCAGTTTTGTGCGCAAATGCACTGAGAATACGGTAGTTACGACACCAACTTAGGGCGCCGTAAATGACATAAGTTAGATAATCCTAAATTTACACATGGTTTTGAGAATTTGGCCCTTTGATCCAGCCCAATTGCACGCAGCCTTACCACTTATTTCTACTCTGAGCTTATATTTGGGCACTGGTAAGATTTGTGAGCAGACCAGCACTATTCCTTCCAACCGGAATATACATTTTGAGTAAATGAAATGATCACATTTCCTGTTACTGCTTTTTTTTTTCTTCCCCGCAGAGTGACAATTCTGAAAAAGCTTTCAGACAGAATAAGCTTTCTCTCCCAGTCGATATGGATAACATTAGAGATTAATCGGCCAATGGAAAATGGAAATGTCCTCTTTTTTTCAATTCCCCCCATGGATTAATCACAGCTTCCCCCCCCCCCCTGTGAGATGTCTGCACAGTATAAAGCATTTAATACAAGACAGCAATGCAAACGAAGCATTGAACTGTTTTCCTTTGCGCTATTTTGCCGGCAAATAAAGTGAAACCTTGTGTAATCAGGAGTAAAATGATGTGCCGGATTGTGCTGTGATTTATGTGCTCAGAACTTGTTGAGTTGCATTTTCTTCAAAGCTTTAATGAAGGACTTGGAAAGCAAATGGGATGTAGCCTGACTTGACAAAGTGGATAATATCTGCACTGTTTACAATAGAAATGGGTTTTTCAAAAAAAAAAAGCTTGACCGCCCGCCCGCCCGCTGCATGTCAGCGTGTGTTAATATGCAACAGCAAGCTCCTGTTCAAAATGGCAGATGGATGTCCTCCCCTTCTATCTTCTTTTCTGTATCCTGAAATAGCGGTGGATTAGAATGTTTTACTGTAGCTGCGGAGTGCAGGCATTCCCTTACTGTGCGATCCAAATTAGCATTTTTCAGACACAATTATATCATAATTTTTACAGAAACAGAGCTGGCTTCGTTGTTTCAGGAGTCTTCATTGTGCATTGGTAGCCTAGCTATAGACAGTACTATTGAAATATGTGACATAACCTAATCTTCTCTAGTTCTCTTGTCTACGGGGCTGACTGATTTGTGTTAAAATTCATTGTGAGACACGGATCACAATCTCAGCAAGATACAATTGTCAAACTTCCTGGAAGAAAGAAGCATTTATAAACATACATCACAGCCTTTAAATTTCATTTTAATCAATCAAGCACTATACCAATTCTATTAGACTCACAGAACCACTATACACGCAGTGGCGCTGTAGCCAAGATGGCGCTGGTACGTCATGAGGTAAATAATAATGCAGAGCCACTGCCTGCTTCTGAAAATATCTTAAAGGATCCTGAACCCTCTGATCGTCCTCTGAGGCCCCGTACACACGACCGAACATGTCTGCTAAAACTGGTCCGCGGACCAGTTTCAGCAGACATGTTCAGTCGTGTGTAGGCCAGAGCGGACAGGATTCCAGCGTGCATTTGCCCGCCGGGCCTTTTTCCAGCGGGCAAATATTTCTGAACATGTTTTAAAATATGCCCGCTGGAATCCTGCCCGTCGGACATGTTCGGTCGTCTGTACAGACCTACCGTACATGTCCGAGTGGCCGCCATCCCTCGCATGCGTCAAATGACTTTGACGCATGCGTGGAAGCATTGAACTGGCAGGGCCGCGCACATCGCCGCGTCATCGTCGCGGCGACGGCGCGGCCACACCCCGCGTATTGTTTACGCGCGGATTTCTGTATGATGGTGAGTACAGCCATCATACAGAAATCCCCGGGCAGACATGTACGGTGAAAACGGTCCGGCGGACCGGTTTCATCGTACATGTTTGCTCGTCTGTACAAGGCCTTACACTGTCAGACATGATAAGAATAGCAGCAGACATAAAAAAAAACACTTTTTTTCTGCCATTACAGAACTTAGGCTGCATTCACACCTAGGCGTTTTGTCGCCTGAAGCACGACGCTCAAAGACGCTAGAGGGGAAAAATAACATTATTCTCTATGGAGATGGTTCACATCTCCACGCCGAATGTCAAAACGCCAAACGCCTGTAGCTCAAACAAGTTCCGTACCCTTTTTTGTCGCGTGTATCGGGTGGTTTGGGCATATTTGAGCGTTTCCATTTCCCATAGAAAGTAATGGAAACGCTCGATTCAAGCAACTTGCGCGACAACGAGCGTTTGCTACGGGTGTTTTGTCGCTTTAATCAATAGAAATTTTCACCCAGGCAGAAGATTAAAAAAATCTACCAACATAGCAACAAGTGATGAAAATATGATAATTTTTCCTATTGGCTAAAATAAAAAACGTCGAAGTACAAAAACGTCGGACAACGCTGTATGCAAACGCGCAAATAAGCATGAATACGTGCGACAAAACGCAGGAAAAAAACGACCGACGCTCAGGTGGGAATGCAGCCTTAAAGCTGATATACTGACATTAAATGAAAGACTGACAGAAAATGAGAGGGCAGATAACAAGAGAGATAAATCTGTTGAACGATTAGAAATGACTGTTCCTTCCCATGCTAACCATCTTATTTAAATGAACAGACATCTGGAGGATATAGATAATAGAGGACATAGACAGAACATAAGGGTCAAAGGTATACCCGAAATGATAGAACCAACCCAGATGAAACAGGCTTTACAAGTTATATTTAATGGACTGCTTGAACGCCCTTTGGATACAGATATTGATTTTGTGAGAGCTCAAAGAGCTTTGAAACCAAGACCAGCAGTATCAGCACCACCAAGGGATATTATCTGCTGACAACTTAAGGTGGAAATGATCCATAGGGCAAGACGGAACAAACTTATTACCTTCTTAGATCATACTATAACCTTATATCAGGATCTTTCTCCCATTATGCTACAGAACAGATGGGCTATGCGTCCTTTACTTCAATTACTTAAGGAAAATGGTATTTCATATTGTTGGCGTTTTCCATTTGCTTTAAATGCGACATATGCAGGGAAACAATACTATTTGAAAATGCCAGATGAGCTCCAAACCTTTTGTGAGCAACTTCACCTACCACATATTGAGCTACCTGATTGGTATAAAGAACTCTGTTTGCCTTTACTGAATCAAAGTTAACTACACTCCCCTCATTATCTTTATACAGACCATCTTCATCTTCTAAAAAGACAAAGTATGACAAACATCCCGGAAATGGAGCTAGCCATTCTCCTTATGCAGCTAAGGGCTCACAATCTAGGGATCTTACTTGAATGATAACCTAAGGAAGAAAGATCTTATTTTTCATTTCTGTTAGGCCTCATCATCAGACCAACCACTGTTGTCGTTGACAACCATTTAATTTTTTGAAGCATACTTCAATCACTGTTTCTCTCTAGTACATCTAGTGGTGATAATAGTACATTGCATGCCTACTAAAACAAAATTTTACTCCGTAAAAGCTGTCATTAACTTAATATGACGATATCAGCATTGACAACAACTTGATATTTACTATTCTTCATATTTGTTACTATACACTTAATCTATTCATTTTTATAATCGTTTTGAGTCATACATCCTATATATATATTTATCTATTTAGATGTATTGGATGATAAACTTGCTTCAAATAGCTCTAGTTTAGATAATATTTAGGAATTATTTTTTTTTTTTTTTTTTTTTTTTTTTGTTTACAAACTTTTATTGCAAAAGATAGGGAGCGGTACATAGTTGGAAAAATATAAAGATACAGCATAATTATAAAAGATGTGGTAAGTACATATCAGAAACAGAAATATAATACGACACAGCAAAGCAATTGGGGTTAACAGGCTTTACTTAGAGATGGGAAAGAACTATGGAGGATCTTGAAAGAATATTGAGGGAAGCCATGTTAAAGGGAATGTGGTATAATAAAGAAATTAGTTTGTATTAAAAAAGAGAGGTGAATATTCAGACCAGGGGGACCATTTATTGTTGAAAATGTGCATGGTGTTTTGTAGCGTATGGGAGATTTTTTCCATCAAATTTATCTCGTTAATCCTGTGTTTGAGTGGATTTAGGAGTATTATTGGGGATTTCCATTGAGATGCAATCAGCCAGTGTATGGCTACACATAATGTATGGATGAGTCTCATATGGCAAGTGGAAAGGTCCGTGATGGGGGAGAAAAGTAAACAGTTATGTATAGTGAGGGTGATTGGTTTGTCTGAAATTTTAGAGGCAAAACTTTCAAGCTGTGACCAAACATTCTTGACCTTATCGCAAGACCAAAAAATGTGGGGGAAAGAACCCGAAACATCGCAGCCTCTAAAGCAAGAGGAGGGGATTGAGGGAAAAATGGCGTGGAGTTTGGTCGGGGTATAATACCATCTAATAAACACTTTTAGGGCTGTTTCCTTGATTGCAATAGATCTGGTACATTTGTGTAGATTGGTTATACAGTTGTCCCAGTTTACTGGGGAGTACGTAAAGTTAAGGTCTTGTTCCCATTTTAGCATATATGATAATTTATTGGGCTCCGTGTTGTTAGACATGATGAAATAAAGTTCTGAGATGAGACCTTTCATCCTGGGGGAATCGCGACAGAGTTTTTCAAAATGAGAGGGGGATTGGGTGTTTGTGGTTTTGAAGTGAGTTTCGAAAAATTGTTTGATAAGGATGAAATTATCGAATTCCGAATCCGGAATCTGATATTTAGCTTTCAGGGTGGAGAAGGGGATGAAGTTTGTACCTATAATAAATTTGTTAAGTGTAGTGAGGTTTTTAGTCTTCCACCATGAAAGGTCTATTGTGGAGTTTTGTATGAATTTTGGGTCTCCTATGAATGTAGCAAACGGTGGGGATTTAGAAACGAGGTTATATTTTCCATTATGGAGTTTCCATAAGTGATAAGAATGTGCTACAATTTGGTTAAGGGAATTTAGGGATGGAATTGAGATTTTATTTCCCCAGAGAATCCCTGAGATGGTGAAAGGGGATATTGAGGATTTCTCGAAAGCTATCCATGGGATCTTGGAATGTGGGATGTGCCATTGTGCTGTTTGGGTCCATCTTGCTGAGAGGTAGTATAGCCAAAGGTCTGGGAGGCCGAGGCCACCAGATCTCTGAGATTTATGTAATACTTGTCTAGGAGAACGGGGGTGGGAGTCAGACCAAATAAATTTGTTAATATCAGATTGGAATTTGGTGATAAGGGATTTATTAATTCTAATGGGGAGTGCTCTAAATAGATAAAGTAATTTTGGGAGGAGTGTCATTTTAATCGCTGTGATTTTACCGAGGAAAGAGATCTTGAAAGATTTCCACATTTTAAGTGTCGCCCTTAATTTTTGAAACATCGGGATGTAATTTTTACTTGCGAGGTCATCAAGATTAGGGGTGAGATAAATACCTAGGTATGGGAGAGAATCTGGGGTGTAAGAAAATTCGAAGGAGGAGCGTATGGAGTCTAATTCTAGTGGGGGGATGTTGATGGGCATGCCTATTGATTTTGAGACGTTGACTGTGAGGCCTGATATGGATGCAAAATTGTTTAGGGTTTGTAGAAGGTTAGGAAGTGTATTGACCGGTTGTGTGAGGAAGAGTAGCATGTCATCTGCATACATGCTTAGTTTATATGTATCGGGTCCAGATGAGTAACCTTTAATATTAGGGTTGGTGAGGATTGCTGTGGAAAGTGGTTCAATTGCTAGTGCAAAAAGTAAAGGGGAAAGGGGACAGCCCTGTCTAGTTCCTTTGCCTACTTTAAAAAACTCAGAGTTACAGCCCGGGAGACGTATTCTGGTGGAGGGGTTATGGTAGAGTGCATGAAATGCGTGTAGGAATTCGCCAGTGAAGCCGTATTTATGTAGAACTTTAGGAATTATTTTATTAACTACAAGAGATTCTATTACTTGATATGGCATTTATATATATGCTAGAGCTCATTGAACTTACTTTAAACGTATTCCTTGAACTTACTTTGACTATTCCTATATAGCATTTACTCATATAACAAGTTTTTAGTCTTCTCTCTGTCTAGTGATTTTAAAATGACAAGTAACTTTTGTTAGAACATCAACATGTCTTATTACACATTAGGTACAAAACCGTTTTTAAATTTCTCCCAATGTAAAAGTCTTAAATTTACCTGAAAAGAGTTTTACTGATAAGAGAACCTGACCAAGTGAAGCCCTTAGTGGTATTTATTCAGGAAACACATATCAAGACTGGTTCTTTGCAGACTTTACGTAGCAAAAATTATCCTTACGTATACCATTCCACCAATTCTTTGTCAAAATCCAAAGGGGTATCAATCTTACTACATAAGACAGCAGGAATTGAAATAACTTACCAACAGGCTGACACACAAGGGAGGTCTTTTTTTTTTAAAGGTCATTGGGCTGGTTTACCTATCACTCTTGCAAATGTTTACTTCCCAAATTCCGCACGTCTCTTTTTGCCAACAAATTATTGAAGAGATAAAGGGTTTTGCATAATAGGAGGTGATTTTAATGTTCCATTAAACCCTCTACAGGTTGTATCTAATGGAAAATCTAGTCTATCCTACAGAACTTTGAAAAGTCTTTACTGTCATCTTCAACTTTGGTGGATACCTGGAGAGTGATAAATCCTCCTTATAAGGATTAAACTTACTTTTCCCCAATGCACAAGAAATGTTCCCGTATAGATTATATCTTTACTTCTCAAAGGGATTTATCTATTCTGCAAGATGCTAAAATAGGTATTACTACATTCTCCGATCATGCCCCGATCATGCCCCGATTTCATTATCTATTGATTCCCCTAAAAACCGACATAGAAGTGGAATGTGGAGAATGAACCCATCTTTATTAAATGATCAGACAGGGTTACAACAAATAGCTAAGTCCATTAAATCCTACTTCTCTAAGAACGTATCTGATGAACTCTCCCCTATAATAATTTGGGCAGCTCACAAATGCGTAAATAGAGGAGAATTAATTACTATAGGAGCTAAAAAGAAAAAAAAGGCAGAAAAAAGGATTTTAGAATTAACAAACAAAATTACATTTTTAGAAACTCGCCATAACCGTTCTACTGCAATACATACAGCGACTGAACTCTTGGAAGCATGAAAAAATTTGCAATCCTTATTAAAGTTTAAAGCTAAAAGAATCCTCTTTAAGAAAGGGATTTTATTATGAACATAATGATAAAAGCAGAACATTTCTTGCTAGGGCACTTGCTTCAAATATACCTGCCATTAAAGACACAAAATTAACCCTGTTACACTCCACTGATAAAATTGCTAAGGTTTTTCATACACTGTTCAGACCTTTATAGTTAGTCAGGTTGAAAAAAGACAGAAGTCCATCTAGTTCAATCATAAAAAATATATATATATATCATACAATCCCATATACCCAATTCTATACCCACAGTTGATCCAGAGGAAAGCAAAAAACCCCAGCAGAGCATGATCCAATTTGCTACAGCAGGGGAAAATATTCCTTCCTGATCCCCCGAGAGGCAATCGGATTTTCCCCGGAGCAACTTTGCCTATAAATGTTAGTACCCAGTTATATTATGTACATTTAGGAAGGAATCCAGGCCTTTCTTAAAGCAATCTACTGAGCTGGCCAGAACCACCTCCTCAGGGAGTCTATGCCACATTTTCACAGCTCTTACTGTGAAGAAACCTTTCCGTATCTGGAGATGAAATCTCTTTTCCTCTAGACGTTAAGAGTGCCCCCTTGTCCTTTGTGTTGACCATAAAGTGAATAACTCAACACGAAGTTCACTATATGGACCCCTTATGTCCTGATGGTTTCACAGCTCATTATTATAAAACAATTGCTAATATTTTGACTCTACATCTTTTGAAAACCTTGAACCACTTACATAATCCACAGGCAATCCTTGAAGATTTTCTAATGACTTATGTAACAGTTTTACCCAAACCAAACAAAGATGTATTAGATTGTTCTAATTATCAACTAATTACTAAATATTGATCTTAAATTATTGACAAAAATCCTAGCTCTTTGCCCAAGACCCTTACTACATAAATTGATTGGCCCAGAGCAAGTTGGCTTCATGCCCCCAAAGAGAGGCAAGGGATTATGTCACCAAAGCCTTGAATCTCATACACAGGGCACGAATAAATCACATTAAAGGTCTCTTGTTGTCTACAGATGCCAAAAAGGCCTTTGACCGAGTTTCTTGGGATTTTCTAACAGCTACATGCAAACATATTGGGCTAAAATCACATATGGTTACATGGATATTTACTCCTTACCACGATCCTAAGGCTAAATTGAAAATTAACGGAACTCTTTCCGATTCTGTGAATATAAAAAACTGGACACGCCTGGGATGTCCTCTTTCACCATTATTGTTCATATTGACGTTGGAACCTTTTATCCGTACTATTAATGCTAACCTGTCAATTTATGGGTTTCCAATGGGCGATAGACAATATAAATCTGCAGCGTATGCAGACATTTTGATATTTTTTCTCACACAACCTCATATCTCTATTCCAAATTTGTTGCAAGTTATGTTTCCAAGCTCAAAATTAATTATAAAAAATCAGAGGCATTGTATTTGTCTCTCTCCTATCACACATTGGCATTGGTTCGTAATAATTGTTTCTTCACTTGGGTAGACAGGGCACTGTATGGATTACACCCACCTTAAATGCTCTATATAAAAAAAACTTTATTCCTATAATACGGATTTTAAAGGAGGATTTTGTGAACTGGTTCCCTCAAGTATTTCTCCTGGTTTGGTATGGCAGCCATAGTCAAAATGACGGTATTACCAAAAATATTATATCTTTTTCAAACTCTACCAATTTTCTTACCCTCAAAATTCTTTTACTCTTTGCATTTATTACTTAGAACATTTCTTTGGGCGGAAAAAAGACCACGTATTAATCTCCAAATGCTTACACGTCCAAAACAAATTGGGGGAATTGGGTTTCCCAATTTTAAGAATTATTATTTTGCATCTCATCTCACGAGAATTATTAATTGGCATTGTAAAGCAACTAATAAACATTGGGTATATTTAGAGAATGACTTAAGTACTCTACCGGTGAAATTCTCTCCTTGAAAACCATATAATTCATGCCCTAATATTCTAAAACAACACCCACTAATTGGTGCAACCCTAAAAGTTTTTCACCAAGTGATTAAATGCTCAGATTTATCCACTTCACCAGGGGCCAGATTCACATACAATGGCGCATCTTTCGTCCGGCGTAGCGCATCTTTTTTCCGCTACGCCGGACCAGCGTGGAGAGGCAGGTAGCGTATTCACAAATCTTTTTCTCCCCCAAATGGCCCAGCGGGGCGGATGTTAGACGGCGTAAGGCGGCGTAAATCTAAGTGGGCGTCACCCTATGCAAATGAAGTGCCAACCGTGGCGCAGGGAGATACGTCGCGAGCGACTTTTACCGCGCATGCGCAGTGACCTCGATGGGGTAAATGCCCCAATCTGCACATGCTCAGAACTGCGCCCCGGCTTGACTCCTAAGATACGCCTGCCCACTGCCTCTGCCCAGTCCATTAATACGCCCAGACTTGCGCCCTACAAGTGCAAAAGTACCCGCGCCTAAACGTCTTTGGCATGGGGGATTCAGAGGTGTATCGCATCTTCCGATTCAGCCCTGCTTCCATCCTGGAATTAGCCACAACTCTGCATGATGACATCACCAGCCAGACAGAACACTCACAAGCAGTGGAGCCACTGGTCAAGGTACTGGCAATACTCCATTTCCTTGCCAGTGGCTCGTTCCAGCGTACAAGTGGAGTTGTGGCTGGGATGGCACAATCCCCCATTAGCAGATGTGTGCACCAGGTTGTCCCCACAATCCTCAGACGCATGTCCCACCACATCATCAGACCTACCCAGGAGCATCTGCGGCAGAAGGCAATTTGATTTCTACAGTATTGCAAGATTCCCACGCACCATCGGGGCCATTGATTGCACACATGTGGCACTACGGCCCCTCCGTGACACAGAGAACATATACCGCAATCGTAAGCATTGGCATTCCATCAACGTACAGGTGATAGCCGATGCCCAATGCCTCATATGGCACGTCCGTGCCAAACACCCAGGGTCCAGCCACGACAGCTACATATACCCTCAAAGCACCATCCCAACAGAATTCGCACAGAACATGTACGGAAACAGCAACACCATGTCAAGGCTCCAATTATGTCGCTGTCCATTCATACCACATTCACACGGTCCTGGGGATCACTTCTCCCTGACGACCGAGGGTGACACCCCTTTTCCGGCAGGAATGTCACCCCCAGTATTAAAAAAAAAAAATCAACGGCGCTGTCGTGGCCCACGCCTGGTGCCACAGCCACAGCCATGGCCCCGGCTCCTCATGGGGGGGAATCAGGAGGAGGAGGAGAATCCCCTGGTCTCTCCACGACTGGCTGCCTGCCCTCCAACGCCAGGGCGATGCGGGTGAGGAAGGCATTGGTTTCGGCCTGCAGCAGCCTGGACTGCCTCCCTTCCGCCTGGATGGCTGCAGTGTTTTCCCTGACAGCCTCTGCCAGGGTGTGGACCTCATCCACAAGGCCTGCTGTGCTGGCCTGCAGATCCCCCCAGAATTGGAGCCAACATCCTGGACAGCTTCAGTCATGGTGTCATAGGAGGCCATGCTGTCTGCCATACGCTCCATCTGCACGGCAACCTCACCCAGATGGCGGGTCTGGCAGTCCTGAGGTGTTCCGGGAGGACTTCAGACACCCCCCTAGTCTTCCTGATCGCCTTCCTGTGGCCAGAAGAGGCTTGGGGCCATCAAGAAGGGGAGACCCTTGAGGGGGAAGATCTGTTGGGGGAGGAGCCTGAGGGGCTTCCCCTGATGGAAGGCTGACTGGTCCCAGCCAAAGGGGGAGACTCCTCCAAGTAGAGGCAGACCTCATTGTCACTGGTCACCTCCTCCTCAACCACCTCCTGAGGAGAGGTGTGGCCACTCCCCTCCACCGAAGAGTCACGGCTTGCCAGGGGGTCAGACTCTGACTGATGTCAGGGGGATGGTGTGGACTGGCCACCGGCATCAGATGGCCCAGCACCCTCCTGCACATCTGTGGATGACACAAAACATTCACATGTTGGAGGACCCACACACTTGTCACATGTTTCCTTCCACCCCCACACATGCTACACACCAGATAGGAGATAAAAGACACTTACCTGTCCTCAAGGCATCCTCAATGGAGTCAAAGCCCTCCACTCCCTCCACTTGATGCCTGTGGAGACACTGGGCAACCACCTGCTCATCAGGAGTGAGCGTCAAAGTAGTTGCTGGTCCCCCTCCAGTGATACATACTTGAAAACAATCAATAAACAAATATATATTAAAACACCTATTATTACTAAAACTAAAGTAAAAAAGTCCTATAATACTGAGCTGTGTTGCAGTGATGAGTTGCTCAGGTTGCTGTGCCAAACAAATTAAAAAACTGTGATAATGAAACCAAGTCCTATTAATATATATTGGCATTCAAGTGAAAGTCTATTTTCCAAATAAATCCTCAAGTGATGGAAAAAATTTGCGTGCTGTTTGATCAGATAAAGTGCTGCGTGCTGTATATTCAAATAGAGTGATGTTTCCACCTTCACCTTTAAGCTATCACCAAAAGTGAATGAATTGGATGGCTTCTTACCAGATGGTAATGTCCCTTACTTTGATACCAAAAAAGGGAACATTAAGGCTTGTAACAGGATCACCTGTAAAGTTAGTGCCGTCCTGGCAGTAATGCTTGCGATGTTCATTTAGTGCCCGATTTATGCATGTAAAACAGAAGTGATGCCAAACATAGTGTAATATGTTTTTATTAGAGTAAAAAGTATGCAGAGGGAGCCAAGTGGCCGCCTACCGTTTAAGGTGCCTTGAACCCGGCACTGGGGCTAACTCGCGTTGTAGCGATTGGGATCCTGGACGCTGTATGCCGCGCTCGTTGCCCGGGCGTGCGTTCCACCTCAGCAGTGTTGAGAACCAGCGGTACAGGAAGTGACGATGTGCGTGGTTAAGTACCGCCCCGACGTACGTTTCGTTGTAAACGTCTTCAGGAGGCGTCACAACGAAACGTACGTCGGGGCGGTACCTAACCACGCACGCACATCGTCACTTCCTGTACCGCTGGTTCTCAACACTGCTGAGGTGGAACGCAAGTACCTTGCTTCAGGGGGGGAAACAAGCGGATGTACTGTTGCGCTCGACGGGCGCATATCTGGGCGTATTTATGCGCAGGGGGGCGCGGGACATAGTCAGCGTCACGGCGCATGCGCCGTTTGTTTGGCCCTTCATTTGCATGGGGTCACGGTTCATTTAAATGGAACACGCCCACTTCCTTCCTACTTTGAATTACGACGGCTTACGCCTATGAATTTACGTCGCGCCGGCGCAACGTTGGACGGAAATGCTCTGAGGATACGGTACTTGCCTCTCTGAGTTGAGCCGGTGTAGCGGAAATGAGATGCGCCAATGTACGTTGATATATCTTTTACTTTTTGATTTAATAATTATCATAATTTAAAAAAAAAATGTTTCCTCAGTTTAGGCCGATACGTATTCTTCTACATATTTTTGGTTAAAAAAAAGCGCAATAAGCGTATTTGATCGGTTTGCGCAAGAGTTCAAGCATCTACAAAATAGGGAATAGAATTATGTAATTTTTCTTTATTTTTTTACTAGTAATTGCGCGGATCTGTGATTTTTATTGTGACCGTGACATTGCGGCAGACATATCGGACACTTGACACATTTTTGGGACATTCACATTTATACAGCGATTAGTGCTATAAAACTGCACTGATTACTGTGTAAATGTGACTGTCAGGGAAGGGGTTAACACTAGGGGGCGCTGAAGGGGTTAATATGTTCCCTAAAGTGTATTCTAATTGTAGGGGGAGGGGACTTACAAGGGGAGGAGACCGATGTGTGTTCCTCTGTACTGGGAACAGACATCGGTCTACGGGCCGCCGGGCACGCGCACCGGGTCCCGAGCAATGCGCGCTCCCTAGCCGCCCGGGAAGGCAAGGACATCATATGACGTCCACCCGGAGGGAGGGAGGGTTCCCGCCGACGTCATTTTACAATGACTTGGTAGGGAAAGTGTTAATATGTTTAAAAAAAAAATTTAGAAAGAGGACCGAGCCTCTGAGACTTTTTTTTTGCTAGAAAATTACTTAGAACCCCCAAACATTATATATATTTTTTTCTAACACCCTAGAAAATATAATGGCAGTCTTTGTAATACTTTTTGTCACACCATATTTGCACAGCGGTCTTACAAGTGCACTTTTTTGGAAAACAATCACTTTTTTTAATTAAAAAATAAGACAACAGTAAAGTTAGTCTAATTTTTTTATATATTGTGAAACATAATGTTACGCCGAGTAAATTGATACTCAACATGTAACGCTTCAAAGTTGCACCCGCTCATGGAATGGCGACAAACCTTTACCCTTCAAAATCTCCATAGGCAACGTTTAAAAAATTCTACAGGTTGCATGTTTTGAGTTAGAGAGGAGATCTAGGTAAACAATTATTGCTCTTGCTCTACGAATCGCGGCGATACCTCACATGTGTGATTTGAACACCGGTTTCATATGCGGGCGCTGCTCACGTATACGTTTGCTTCTGTGCACGAGCTCGTCGGGGACAGGGTGCGTTTTTTTAATTTATTTTACTTTATTTAATTTTATTTTGACACTTTAAAAAAAAAGTAAACATTCCTTCTAATAGAAAAAAAACATGACAGGTCCTCCTAAATATGAGATCTGGGGTCAAAAAGACCTCAGACCTCATATTTAGACTAAAATGCAATAAAAAATAAATACATTTTATGTCATTCTAAAAAAAAATTCCCTGATGTTTTGACACATCAGAAGAGACAATGCCGAAAAATTCACCTAGTACACATAAGTCCACAATATATGATGATTAGCCATGGATAAACCACATATGGCATACATAAAGATGGGGAGCCCCCAGAAAGAAAAACATACAAGCGAAAAGATGTATAAATCTGTAAAAAATAATAAACATACAGTATGTTGCAGGTTGACAGATGGCCGTATCCAATACCACACATAATGTAGAGCCTATTCTTAACCACATACCCACCTTACTCAATAAAGCCATTTCCCAGGTGGTACACCAAAGATATCCAAAATACTGCTTAGATTATCATATTCTGTGTACATTAATCCACATCGCGCCACCAGACTTAATGTATGCCAAGATTATACCAGTTGATGTTATTAACAGAAAGTGTATGTATCACTAAGCAGAAGTAGAAAAATCATGCAGCCAGAGTACTGAAATCAAACACATAGGGTATACGGCGCATTGTATATTCCACTCATCCCACTCAGCGGCTACTTGTATGTCTCAAATGTCCCATAAAACATTCGGTAAGTGCGTCCCATTCAATCAGCAATTTTTATACTCTGCCAGCCTTCCAAACACACCCCTGCCCACTGTCCCCTTCCGTCCCGTCAAAACCCCATGCCGTATAATGGCGTGGTGTTGCACACATTTATTAATGCAAAGCGAACAACCCAACACCATCCGCAGCACTTCCGTACGCTCTAATAGGCTTTGAAAAATATTAGGGCTGTTACTGATCAAAAATTTTCTGTTCGATTAATCTTTTTTTTTTTTTTATCGATTAATCGACTAATTTTGATTAATTATAACGCACATACAGATCCAACTACTTTTAACTGATCTCCTTGCAGGCTGATTGCCAGTGCAGCTACCAACCACTGGAAAAATGGATAGCAGGATACAAAAAACACACAAAGGCAGCGCTCCATGGGAATAGCATTAAAACTTTTATAGTCTTCAAGTAGGTAACCAAATAAATATTGCACTGGAGATAAAATCGTAGCTTCATAAACTGTAAAAATGGTGCGAGTAATACCAAACGGTACCAAAAGCAGTCATAAAAACATGTAGCCAAGTATGATACTGGTATAAAAATGTGTACAACGATACCACTGCTGAATCCAGATGAAGAGAGGTTAACATCAGTCCGTCGGCATGTAGATGTCCCATGAAGGGAACTATCACAACTCCCAGTGGATGGTTGTAGAATACCAGGTTGATAGAGGGAAGTGTAACAGCCCTTGCGTATGGCAGATAGTGAGGTCCCGCCGGCATGTAGATATGAAGGCACAGCAAAGGAGCCCTTCAGATGGACACGGCAAGCCCTGCCGGTGTCCGTGACGTTACTGGATCTCCGACGGAACTCCCTGAAGGCCCAGAAGCCCGCGGAGAGGTGAGTACCAATCAAAAGAATTTTAATCGATCAAAAAGATTTTCATCGATCAAAAAAATTAAAGATTAATCGATTAATTAAAAGTTAAAGCGGGAGTTCACCCATTTAAAAAAAAAAAAAAAATCTCCCCTTAGCTTCCTGCTCGTTCGGTCTAGGGGAATCGGCTATTTATATTAAAATAGGTGCAGTACTTACCCGTTTTCGAGCTGCATCTTCTTCCGTCGCTTCCGGGTATGGGTCTTCGGGAGCCGGCGTTCCTTCTTGAGTGACAGCCTTCCGAGAGGCTTCCGACGGTCGCATCCATCGCGTCACTCGTAGCCGAAAGAAGCCGAACGTCGGTGCGGCTCTATACTGCGCCTGCGCACCGACGTTCGGCTTCTTTCGGAAAATCGTGACGCGATGGATGCGACCGTCGGAAGCCTCTCGGAAACCTGTCAATCAAGAAGGACCGCCCATTCCCGAAGCCCATACCCGGAAGCGACGGAGAGGATGCGTCTCGTAAACGGGTAAGTACTGCACATATTTTTAAATAAATTGCCGATTCCCCTAGTAATAACGAGCAGGAAGCGAAGGGGGAAAAGTGCCCTCTAAGGGTGAACCCCCGCTTTAATTTGCACAGCCCTAAAAAATATGCACTGCGAGCGCAAACCATTGTGCTTGCAGTGCACCCAGGTGTGTTAACAAAGCAAATGTAGTCATCTACAGCTGGACTTTTAAATTTCTATTCCTTTGGATTCTCATCCTTTTCGGTGATGCTCTCCACTAGTTAGGTTGGTGCTATTGCATCTTGTTTTGATTATTATTCCAGTTCAAACTATTTTTAAAGCTTTATCATCTTTTTTGCTAAGAGCTTGAGAACACCACCCTAAAGGTGCATTCAGTCTCTTGATCCTTGATCCCTCAATCTGAAACTTAAAGGGGTTGTAAAGGTAAAGAAAAAAATCCTAAATAGCCTCCTTTAACTTAGTGCAGTCCTCCTTCACTTACCTCATCCTTTGATTTTGCCTTCTCCTCAGACTGTTCCGTGATAGGCGGAACACACATTTTCCCAGCAGTGCCTCTGTTCTGTGTTCCGCCTATCACGGATGTACTCTCGTCCGAGGATGAGAAGGCATCCGTGATAGGTGGAACACTGAACAGAGGCCCTGCTGGGAAAATTTGTGTTCCGCCTATCACGGAACTGTCTGAGGAGGAGGCGCGGCTTTTAAATCATGGATGCCCCTCAGCCTGACAGAGACTGTCACCGGCGTATAAGACGACCCCCGACTTTAGATGTAATTTTTGCATCCAAAAGGTCGTCTTATACGCCGGAAAATACGGTATCTTGGCTGTATGCCCAGACATCACACTGTGTTAAACGGGAAGAGAACATTTCCGAACACGATCTTTTTTTTGTTTAATCTCTTATTTATTAAATTTTTCTTTACATATACCATTTAACATTTTACATTTCTCATTCCTTGACACTTGAAAGGTAGCTCACTACATGCTATCTTCCTTTACTATATGGTGGTTTATCCGAATCCTCCAAAAAAGGGGGGGCGGGGAAGAGGTGGGTGCAAAAAGGTGTTTGTGACTATAAAGAATGTGTTAATATATGTGTATTTCGATCTTAACTTTCTAAACAGTATATAACTGTGAAGACAGCAGATATACATGTAAAACCTATGTAGGGAGATTTGGTTCATATCTGTATATCGTCTGAGGCTGTTCACTTCACAGGGTGTATGGAGAGTTTAAATCCACTTTAAGGGGGTAAATCCTTTCGGTCCATAAGTGGTTAAAGGCAATATTTAGAGATGCTAATTGTGCTAAAGCATTCCCCTGAAATGTAACTTATCATGAATTTGTTCTGAAAACCCTTGCAAGTCCCTTAGACCCTGCAGTGTGAAACTGAAGGCACTGCTGCCTCTGACTGCTCATCTCAGGAGATGTGGAGTGATAATTGCGATATAACTATTGTGCTGCTCACTGTTCTCCTAGCCTCTACCAAGATGGCAACCCCTATAGAGAGACAAAGTGAAGAACAAGGCATTATGGAAAATGAGTAGCTGCAGGGAGACCATCGGCAAAACTGGTGACTAGTCATTTGCCAACTGCCAAACTTTTTTGGGAACTGCTTCCAAGTGAAATTTCTCTTTAAATATCTGTTTTGGGTAAGTCTTAAGTATGCCTTTAAAGATTTCAGTTGTAAAGCTATTATGACACTTGAAGGCAGATTGGGCAGCCTAGCTAAAAGACAATTAAATATAGAACACATCTAGACATGTGTCATTGTTCCGATGTACTTTATTCTTTAATTTAGCCGCCTTCGCAATACTTTTATCTACTTCCCATCTCCTTGTTTAAATATTTAATGATGGAACTTTAAAACCACAGTGTAAATTCTGACTGTATTAAATATTATTAAAAAATGATTGAATATTAAATATGGATGTCAACATTATTGCTTTCTGTTAAATATGTGTTATTTCAGATTGAATAAAAATTATTAAAGGCCTGTAAATGAGACTGCAGGAGCACCAAAAAGCAACCTAAAAAAAGGAAAATTAAAAAAGGGTTATTTAACCTTTAAAATATTTTCTAATACTTTCTTAGCCTTACCTACTTGCTTAGGCAGATGTCTGTTTCTGCATTGCTGCCATTACCAAAAAGAAGCATTAACTGGAATAAGAGACTTTTCTCAAGAAATGTACAGCGTAGGGCACAATCAGTCCAAATTTGTTTAGTCCTACAGAGATGTGTGCTAAAATACTTCTAGACTGGTGGTGACATTCGAAGGTCGAGGTGCTTCATACAGTTCTGTTCAAGAGGCCATTGGATGATTATTCAACCTGAGCGTATATGACCATTTATAGCATAATGGTCCATACTATCTGGGAAGATGCTTCTGTGAATGGTGACACACATAGTAATTGTCGTTACATGTTTATTTATTTGCATTTGTGTATATTTCTTAGTGTTTAAAATGTTTTGAACTCTAAGTTCAAGCAGGTGTGTTAAATTTGGTGTTATCGCTCTCACTCTCTCATACTGGTCACTGGAAGTTCAACATGGCACCTCATGGCAAAGAACTCTCTGAGGATCTGAAAAAAATAATTGTTGCTCTATATAAAAATGGCCTAGGCTAAAAGAAGATTGCTAAGACCCTGAAACTGAGCTGCAGCATGGTGGCCAAGACCAAACATCAGTTTAACGGGACAGGTTCCACTCAGAACAGGCCTTACCAGGGTCGACCAAAGAAGTTGAGTGCACGTGCTCAGCGTCATATCTAGAGGTTGTCTTTGGGAAATAGACGTATGAGTGTTGCCAGCATTGCTGTAGAGGTTAAAGGGTGGGTGTCAGCCTGTCAGTGCTCAGACAATACGCTGCACACTGCATCAAATTGGTCTGCATCACTGTCATCCCAAAAGAAAGCCTCTTCTAAAGTTTATGCGCAAGAAAGCCTACAAACAGTTTGCTGAAGACAAGCAGACAAGGACAAGGACAAGGACATGGATTACTGGAACCATGTCCTGTGGTCTGATGAGACCAAGATAAACGTATTTGATTGGGAGGGTTTGTAGGGGTAGGGGTAATAAGTGTATAGGGCATGAATAAAGGAATAGAATGTTTTCTTTTTAATATGTGATTGTGTTTAGCTATGTCTATACAATAAAATAAAAAGTGAGTATTCAACAAAAGTGTGTGTGGCAGCAACCAGGTGAGGAGTACAAAGACAAGTGTGTCTTGCCTACAGTCAAGCATGGTGGTGGGAGTGTCATAGTCTGGGGTTACATGAGTGCTGTCGGCACTGGGGAGTTACAGTTCACTGAGGGAGCCATGAATGCCAACATGTACTGTGACATACTGAAGCAGAGCATGATCCCCTCCTTTTGGAAACTGGGCCACAGGGCAGTATTCTAACATGATAACAACCCCAAACACACCTCCAAGGAGGACCACTGGCTTACTAATGAAGCTGAGGGTAAAGGTGATGGATTGGCCAAGCATGTCTCCAGACCTAAACCTTATTTAGCATCTCAAACAGAAGGTGGAGGAGCGCAAGGACTCTAACATCCACCAGCTCCATGATATTGTCATTGAGGAGTGGAAGAGGACTCCAGTGGCAATCTGTGAAGCTCTGGTGGGTTTTGCACTTTACTTCTAAGTTCGTTGTCCGGGGAAGAAGTCTGTAGAAATTTGCAATGTCCACACAAGATGTAAAACCTTCAACTGGCTTTATTTTTTCTGCATAAACTTGTGAAGGAAGTAGAGAGTATAGAGAGAAGGGGAAGGTTCAGGCACGCGGTACAGAATACACAAAAAGTATTCAAAGTTCCAGTATTCACCACTCACTCCTTAAAGGTATTGCTCACCCGGTTTGACCCATCTCACATGGCCTAGCAGCCATAATGATGCACGGACAGTATAGAAACAGTCTCTGCCACAGACTGACTGAGAGCACAGAATGGATAGTCAGGAATCCTCTGCCACAGGATTTAAAGTCCCGAACTTCCTGCCTTGCAGCATAAGAGCCTTTAAGCCAATCCGGCGGACTGTAAGACAATTTGCGTAGTGGGTCCCTTTTCCTTAACAAGGTTACCAGGCCTATCCTGAGACATCAGCTTGCCTTGCTTATCTCTTCCAGGGCAGGTCCTCCCCGGGTTTCCTTTGCTAGGAAGCCTCCTCCACTTGGATGGACAACTTGGGATCCCGTGTAGAACCATAGGCCCCAGCCAGCATAGCTGAGACTACTTGACAGGAACACAGCCTCAGACCAACGTGGTCACGAGACTGAAATCACGCACACCCACCTCACGCCAGGAGGGCCACGAGGCTAAGGACCCCGAAAAATGGCGTCTGCCCCTTAAGTATCCCCTCCCAGCATGCACAGCGAGGCACCACTCCCACTGGGCTGCTGCCGAGAAGGGTCACTCAACACACTATGGTTCCAACATGGGCCTGAAGTGGTAACGCCACCTACAGGCAACAAGGGAAAACTTCTACCGAGCACCACCACAGCCAGAAGAGAGGCAAATTTAAATAGAATTGACAGAGTCAGAGCCCAACTATGGCTCAGATGCCCCTAAATTTAAAGTAGAGCCCTTGTCATTGGGAGCCTGGCGCTATATATATATATATATATATATATATATATATATATATATATATATATATATATATATATATATATATATATATATATATATATATATATATATATATATATATATATATATATATATATATATATATATTATTTTTATTTTTTTTGTATCTGCAATTTTTTTCACACGAAAGTGGAACATCAGTCATTTTTTCACCTTTCCATCTATTAAATCTTCTGCTCTTGTTGTTTTAACTTTGGGTAGTAAAACACATTTTTTTTTCTGCCAGTAAATACCTTATACAGCCCACTTCCTGTTTCTTATCTGGTCATTAGCCTAGGCTTATGAAATCATGCACAGCTCTCTCTCTCTCTCACTCATGTGAGAGTTTGCCAAGAAGGGAAGGGGGGAGAGTCATAAGAGGGCAAATAAAATAATCAGAGCTGGAGTTGTGCCTCTGTGTATCTGTGTAGATCTAGGAAGTGGACAGGCAGCAGCTTCAGCTGCCCACATTTAAAATGATTACAGCCAGACTGGAGGGAAGCTTCAGAATGGCAAAGATGTTTTTATTACAAACTATGTGAGCAGAGTGCAGTTCCTCTTTAAATTTCATAGAGCAAGATTCTTTTTGACCTCACTGTGGATTTTCCAGCCTTAGCAAGGCATGCTCCAATACAGAATCTCTAACAATAACGGCAGTATTCTGTGAAAAAGCCTCTTTTACTTCATCAAGATGCTGTCCACTTTTCTATGTAAACTACATTTTAGATTTAACTTGCAACCCTCTTTTTTTCTCCCGCTAAGGACTTTTTTTTTCCGACTTTCCCATAGCTTAGATGATAATCCAAAATAGGTTTTCTAGGCTCAAGATCCAGCCTGTATCTGAAAATAATAAAGATACTGAAAATGTGATTTAGCATCAAATGATCTGTCAAGTCAGGAAGCGTCTTCAGCCGGAGAGCCAGCCTTAACACACCAATAGGTGGACTTGTATATATGCCATTAACTCAATGTGACAAGGTCACTGTAGAGTCATACAAAATCCTGAATACAAAATCGAAAGTTAACTCCATACATTCATGCATCAGTGGTTCTCCATTCATGCTGGCTCCTTTTCGAATGATCTCATAAACCCATAGCGGTTTGCCATCTTGTGGAGATATTTTCTCGATGATGACCAAGAACTTTTATTTGTGAATCTTCTTTGGCTCAGGTGGATGATAGAGGACAGGCAATTATCCAGACTTTAAAATCATAGCTGTGCAAACCGAGGTGAACTTCATGAAGCCAGCTGTGACCAACTCTGCCATTGAAATGAAATGCTGGAAGTGTAACCATCAATTAATCAGGCAAAGTTTTGGCTAAAGTTTACAGACATGACCTATTTTGTCATTATAAATGCACTATGCCCTGGAAATTTAAACTGAAGGGATGTTTTTTTTTTTGTTGAAATTTCAAGAAAATGTAAACCCAATCAACAAAATTTAAAGTAAAACTTGATATATGCAGTGGAATATAGTAAGGAATACAAAGACCTAATCTTACGGGAGACAATACAACCTCTTAACAAACAACTGGCACATCCGAGTGAGGCAAATTCTACAAGTTAAGACTCAATAGTCTTCCTACACCTTATGGAAAATGACATTCTTTTGAGGGCAGTAAGGTGCACATTTTAGACAGAGAGGACAACTGAATCTCAAGAGATGTGAAAGAAGCCATCTACGTCAAACTAGAACAACCATCCCTGATTAGTTCTGGGGACCTTTAACACCCTCTGTCCACATATAATGCTGTTTTAAGAGCTCTATCCTCGCTATTTGACAATTCACACCTTTATCCATGTAAGTAAAGGGATTCTCATTTAGGATGCCTTCCTGACACCAAGGGTGGATTAAACAACTCAAACAAGGTGGTTCCACAACTTTTCCACACACCATTCTGTTCTTGGACAATCAACATATTCCTTAACACATTCCATATTGATTAGATTAACCACCCGCCTACCGCCATATTGTAAAAAAAAGCAGTAGAGGGCGCTTGCGTGCAGCCGACATCGAATGGGTTCCACACAGTTTGGGAGAAAACACAGCGGACTCCGCTTCCCCTACTCGCTACACGCACACCCTGGAGTCCCACGAGCTTCCAAGCAGCAGATGGGGAAAGTTTCCGGCTCCCATTGTGCCGATGCATGGACATCTACCACGACTCCTGTGACCCGCTCCAAGATGGGCCTAGAAAATAGCAATAGAACTTTAGAATCCGGGGTATACCAGAACACATGGAGGAGCTCACCTCCATGGTTATGGCCTTGCTCAAAGAGCTCATACTCAGCTCCCTGATCAATAGACACGTTTATCAGGATTCACAGGGTCCTTAGCCCCAAAATACCCGAGGGGCCCCCACGTGACATAATTGTAAAACCCACTTTCTATAAGACCAAGAAGGTAGTCATACAGGCTGCATGAAACAAGTAGGAATTGATTTTTCAAACCAGCCGCTACCAAGTCTTCACCGACTTGACACCTCAGACCATCCTTTAAAACCTTTCCTTACCATTCTCCAAAACAAGAGGATAAAATATAAATGGGGATTTAATTTCAAGCATTCATTTTTCTTTTGAAATCCTTCACTACCCCAATCACCTTCATCTCCTACCACCGGATACAACATCGCTTTGGGCTTTCAATCAGGCTTACAATGCTCTACCCACCTGATCCCTTCCTGGGAGAAGTAGAACTACACCAGACCACAACCACCCGGGCAAACAGGCCTCATCTGCATGCCCCTTTTCGGTCTCAAGAGACTGAGCTTTTACTGCCTTTGAATGCTTTTCAACACAGCCCTGTCTCCCTGATAGGGTCTTTTGAGGAGGGCTCTCTAGGAATTGGTGTCCCTCTATGATGAATTGTATAATCCTTCTGTGAGTGCCATCCTCACAGTTTCCCCCTCCCTTTACTAACTGCTCCTCCTGCACTTCACAGTGCTTTTGCACTTCGCACCCCTCCCCTTTTTATTGTCCTCCCCTTTCTCAGCGCCTTGATCCATAAAAATCAGATAGGGTTTGTCCCCTTTAGGCAAGCCCCAGATAATATCAGAAGGGTCCTCCATGTAATGCATTTACTCCACCAAAACAAATTACAGTTATATTCTTGTCCTTGTATATTCACAAAGCTTTTTTATGCTATCTCGTGGGAGTACTTACATTACATTTTACACAGATGGGGTTTTATAGATAATTTTCTATCTTGGCTAAAATCTCTCTTTAATGGCCCCTCTGCCTGCATCATGTACCTGAACTACTACTCTTACTCTTATGGATTTTTTTCATCGGATATCCGATGAAGCTGACTTTCATCAGTCTTGCCTACACACCATCAGTCAAAAATCCAACCGTGTCCAACGCGGTGACGTAAAACACTATGACGTGCTAAGAAAAAGTTCAATGCTTCCGAGCATGCGTCGACTTGATTCTGAGCATGCGTGGATTTTTGACCGATGGACTTCCACACAGACGACCGTTTTTTTCTATCATTTTTTTATTCATAGGAAAATTTTAAAACATGTTCTATTTTTTTTTCACCGATGGAAAACGAACCGATGGGGCCCACACACGATCGGCTTGTCCGATGAAAACGGTCCATCGGTCTGTTTTCATCAGACAAACCGATCGTGTGTACAGGGCTTAACAGTTTCTTCATTGACAGGGGAACACACCAGGGCTGTCCTCGCTCCCCGATCTTATTCATCCTCACCCTTAAACCTTTAGCCCAGGGGTGTCAAACTCAATTTCATTGTGGGCCACATCAGCATTATGATGGCCCTCAAAAGGGCCGGTTGTATCTGTAAGATTAGATGTCCAGCGCATCCCCTCCCCTTTACATTAGATGTCAAGAGCCACCCCACCATCAGAAGTTGAGTCCCCCACTCTCCCTTACATTACAGTGCACCCCCCTTTCCTTATGCTGCTGCTGGGAAGAAGCTGGATGCATTACTTGAAAGCAGAAAGTACAGGGTCTGAAGGAGGACCAGAGGAGGGCTGGAGCTCTCCTGCAGCTGCAGGAGAGGTGCGAGGGCCACATGAAATGGCCTGGAGGTGTTTGACACCTGTGCTTTAGCCCACCTCTTTTGAAACAATCCTAAGATGCATGGTGTGCCTGTAGGATGTCGTTCCTCTTTGCTGAGGACCTTTCACTGAAACAAACTCAACCCACAATTTCTTTGCCGAACCTATTGTCTATATTGCACTAATTTTCCCAATTTTCTAACCCCCCCTTAAACAAGGACAAATCAGTAGCTCTCAATTACTCCCTACCTTCGGCTATCCTTGCAACTCTCTGGTCCTCATTCAAATTTTCCTGGCCTGATTGTCAGGGCTGGGCTCAGCCCTTCCTTCTCTGAGCTGGCCGCTCAGCTGTCAGGTAATTGCCAGCTCCTATCTCTCCACAGTGACTCACCTCTACTTAAGCCTTCCAGTTCACTTGCTCTCTGCCTTCGCCTTGGGCTATGTCATTTCCGCTGCTGGTTTTTCGATGGACCCAGAGAAACTTTCAGCAGTCTTACAGTGGCCTCGACCTGTGGTTTTACATCCTCTGCAGTGTTTTCTTGGCTTTGCCAACTATTATCAGAAGTTTATTTGTAACTTCTAGTCTCTGGTCAAGACCCTGACTGATATGACCAGAAAGGATGGTAACCCACAGAGTTGGTCTCTGGAGTCCATTAAAGTGGATGTAAACCCACTCTCATCAATTCTAAAGTACTGCCAAAGTGGTGATCTATAAGGATGTACATGCCTCCTGCATGTATCCTTACCTGTCAAATGTCCCCCCTTTAGCTGTTTGAAACCCCCAAAATGTCCAGATTTGGTGGGTGGGTCTGTTGTTCGGTGGGCGGAGTCATGATGTCAGCAGACTCCCTGCCCACCTCTACACTCCCCTTGGCCAGAGAGTGCACAGGACAGGCAGAGCATGTTCTGGGTAATAGAGCGTGCTCACGGCCCCCTGTCATTTGAGTAAACACACATTGATGTCCCGTGACAGTCGGGGATGATCGATGCGACAGGACAGCTGTGACCCCCTGCATGGCTTTTCATCATCTGCTTCTCCTCCCCCCTCCTGCGGCTTTCACCTGAAAAGCCATGCAGGGGGGAATCAGAGCTCACAGCTGTCACCGTCGCACCGATCATCCCTGAGTGTCTTCCTTCTCCTCTAGCACCCTGTTCTCCCCCAACACCGATGTCGTACCCCTCCGTGTGTCCACACACCCACCCCCCTCATCCTGATCCATGTGTCCACCCCCCCTCCCCCCGTGCCGTGTCTTCATCCCCCGTCCCGCCTCGTCCTGCTCTGTATGTCCCCCGCAGCCGTCACCGGCTTCTCTCTCCTCTCCCGTGGGCTGCGAGGGGGGGGCGGGGGGATCTGTCAGGATGGAGAGCGGAGACGGGCTGGTATATCAGTTACCAGCCCCTCTCTTTTCTGAACAGGACACAGAGAGTTCGTTACCGAGCGCTGTGTGCCCTGTGACAACTGAGCAGAGTAACCTGTGTGTTACTCTGCTTCAGTTTATGAATGGAGGGGAGACGCTGTCTTCTCTCCATTCATCTTCTGTGCAGAGAAAAGGACTGGGGAATGAATGTCCTCTGTCCCTTTCTCTGTCTCAAATGGGAGATGTCAGGGGTCTCTGTTTAGACACCTGACATGTCACCAACGCCCCCAACAGGGCTGATAAAAAGAAAAAGAAAAAAAATTAAATTAAAAAATTGTAAACAAATAAAAAAAAAATATGAAATTGAAAAAATAAAACATCCGACACCACAACCGCCCCCCCATACCGACACGGTCCAGAGCCCCAAGACCACCGACACCGACTACTACCCCACTGACACTACCCCACTGACACCGACCACTACCCCTCTGACACTGACCACTACCCCTCTGACACCGACCACTACCCCTCTGACACTGACCACTACCCCACTGACACCGACCACTACCCCCACTGACACCGACCACTACCCCCACTGACACCGACCACTACCCCACTGACACCGTCACCGACCACTACCCCACTGACACCGTCCACTGACACCGACCACTTCCCCACTGACACGACCACTACCCCACTGACACCGACCACTACCCCACTGACACTACCCCACTGACACCGACCACTACCCCACTGACACCATCACCGACCACTACCCCACTGACACCGTCCACTGACACCGACCACTTCCCCACTGACACGACCACTACCCCACTGACACCGACCACTACCCCACTGTCACCGACCACTACCCCACTGACACTACCCCACTAACACGACCACTACCCCTCTGACACCGACCACTACCCGACTGACACCAACCACTGCCCCATCCCCCCACCCCCTTTCCCAAAAGCACTGTGAAAAAATATATTTAAAAAATAAAACCCCACCCTCCCATCCATAGTACAAAAATAAATTGTAAAAAAAAAAAATGTAATTGTAAAAAATATAAATAAAAAAAAATCCACTGGTCCCAAAAAAAGTTTGGAAAAAAAAATATATATATAAATAAAATTGTAAAATAAAAAAAATTATCTGCACGTACTACCCATCACTGTACACTCCGCATTCCTGTGATTTGCACCGCATTGCTGTTCAGATCACATGCGATGTCTGTGCGATGCGATTTCAGCCATACAAACTGTATGGCTGAAATCGCATCACATTCGGACCAAACACGCACAGGACCCTTTTTTTGGTCCGCACCAGAATGGCATGGGTGTTCATACCTATGCAATCCGATTCATGTCCTGTCAGTTCGCAGTGCGATATACAAGCTTAAATGGGGGTGTCATTACCATTGTATGACACTCCCCAGCAGTTCGCATATGGCAGTGTGAACTGCTGTGCGAGTCGGGTGCGATGTGGGAACCCGCAGTGGATTCGCAGGGTTCCCGAATCGCACCAGTGTGAACCAAGCCTCAAAGCATACAGCCTACAAATGTCACCTGACTGCTCCCACCAAGGCTCGGTTCACACTGGTGCGATTCTGGAACCCTGCGAATCCACTGCGGATTCCCACATCGCACCCAAATCACATGGCAGTTCACACTGCCATATGCGAACTGCTGGGGAGTGTCATACAATGGTAATGACACCCCCATTTCAGCTCGCATATCACACTGCAAACTGACAGTTAGGACATGAATCGGATCGCATTGGGTGTAAACACCTATGCGATTCTGTTGTGGACCATAAAAAGGGTCCTGTGTGTGTTTGGTCCAAATGAGATGCGATTTCAGCCATACAGTTTGTATCACTTGCGATCTCGCACAGCGCACTAATGTGAACCAGCCCTAAGTTCATTCAGCCTTACTGGGTGTAAGTATAAAAAGTGAGGAATCCACCCCTCCCCCACATAACACATCCTGGTAAATGACTAAATGTTTTGAAAACATTTAGTCAAAACACAGGAAAACACAGGAAAGACAGCCAATCCTAGTAGAGCTGTAGGGGAGAGGAGAGGAGGAGAGGGGAGGGGGATGTGAATTGGGCACTTTTTACAGAAGCTGTGCATGTCTGCAAGCTAGTGCACGAGATATGTAAATAACCTGTCACTCAAAGCAAGGACGAGGGGAGCTTTTGGCCGGGAATCCCGGCCGTGTGTATGCTCCCTCGCAGTTTTTGCGACGGGAAAAAAAAGAAAACCAACTTTATTTTTTGCCGCCGGGGATCCCAACTGACTTTTTCCCGACCGTGTGTAGCAGAAAACTGCAATTTTTGGCCGTTTTCCTGTGGGGAAAGACTCAGATGGAGCATAAACACGGTCGGGATTCCCGAGGAATAGTTCTCATCAGAGTTTTCCTGACGGGAAAACCAATCGTCTGTACGGAGTAGAGGGCCGATTCTCGGTTTTCCCCCTTGGGATTTCCAATGGACCTTTTCCTGTCGGGAATCCTGGTCATTTGTACTAGGCATTAGTGTTTTCCATACAGCATCCAAAGATGTTTTGGCTAATATCAATTGAATGAGCAACATTTGATAAGGGATAGTTTAATTGTTGTAATTGTTATGTCGGCCTAATGCATGGATATATCCCCCTTGCAGTGTTATTGTACATAAGGCAAAATATGGAAATGTATTTTGGAAATCAGGCTTTCTCGGCATTAAAACAGGAATCAGATGTTTTGAAATTCATGATATCTGATCAGCATTTATTAAAACACAGATGTGAAATATTAGATGGTGAATATATTTTATGCAAATGGAGATCATTTATTTATGTGCTCAATAATTGTGACGGTATGTTTTTCCATATATAATGTGTAAAGATGTTTTTTACCCAATGGTGAATTTTTAAGAAATTTTTCCAGACAGCTTCATTTGTGTAATTTTAGTAAATACTAAACTTTTCTGGAAATAAAACAAAAAATCTTACCAAAAAGATGCATTTGTGTTTTTTTGTTTTTTTTTAGTTTTAAAAAGTTGAGTTTCTGTCCTAGAGATGCAACAGGAAGTAAGAGGAAATCTCTACTAAAGGAAATTCTCTCTAAAGCCTCGTACATACAATGCAACTTTATGGCCATAATTGTCTGACGGACGCGTTGTGTCAGATAATCTGACCGTGTGTATGCTCCATCAGACAACTATTGGCTAAATTAACGACAAACAAAGTTGACTGTTCATGCTCACCAATTGTTGGGCAATAAATCTGTTACGTCGGTTTTTCCAAAAAGTTTGTACGCAAGTCCGTCCAACTAAAATCCAAGTACAAACACACATGCTCAGAACCAATGTTAAACATCAGCCAACAATAAGTTGCCCAAAAGGTGGCGGTAAAGAGCTGAAAAACCACGTGGTTTGGTGAATGTTGGCTGAAAATGTTGTGCTGCGTGTATGCAGAACAAGTTCACGGCCAACGCCCCTTCGTACCAAAATCTACGGAAAAGTTGGTTGGAAGTCCGATCGTGTGTACGAGGTTTTAGGCAGTTGTGTTTGAAACAGGTGTTCCACATTGTAAAATTTATTTTTTGCGAATCGGCACTGCGTCGCTTTAACTGACAATTATATGCGACGTGGCTCCCAAACAAAATTGGCGTCCTTTATTTCCCACAAATAGAGCTTTCTTTTGGTGATATTTGATCACCTCTGCGGTTTTTATTTTGTGTGCTATAAACAAAAATAGAGCAAAAATTGGGGAAAAAATTCAATATTTTTTACTTTTTGCTATAATAAATATCCCTAAAAAAGATTTAAAAAACGTTTTCTTCCTCAGTTTAGGCTGATACGTATTCTTCTACATATTTTTGGTTAAAAAAATCGCAATAAGCGTTTATTGATTGGTTTGTGCAAAATGTATAGCGTCTACCAAATAGGGGATAGTTTTATTGCATTTTTTAATTAATAATTTATTTTTCTAGTAATGGCGGCGTGAGTGCGACATTATGGCGGACACATCGGACACTTTTGACACTATTTTGGGACCATTGTAATTGTTACAGCGAACAGTGCTATAAAAATGCTCTGGTTACTGTAAAAATGACACTGGCAGTAGAGGGGTTAACCAGGAGGGGGCGTTGTAGGGTTAAGTGTGCCCTAAGGGAGTGATTCTTACTGTGGGGGGGCGTGGCTGTGCGTGTGACTTCACTGATCATTGTTCCCTATGACGGGGGAAGAGACGATTAGTGACAGCCACACTAGGAAGCATGGGTAGAGGTTTGTTTACACTTACCTCTTCCCGTTCTTCCTCTCTGTGACCCGATCGCAGGACACCGGCGGCGAACAGGTCCGCTGTTCCCGCGGGACAGTCACGGAGAAGAGGACCGACGGCTCGCGACAGCCGTGCCATTTTGTTGACGTATATCGACGTGCGGTGGTCCTCAAGCGGTTAAAGGCTAGGTAAAGATTTTGGACCATGTTTCATATTATATTATGGGGAATCAGACGAAGACACGTGGTGTCGTAACGCGTAGGAATTGGAGGACGTACACCCGGAGTGACGTAAGCTGGCGATTCAAACGCCGCTTGTTTGTTTCCTCGTTGCACTTTTATTTTTCTTTTAATGTAAGCGCAGGTTTTTCCTCAATAAACATATTTTACCTGCACCAAACGTTACCTCACTATGGGAGTCCCCTCTCTCTCTCTCTTATAACCCACATCATCCATCTGGTTTTGAGGAGCATCTGTCCCAATTAAGGAAGGATCCATCAGATCAAGAGAGGAAACATCAGGGACCACCCATAGAAGGCTGCGAGTGACCTGTACATCAATGCCCATTTAGGAGGGCTGAGAGGTAAGAGTCCCGGGAGCTCAGCCAGGGATCTGGTTTATCTTCTATCGCACGGCCGTGCACTCACACCATAGAGCTGGTGCTCACCTTCATCCAGTGCATTCAGAATATCTGCCCTGACAGCTGATTTGTGTTTACTATTGGGATTGAACTTCCATTCCGTTTTTTTTGCACAATATTCTTTATATATTTTTGCACATTCGCCTTATGAGTATTATATATTTTGGACTCACTATTCACTATTTGAGTATATATATATTTATATTTGTACTCACTATTCTCTTTGCATTTAATACTATATGCTGATTATTTGTCAGCTCTTACATTTATCTTGCTTATGTGATATCACTATTCCATTAGTGTGATATGTTGCGCAGAATCACCATTTATTTATTTATGTTTCATATTATACCCTTTGACAATGCAAGTCACTGTGATAATGGATGTAGGAATGATGCAGTATCCTTACTAATGCAGAGTGTGGGGCTCCAGAGAGTTTATTATTGGTGGAGAAAACTGTGTTTACAACTTTCTCAGGGTTTGTAATTAGGGATGAGCCGAACACCCCCCGTTCGATTCGCACCAGAACCTTCGAACGGACCGAACGTTTGCGCGAACATTTAGAACCCCATTGACGTCTATGGGACTGGAACGTTCAAATTTAAAAGTGTTCATTTTAAAGCCTAATATGCAAGTTATTGTTGTAAAACGTCTTTGAGAACCCGGGACTTGCCCCAGGGAACATGTATCAGGGGAAAAAAAGTTTAAAAAACGGTCGATTTTCAGGAGCAGTGATTTTAATGATGCTTAAATAAAAAAAAAAAAAATATGAAAAATTCTTTGAAATATTGTACCTGCTGGGTGTCTATAGTATGCCTGTGAAAACGTCTTTGAGAACCCGGGTCTTGCCCCAGGGAACATATATCAATGGAACAAAAAGTTTTAAAAACGGTCGTTTTTTTCAGGACTCCTGAAAAAACTACCGTTTTTAAAACTTTTTTTTCATTGATACATGTTCCTTTTGGGCAAGACCCGGGTTCTCGAAGACGTTTTCACAGGCATACTATAGACACCCAGCAGGTACAATATTTAAAGGAATTTTTCATTTATTCTTATTTTTTTATTTAAGCATCATTAAAATCACTGCTCCTGAATCTTTAGGTGCAAACTACAGAGCACACGGCCAGTACACACCAAGTAGTTTTAGGTGCAAACTACAGCGCACACGGCCAGTACACACCAAGTAGCTTTAGGTGCAAACTACAGAGGACACAGGCAATAAACCATGTAAGAATACTGCAGCTAGCACAATCACCTGCCTGCAAGTAAATTAGGAAGAACTGATCTAGCTAAACTACACAGTGTATAAATATATGTACAACACCTGGGATGTATATATATCCTCTACACACTGTAACATTAACTGACTAGCCTGCCTGCCTGCCTGCTCTATCTACCTGCAAAAAATGACACTCTCTCTGTCCTCTCTTAACCACCGCAACACACTACACAAGGCCGACCTGCAGGCGGCCTTTTATAGTGTGGGGCGTGTACTAAACCCCCTGAGCCATAATTGGCCAAAGCCACCCTGGCTTTGGCCAATTATGGCTCTCCATTTTTTGCGCGCTGTGATTGGCCAAGCATGCGGGTCATAGTGCATGCTTGTCCAATCATCAGCCAGCGATGCCGCAGTGAATTATGGTCCGTGAAACGTAACTCAAATTTGTCGCGAACGACCCGTTTGGTTCGTATTTCGACGAACGATCGAACATACGATGTTCTAGTCGAACATGAGTTCGACTCGAATACGAAGCTCATCCCTATTTGTAATCTCAGATCAGGGTCTGGAGCAAGAAGGCTTCAAAGTTTCTTAGGTGGAACACAACCTTCAGTCCTGTGTCCACATCTTACTGGAGACCTGCAGGTTGCGTGAGTGTGCAGGTGGGCACACTCGTTATAAGTGAGGCTTAGACCCATTTCACACTGGGAAGGTTTGCAGGCGCTATTGCACTAAAAATAGCGACTGCAAACCGACCTGAAACAGCGGCTGCAGTTTCTCCAGTGTGAAAGCCTGCTGAATGATCTCTCTTCCTTCACTCCCTAGTAGTCCAACCACACTTCCTCCACTGATCATGGGTGCAATTTTCTGCAGGTTTCAAAAATATTTCCAAAAATACAGAACAATAACACTAACCAGTCCCAGCTAATAAATTGTTGCAACACCATATATACAGTACGTGGAGGACCAAATGTCTTTGCTCATGAACCCTAAAACCAGGGAGGCCATAAGTAAGGAGTGGTATTAGGAATTAAAGGTCCGTCAGTCTCTCCAAACCCCTATCCTCCCACTCACCTGTGCATTGGTATGCACCGAAGCCCAAAGTTCCAGTGTTAGAGCTGTCTTATTTGAATGGAACCCACAGTACCGGACATACTAATTCAAACTGTATCCCAAAAAAATAGGGGACATTGTCCCAGAAGTGGGCAGGAAGTTGTGGCCAGCGGCCTCTCACCACCAAAGATCTGTGATTACATCTTCTCATTCTCTCTGTCTGTAATGAGTGACATTGGCTGTGACTCAAGATTCAACTGTAGTGGGGTATCACCCTTTCAATGTGATATAAAAGACTACCATTGCTGATCGTGAAGGATCTCAGTTCCCTCTTGTGACCGAGATGGGTTAGAGCCACTTGTTGTTTACATATTGTTCTGGTACCGCAGAGAATGTTGGGGAATTGAGTTCAGGAGGAGAAGAGACTCCATTTGCCCTGACCTATAATAAACTACATTACCCAGAGACCAGCTGGATAACCCTAAGATGCTTTGCCTTCTGCGTCGCCTGCTGTAGAAGGTAATTTAAGGGAGTGGACGTTTTTGGCGGAGTGCCCTTTGTAGAAGGAGAGACGGAACCTCTGTCTGAGTGATCGGACGGGCCTTCAGTATCCCTGCGACCTGTCTGAGAACCGGAGGCTGCCGGCTAACAGGACTGTGACTGGAGATCGGGAACGGAGTGCCCCAGAAGGACAGGGCCTGAATCGGTTGGGTGAGATGGGCACTTGCCCGAGATTACTGACTGTCTTGAGGGAGGGCGGATTGCTGATATCCATCTTTGCGGTTTGACTGCTCAGGGAACTTTCATCAGTTTACTATTTCTCTTTTGGATTATAAATTGCTCTTTGCGCTCCAACGCACAAGTGCATGAACTGTTAGTATAAAGTTGTATTGAGGTGAGGCCTGGGACGCCAGGCCAAATTGATTAGCTATAGCTATAATACTTAAGGACTATCTATGTAGTGTTACACACTGTTAATATATATTTTATTGCTCGTTGATCGAGTAATTGGTTTTATTACATTATACAGTATTGTAGAGAGACAGAGAGCTGGGTGAGGCTTGACAAGGGGGCGTTTTAATGTGTATGTTTTGTTGAAGGAGTTCCCCTTGCTGTGTGCTTACACAGGTCTGTATGACATTAATGTCTAGCTCACACCTATGCATCATCGTTGTTACTGATCTTGCAGGGCACTGCAAATAATTTATCACTGTTTTACTCATGTTCCTTTGTTTCCATTTCAAGTAAAGTATTACTTTGGTTATCTTGACGTCTGTGTGCAGCCTGTCTTTCATACTGCAGGATCCCTTCCATTTAAGGTACCCCTTTAATTTGCATAATCTGTTGTAGTGTAACGGGATATTGTGCTTCCCCATAAGTTACTGGGGTCCACAACTCCCATATTACCAGTTGTGTCAAGGGAGGGTTTTGAGCCACTTTAAGGGGTTGATCACAGAGGGTAGACCCAACACTACCAGCAGCTCCTCCGGGGGTAGTGCTACACAACAATGATGATCAAACTAATTCAGTCTTCCCTCTTCCTGGGCTTCCCCAGTGACGTAGCAGAGGGTGCGTCAGAGGGTGTGGGGTCACGTGACGGGTGGCCCTGCCTCCCCTATATAAGTAATGTCACAGCTTCAGCGCGTCATTCGCTGGGCTGTGCCCAGCGGTGAGAGGAGGTCGGCGATGCTGCTCTCTGGATGGATCTTCTCATCGCTGGAGATCACCCGCACCCATCGCTGGATCAGGACAACGTTGGAGCAGAAAGCCGGGAACGAGTGGATTATCACCGCTGGAGTTTTTTTTTTTTTTTTATTAATAAAGGACTTTATTCTACGGTGTGTGTGTGTTTTTTTTTTACAAGAATTTACACTTCCTTCGTGAAATGGTAGGGGTACAGTGTACCCCATTACCATTTCACACGGGGGGGTCAGGATCTGGGGGTCCCCTTTGTTAAAGGGGTCTTCCAGATTCTGATAAGCCTCCCGCCCGCATACCCCCACAACCACCGGGCAAGGGTTGTGGGGATGAGACCCTTGTCCCCATCAACATGGGGACAAGGTGCTTTGGGGGGCACCCCAAAGCACCCTCCCAATGTTAAGGGCATGTGGCCTGGTGCGGTTCAGGAGAGGGGGGGCCGCACTCTGTCCCCCCCTCTTTTCTGTGGCCAGCCAGGTCAACGTGCTCGGATAACGGGTCTGGTTTTGGATATTTAGGGGGAACCGCACGTCATTTTTTTTTAAATTGACGGCGGGGTTCCCCTTAATATCCATACCAGACCTGAAGGGTCTGGTTATGGATATTTAGGGGGAACCGTACGTCTTTTTTTTTTTTTAAATTGACGGCGGGGTTTCCCTTATTATCCATACCAGACCTAAAGGGTCTGGTTATTGAATTTGCGGGGACCTCCGCGCATTTTTTTTTCCCGAACTCCGAACCCGCACCCAAACTTTTTCCAATTATTCGGGTTCGCTTAACTCTAGTCACCAATTAAGTGCAGGGGAAAAAGTTAACAACTAAAGCTTCTATCTTGGCTGTGACTTCATGATGATTAGGGATGACCATGCAGAGGTGCATGCTCCTCGGATTTCTATTTTTTTGGGGGGAGGCTGCTTTAATTCTTGCAATCCTGAGGGTATGGTGGGTCTGGTGACATCATGGGTCCCTCCTTTTCTTCCTTGGGGCGGCTGGGGGAATTTTTTTCTGTTTACAAAGAAACGTCCAGGAGAACTGTGAGCCCCCAGGGCCCACATTAGGATCACAGCAAGTGTGTTGGATAACATGGCTATCACACCACTCGGAAGATGACGGGTGCTGAGTCTGCAATGGACAATGCTAGGCAGAAGATAACTATCGTAAAAGCTGCCTTTTTATTGTTTGCACTGCTGGTCTGCTGATTAAAAAAAAAAAAATGTGTAAAAGATTCTCCATTAATGTAAAAATACAATTTTATCCAGAGAACTATGACATGTAAAATTCGAACACCATGTCAAAATTGTTTTCAGAAACACGTATTTAACATGAGCAGATGATAACATTACGGTTTATCTTCAACAATGTGACTATTTTTAAGATACGACATGCATTTCTCTGCTTCGGTCTCATTGAGTCTGTAGTTTCCTGATTTCTCATTACAGTTTACTCTAATGCTTTCCTTTTTTCTTCACATTTTCCTCAAAATGTAATGATATTTAAATTGAATTCCCAAGTTGCACTAAACAGAGCTGATTGGAGCCTGTGTGATGCACAGCCTTAATATATCTGAAATGCAGCACCTGGGGCTCCTGGCTGCTGCAAAAATGACTAAAACAATAGCAGGTGAGGAGGGAGAGGAACAATGCGGGAAAGAAATGTTTTTACTGTGAAATGGATGATGGTATTGGTCAGGGAATAGAATCACAATGAAATGACATAGTAGCAAGAAAAGACATATAAACAGCAACAAAATTCAATTAAAACAAAAACAACGAGCAAGCCCTGCCTGAAAACCCAATGCTCTGAAATGATGTGGAATCGGAGGCTTCGTATTTTAAAATGCAGCCCAGAAATTAAACCAGAAATGTAATCTCCTTATATTTTGCCTTCCTTAGTTCCTCCTTTACCCTTCAGCAACATGTTGATGAATTAAAAAAAAAAAACGTTATTTTTTCAATTGATGATTATTTTTTTTGTTAATATAATTATAGTCCCCAGTGAAGTAATTACTGGGTCTCTGTGCAATGCAGGCATAATGGCTGGTGGAAGGGGTTGGCAGGGTGATCCCAGACCTTCTTCAATCTAATGAGAACCTGCAGAACCAAGAGCTGCTGACATCCTTCTGTATAGAGTGGGGGGTAATGCAAGATAGATTCATGGGCGCCAGACACTTCTTGAATGCAAAGAGATTTTATTTGTCTTGAACAGAACTTTGGGAGAGAGGGTTAGGGCCAGGGACACCCTTAGGTAGTGGCAATGTTAATCAGCAGACTCAGGGACTTCTACATGTAGACAGCCATCAGGCAGTGGCGGCTGGTGCTCAAAATTTTTGGGGGGGCGCAAACAAATGAAAAAAAAAAAACATTAATTGCAGCCTCACTGTACCCATCAATTGCCGCCACTGTGCCCATCAAACGTGGCCACTGTGCCATAATATTGTCGCCACTTGACCATAAAATTGTCGCCACTGTGCCATGCTATCAAACGCAGCCACTGTGCCATGCCATCAAACGCAGCCACTGTGCCCATCAATTGTCGCCACTGTGCCATGCCATCAAACGCAGCCACTGTGCCATGCCAAACGCAGCCACTGTGCCATCAATTGTCACCACTGTGCCATGCCATTGTCGCCACTGTGCCCATCAATTGTCGCCACTGTGCCATGCCAAACGCAGTCACTGTGCCATCAATTGTCACCACTGTGCCATGCCAAATGCAGCCACTGTGCCATGCCATTGTCGCCACTGTGCCCATCAATTGTCGCCACTGTGCCATGCCAAACCCAGCCACTGTACCATGCCATTGTCGCCACTGTGCCCATCAATTGTCGCCACTGTGCCATGCCATTGTCGCCACTGTGCCCATAAATTGTCGTCACTGTGCCATGCCAAACGCAGCCACTGTACCATGCCATTGTCGCCACTGTGCCATGCCATTGTTGCCACTGTTCCATGCCAAACGCAGCCACTGTGCCCATTAATTGTCACTGCTGTGCTATGCCATTGTGGCCACTGTGCCATGCCATTGTGCCCCCTCAAAAACCACCAGATTGCTCCCCCCCCCTGTCTCCCGGTACTTACCTTTCTCGGGTCAGCCATCCTCCCTCCACGCTCCCTCGATGTCTTCTCCCTACTCTCGCCCTCGATGTGGCTTCAGCCAATCAGGTTACCAGTAACCAGAACCAGTGAGCCGCTGGCTCTGATAGGCACTTCCGCACAGCCAACCAGCTGCCGTTATTCAAGGTCTGGCCATCTGAATAGGCGGCGGCAGCCGGCAACAATAACATAGATTCATGCAATGCATGAATCTATGTTATTATCAGTGGCGGTGCAAGAGCCAGAGGGGGTGGCGCTCCAGTGCCCCCTATAGACGCACCGCCACTGCATGCAGGGAAAGGCATCCAGCAAGACACCACATTCTTGCACAACTGCGTGTTTAGGGATGCTGTCTCCTATGGAAACTGTTCCTAACACAAGTTGTAACAAACTCCATTACTTTCTCTACAGTTACTTCTTGTAGGTTCTCAATCCACTGAGCTCCCAGTCTCTCTCACTAGACTTGCTGATTCACTGCCACGGAATCCCTTGAGCTCTTACAATCTTCACTTAAGTATCTTCCTCAAGCGTCACCACTGCTTCCCTGCTGGGTCCCTGGCTTGGCACTCCAGATACTTCTCAGGCTTCACCTCATTGGCCTGCTCGGTCCTTGGCTTGGCCCTACGCTGCTCTCTTGCTTCTGTATAGGCCCTCAGCCTAGCAGCCAGATGTGCCCGGGATAGGCCCAAAGTCCGGCCTAGCAGCCCGGGCAGTACAACACACGTCCACCCAGACAGCCGTTCAGGTGGCACAGAACAATGATCACCTGACTCCACCCAAATATTTAGGTTCTCCCAGCAGGCCAAGGGATTTAAGAAAACCCTGCCTATTGGCTGAGGTACCTCATATACTCCTAATCTGTCCTTGTTTTGCCCTTTTAATTCCTCTTTAAGGACTGCCACCATAGCAAATATACCACTGCAGGTTGGCCCTCCTGTGCAAAATCACGTATATATATTTGTGATTCTGCACTCCCGCCTAGGGGGCACGTGCACTGCCGCTGGCCCACTTCTGCTGTGTTTGCTCACAGCAGAAGCCGATCTGCCGGTGCCGGGCACTGGATGTCTTCCGGAAACTGCTGATAATCAAGTAGAGACACATATCTGTGATTTGCCTATGTAAACAAGGCAGATCTTTGTTCTGACAGGGGGGAAATAATGAATTTTGTGTCCCTATAAAGTAGGAAATTAAATCCATAATTTCCCCGAATAAAAGCAGCACACATAGTATAGTAAAACACTGGCTAGGCAGACATGTAAACCTTTGATGGCCCTATATGTTTAACCCCTTCCCAGCCAGTGTCTTAAGTACAGTGACTGTTTCCTACAAAGTGTCAGTTAGTGTCAGATTGTTCGCGGCAATATTGCAGTCTTGCTATAAGTCACTGATCTCTGCCATTACTAGTCTAAAAAAATGCAGTATATATACACAATAGTTCATAGATGCTATGGGCCAGATTCACAGAGGAAATACGCCGGCGTATCTACTGATACGCCAGCGTATTTTCAAATTTGCCGCGTCGTAGCGTTGTTTTGAATCCTCCAAACAAGTTACGACGGCTTTAGGCTTCGATCAGACAGGCGTACGGCTTCGTACGCCTTCGGATCGTAGGTGTAATTCTCTGGCGGCCGCTGGGTGGAGTTTGCGTTGTTTTCCTGCGTCGGGTATGCAAATTAGATGTTTACGGCGATCCACGAAGGTACGCGCGTTCGTCGCATTCGCTTACGTCGTCGCTAGTCGGCTTTTCCCGTCGCAAAGTTACAAATCCTCTTTAGGTGGTGTAAAATTACACCATCCATGTTAAAGTATGGCCGTCGTTCCCACGTAAAATTTTTAATTTTTTTTTTTTTTTGCGTAAGACGTCCGAGAATACGAAACGACGTAACGACGTAACGCACGTCGCCATTCAAAAAATACGTTGGGGCGCCATAATTTTGCGCAAAGCACGGCGGGAAATTTCCTAACGGAGCATGCGCAGAATGTTTGGCGCCGGAGCGTGCCTAATTTAAATGGTACGCGCCCCATTTGAATTAGGCGGGCTTGCACCAGACGGCTTTACGCTACGCCGCCGCTAGTTTACACGCAAGTGCTTTGTGAATCAAGCACTTACGCTGAAAACTTGCGGCGGTGTAATGTAAACGGGATACGTTACGCCGCCGTAAAAGTACCTGAATCTGGCCCTATAATTTTTGTGCAAACCATTCAATATATGCTTATTAGAATTCATATTAGTCTAAATTTATGAAGAATTTTTTTTTTTTTTTTTTTTTTTTATTATTGGATAAGTTTTATAGTAGAAAGTAAAACATATAGTAATTTTTTTCAAAATGCACAGTCTTTTTGTTTATCGCTCAAAAAATCAATAAAACGCGAGGTGATCAAATACCAACATATTTGTGGCAAAAAATTTTAATTTTATTTGGACACAGCGTTGTATGACCGCACAAGTGTCAGTTAAAGTAACGTCGTGCCATATCGCAAACAATAGCCTGGTCATGAAGGGGGATAAAACTTCCAGAGGCCAATTGGTTAAGCAATTTTCTGTACAGGAGAGGAGCCTGTACAACAGTACAAGGCTGAAGGGAAGGCTGGAGGTCAGATTTAAATAATAAAAAAAGGGCAGAGACTGTGGCAGTTATTCACTACAGGCAAATCCACTACAAGTGCAAACTACAAGTGCAAAAAGCACTTGAAAATGCACTGAAAGTGCACTTGGAAGTGCAGTTGCTGTAGTTCCGAGGGGGACATGCAAGGAAAAAAAACAGCATTTTAGCTTGCACATGATTGGATAATAAAATCAGCAGAGCTTCCCCTCATTTCAGATCTACCCCTCAGATTTACAGCGACTGCATTTTCAATTTTAAGTGCACTTTCGTAAAAAAAAAAAAAAAATGTTATGCTATGAGCAAAAAATGGAAAGGGTTGGGTGTTCGGTGTAATGCTTTAGGTGCTCTCAGTACCTGTCTCCAAAGGTGTGCCCAGGCCAGGCCTGCACAAACATGTAACACCTCTCTAACAGCATTTATAGAAATTATTCTGCAAAAATAATACTCGTCCTTTTTTTACTTCTGGTTTGTACTTTATGTGCCATTTTACTTGGAATGTAAATGCTTCCTGCAGTCATGTAGCATCAGATTCTGCCACAGAGGGATCATTAATTCAGTCATGCAAGCAGGGGACAAGAGGATTAATGATTGCCTTTCTTAAAAATAAAAGTAATCCTACTTGCTTCCTTTTTTATGATGAATTGTCTGTAGATGTAATTAATCAGACATGTTGCCCAGCCATTTACCTCTCATTGCAATGTAAGTACACAAGTCCATACAAATATGATTTTAAATACGCAAAAGCCCTAAAAAAAGAATTTAAAGTGGATGTGCCACTAAAAAAAAATATTAAAAGCCAGCAGCTACAAATACTGCAGCTGCTGACTTTTAATATTAGGACACTTACCTGTCCTGGAGTCCAGCGCCGTCCGCAGCAGAGGAGGAGCGATCACTCGTCACTCTGCTGCTCCCCCCACCATCCTCAGTGAGGGAACCAGGAAGTGAAGCGCTCCGGCTTCACTACCCGGTTCCCTACGGCGCATGCGCGAGTTGCGCTGCGCCGCTGATTGGCTCCCGCTGTGCTCTGGGAGCCGAGTGTTTCCAGAGCACAACGGGGGGAGGACGGGAGGTGACGTTCTGCCCGCAGTAAACCCGAAACTGCGTGGCCGGAAGTGGGTGCAAATACCTGTCTTTAGACAGGTATCTGCACCCCCCTCCCCCCTGAAAGGTGTCAAATGTGACACCGGAGGGGGGAGGGTTCCGATCAGCGTGAGTTCCACTTTAGGGTGGAGCTCTGCTTTAAGATACAAAAAAAAACAAAAAGGTCTTATAGAAGTCACCTAATAGGGTGCCATTAAAAAAGCATCAGACTTGATGCGGTCTTGTTTCTGCGCCACGTCTCCATTCTAGATCATATTGACACTTTTTCTGGGCTTCGGGTCAATTGGCACAAATCTACAATTCTTCCCCTGGGTAAGGATGTCTGTCAGTCTGTCACTGCCTCCACACCTCTCCAGAGAGTGTCGAAGGTTAAATATTTGGGCTTACCATTACCAACTCAGTCTCCGATTTCATTAGGGTAGGAAGGCTGCCGCTCCAGGTGAGCACACTAGAACAATCAATGTCCACTCAGAAACCAATGGGTGCAGGCAATGCACTGGATATGCAAAAGAGGAAAGATATGGACAGCCGCACTCCAATTTCTTAAAAAAACGTGCCCTTTATTGGGTAAAGGAAAAATGCACTACAGGTATCAGCACACAGTGGGAAAAACAGCTGATGCGTTTTGCATTGGATATCAATGCTTAGTCATAGCTGACTAAGCATTGATATCCAATGCGAAACGCGTCAGCTGTTTTTCCCACTGTGTGCTGATACCTGTAGTGCATTTTTCCTCCAAATTCATTAGGTTGAATGTGATGCCAATTATATAATTGTTTAAGCAAAAAATCAGTGCTTGGCAAAATCTCCCTCTCTCTTTGATAGGAAGGGTGAACTTGAGGAATTCGCCCATGTGGATTCCTAAAGCTAGTTTTAAATCATTACATGGTTTAGTGTTAGAATTGATATGGCAGGGGAGAGTGGCTAGACTTAAGCTTGGGGTGTTGCAGCAACCTTGGAAAGAGGGGGGTCTAGCTGTGCCAAATTGTTATAAATACTTCCTGGCAGGACAGTTGATGATAGGTAATAGGTGGGTTACTGGTCCATATGATGACGCTGCAGTTGCCCTAGAGGCGGCACTCGCGGGTTCTTATGAAGCGTTGGCTAATTTGGTATTTAGAGGGCCCAGATCACCCTATGTCTTAACTACTTCTATGAGGTCAGTTTTACATGCTTGGATGGTTGCCCATAGTGAGGAATCTGGGGGTCCTTTCCCACTTTGGCCTCATGCCCCTTTGTGGAGAAATCCTTCTGCCCCAATTTTTTACCTTTTGAAGACGAAATTTGGGATTAAAAAATGTCACCACAAATGGACAGATGAAATCTTTTGATGAACTGAAATCTCTATCAGTTGCCAAACACGCATTGTTTTCTGTTATATATAGTTACGACACACATACCAAACACAGTTTAAACATGTAGGCCTTCATTTCAAGTGTCTGCCCTTGAATCCATGCTAAGAGAGGATGATCTTCAAAAGTCCCTATTTAATGGGCCAGATTCACAAAGAGATACGACGGTGTATCTACAGATACACCATCGTATCTCTGACTTACACTGGTCCTATCTATGCGCCTGATTCATAGAATCAGATACGCATAGATAGGGCTAAGATCTGACAGTGTTACACTGTGTTACACTGTCGGATCTTTTTTTCCATTTAAAAATGGCGCCGGGGGCGTTCCCGCTGATTTACGATAAATAATATGTAAATCAGCGAGATACGCAAATTCACGAACGTACGCGGACCCGACGCAGTCTTCTTACGACGTTTCCGTAGCGGCTTTCCCGGCGTATACTTACCCCTTCTTTTATCAGGCGCAGCCAATGTTAAGTATAGCCGGCGTTCCCGCGTCGAATTTGAATTTTTTAACGCCGTTTGCGTAAGTCGTTCTCGAAATACGGACGGACGTCGTTTACGTAAGCGTCGAAACCACTGACGTCCTAGCGACGTCAGTGGGAGCAATGCACGCCGGGAAATTCCCCGGACGGCGCATGCGCATTTAAATCGGCGCGGGAACGCGCCTGATTTAAATAGTACACTCCCCTAGCCGCGGAATTAGAATTCCGCCGGGGGATTTAGGATCAGCCGTCGCAAGTTTGGAGGTAAGTGGTTTGTGAATTAGCCACTTGCCTCCTAAACTTGCGGGAGCGGATCTTAATGCAAGTAGATCGAGCGGATCTATAGATCCGCTGAGCTACGTGAATCTGGCCCAATATCTATAAGTTCCTTTTCCCTGAGACTGTTAGGATCCTGAGTGTGTGTGTGTAGAGCCGTGATTCCAGATTTGGACTCGGAGGATTAGGAGGATGTCTGGGATGCACCCTTTACCAGACTAATCTCGGCCTGTGACCAACTGATCCACTACAAATTTCTGCATCGAATATACACGACCCCAGAGAAGATAGCTAGAATTTTTGGTTCAGTCACCTCTTCTTGCTGGCGATGCTCTGCAGGGGGGGCTGACTGTATGCATATCTTCTGGGACTGTTCTGGTATACAGAAATAATGGAAGGATATTTTGATGTGTATACAGGAGGTGACAACTATCTCTCTAAGTCCTTCTATTAGACACTGCCTGCTCGGGCTGGTAGATGATTTGGCCCCTACTACATCTATACGGACCTTACTAACCTTGTTATTTTTCCATTCTAGGAAAACCCATAGTTCTGTCCTGGAAGAGTTCTACTCCTCCATCAGTAGAGTCATGGAAGGTTTCAGTGAATAGGGCCCTACCCTTTAATAAAGCCACATATTTAAACAGGGGGCACTTCTAAAATTTGATAGGATCTGGAGTGGATGGATGGCCTCACCTCTCACTGTAGCAGATCAGTCTTTTGTTAATGTTACCAGCTCTGTGCCAGAGATTATTTAACATACACAAAAAATGTCTTCTGGAGAGTGTGGGTAATTCTTTGTATGGATCTTCATATTTTGGTTGATTATGGGTGTGTGACTCTTCTGGGAAGGCGGTGTGGGTCAGGTTGGCATGCTTCACACGCAATGTTCATGTACATGAAAAAAAACAATTAGGTAGATTCAAGTACCTATGCCTAACTTTGCGGCGGCGTAGCTTAAGGCATTTAAGCTACGCCGCTGTAAGTTAGCTAGGCAAGTACATGATTCACAATGTACTTACCTGCTAAGTTACGGCGGCGTAGCCTAAATCGGCGGGCATAAGGGCGCCTAATTCATATGTGTTTGAGGGGGGCGTGGTGTATGTTAGTGGGGCTTGACCTTACGTTTTTTAAGTTTTTTGCGAACTGCGCATGCCCTACATTTCCCAGTGTGCATTGCGGCTAAGTACGCCGCACGGGCCTATTGATTTTGACGCGGACGTAAACGACGTAAATCCCGATTCACGGACGACTTACGCAAACAACGTAAAAAATTTGAATTTCGACGCGGGAACGGCGGCCATACTTGACATTACTATTCCAATAGGGCCTAGCTCTAACTTTACGCGGCCTATCTCTTACGTAAACGGCGTAAAAGTACTGTGTCGGCCGGGCGTACGTTCGCGAATCGGCGTATCTACTCATTTACATATTCTACGCCGACCGCAATGGAAGCGCCACCTAGCGGCCATCCAAAATATTGCAATCTAAGATAGGACGTCGTATCTTAGATATGTTTAAGCGTATCTGTGTTTGAGCATACGCTTAAACATAAGTCGGCGTAGATTCTGAGTTAGGTCGGCTTATCTACTGATAAGCCGGCCTAACTCTTACTAAATCTACCTATATGTACTTATTTTTAAGTGTTAACTGTTCTGTTTGTTTGTTTGTTTGTTTGTTTGTTTGTTTGTTTGTTTGTTTTTTGGATGGTCCATCGTATTGTGGTGGACGGTCTTTGAATGTTTTATATTTTAAACTTTGTGTGTTTTTGAAAACAATAAAAATAATTTTCGAAAAAATTTAAAAAGCATCAGACTGCTTTGTGTTAACTAGGGATGAGCAAAAAAGTTCTCGTTTACCAAAAGTTGCACAATATTGGTGAGATCATGCATTGAAGTCAGTTGGGAAGTAGAAATGAAGGTGGTTCTTTTGGGTTTTTAATGGTGACATTGGGTTTAAATAGCTTCTGAGGTTTACAGAAGCTCCTTCAACTATTATGGATCTTCTCTTTTTCAAAAAAACAGCCCCTTGTTCGACTCAATATTTTATTATTATTATTAGACATGATTAACATAGTGCCAACAGTTTTACTGTTATTATACAGGATTTATATAGCGCCAATCGTTAGCTCAACACTTAAAGGGAGACAGTAAAAGAGTCATAATATCATTCAATACAAAAAGATTACAAGGGTCTGACTCATGAGAGCTTACAAACTAAAACTGAGGGGCAAGTAATACAAAAGGTTAAATTTGTGAGGGGATGACTTGATGAAGATAGCACAAATCCAGCTGTTGGGTAAAGGCAGGATATACTTTGTTGAAGAAATTAGTATTCAGGGATTGCTTAAGCGTATGCAGACATAACCGCCGGTCCTGTTTGACAGGCATGCAGGTGAGCTTATGCCTCAAGAGATTTAATCTAAATGTTACCACAGAGCCTGGACCAGCTCTGTGACCTAACAGCAGGCTTTATTCCACTGTCTTATGAATATGGGTCCCTTAAAATAAGTGCACTCCTGTTACCCAAAAGAGAAGTATGACCAAGAAAACTTTTGTAATACTTCCCTTTTAAGAAACTCGTTCGCACCAGTGAGCCATGCTAAACACATGCCCGCTGGTGTTAGACACAGTGCCAATGCGCCGAACCTGTGTATTTCCTTTATAATGCATGTGTTTCTACTATGGAGGCTATCAAAATGTAGAGTTAGGACTGCAGATAATACTGGGGTGCCCTAAAGTAACTCTGCAGCTCATGCATGTATTTGCAAATGAGTGCAAACTAAACCCCTGTTTTTGAGGCATACTGTTAGACAGCATAAGTCGGTTGGTTGCAGGCTGGTTGGTAAGTTGAGCTGGAAATTTTCTTTGGTTTTGTTTGAGATGCAATGTGGTGGTTTGCGTCACAACCTGTTGGGAGTGCTGATTTGATTTATATTTGGGTTGGAAGGTATGAATGAGAAAGATGCCAATAATAAAAACATGCCATAACCTGAGCAGCAGAGACTTCCCATCTGGGACACAACCATAGGCCATGTGCGGTTGTTTGTCACACTACTTATAGACCAGAAAGTGCAAGCACTCTTCAACTACCCTCAGGCAACAGTAAAGAGAGGCCTGCAACAATTCAGCTCAAAAAGAGGTTATGTTTACTATGGGTAGAGAAAAGGGAAAATATGAGTGGTGCTTGTGGCTCTTATTTTAGGGGAACAGTAGCAATTCAAGTTTTTCTAATTTGCCCCTTAGATGGTTCTCACAGTAAGTGGTCAGCTGGCATATCCAGGGACCTTTTGACTGTCCTAAAGTAGAGGCAACCTCAGTTTCTAAAATCTTATTTAAGCTTTTACATGTGAATGCCATTTTAAAGAGTTTTAATACTGCAATTTTCATTTAAATAATCCCTGGAGATTCCTGGTGTCTCCAATTTGTTATCCTACATTGTCATTCTGTCATATAGGCCTTCAATGGAGACAAGTAGCCATTTCAACACACATCATATAGGCATGGGCCACTGTTGTTATCATCAGAGAAGATGCCTTGAGAAATATTATGCAGTCATCTCTGGAATGCATATACTGTAGACAGGAAGAAAAATCAAATCGTCCTCAGCAGCAGAAGCAGCACACGTCACCGGCAGAAGAGCAGACTGGGCTGTGACATGCTATGAGGACGTAAATCGCTATTACATGCTGCTGCACCCCATCGTGGATTTCTTAAAGGGACCGTGACCTGGTGTATTTCTGGCTATTATCCGGTGTTTCGGAAGTATCCTGCAGTAATTTGAATAACGCTGTTATCAAATTACCCTGTGGTAAGCCTCAGTCCATATGGTGGCGGGTCACAACTGTCAATCATCTTTACACTGGGTGCTGTTCGGGTCGGAATTTTCGTTTATGGACTTTGTTATTGGATTTTTTTAACAATTTGTTCACAATTTGTTCACGATTTATGCACTCTTATGGTGCACATTTTTTCTGTGTTTCACTTGTAGAAGACACAAAGGACTTCACTGTTTATATTATTATATTATAATATTGGTTGGCGCAATTTTTCTTTCTTTTTATAGTTAGAATCAGGTGTCAGGAGATAAGCAGCACTGAGTTGCAACAAAAAAAACTGTGAAAACTAGTGTTTTATTTAGAAAATAAAAACAATGGCCCGGATTCACAGAGACTTAGTTTGTATCTTAGTTGCATATTTACGCTGGACGCTAGGTGGCGCTTCCGTATATTTACGCATAGAATATGTAAATTAGGTAGATACGCCGATTCAGAAACATACGTCCGCCCGGCGCATTTTTTTTACGTCGTTTACGTAAGGCTTTTTCCAGCGTAAAGTTACCCCTGCTCTATGAGGCGTAGCCAATGTTAAGTATGGACGTCGGGCCAGCGTCGAATTTTGCGTTGTTTACGTTGTTTGCGTAAGTTGTTCGCGAATAGGGCTTTGCGTTAGTTACGTTCACGTCGAAACCAATGAGGCTTTGCGGCGTAATTTGGAGCATGCGCACTGGGATACGTCCACGGACAGCGCATGCGCCGTTCGTAAAATGCGTCATTTACGTGGGGTCAAGAGTAATTAACATAAAACACGCTCACCTCCTCCACATTTAAATTAGGCGGGCTTACGCAGGCCCAGTTACACTACGCCGCCGTAACTTACAGCGCAAGTTCTTTCTGAAAACGGGACCTGCCGCTGTAAGTTACGGCGGCGTAGTGTATCTGAGATACGCTACGCCCGCCGAAAGATACGCAAATGTATCTGAATCCGGGCCAATGAGCATTTGACATTTTGTCAATTTGATTCTGTCAAATGATCTTTAATGTAAAAAATGACCATTTGTCACAACAAAGAAACAAAAAAAAGGTCAAGTCAAGTCAAGGACGGGAGAGTAGGTGACACTGCCTGTGGATCTTGTTGAGTCAGGAAGTATCGTCCTGCTGTTGCAAAGGTATAATGCTGCAGAGGTTTATAGCCCCAATATTAGGGATAAGCTCAGCTTCTTCCTATTACCTATGTGGTAAATTAAGGCTGTAGCATTGCCCATACAAAAATACATGACAGAAAGCTGACTCTTTTGATTGGTTTCCATATTCTCAAGTTTAAAAGGTTTGAGAAAAGAAATGAGAATTGATTTTGCGGCCAACTTAGATTCTTTTTTTTTTTTTTTTTATCGTCAAAAAAACAGTCCATGCGGACCCACATTTTACAATCAAAACATATAGAACAAGTAGACCCTGCGTCGGGTAAGTAGTATACAGTTGCAATGTCATACTTACAGGCAATAACATTTTAGAGCACTCTAGTCTTAGATTACATCACTACACTGTACTCTTGTAACTCCTGGATCAAGTCCCTATGAACTAGCTCCTCCACCCATTTTCCATGTTCTGAGAGAGAATATAGAAGGGAAAGGAAAGATAGAAGTATAGAAAAGAGCAGAATAAGGTTGTAAATGAAGTGGTGGGGAGGTGTGATGGGGGAGGGGGAGGGGTGGTAGGGGGAAAAAGGGGGGGGGGGCTGCACGAGCAGGGTCAGCCCCAAAAGCGCCCAGGGCGTCACAGATTTTCCTGTCTCCGTGTATTACTTGGGTACTTAAGTCATCCCAGTTACTGGGGGTTTGTCTACTATCGGCTGGTCCGGCTGTTGTCCATCTGTCTCCCTGAGTCTCTGTCCCTCTTCCGAGAATCTGAAAATGTTGTACAGTTGCCAAGTGTCCGAATATGTTTCCCTACGCTGCTGGCTGGATAGGATCAAGTCTTCCATGCGGCTGATCTCATCAACTTTGTTTAGCCACATCGCTATAGTCGGCGGGTGGGGGGACTTCCAGAGAAGGGGAACGCAGGCCCTAGCTGCATCCAAGAGGTGGCGCACTACTGACTTTTTGTATACCCCAGGAGATAGATCATTCGCGTGTAAGAGGAAGTATGCCGGGTCCTCCGGTACATTGCTTCCTGTAAATTGTTGGGTGACTCGCCGTACCTCTCTCCAGAAATCCCCCAGCCGCGGGCAGGACCAAAAGATATGAAGCATAGTGCCTCTGTCCTGTTGGCATCTCCAGCAAGTGTCTGTCGTGTCAGGGAATAACTTACTTAATACGTCGGGGGTCCTGTACCAGCGTGTGAGTACCTTATAGTTCGTCTCCTGCGTCTTGGCACAAACGGACGACTTGTGTGTAAAGCGAACTATATTTTTTTTTTTGGCGGCCGAGAATTGCGTGCCCAATTCCCTTTCCCATTTGTCCAAGGCAGGGATCTGGTAGTCTCCCGATGGAGTGATCAACATTGTATACATCTGGGATAACACGTGTGGGAGTACTCCAGAGTCATTACACAAGTCCTCGAGTGCCGTCAGTGGCATCTGAACCCTCCCTGTGCAATACTCTGCAATAACACCAATACTCTGCAATACCCCCCATACTCTGCAATACCCCCCATACTCTGCAATACCCCCCATACTCTGCAATACCACCAATACTCTGCAATACCTCCCATCAGGGCCGCCATCAGGGGGGTACAGGCAGTACACCTGTAAGGGGCCCGAAGGTCCCCAGGGGCCCGGATGGCAACCCCCTTTAAAAAAAAAAAAAAAAAAAATTTTTTTTTTTTTTTTTTTTTAGATTTTTTTTTTTTAGGGGTCCGGAGGTCCCCAGGGGCCCGGAGGCCCACAGGGCCCCATATGGAAACTCACCCTTTTTTTATTATTTTTTTATAAAAAATATATATATATTTTTTTAAATATATTTTTATTTTATTTTTTATTAAAGGGCTAATTTTTTTATTTTTTTTAGAGGTCCAGAGGTCCCCAGGGGCCCGAAGGCCCCCAGGGCCCCGGATGGAAACCCCCCTTTTTTTTATATAAAAAAAAAATTCTAATATATATTTTTATTTTATTTTTTATTAAAGGGCCATTTTTTTAGGGGTACGGGGGGCCCGGAGATCCCCAGGGCCCAGGATGACAACCCCCCTTTTTTTATAAAAAAATAAGTATTTTTTTATATATCTTTTTATTTTATTTATATATATATATATATATATATATATATATATATATATATATATATTTATTTATTTATTATTATTATTATTATTATAGGGCCCAGAGGTCCCCAGGGCCCCGGATGGCAACCCCCCTTTTTTTTAATAATAAAAAAAAAATTATATTATTTTATTTCTTTTTTTTCTTTATATATATATATATATATATATATATATATATATATATATATATATATATATATTTTTTTTTTTTTTATTAAAGGGCTCAGAGGTCCCCAGGGCCCCATGTGGAAAAACCCCTTTTTTTTTTTTTTATAAATGTTTATTTTATTTTTTTTATTATTAAAGGGCCCAGAGGTCCCCAGGGTCCTGGATGGCAACCCCCTTTTTTTTTTTTATAAATGTTTATTTTATTTTTTTATATATATTTCTTTTTTTTATTAAAGGGCCCAGAGGTCCCGGATGGCAACCCCCCTTTTTTCTAATTTATTTTTATAAAAAAAATAAAAATCTGAGGTCCCCAGGGCCCCGGATGGCTACCCCACTTTTTTATATATATTTTTCTTTATTTCTTCTTTTTTTTGTAAAGGGCCCCCCACGCTTCTCAATTCGCACCAGCCCCCCCCCCGCTTCTCAATTTCAGGCGGCACCCCCCCCCCCCCCGGTTCTCTGCTCCAGGGGGCCCATGCCTGAAGCTGTGTAAGGGGCCCCATATTTCCTGATGGCTGCCCTGCCTCCCATACTCTGCAATACCCCCCATACTCTGCAATACCCCCCATACTCTGCAATACCCCCCATACTCTGCAATACCCCCAATACTCTGAAATACCCCCAATACTCTGAAATACCCCCAATACTCCGCAATACCTGCTAATATGACAGAAACAAGATTTTTTTTTTTTTTTTTTACAGAGTTTTCAGTGTTTTTTCTTTTATAGCGCAAAAAATAAAAAACCCAGAGGTGATCAAATACCACCAAAAGAAAGCTCTATTTGTGGGGAAAAAAAGGACAAAAATTTCAGATGGGCACAATGTTGTATGACTGAGTTATTGTCATTCAAATTGTGAGAGCACCGAAAGCTGAAAATTGGTCTGGTTAGGAAGGGGGTTTAAGTGCCCAGTGGTCAACTGGTTAAAAGAATTACTCCCTGCTAAAATGTACTTTTCTAAAAGTTTTTTTGCATTGGTACATGTCCTCCATGGCAGTGCTCAGCCATGTATCCCTTTTTCTCAAAAGCTTGCATATTGGCCTTGAAAAAAAAAAGAAAGAAAAAAAATGACAAGATTCCACTCCCATAGACTCAAATGGGGTTCGCTATGTTTGGGGTACGCAGATTTTTTCAATCGTTCAAAGAACATCCAGCAGACCAAACTTTGCTTGGTTCACTCATCACTATTTGAGAATAAATGTATTTGTAATTTCCATGTTTCAGAAGAATGCCAGGGTAAATGTACTTCCTATGGTGTTCTAGATGGAAATCTGTCACGTCGTATGTAAATGTTTCATTTTGCAATCAAAGAGGGGAATTTAAACCAGCCCTTTCAAGCAGAATCCCCACAATGAAACGCACTGCCTTTTCTTCTGCTGAGAAGGCAGCTAATGTTAGGTATTGGTAAATTCAACATTTTCTGCTTAATATTTTTTATGATGGTCATAGAGAATGTTCAGGTCTTCAAAGGTAAATCCCTGTGCAATTCAAATTCACGGGGAAGTCACAAATCCAAAGGCCATGACTTCTAGCAGCGACGGTGAATCATATTCATCTCTGAGTGATATTGTCTGTGAAATGGTTCTACTTTACTGGAAATGTAATGTCTCATCTGTAATTGTATCAAGAGAAGAGGATAAAGAAGATATGGCTGGAAGAGTCCCACTCTGCTATGGGCAGTCTTTGACAAGATGATTTTCAGTGTGAACATTGCTTGCAGAGAAGGGATTAAAATTAGTTTTCACCTTTAGACAAAAATATATCACAAATAAAATGTAGTTAGATCGCTGAATGTGCTTATCTAGCTCTTCTCAAGTGTTTCCATCTACTTTTGTGTCATTCAAACAGTAGCTTTAATCCTTTCAATAAAACCATCAAAACATTACGGGGCAGATCCACAAAAGGATTACGCCGGCGTATCTATTGATACGCCGGCGTAATTTTAAATTTCCCGCGTCGTATCTTTGTTTTTCATCCACAAAACAAGATACGACGGCACCTGGGATCGATCCGACAGGCGGCCGCTAGGTGGCGTTTCCGTCTAAATCCGCGTCGAGTATGCAAATTAGCTATTTACGGCGATCCACAAACGTACGTCCGGCCGGCGCATTTTTTTACGTCGTTTTCGTTCGGCTTTTTCCGGCGTATAGTTAGTTAAGTATAGCCGTCGTTCCCGCGTACAATTTTGAATTTTTGACATCGTTTGCGTAAGTAGTTCGCGAATAGGAATTTGCGTAGAATGACGTCACCGTCGTAAGCATTGGCTTCTTCCGGTCAAATTTCGAGCATGCGCACTGGGATACCCCCAGGGACGGCGCATGCGCAGTTAAAAAAAAATTTGTTTACGTCGGGTCACGACGTATTGACATAAAACACGCCCCCATTACATCCATTTGAATTCCGTGCCCTTACGCCGCCAGAGATACACTACGCCGCCGTAACTTTGTAAATTCTTTGCAAATTTTTTGTGGATACGAAAAAAATAAAATAAGTTGCGGCGGCGTAGTGTATCTTAGATACGCTACGCCCGGCGGGAAGATGCGCCCAGGTACGTGGATCGACCCCTGCATATTTTCTAAAGGCAGATACTCTAGAAAAAAAATACTGTAGTGTTACCATGACCCAAGCCAAGATGGCTGCTATTGAATTGGACATGATCCCCAAGTTCGAGAGGATGTGGTAGCCCTGGATTGCATATATTGGACAATAGAGTACTACTGCCATGGTTCAACATCTCTTGGATTGGAGCGGTGGCTCTTGGCTCGACCACGCGGACCCCCCTTCTGGTTCCAGTACTCTCTTTTTTCTCCATTGTATGTTCTTATAGTTATCGTTATTAATTTATTTTCTTTTTTTTCATTTTTCTCTGTTATTTGCTATTTTACTATTATGATTTTGAAGCTCCCTTTGTATTGTTAATAACTCTTTGCTTCACAGAGGACAGTAAATATGTCAGTAGTTACTAATAATTACATAAAACCTCTAAACTTAATAATCTTAATGTCATTAGTGACTAAATAGTATACCATACTTTGTCCACAAATATTTACTTTACTTTGTATATTTACATATATTTACATATTGGAATAAGAATACGTATTGGAATAAGAATATTTGAGCTTCTAAAAAAATACTGTAGTGGTCTATTTGGGTAATTTTTGTCCCCAGAAAAGAAATAAAGGGGACATTTTCCAATAAGGACAATAGTTCTGGTGACCTAGAGGTCCATGCAAACAAAGCCATTTTTTTTTAAAAGCACTAGATCTATGTTTTTTTTTATCTAATGCTTTGCATTGTAGATGAAAGATCTGGGGTCCTATTGACCCCAGATCTCTCCATAAAGATGACCTGTCACTGCTTATTTCTATCACAGGGGATGTTTACATTCCTTGTGATAGGAATAAAATTGATAAAAAAAAATTAAAGAAAAAAAAGAAGTAATAAAATAAATAACAATAAAAACATTTTTTAAAGAGCTCCCGTCCCCCCATGCTCATGTGCAGCAGTGAACGCATACGTAGGTCACGCCCACATATGTAAACGGTGTTCAAACCACACTTGTGAGGTATTGTCGCAAGCAATAATTCTAGTGCAAGACCTCCTCTGTAACTCTAAACTGGTAACATGTATAAATTATTAATCCTGCAGTGCTCATGTGCTAACAAAGTACACACTCAAAGGGGGAGAGGGCAGAGTGATGGAGAGGAGATCTGTAACTGCTGCTTCTCCTTTCACAGTCCAGTCACAAGCTGGGGGGAGGGATCTGTATGTGTTACTTAAAGCGGGGGTTCACCCAAAAATAAATGTTTAACATTACATTCAGCCGAGTTGTCCTAATGACAATCAGCTGTTTTTTTTTCTGTACATACCGTATTTTTACCGCTGCTTTCGGGTATGTCTTCTGCGGGACTGGGCGTTCCTAATTGATTGACAGGCTTCCGACCGTCGCATACATCGCGTCACGAGTTGCCGAAAGAAGTCGAACGTGGGTGCGGCTCTATACGGCGCCTGCACACCGACGTTCGGCTTCTTTCGGCAACTCGTGACGCGCAGTATGCGACGGTCGGAAGCCTGTCAATCAATTAGGAACGCCCAGTCCCGCAGAAGACATACCCGGAAGCGGCGGTGAAAATACGGTATGTACAGGGAAAAAAACAAAAAACAGCCGATTGTCATTAGGACAACTCGGCTGAATGTAATGTTAAAAATTTATTTTTTGGGTGAACCACCGCTTTAATTGCAGCAGAGATTGCCTGCCCTGCCAGATATTGAAGTGCTGTGTGGCAGAGCTGTATAAATCTAAGAACTAAATGAATAGAAATAGAAGTTCTATGGCAGGTATAACACCTTCCCCATATGCATTTCAACTGTGTGTTTATCTGTCTGCATGGAGTTCATTTGTATGATACATTTTTGTCATGTTTAGCAGTCTTTATAAATTACATTCACCTTTCTGACATCCCACTGATCCAATTTTCCTGCAGTCCTCCTTTAATTTACTGTTGGATGGTGGCCATGTCCAGACTCAGAACACTGTCAAAGAGTATGCAACTGTTTACATTCTTTCTTGTCCCGTTCTGCTTTAATCTACTTAGCCGGCCCCACGGGCATAAATTGGCTTTAATACAATCCACGTCCTTCGATACTCCATTACTGGCGATCACGTCCCTCCAGACTTCATGTAAAACCTTTGAAAGATATTTTACTTGCTAGATCTTTAGATGAGAAACATTCAAAAACACTTAAATAATTGAAGTGCCTTTTGAAACTCGAGATAAACTACATTTAAGATCACGAGTCTTTGGAGACTAAAACTCTAAGAAGAATTAAATGAAATTCCTGCCAGGACTCCCGGGATGGGCAGACAGGTGAGACTAAATGTTTTAAATAGAAAAACTTTAAAACTAACTTTAACATGATGAAGAACTTTCCTTTCATTCAGGGGTGTACAAAGTCATTTCTAGGATCCAGGGAACAAAACCTTCCACTGATAACTGAGAAGGTTGTACAAAGTATCAGATGAAATGTTTTGTGTACATCCTATGTCCTCTTCAACCCATCGCTAATTCATTACTGCAGGCTGGTAGAATAACCTCGGCAGGCAGATCATTGTACGAATTTAAAGCATATCAAAGCCCAAAAAAATATTGTTCAATATTTCTATTGAGGTTTAGCCAGATAAACAGAATGAACAACATTTGCAAAGCAAGTAAATAGTATCGCATGAGAGGGTACATATAACAGATCTATAAAAGCAAGCTTCTCTGAATGCCCAAAAAATTAAAAAGGTAATATATTGCAGTTCACTAGTCCTTATACGTGGTGACTGCATTCATCTTTTAAGCTTTTTTTCCCGTTATTTTCATCTGGTGATCCTGCCTCACACTGGTAGCTACACTCACTCCTCCACTGTATCTATGGAGGCGCAGCGTAGCTGCCCTTGGACAGCAGCAAAATCAACCTGCGAAGAGGATAGCTTTAGATCAGTGGCTCTCAACCTGGGGGTCGGGACCCCCTCGGGGGTCGAATAATGATTTGCCAGGGTTCACCGAATCCTGGGCTGTTCTTGAAGCCCACACCTCTCTCCCAGCCTCTTTGCAGCCACCCATTCAGTTCATGGCATGAGAAATGTGAAGTTGGAGGGACTGGAGGAGACCCTATCTCCTGATTTTGGCATAGGTGTCGATGCTTTGAGACACAGTCAAAGCCAGAGACAAAGTGAGTAACACTACCTGTGATTATAGTTGCCTGTAAAAGTCCCCACTACAGTTCTCAGATCAGCAGATGACCTTGATCAAGAGCACCAAAGTTGGCTGATCAGAACTCCCCCCAGCACTGCCACTGATCCCACCCCCCACCAGTAATGCCACTCAAAATTACTTGTCTTGCTTTGGGTGCTGACAACCCACGCTACGAAAATGAATTTAATAGTAGGGGTCCCCACAACTTGAGACATTTTATCAAGGGATCACGGCACTAGAAAGGTTAAGAACCACTGCTCTAGATGAACTAGAAGATTTAGTTGGACTTTACATAAGTGAATAACAAAATAAAGTCTAATTGCAGACAATTTTTTTTTTTAAATCAGTAGAAGGGATATTACTTACATTTAAAGTGGTATTAAAGCTTTGGCTTTAAAAAACAAACTGGTTTTGCACAGAGCAGCCCCAATCCTCTACTTCCTGGGTCCCTGACCGGTGCTCCTGGCTCCTTCCCCTTGGCCAGTTCCCCCAATAGCCAGCCGCTTGCTATGGGGGCAATGATGCATGCTCTTTAAGCCCTGCCTTATGCATCCATAAGACTCATAGAGCTGTGGCTTGGCCCCGCCCCTACTCTCTCCTCATTGGCTGTGATTGACAGCAGTGGGAGCCAATGGCTCTTGCTGCTGTCTCAGCCAATGAGGAGAGGGAGACCCAGGCTCTTGTGCACAGTGCTGGACTGAGAGAGGGCTCAGGTGAGTATTAGGGGGGCTGTGGGGGCAAGAAAGAAGATTTGTGCCTTCATGCAGGTAAAAAACCTTCAGCCTTTACAACCACTTAATTGTGAAGTGTCCCTTATTCTAATGCCACCTATCATCGTTTTTAGGAATCTTAAGTCTTCTGCCCTCCCCCTCCCATACTCTGCAGCTGTAATCTTGTGAAGCTGTGAGGGTTAATACAAGAGCTGGACCTGTGACAGGCACTCATCCAAACAGCCAGCTATGCCTGTCCTTTAGGCCCCCCTCTTCCATTCAATGGAGGAGAGGGGCCAAAAGGGCAGGCACAGTCGGCACTCTTGACAGGTTTGCACCCGTATTAACCCCTGCAGCACCAGAAGACTACCGCTGCAAGTTAACGCGGAGCTCCACTCAAAAGGGGAGGCCCAGCTCGTTCACGCCCCCTTTCCCATTCATTGCCACATTTGGCACTTTTTGGAGGGGGAGAAGGTACCTGGTTTTGACAGGTACCCGCTCCCAATTCCGGGTAAGATCGCCGGAGGGACCATTCAGAAAGCACAGCATGACTCGCGCATGCACAGTAGGAAACTGGCTGTAAAGCCTGAAGGCTTCACAGCCGGTTTACCTTGCCGGCGCCTGCACCCGAAGCAAATTGAAGAATTGACTCTGGGTGCAGACATCGCTGGATCCCTGGACAGGTAAGTGTCCTTATATTAATAGTCAGCAGCTACTGTATTTGTAGCTGCTGACTTTTATTTATTTTTTTGCCTGGACTGGAGCTCTTCTTTAAGAAAGATCAAGAAGCCACTACATCCAAGACCTGGTAAGCTGTAAAATATTACATTATTGATTTGGATTTAGATACACTATACAATTATGTAATGCTACTTTTATTTACAGGTGTATTGATAGCCACATTTTTTTTTTTTTTCGTTTTTGACTTAGGGTGGAAGAATTTTAACACCTGTCAGATTTGTTTTTGATGTCTGTGTCCTTTTGGGGTGATTTCCCTGCCCAAGAAAATAAATCTCTACAAACTGTAGGCACTTTCCATCTCTTCCCATCTTTGAATATCCCAGTTCCTGATATTGCAAAATAAATAAACAAGCAGGGATGGTGGGAACCTCTCATAACAGAAATTCAGATTTACACTGCTTGCACTAAAAAAAAAAAAAAAAAAATATTGATGCATTATTGATTACAGAGCAATAATGTGTGTCTTTTATATCTGTCTGGACGGAGCTGAGCATCATCAGTCATAGACCTAGTGAACAATGAGCCTGTTGTTTAAAGCTTGCTGCACATTGATACAACCACTAGAGGGCACACAGTGTCAGCATTCTGACAGCAGGAATATGTTCATCTCACTTGCAAATGTTATAGCAAAAAAACTAAAATTGGTGATTGCATTTTTATAAATGTAAACCAAGGATGAGTAACTGCCATTTATTTTACCATTGTTATAACAGGTTCTATTTTATGGCCCCTGCATTCATTTTGTGTGTTCTGAAATGCTTCTGTCAATGTGAATGTGATTCAGGGCAGTCTTATAGGCAACTGAATAATAATAAGATATGGTTGATTTCAACTGTCTGGACAAACATCAGAGATTAAGCAAACAACCCCATGGAGCAGATCGAAATTTGTGTTTTTTCACTGTCAGAATTTTCAATGACAGGCAAGAGAATGAATGTGGAAGGACGGTTTGTAGGTGGGGTGCAGTGCTTTGTGGTGAAAATAACACTCTCAGACCCAGTGCAACAAAATAATTTGTATTGAAATAACGCAGAGTCAGTTCACAAATAACCTGGTGGGAAGGCAGCCCAACCAGGAACACTTACAGTTCCAACAGCGTGTAGAGAGCAGAATGTAGGAGCTGAACTGACATCGTCTGAAGAGAGGGGAACGATGTGGCCTGGCTGTCTTGTGCCCAAACAGGCAGGTGTCTGGAGAAGCTGCAAGCTCTACACTTTCCTCAACAGGAACCTCCCCTGCCAGTTCTGTCCCTACCAGGCGGGGTATCTACTCTACCAACTCACAAATGTGTGCCAAACCTGGCAGCCAAGACTTTATAAAGGCTCTGCCTGACCCAAGATGGCGCCCAGAGTCACATGGGTCGACAGCATCCAACGGGATAGCTTCCCCAGTGACCCATGAAACCATAGAGGAACCCTGTTCCTCCTAACTTCCCCTCCAACTGCAGTGCTGCTGCGAGACAGCCCAACCTGCAGTGGAGAAAGTAGACTGCACCTGCCTACAGGTTTTATCAGTTTTCTGCAGGATAGGGGAGGCATTTCAGCTGTTACGCATTACTGAATATGCAGGCGCCACTTGTCTTCATTGTATGCACTGATGTCTGATATCTGGGAACAGCCGGGCAGTAAACACAAACATCTTGTGCTTAATCATTAATAATGATAATGGTAATGATTAAGCACAAGATGTTTGTGTGAAACGCGTCTACGTGACCTTGTGTTGGTGTCTTTGGTGTTATCACTTTAAACAATAAAAGGCAAATCTGAATTCCTGGATGTGCAGTCATTTATTTTCTTACAAGTTTCCCATGGAGGCGGGCACTCAGGTTATCATCATACACATGGAACAGCAGCTCTTTTTCTTTATAATTGGCTTTGGGGGATCACTCAACTGGAGAGCAGGTGGGTGTGGGGTATAAAGTATTTGTACTTTTTTCTTTCCCCCATAGTCAAATATGTATTTAAACCTTGCATTGCAGGGTAAACTGCATGGGTAAATTTAACAACAGCCACAAAGCTAAACTTTTAAAGCGGGGGTTCACCCTAAAAAAAATTATTTTTTCTAGCATGCCATCAAGCATACTGCCTCTAATTTGCCTAAAGGAAGCTCATCTTAGTCCAGGAGGTAGACGTGACTTTGGATGATGGCCAAAGATGAGTCCAACCTTTCGGAGAGAGAAGCAGAAAAAGGCATTGCCATGTGATCCGTATGTAATAAATACCTGTAAGTATTACACTTACACATTACTAGGTATGAATGCAATTTACACAAATGATACAGTATATTTGGTCCACTTAAAGCGGTGTTTCACCCTAAAAACAAATTTCTAGCATGTCATCAAGCATACTAGCGCGAGCTACTGTACGCCTTTCTTTTATTTTTTGGCGCCGTACTTACGGTTTACTGCCGTAGTGAAGTTTCAGACTCCCCAAATGGGCGTTCCTATTCAGAGGGAAGATGATTGACGGCCGGCTATGGCGCGTCACGCTTACCGAAGATAGCCAAAATAGGACTTGCCTCTTCATGGCGCCTGCGCAGTCAGCCGTGAAGAGGCAATTCCTATTTCGGCTGTCTTCGGGAAGCGTGACGCGCCATAGCCGGCCGTCAATCATCTTCCCTCTGCATAGGAACGCCCATTCCCCGCGGGGAGTCTGAAACTTCACTACGGAGTAAACCGTAAGTACGGCGCCAAAAAATAAAAGAAAGGCAGACTGTAGCTCGCGCTAGTATGCTTGATGACATGCTAGAAATTTGTTTTTAGGGTGAAACACCGCTTTAAGTGGACCAAATATACTGTATCATTTGTGTAAATTGCATTCATACCTAGTAATGTGTAAGTGTAATACTTACAGGTATTTATTACATACGGATCACATGGCAATGCCTTTTTCTGCTTCTCTCTCCGAAAGGTTGGACTCATCTTTGGCCATCATCCAAAGTCACGTCTACCTCCTGGACTAAGATGAGCTTCCTTTAGGCAGATTAGAGGCAAATTGGAGTGTTTTTTGGTCCCATAGACTTCAATAGGAACCTCTGAAAAATGCACAACATGAGCGTTTTACTAGCGTTTTGTTTCTCGTTTTATGGGCAAACAGCAGTTCTCCGCCCCAATCTCCTCTCTCTAGTGCATTCTATTGGCTAAAATAAAAAACACCTGAAGCTTAAATACACATTTAAAATGCTTATAATGCTCCTCTAGAACGTTCGTATACGCTTGCAAAACTCTCTAAAAAAAAAACACTTGAAAATCACTTTGCGCAAATGTGAATGCAGCCTCAAATCTGACACAGATCAGCCCCTGCTGCATCCTCTCACTTTGTGACTTGCTACAAAGGTACAATGTTACAACCTGAGGAGAGGAGGTTGGGACCAAAGCTCACACTCACATGGCTGCTATGTGGTGGGTAGAAATTTCCCCTCTTTCGGAGGAGGGAAGCTGTTGAGGCAAAAAAAGGTGAATTGTTCAGTCTAATATCACCAGACACACAGGAGGATCAGAATCATTAATGGCTACAAGTCTCCCATGTGAAGTAAGGAGTATTTGTTTAGCTGTCTTAGCAGTGTAGATTTATTCTCCTCACAATTTTTACTATAGACCATTTGCTTAAATGAACCCTGAATGAAGAATAACGTCTAAAATACCAGTTTTCTCCTCAGCTAAAACCTGATAAGACAGCTGAGGATTGTAGTTCTGCAACAAGACCGTTTAATGAAGTTTGTATGACAAAGAGTACTTTATATACATATATATATATATATATATATATATATATATATATATATATATATATATATATATATATAATAATTATATAATAATTATAATATCAAATATTGTGACGTCGTCAATATTACTACAACTCTTAAGTCTTCCTATATTTTTTTTACGGACTACTAGGCCACCTATTTCAACTCTTGCTTGCTGTGGCAGTGGAAGGGCTTAGAAAGCTTACCAAGACCCTGAAATCTGATATGCTGAAAAAAGTGTTAAAGTGGATGTAAACTCGGAAAAAATAAAAATGTCTTTGATGTCACAATGTACAGTATAAGATTTCCTATCATCTGTGCCCAGTCTTGCCACACAGAGTTAATCCAGCTCTGAGCAATCCTCTTTTATTGTTCATAAAACGGACTTACAGAGAAAAACCTTAGTCCGTTCCGTCTCCTTGTTGTGAGTTACAGGTTATTTACATATCTCATGCACTAGCCTGGAGATTATATTTTAATTCCCACCCCCACTCCTTTTCTGAAGTCATGTTGTTACTTTTCTGGATTTTGACTGGATGTTAGTGATCATAGCAGAATTTAGTGTAAGGAATACACAGGAAAAAATGCATGTTGACAACGGGAGTGTAGAGGAGGACGGGAGTCTACTGACATCACGACTCCACCCACAGAGCTCCAGACAACAGATCCACTCACAGAATCTGCAGTTTTTCAGGTGTCATAACAGACAGAGGGGTTAACATTTGACAGGTAAGGATACATGCAGGAGGCATGTATATCCTTATAGATCAGCACTATGGCAGTAGTTTAGAAAGAATGAGAGTGGGTTTACATCCACTTTAAGAGTGAATTCCCTTCACTTGCACGAGGGGTGCACATGCGCATAGTAGCCAGAGGTGGCAGTAAAGAGCTTGATGTCTGAGCTCAATGCCACAGATAGCAGACGCTTCAGAGATCATTTCAGCACTGCACAACACGGCTCCCTCTCACCAGCTCCTGCCTTCTCCTAGCCTGGTAGGGCCCCTCCAGATGCTCAGGCCCCTTAAAGTTGCATATCTCCCAACTTTTTGAGATGGGAATGAGGGACACCTATCACCAAACGTATGCAGGCATAGGACACACCCTTTGCCACACCCCCTTAAAGGAGAATTGTACAAAAGATTGGTTAAACCCACAAGTGCTTTTTTTACCATTACTATTCTTTTATGTTGGCTTTTGGAATTTACAAATGCAGCAATTTAGAAATCAGATGAAAGATTTAGCCCTGGAAAACACCTTTTGATAGATAAAAAGTGCATTGTATATACATCTATATTGATCAGGCCAAAATGAGGGACAAATGACGAGGAGTAAGGGACAGAGGAACATTGATCCAATATTCACTTTCTGTGTAATGTTGGTTACTATCCTCAATATGTATGTTGATACTTTGTATTTTTTATGCCAATGTGCTATTATGCATTTATATGGGTATGGGTTGATCCATGCCCTATTTTTGATCTAATAAAGAATATAATTTTTGACATATGTAAATGGTTTTGTCTGGCTCTACCCCACACACCTCATCTAAACTCCCACCCTCCCCCCTCTTTTTTGCATTGCTCCAAATCAGGGACAGTTGGAAGCTCTGCAGTTGTATCGGCTGTACCCCCCTGATGGCGCCCCTGTGAGTATGTCATCAGGTGTCATAACAATATAATGCCCATGCATGTTCCAGGATACCTTTATTGAGAGAAGGATTAAGACAAATCAGCAATGGCAGTTCCCATATTTTCAGGTCCCCTTTAATTTTCCTATAAAGTGTTACTAAACCCACAACAGTAAAATCAGTCTGTATATGCAGTAAAGCATGCTTGTTATACTTTGTTGTGCTTTTTTAAGGTCATTTTTACCCGCACTTATTTATTTCGAATTTCCTTTTTAATAAAGATATTTTTAAAGTCAATCTATATGACATAGTCGATAATATGAAACTTATTCACGGAGACGTATGATCATACAAAATAGCTAATTTATTTGTTGACAAAAATATGAATATTTACATGAAATTAAAATACCAATTGCGTTACATGAACGACTTGAAAGTCAATAAAATACCCCAAAAAATGGGCATGCAGTACACTTGACATTTGTGCCATAAGTTCTCAATGTGGTTTCAATAACTTTGTGTAAATAACAATGAAACAAAGCGTCTATTTCACATGTCCAACCGTTACTATACTGCAGGTAAGTAAGTGGCTAACAATGTGAAATATATTGGACATTTGCTTTGTCAATAAAATTGGAACTATGTAAAAAGAAAAATATCATGAAAAATGTACTCTTTAGAGAAAAATCTACCAGTTATTGATTGAGAACAAATCATGATTGCAAGACATTCAATACTTCAATATTTTTGAGAACAACATCAATACTTCAATATTTTGGAAAACAACAATAGATTCAAGATAAAATCAAAAATGACATAATTACCCATTCCAAAATGGCCTTTTTCCTACTTGCAAGTGGCCAGAGTTTAATGGCTGCAGTGGCTTTCTATGGATCTTCATGGGATAAGAATATGTCCTCATGCGTTGTGCTAGTGTGCCCCCCCCCCCCGTCGGAGTCAGTCCTGAGTCATCCCTACATGGGTCCTTCCTCCTCCAGTCATCCTCCAGTCATTGATCCATTCATTCCTCTTGATCTATCTTTATTTTCTTTTCTTCATCTAATTTTCTCCTTTTTTATACCCATCAGGACAATAAGACTATAAAGTTATACTAGGTTCTGCCCAACCGATATGTGTCCTTATCTCATAGGTGGGTTGCAGAAATGGGAGTTACTGTCAAGACGTGTCTGGTTTGCTATTGGCTGACCACTTAATAATCAACTGTTCTCTGGACTCTGAGATCCTCAAGAAATATCACTTTCAACCACCAGGTGTCTCACCTTTATTGTGAGATTATCTCTTTACATTAATATTTATATTATTGGGGAGACTATATATATATATATATATATATATATATATATATATATATATATATATATATATATACACACACACACATATGCACATTCTGGTAACTTTATATTATATAAAATACAATTAGTATATTTTTGAATCCTACATAATATGCTTCCATATTCCTTTATAAATGTATATCTTTTAAAAACAGTTTTTTCTAAACATGCACAGGTTATATCCCTCAATCAATTAATATCCTTTTATGATCACAATTTGATATATTTCATAATGTTGGTTAGCTTCTAGCACACTTCTATTTAAACTCACATTCATATATATATATACATATATATATATATATATATATATATATATATATATATATATATATATATATATATATATATATATATATATATATTCATATATATATATATATATATATATATATATATATATATATATATATATATATATATATATATATAATATAATATATATTTATATATTTCTTTCTTCTAACAAAGTCTCTAAATCAGCAGACTTTAGACTGTCTCTTAATGAAGACAGGATAATAGCTCAGGGACTCTCTTTTTGGTCAACACCATCCATTGTTTTTAGGACAGCTAGAGCCAACATTAGTGTCCATGGGTATATCTCCTCACTTGAAACCAGTTCAAACGTCTTGTTTGGTGAGAAAGCTACTATCATTATTTTAAGCTTTCAACCCAAGCTTGTAAATGTTATAGATAGCTAATCCAATTTTTCATGTCTTGGACACTTGGCAAACATGAGCTAAGGTGTGTTTTCTTCTTTTCTGAAAGGCTTTCATTTGCAATGCTTCACCTCAATTTTAAGGCCTACTGGACTTTCATATTTCTGCCAGTAAATATTGAATGTATTATTATTATTTGTATCATAACCCACGACAACTTACTGTGGAACCTAAGGGGTTAATCCTCTACACTGTGTAAAAAGGCTTTTTTATCCTGTCTTCTCTGATCCACCCCTTCTTCCACAGTCCCCAAATCATCTTCTGATAGTACAGAGCCTTGGAGGCACCCTGCACAGTTTAGTGTGTATTGTTAGAGAGGTTTTTTTTTTCCTTGGGAGAGTGCATGGGGTTGAACATCAGGCCAATTAGCACTGTCCAGACAGAGGGTCAGGGGTCCTGCAGTCTCATAGGACAGTCAGAGTAGAATAAAAACTCCTCCTACAAGCTTTAACCAGACACTGATACAAGTCACAAGACTGCTATATACTGCTAAAGAGAAAAGGTATTTAGCAGCAGCGGCCAGCCCCCTAATCTCTCTGCCCTGGCCCCTAACCTCCATGTGGGGTGCCAGATGCATAGAGTTCTACACATTTTCTATTTTTTTGTGAAGCACATGATTAGAGCACTGTGCCCTGAGCCCACCCACTTGTGACATTAGTGATTGTTGATTCGCTATTGTCTTCCTGCTTCTCCTCCCTGCTTCTCCTGGGAGGAAACGTGATCAAATTGACTGGGAGGAGTATCCAGGGAAGCCGCCAAAGCCGCGCATGACATCAATGGGGCAAGTGCGGGCCTGGCTGGTGAGTGGGCGAGCGAGTGAGTGGAGCATAGGGAGTTGGTTTGTTTGCCGCCAGCCGCCACTGATATTTAGCAGTTTATATTTTCTAAAACAATTTAATTCCCATGTTCTGTGTACTGTGGGAGACCAGATAGTGAAAAGAAGGGTCCTGGGTTTAGAAACACTTTAAAGCGGTTGTAAACCACTGCACTTTTTTTTTCCTGCAAGGCAAGGGCATAATGTGCTAGAATGCATTGCATACTAACTCATTATGTGAAACTTACCTCAAAACGAAGCCTTTCAGCGATGCAATGTGATGTCATCGCTGGAAACAGTGTCCATCTTTCTTCCGGGTTTGCGGACTCCGGCTCTGTGACTGGCAGGAGCCGCAATGACGTCACTCCCGCACATGCACATGGGAGCTACCGGTCACAGCACAGGGCTCTGAAGAAACGGCACAGGCAGCTGTTTCTTTCAGAGCGAATGCGCCAGTGATTTCACTGGCTGCATATACAGTAAATATCTCCTAAACGGTGCATGTTTAGGAGATATTTATACATAATTATACTAAGACTGCTACATACCTCCCAACATTTTGAGATGGGAATGAGTGACACCTACTAACAAACATATGTAGGCATAGGACACGTCCCCCTGCCATACCCCCTTAAAGGACAATTAACCAAAACATGGTTAATTAAATCCTTAAGGACTTTTTTTTACCACTACTATTCCTTTATATTGGCTTTTAAAATGTACAAATGCAGCAATTTAGAAATTGGATGAAAGGTTTAGCACTGGGAAACACCTTTTGAAAGATAAAAAGTGCATTTTATATACAACTATATAGATCTGACCAAAATGAGGGACAAATGAGGAGGAAATAGGGACAGAGGGACATTGCTCCAAATCAGGGACAGTCCCTCTAAATCAGGAACAGTTGGGAGCTATGCTGCTATAATAAGGCTTATCTATAGGTCAACGTTAAAGATGGAAGTTTACTTCCTCTTTAATGTTTTTCCAGTGCTTCTAGATAAATAGCATCAGAATCTATCTTGTTAATAGTCTTCTCCACATACACCCTCTAAGTCATGGCTGAGATAAGTGCTTTATACCTGCCAAAGGTCCTTTTGATACTTCTCACCAAAAAAAAGAAGAAAACTACAATGCCTTGCATGTAAAAGAGTCTGGATTCTAAGAAATCTGAAGTCAGCATCGATCATTAGCAGGTTTCCCGTGACACAAGTAGCCTATCCTCACAATCTTGTCTTAGTAAAAGAACACAGCATCCAAGGTCACAGCAGAAAACTGCTCACCTCAAATGCTGCATTCCGGGCAGAGCTGTACAATAGACGGAGAGCTCTGTAATTGACTTGTCTTTGTGCCATTACTCTATACAGACCCCACTTTTATTATGCTTTTATGGATTCCGTGGAACTCGGCTGCTCTGCCCATAGCTAAATGGTATGCATTTCCATGAACAAAGGCTGCATATATTGTTCCAGCAAAATAATATAATTGCTTAGAAAAAAAGCCACCATCTTTATAACAGAGAAAAAAAAATGTTTCCCATGCATATATTATCTTTAGATGGATATTTAATGCAGCCCTCTTTTGCAGGGGGAGTTATATGTCAAATGGCCTCCCCAAACAGGTTTGCTAAACCTGTAAGTAAATAAGAGAACCAAAACGTAGGAGTGGGTTTGATAATAAAGGTGGAAGTGCCTCCACCCAGGACAGGGCTTCTGAGAACAGAGGGGGGTCCCTTCCTGGGAAATTTAATCATAAATTAAAAAAAAAGTAACTGGGCACAGTTGAACTACTGAGACAAACATATAACATTAACCATAAGTATACATATGTACACAAGTATGGAAATACTATGAGCTTTATACATTAACCCAATGAGTGTACATTGATTGGTTTGCATGTAAGTTACAGTGTCTACAAACTATGGTATATATATATACCATAGTTTGTATACCCCCTACAATATATATATATATATATATATATATATATATATATATATATATATATATATATATATATATATATATATATATATATATATATATATTGTAGGGGGTTAGCTCGGTAGAGGGGTGTGTGACCCCTTGGATGGGTTCACTACACACTGAATTTATACAGACAGGCAGTCGAAGGCGGTTGAAAACAAAGATTTTGGTTTATTCTTCCATCTTGCTGGAAACAAGTGCAAGCATCCAAACAGCATAAACAAAATCAAACATAAAATAAACCCTGGCCACTTGGGGCGTCTATCTTCACCACACAGGAACCTATCTATGGAGTCTGGCACAGCCTAGTGCTGGGCAGACACTGCTGGTCATACAGCAGAAAAACAATAGTCTTTTGATTTTTATCACACAGAAAAATCAATCACCTCCTCACCTCCTCAGAAGACTTTCAGCTACTGCTCTCCTTCACTCAGAAAGCCTCAGGATGCAGAAAATCAGTGGCAATCCTCTGGATTACTTATAGAGGCCTTAATTGCCTCCTTCTGAACAGCTGAAGTTTTCCACCGCCCTTAGACCTTTTCTGGCTACTGTTGCAGTCGATGCCTAATAACAATTGGTGTATTGTCTAAACAAGGCAGAAATGTATGTCCTGTCTGTGACAACACCCACAGATTTACCTGATTTCCTGTCACATACCCCCCCCTCTTGTTTCAACCCTAGGGTTGGGACACAGGTTGCCAGGCAGGCATGCACTCGGGACAACCCATCTGCATTCCCCATTTTAGCACCGGGGCGATGCGTTACCACAAAACTAAATTCCTGGAGGGCCAGGAACCACCTATTTATTCTCCTATTGGTCTCTTTGTTCTGTGCCATCCACTTCAATGGGGCATGATCCGTCACCAGTTCAAACTGTCTACCCACGAGGTAGTACCGGAGAGAATCCAAAACCCATTTCACCACCAAACATTCTTTCTCAATGGTGGCATAATTCTCCTCATGGGCCTTCAATTTTCTGCTGAGGTACATAACAGGGCGTTCCTCCCCTCTGATAATCTGAGACAGTACAGCTCCTAAGCCCACATTTGATGCATCTGTCTGTACCACAAAGTCCAGTGAAAAATCTGGCGAATTTAAAACTGGCTGACTACATAAGGCCTGTTTTAAAGCCTGAAAAGCTGTTTCTGCTTCGGGAGTCCATTTGGTTATTACAGACTCCTTCCCTTTGGTCAAATTGGTCAGGGGAGCAGACTGAGGCAAAATTGGGAATAAAGCGGCGATAATAGCCCGCGATCCCCAAAAATGCACAAACCTGTTTCTTGTTGGTGGGACGTGGCCAATCCTGAATAGCCTCAACTTTGTTTATCTGGGGCTTGATTAGACCTCTTCCAATGGTATACCCCAGATACTTTGCCTCTTCTAGCCCAAGGGTACATTTTTTTGGATTGGCTGTAAACCCGGCTTTCCAGATGGAATCCAACACAGCCTGAACTTTTGGCAAGTGTGATTCCCAATCCTCACTGTGGATGACAACGTCATCGGGGTATGCAGCAGCATAGGCTCGATGAGGCCGAAGGGTCTTATCCATGTAGCGGGAGCATTCTGTAACCCAAAAGGCATCCTCCGATATTGGAAAGATCGGTCTGGAGTTACAAATGCTGTTTTTTCGCTGGCCGACTCCGAGAGAGGAATTTGCCAATATGGGACCTGGGCCCCACGATTGTAAATCCTTTGTTGAGCCAATTGGGCTTGGGCTAAATGTTCCTTCACAATCGGCATCACTTGGGCAATTCTATCTTGCATTTGGGCCACATGTTCAATCACACTTCGATGAGGGGAACTCTCACTCTCCCATGTTTCCCTGGCAATGTCCAGTAGGCCCCGGGTGTGCCTCCCATACAGTAGCTCAAACGGAGAGAACCCTGTGGACGATTGGGGAACCTCTCTTATTGCAAACATCAGATAAGGGAGCAGATAATCCCAATTCTTTCCGTCTTTATCCACCACCTTCCTCAACATTTGTTTTAAAGTTTTATTAAACCTTTCCACTAACCCGTCTGTTTGAGGGGGATATACTGATGTACGTAATTGGGTCACTTTCAGGAGTTTACAAAGTTCTTTGGTCACCCTGGACATAAACGGGGTGCCCTGGACATAAACGGGGTGCCCTGGTCAGTTAGGACTTCCTTAGGAAGACCCACGCGGCTGAAAACCTGAAATAACTCTTTGGCAATTGTTTTAGCAGAGGTGTTTCGGAGAGGAATCGCTTCTGGGTACCAGGTGGCATAGTCCATTATTACCAGGATGTGCTGGTGCCCTCTAGTGGACTTCAGTAAGGGGCCAACCAAGTCCATGGCGATCCTCTCAAAAGGGACCTTGATAATGGGCAGGGGTACCAACGGACTGCGGAAATGTGGCATGGGTGCAGTAATCTGACACACTGGACAGGAAGAGCAGTACAATTCCACTTCTTTAGTGATCCCAGGCCAATAAAACCTCTGGGTGATCTTCTCCCGGGTTTTTTCTGCTCCCAAATGTCCCCCAAGAATGTTCCCATGGGCCAGTTCCAAAACCATCTTGTGGTACGGTTTAGGCACTACCAGTTGCTCAATGGTGTCCTCTATCCTCTGTGACACTCGATATAACAGGTCCCTTTCAATAATGAAGTAAGGGAGGGCAACCCTCTCGTCAGGGTTAACTAACTCCCCATCTATCTTCACTACATTCTCCCAGGCTCTTAGCAATGTGGGGTCCCTCAATTTCTCAGTGATAAAATTTTCTCTGTGCACCTCAAGGTCATCAAACCCTATCGGCCGCTGTTCCTCTTCTGAGGTAGCAGGCTCCTCCCTAGGGACTGGTGTTTCCCCTGCTAATACTGAGAATGGAAAGGAATCCTCACAGTTATAGGTTTCTGGAGTAGATGGTTCAGACTCAGAAGAACCACCTACTGGGGAGTCTGGGCAATCCCAGAGTTCCCAGAATTTTGGGAAATCCCTTCCCACAATGGCGTCATGTGGCAGTTTGGGAACTAAACCCACCTGGTGACACAAGTTACCGAGGGAGGTTTCAAAGGAAACCGTAGTCACCGGATATTCTCGAGTGTCCCCATGTATACAAACTACAGCCATTTTCCTAGGATGTAAAAAAATGTAATGAACTGTCCGTAAGAATCAATGGATAAATACACTGCCAACCATCTCACTCCCGGGAGCTGTGGAAGGGCAGGGAGATGGAACCAGTGGGAAACTGCAAAACCCGGGTACCTATCCGCAGCCTATGCCTCATAGAATATACCTTGTGGTGTTTGCTTTGCAAAATTGAGTCATTTTGTGGGTAATTCCACTGTCCTGGTGCTCCAGGACCTTCAAAAGTGTGATAGGAAGGAATAAAATTAGATGTGTAATTTATGCTCCTAGAACGTCTGATGGTACTACTTCAGTGTTGGACCTCTCTATGTGGTCAGGCTGTGCAAAAGTCTCACACATGTGGTATCACCATACTCAGGACGAGTAGCAGAATGTATTTTGTAGTGGAATTTTTGCTATGTACATGCTGTGTGTTAGAAATATCTTATAAATTGACAACTTTGTGTAAAAAAAAATACGTTTTCATTTTCTTTCCACTTTTTCGGAAAAGACTTGGAAAAAAAATGAACTGTTCAAAAGACTCATTATGCCTCATAGAATATACGTTGGGGTGTTTGCTTTCTAAAATAATTTTGGTGGTAATTCCATTGTCCTGGTGCTTCAGGGCCTTCAAAAGTGTGATAGGTTGTTGGGAAATGTTATGTGCAATTCATGCTCCTGACGGTGCTCCCTGCATGTTGGACCTCTCTATGTGGCCAGGCTGTGAAAAAAAAGCAGACTAAGGACATGGATTACTGGAACCATGTCCTGTGGTCTGATGAGACCACGATAAACTTATTTAGTTCAGATGGTGTCAAGAATGTGTGGCGGCAACCAGGTGAGGATTACAAAGACAAATGTGTCTTGCCTGCAGTCAAGCATTGTGGTGGGAATGTCATGGTCTGGGGTTGCATGAGTGCTGCCGGCACTGGGGAGCTACAGTTCATTGAGGGAACCATGAATGCCAACATGTACTGTGACATACTAAAGCAGAGCATGATGCCCTCCCTTCGGAGACTGGGCCACAGGACAGTATTCTAACATGATAATAAACCCAAATACACCTCCAAGATGACCACTGCCTTGCTAAGGAAGCTGAAGGTAAAGCATGTCTCCAGACCTAAACCCTATTAAGCACCGGTGGGAAGGTGGAGGAGTGCAAGGTCTCTAACATCCACCAGCTCCATGATGTCTTCATGGAGGAGTGGAAGACTACTCCAGTGGCAACCTGAGAAACTCTAGTGAACTCCATGCCCAAGAGGGTTAAGGCAGTGCTGAAAAATAATGGTGGCCACACAAAATATTGACACTTTGGCCCAATTTGGACATTTTCACTTAGGGGTGTTCTCACTTTTGTTGCCAGCGGCTTAGACATTAATGGCTGTGTTGAGTTAGTTTGAGGGGACAGCAAATTTACACTGTTATACAAGCTGTACACTCACTACTTTACATTGTAGGAAAGTGTAATTTCTTCAGTGTTGTCACATGAAAAGATATAATAAAATATTTACAAAAATGTGAGGGGTGTACCCACTTTTGTGAGATACTGTATATACTAGACTGTATATGTATGTGTATATATATATATATATATATATATATATACTAAATACACTGCCATTAACTAACTAACCTGCCTGCCTAATCTAGCTCAATCTATCTCCGTCCACAGTCGCACACTATACACGGCCACTATGTAAGCAGCCTTATATAGTGTGGGGCGTGGCCTTAGTCCCCCACGCCCCACCCTGCACCCTGCCTTTGGCCAATTATGGCACAGAGTGTGCTGTGATTGGCCAAAGCATGCAGGTCAGGTGCATGCTTTGGCCAATCATCAGACATCAATGCACTGTAATCTCGCATTTCCATATGGGGCGTTCCGCAGCGATCTTATTTGCCACGAACGCCCCATAATATTCGCTGTTCGACAAACGGGTGAACACCCGATGTTCGAGTCGAACTTACGTTCGAAAACATCAAGCTCATCCCTAGTTTGTTCCCAGTGCACTACATTGTGGCTCTGCAAGCTATTGCTTAAAAAAAAAAGAAAGCTTGGGAAAATTTAATTTTTGTTGGCTTTATAAATACAATTATTGCTGCAGCAGCTTCTTTACACAGTACAGATGTGCCACTTTACAGGTAGACTAAAGGGACCCCCACGGGCACTATATTGAAAGGAATTTTTCATTTTTATGCTTTCACTTAAAACATCAATAAATCACTGCTCAATAAAAAATGATGTTTACAAACGTTTTTTTTTCATTAATACATGTCCCCCAGGGCAGGACCCGGACCCCCATAACCATTGTATGCCCAATTACATGCATATGAGGCCTTCAAAATGGGCACTTTTAAATTTTTACAGTTTGGGTCTTCATGGACCCCTGTACTCAAGAAGAGTATATCTGCCGTATATGCTTCCTTTGTTCGGTACCAGCACAATCCAAGGTCCCACCCAGTTACTCGTCAAAGCATCAGTGTAGGGTGGTAACAAAAAAAAGAGATATACACTCAGAGGACAATCCCCCCCTTCTTTGCATAATGAAACAGGGCGGGGTAAACTTTACCTCCTCCAGTAACAAGAGACACAGAGGTGTATTCAACTTTCCAACAGTAGACAGTCTTATCAGCAGGGAGGCCTGTTGGGGGAATTTCCCCCTCCTTTACATAATAACACAGGGTGGGATTAACTACATTCAGTAACAAGAGACACACAGACAGCATTTAGGAGTGGCTGCAGGAGATATCCCCCCCAGCAGCTAATCCACATATACATCCCATAATAGGTTGCTCCCAAGGCAGACAGAAATAATAAAATAATGGGATACAGCCACAGCTCAAACGATCTAGCAAAACGTGTACAACAGTCCATGAGACCAAGCTCATAAAATATTCCAGTTGGAAAGGTGAAATTTATTTATCTTTATATATTTCTTGAGGGATATTGTTCAAAAATATTACTGTCCCAAGTGAAAGAGCCCTTTCATTTTAAAATCACACATAAACAATCCAGGATAACAGGTATAAAAGGTAATTCTGAGTCTGGTGTGGTTGTACAGTGAGTGGGGTTAGGCAGACCCGACTGGGGTTCTCGGTCACCCTGTGCCCCTAATAGACACAGGGGGCCAAATTCTCAAAAAGCCTGCCTAACTTAAATTTCAGCAGTTAAGTTACACTGACTTAAAATTTCTACCTAAGTGCCCGATCGTCAAAGCACTTATCTAGAAATTTCAGGCCGTGTAACTTCAGTGCCGCCGTCGTAAGGCGGTCCTCCTCTCCTGGGGGCGTTTAAAATTTAAATGAGGCGCGCTCCCGCGCCGGCCGTACTGCGCATGCGTGTGACGTCATTTTCCCGACGTGCAGCGCGCGAACGTAATTAACGCCGGGCGGCTTTGAGAATTTCGACGGGACACTAAAGTTGCGACGGGTGAAAAAAAAAAGACGCGCCGGGAAAACAAATAATTATAAAAAAAAATGACAGCGTCGCTCAGCATGCATTCCTGAGAGGGAGAACTCCATGCCCCCTACAATCCATACCAGACCCGTATCCAAAGCACGCTACCCGGCCGGTCAGGAAGGAAGTGGGGACGAGCGAGCGCCCCCCCCCCCTCCTGAGCCGTGCCAGGCCGCATGCCCTCAACATGGGGGGGTTGGGTGCTCTGGGGCAGGGGGGCGCACTGCGGGCCCCCCACCCCAGAGCACCCTGTCCCCATGTTGATGAGGACAGGACCTCTTCCCGACAACCCTTGCCGTTGGTTGTCGGGGTCTGCGGGTGGGGGCTTATCGGAATCTGGGAGTCCCCTTTAATAAGGGGGCCCCCAGATACCGGCCCCCCACCCTAAGTGAATGGATATGGGGTACATCGTACCCCTACCCATTCACCTGGAGGCAAAAAGTAAAAGTTAGTAAACACACAACACAAGGCTTTTTAAAATAATTTATTATTCTGCTCCGGATGCCCCCCCTGTCTTCTTTATTAGCTCTATTTCCAGGGGGGGCTTCTTCTTCCACTCTCCGGGGGTCTTCTTCCACTCTCCGGGGGGGGTTTCTTCTTCCGCTCTCCGGGGGGGGGCTTCTCCGCTCTCCGGGGGGCTTCTTCCATCTTCTCCCCTCTTCCGCTGTTGACTCGGCGAACCCCGGTTCTTCTGCAGCTGTCCGGTGCCTTCTTCTTCAGCGCTGGCTGCCTGCTATGTTTGTGTGTTAGCTCAATTAGTAACAGGCAGCCGGCGCGGTCTTCTGTGACGTCAGGTTCTTCTCTTCTGTTCTTCTCCCCTCTTCCGATGTTGCCTCGTCGCTTCTTGTCGCTGTAATGATGGAAGCGCGCCTTGCATCCCATTTATATAGGCATCACCGTCCCATCATGCTCCGGCAGGTACCCACGTGGTGGGTGCACGTGGGTAGGCACCCACCACGTGGGTACCTACCGGAGCATGATGGGACGGTGATGCCTATATAAATGGGATGCAAGGCGCGCTTCCATCATCACAGCGACAACAGGCGACGAGTCAACATCGGAAGAGGGGAGAAGAACAGAAGACCCTGACGTCACAGAAGACCGCGCCGGCTGCCTGTTACTAATTGAGCTAACACACAAACATAGCAGGCAGCCAGCGCTGAAGAAGAAGGCACCGGACATCTACAGAAGAACCGGGGTTCGCCGAGTCAACAGCGGAAGAGGGGAGAAGATGGAAGAAGCCCCCCGGAGAGCGGAGAAGCCCCCCCCCCCGGAGAGCGGAAGAAGAAACCCCCCCCGGAGAGTGGAAGAAGACCCCCGGAGAGTGGAAGACCCCCGGAGAGCGGAAGAAGAAGCCCCCCCTGGTAATAGAGCTAATAAAGAAGACAGGGGGGGCATCCGGAGCAGAATAATAAATTATTTTAAAAACCCTTGTGTTGTGTGTTTACTAACTTTTACTTTTTGCCTCCAGGTGAATGGATAGGGGTACGATGTACCCCATATCCATTCACTTAGGGTGGGGGGCCGGTATCTGGGGGCCCCCTTATTTGAGGGGACTCCCAGATTCCGATAAGCCCCCGCCCGCAGACCCCGACAACCAACGGCAAGGGTTGTCGGGAAGAGGTCCTGTTCTCATCAACATGGGGACAGGGTGCTCTGGGGTGTGGGGGCCCGCAGTGCGCCCCCCTGCCCCAGAGCACCCAACCCCCCCATGTTGAGGGCATGCGGCCTGGCACGGCTCAGGAGGGGGGGGGGGGCCCTCGCTCATCCCCACTCCCTTCCTGACCGGCCGGGTAGCGTGCTTTGGATACGGGTCTGGTATGGATTGTAGGGGGACCCCCTACGTCGATTTTTCGGCGGAGGGGGGGTCTCCTTACAACCCATACCAGACCTAAGGGCCTGGTATGCTCCTGGGGGGGGAACCCATGCCGGTTTTGAATTTAAAAATTGCCGTGGAGTTCTCCCTCGGGAATGCATACCAAATGCCGTCGCTGGAATGGGCCTTTACAATGTGTGACTAACTTTCCACATTATAAAACCAGCCCTAGTTTTGCGCAGGCAAATTCGGAACTTAGGCAGAAATCACAGTGATGAAATGCTTTGAAAATCTGCTTAAGTCCTCATTTGCATACGCAAAGCTGCATTTCAATGAGAAATGCCCCCAGTGGCGGATGCGGTACTGCATCCTAAAATCTGACCGTGTAAGTGTCTTACACATGTCAGATTTTCTGACTAACTTTGGAAAAAGTCTTTTGAGAATCGTTTCCAAAGTTAGGCACAGGGATACGCAGGCTGAACAGCAGTTAAGTCTGCGTATCTCTTTTGAGAATCAGGCCCAGGGTACCTTAGACATAGGAGGGGCCTAAGGGAGCTGAAACAAGGGGTTCCCAACCTCTCCAAGTGATTCTGGGTTACACGCCCCCCCACCCAAAGTGACTCCGGTCACAGGGTCCCATAGACTTCAATGGGGTTCATTTTTTAGTTCCGAACTTTCGCAATGTTTTAAAGTTCTGGTGTGAACAGAACAGGGGGGTCATTTGGCCCATCCCTATTCTACATCAGGGGATATTGTTCTTTTTATTTAGTATTTTTTAATAAAGGAATTGTCATAAACTTGTGTTGTGCCTTTGTTCAACTTTTACACTTTTTTGATGAATGGGTAGGGGTATTATGTACCTCGTAGTAAAGTGTGGTATCTTCAAATAAGGGTGATACCAAGTGAGGGAGTAAGCTAATTCAGTTCCATTATTGCACAAATCTGTGTGGGTCAGCAAACATAAGGTAATTCTCAAAACAAAAAATAAGGAAAAAAAGTAGGTATAATACTCAACCTAAAATGGTAACATAAACAACTAAACTTTATTAAGTACTATAGTGTAAAATAGAAAACACTGACACGCCGTGTCATAACACATCTCCACCCCTCACCCTAAATAACAATGTTGTTATTATAAAACCATAAAACAGGGTCTGGACTTAATAGCAGCAAAATAAATGATGAATAGCAGTTTCGTTGGATGATGATGGGCAGGGCATCCATAGACTGCAAACTTGTGTAAGTGCCTAGATAGGGTGAATCACCCTTCTATGTCAGAATGGCCTGTGGGAATCAAAATGTAACAAATTGAGATACTGACGATGCTATTATATGGAGTCAACATCTAGAGATCCATGCAGTATCCAAGTTAGTGATACTATGTTGCGGTTTTGAGCAGATTGGGAACAGGGCTCACGCACACTGCAGCTTAAAGAAAAAAACAGCTTTTACAGGCATTTGAGCTTTAATTACTCTGCCAAGCTCGAAGAAGCTTGTGCTTTTTTATGCACTTTTGCGCATTTTTATTGAGCTTCTTCAAGATTTTTTGAGTATAAGCGTTTTTTGTTTTTTCACAAACCCTCCTCTTAGCTCATTTTATCTTTTATTTTTTTTGTATGCATTTTCTAGCTATTTTAAGCTTCTTTGAGCTTTTCCACGCTTTTTTGAATTTTTTCGCACTTATGCCGCGTACACACGATCGGACATTTCGACATCTAAACCGTGGATTTTTTTCCGATGGATTGTTCGCTCAAACTTATCTTGCATACACACGGTCACACAAATGTTGTTGGAAATTCAGAACGTCAAGAACGCGGTCACGTACACCACTACGACAAGCCGAGAAAAATTAAGTTCAATGATTCCGAGCATGCGTCGAATTGATTCCGAGCATGCGTAGGATTTTTGTGCGTTGGAATGGGCTACAGACGATCGGAATTTTCGACAAGAACTTTTGTTGTCGGAAAAATTGAGAACCAGCTCTCAAACATTTGTTGTCGGAAATTCCAACAGCAAATGTCCGATGGAGCCTACACACGGTCGGATTTAACGACAACAAGCTCACATCGAACATTTGTTGTCGGAAATTCCGACCGTGTGGCATTAGGCATCTTTTCTGCTTGCATGCACAAAACAAAAAAAAAGCTGCTTTCACAGGCATTTTTACTTTTATTTTGGCTTGAAGAAGCTTGCTCTTTTTCGTACTCTTTTGCACGGTTTTATTGAGCTATTGTGAGCAAAGTAGGAAATATTGGTTGGTCATCCTAAAGTGATCGTGACAGTGAACCTACTATTCATCATTTAATTTTGCTGCTATTATCTGTCTTATGGTTTTATAATAACAACGTTGTTATTTAGGGAAAGGGGTGGAGGTGTGTTATGATCCAGTTTTGTTAGTGTTTTCTTTAATAAAGTATAGTTGTTTATATTACCATTTGAGGTTGAGCTATACTTAATTTTTTTGGATCTCTTTCCCTTATTTTTTTGTTTTGTACAATGTACCATATACTCATTCACATGGAGGGCGGGATCTGGGGGTTTTCAGATTCTGATAAGCCCCCCACTTGCTGACCCCCACAACCACTGCCCAGGGTAGTGGGGATGAGGCCCCTGTCCTCATTCACATGAGGACAAGGTGCTTTGGGGCAGGGGGGGGGCAGAGGGTCCCTCCTCTCCTCACACGATGTACCGTTCTGTGTGAGGAGATGGGAGGAGGTGTACCGGACATGCTCCGGTTTGTTGACAACTGATCGCTCCGTCATTGGACAGATTGATCAGGTGGTAAAGGGCCAATGTCATTGGCCCTTTACCCTGATCCGTAGCCCCTTTCTGAATTTTATATTGCCGGTGTCCTGCCGAGAATTGTCCCCCGGCAAATTTTGCCCACTCTGTCCTGCGCAGGCGCAGCGGACCTACGAAAATTGCCGAACCTTAACACACCTCTCAATCGCCTGGACACGGCGCATGCGCATTGAGCTCAATATTGTGCCGCATGCTGACGCACGCTGCCGATGCTCGCTCCACTCTGCAAGGGGGGTGGGTGCAAAACTCGCCCTTCTTTTCATACACCCGCCCCCCCTTACAGATGATATAATAGTAATAAACCGCCACGCTCCCCAGGGTGATCTCCTCCAGGATCTCCCTCTTACGTGCCCTGCTGGTCCTGGCACTGTGGGCACCATGGAGGTACTTATCAAATTTCACTATTGCCGAAATAAGGACATCCCTCTCCTCCTTCGAAAAATTCCTCTTCCTCCTCTCCTTGCCTACATTTGCAGCTGCCATCGCTCAGCAAAAGTACCTTGCTCCAGGGGGGGAAACAAGCAGGATGTACGTTTGCCCCGGACGGGCGTATGGCTGGGCATATTTATGCGCTCGGCGTAAGCCGGTGGGCCGGCGTATCCCAGGAAGTTGCGCCGGCGTAGTTGTGAGCATGCGCACAGGGGTGCGGTCATACGTCACTGCGCTTGCGCCGTTCATGATACGCCGGGCGTAAAGCATTGCACCACGCTCGGACCATCATTTGCATAAGGTCACACCCACTTACACTTACGCTGGCTTACGCCTACGAAATTACGTTACGCCGGCGCAACGTTGGGAGCATTTGCTTTGTGAATTCCATGCTTGCCTCTCCACGCTGCGCCGGCGTAGTGTAAAAAAGATACGCTACGGCCGCATAAATATGCGCCGATGTATGTGAATCCGGGCCTTAGTCATTTATTACCATGTTGAAACACATGCTGGAACTGATATCTCAAGTCAGATGCTTTCTCTGTTCAGCCAAATTTGTCTTGCAGCATAGCAAGGTTGAAACAAGCTGTACAAGTTTCCTGACCAAACTTAGTCAAAAAAAAAGTGGAGGTTCACCCAAAAAATACATTTTTAACATTACATTCAGCCGAGTTGTCCTAATGACAATCGGCTGTTTTTTTTTTTCCGTACATACCGTATTTTCACCACCGCTTCCGGGTATGTCGTCTGCGGGACTGGGCGTTCCTATCTGATTGACAGGCTTCCGACCGTCGCATACTGCGCGTCACGAGTTGCCGAAAGAAGCCGAACGTCGGTGTGCAGGCGCCGTATAGAGCCGCACCGGTGTTCGCCTCCCCTCAAACACTTATGCGTGTTTTTTTCACATCGTTAAAGCCTACACACGACTGTTTTTTACGACGTGAAAAATGACAACGTGAAAAAGACGCGAAAAAATAGAGCATGTTCTAAATTTTTAATGCCCATTTTTCACGTCATGAAAAATGCTCTGGAGCCCACACACGATCGTTTTTAATGACATTAAAAAAAAAAAAATTCACGTCATGAAAAACGGTCGTGTGTACCACGAGTAACCAATTACACACAACCGTTTTTCGGGTTCTAAAAAATTATGTTTTTAATGGTTTTTTCAACCCGATCATTAACCACTTCAGTACCTTAGGTGTTTTTCAGATTTGGTGTTTACAAGACTAAAACATTTATTTTTTGCTAGAAAATTACTTAAAACCCCCAAACATTATGGCCCGGATTCAGATACAATTGTGTATCTATCGGCGGGCGTAACGTATCTCAGATACGTTACGCCGCCGTAACATAGGGCGCAAGTTCCGTATTCAGAAATAACTTGCGCCCTAAGTTAAGGCGGCGTAGCATATGTGGTCCAGTGTAAGCCTGCAGAATTCAAATCCGTGAATGTATCCCATTGCGCATGCTCCAAATTAACCCGCAAAAAGCCAATGCTTTCGACGTGAACGTAAATTACGCCCAGCCCTATTCGCGAACGACTTACGCAAACGACGTCCATACTTAACATAGGATACGCCTCATATAGCAGGGGTAATTGTACGCCGGAAAAAGCCTAACGTAAATGACGTAAAAAATGCACCGTGCGGACATACGTTTCTGAATCGGCGTAGCTACCTAATTTGCATATTCCTTGCGTAAATCTACGGAAGCGCCACCTAGCGGCCAGCGTAAATATGCAGCCTAAGATACGACGGTGTAAGAGACTTACGCCGGTCGGATCTTAGGGAAATCTATGCGTAACTGATTCTATGAATCGGGCGCATAGATACGACCCCGTACACTCAGAGTTACGACGACGTATCCGGAGATACGCTGTCGTAACTCCTATCTGAATCCAGGCCAGTATGTTTTTTTTTTCTAACACCCTAGAGAATAAAATGGCGATCATTGCAATACTTTTTGTCACACCATATTTGCGCAGCGGTCTTACAAGCGCACTTTTTTGGGGAAAAAAAACACTTTTTTGGAATTAAAAAAATAAGACAGCAATAAATGTGGCCCAATTTTTTTATATATTGTGAAAGATAATGTTACGCCGAGTAAAATGATACCCAACATGTCACGCTTAAAAATTGCGCCCGCTCGTTGCATGGCGTCAAACTTTTACCCTTAAAAATCTCGATAGGCGACGTTTTAAAAAATTCTATAGGTTGCATTTTTTGAGCTACAGAGTAGGTCTAGGGCTATAATTATTGCTTTCGCTCTAACGATCGCGGTGATACCTCACTTGTGTGGTTTGAAAACTGTTTTCATATGCGGACGCTACTCACGTATGCGTTCGCTTCTGCGCACAAGCTCGTCGGGACGGGGCGCTTTAAAAATATTTATTTTTTCTTATTTATTTTTATTTATTTTATAATTTTTTACACTGGAAAAAAAAAATTGATCACTTTTATTCCTATTACAAGGAAGGTAAACCTTCCTTGTAATAGAAAAAAGCATGACAGGTCCTTTTAAATATGAGATCTGGGGTCAAAAAGACCTCAGATCTCATATTTAGACTTAAATGCAAAAAAAAAAAAAAATAATATGGAAATTTTGTCATTTGAAAAAATGACAACAAAAAAATGTGTCTTTAAGACGCTGGGCGGGACTGACGTTTTGACATCACTTCCGCCCTGCTATGCTATGGGGATGGGTGGGGGCCATCTTGCCCTCACTCGCATCCCCACACAGCAGGCTGAAGGACCCGATCACCTCCGCCGCTACCGACGGCTCCGGTAAGCGGCGGAGGGCGCGGGAGAGCGACGGGAGGGGGGGCCTCTCCCGCCGCCGATAACGGTGATCTTGCGGCAAATTCGCCATGGAGACCACCGTTTTCTTTTACAGGACCGCTCACACTAAAGATGGATATCTCGGTTGTGGCAGCAGCGTACGACGGCACTATAAAGGGGAAGTTCCATTCGGATGGTGCCACCCTTTGGGCTGCTTTTGCTGATTTCCTGTTAGTAAAAGACGATTTGCGCTTTTTAGTCTGTTACAACGCGATGAATGTGCTATCTCCATTACGAACGGTAGTTTTACCAGAACGAGCGCTCCCATCTCATAACTTGCTTTTGAGCATGCGCGTTTTTTTCACGTCATTAAAGCCCACACACGACCATTTTTTACAACCTTAAAACTATGGGCCAGATCCACATACATTTACACTTGCGCCGCGTATCAGAGATACGCTACGCCACCGTACCTTACCTGGCGTACTTTCAAATCCTCAAAGATTTTGCGCCGTAAGTTACGGCGGCGTAGTGTATTTCTGGCGGCGGAATTCAAATCGGCGGGTAGGGGGCGTGATTCATTGAAAAAAAATTCAAATTTCGACGCGCAAACGACGGCCATACTTAACATGGCAAGTCTATCTATACTAGACTAGAGACGACATAAGAGAATGCAACGGCCTCGCGTACGTTCGTGGATCATCGGAAAAAGCTAATTTGCATACCCGACGCGGAAAACGACGCGAACTCCACCCAGCGGGCGCCGAAGTATTGCACCTACGATCCGAAGGCGTACGAAGCCGTACGCCTGTCGGATCGAACCCAGAAGCCGTTGTATCTTGGTTTGAGGATTCAAACTAAAGATACGACGCGGGTAATTTGAAAGTAAGCCCGCGTATCAGTAGATACGCCGGCGTACTTGCTATGTGGATCTGGCCCTATAACGTTAAAAACGTTGTGAAAAAATAGAGCATGTTCGAAATTTTTAATGGCCATTTTTTAGATCGTGAAAAATGCTCTGGAGCCCACACACGATCGTTTTTAATGACATAAAAAAAACGTCATTTTTTAGAACCCGAAAAACGGTCGTGTGTACGCGGCATTACTGCCTGGCTAAGAGCATTATAAATATTCATAAGCCCGGTTTAGTGCAGCTCATCATAATAATACCAGAGGTACCAATGACACCTACTGCCTTTTTTTTTATAATTTCTGCAACTTGATACTGCTGATCTCATCCAGCCTCATTCAGCTACTTCCTGTCTATATGCACATCATTGGGAGACAGTTGTCACCCTTTAACGAGGATCCTTAAAGTGGATGTAAACCCAAACATTTTTTTGTTTGTTTTTGATGTCACAATGTAGAGTATAAGATTCTCTATCATCTGTGCCCAGTCTTGCCACACAGAGTTAATCCAGCGCTGAGCAATCCTCTTTTATTGTTCAGTGAAAATTAACAGACTTCCAGATAAAAACTTGCCAAATTAAAAAGTCTGTTTCTCTGTTCTTGCTTTGTGTTACAGGTTATTTACATATCTAGAGCTTGGACATGTTTATCATATGTTATGTTATGTTTATCATAATATGAGGTGATCCAAAGTTCATTGTATATTACCAGCATATGTAAATAACCTGTAACACAAAGCAAGAACAGAGAAACGGACTTTATAATTTGGCAAGTTTTTATCTGGAATTCTGTTAATTTTCACTGAACATTAAAAGAGGATTGCTCAGCGCTGGATTAACTCTGTGTGGCAAGACTGGGCACAGATGATAGGAAATCTTATACTCTACATTGTGACATCAAAAACAAAAACAAAAAATTTGGGGTTTACATCCACTTTAAGGCAGAATCATCAGGGATTTCTTGAAATCTCACAAGAATGATTTCCTAGATTTTTGTTAGATTTTCACCCCCTTAGCTCCACTGGGCCTGCTGTAAGGTGTATTTCTAGGCACAACCCCCCATTTTTTTATAGAGTTGTGAAGAATTAACCCACTGTCAAGTTTTATTGCTGTTTGTGTCCCCATTCGGGAGATTTATTAAAGTGATTGTAACGTTTTATTTTTTTTTCTATAAAAATAACAAACATGTTACATTTACCTGCTCTGTGTAATAGTTTTGCACAGAGTAGCCCAGATCCTCCTCTTCTTGAGTCCCTCTTCAGCTCTGCTGGCCCCTCACTCCTGTTGAGTGTCCCCACAGCAAGCAGATTGCTTTTGGGGTACCCGAGCCGAGTCACAGCTCCCTGTGTCCATTCAGACAAGGAGCCCCAGTTGAGCCCTGCCCTATCTCTTTCCTGATTAACTAACTGGCTTTGATTGGCAGAAGTGGGATCCAATGACACTGCTGCTGTGTCTCAGCCAATCAGGAGAGAGAGGTGCTGGATAGAAAAAAAATGAAGCACCAGCCGCCCCTGGGGACACGTATTAGCAAACGTATGTAGGCATAGGACACATCCCCTGCCACGCCCCCCCTTAAAGGAGAATTCTACAAAAAAATTATTGGTTAAACAAAAAAATGATGGTGCTTTTTTACTACTACAAATGCAGCAATTCAGAAATTGGATGAAAGGTTTAGCACTGTAAAACACTTTTTGATAGATAAGTAGTGCATTTTATATTCAACCATATAGATAGGACCAAAATGAGGGACAAACGAGGAGTTAAGCGGGACAGAGGGACTTTATTCTGAATGAGGGACAGTCCCTCGAAATCAGGGACAGTTGGGAGCTATGTTTACCTGACTTACTACAGCTTCTAATGCACATTTTAACCACTTGCCACACACAGATGTACGTCGACACAATGGCACGGGCAGGCAAATGGGCGTACCTGTACGTCCCTTTAAATTTGCCGCCCAGCGAGCGTGCGCGTGCCGCTACGTGCCTCGTGAGTGTGCTCGCAGGTCATGGGAACTCGATGTTCCCGGGCGGCCCACGATTGCGGTCGGCAAAGGCAGAACAGGGGGTTGCCTTTGTAAACAAGGCATTGCCCTATTCTGCCTAGTGACATGTCACTGATGGCTGTTCCCCCATGATCGGGAACGGTGACATGTCACTCATAGCCACGCCCCCTAACAGTAAGAATCACTCCCTAGTGCTGACTTAACCCCTTCAGCGCCACCTAGTGGTTAACCCCTTCACTTCCAGTGTCATTTTTACAGTAATCAGTGCGTTTGTATAGCACTGATCGCTGTAAAAATGACAATGGTCCCAAAAATTTGTCAAAAGTGTCTGATGTGTCCGCCATAAAGTCACAGTCACAATAAAAATCGCAGGTCGCCACTATTACTAAAAACATATTAATAAAAATGCCATATAACTATATCCTATTTTGGAAATGCTATAACTTTTGCGCAAACCAATCAATAAGCACTTATTGCGATTTTTTTTAACAAAAATATGTAGAAGAATACGTAATGGCCTAAACTGAGGAAAATTTTATTATTTTTTTAAAATATTTTTTGGGGATATTTATTATAGCAAAAAGTAAAAAATATTATTTTTGTTTATAGCGCAATAAATAAAAATCGCAGAGGTGATCAAATACCACCAAAAGAAAGCTCTATTTGTTGGAAAAAAAGGGCGTCAATTTTGTTTGGGAGCCACATCGCAGGACCGCGCAATTGTCAGTTAAAGCGACGCAGTGCCGAATCGCAAACAGTGACCTGGTCTTTGGCCAGCGAAATGGTCCGGGGCTGAAGCGGTTAAGAAGCTCACAGTGTGCAGTGAAATCAGAGGGAGCAATTTCAGTAAAGGAGAATAGACGGTAGAACTGTGCAAGACTGGGAAAGGCTGGAGGTCAACTTTAAATCATATTTTCTCCATTTTTTAACTGGGTTTAGAAGCCCATACAATGACAATTGTTTCCCTTTTAAAAAAAGCACATTTTGAATTGAAAGAAATCTGGTTTTCTCAGCAGCTCTCTATTGTATTCTACCTGCTTTTGAGCTCTGACATAATTTGTGAGCACGTAAAAGTCAGTTTGCCAATGAAGCATGGCCCAAGTCTTTCAGTGTATCGAAAACCATCAAGTTGCTGTTTTATGGAGTGTGACTGCTCTGACGTTCTTACACAAATTGACAGATTCTCACCACAGCTAACAGTTTACACAGAGTAATAATCCAGCAAAATGGATTCAGTTAAGACTGTTATCTGTACTGCGGGGAAGAGCCAGCGAATCTGAACTGGAGCGCCTCTTCCTAATTCACTGCCAGATGTTTGTCTGCGCAATTTGTTGCAATTATTTGAATTGGAAATAGTGAAATTCAGCGCCAAACAATAAATCAAATAATTAAAATTAAAAAAGCTGCTCCTCATATACAATACTGATTGCAATAGTTGAAAGGATAAGTAGAGGGCGCTAGACCACAAGTGATAAAACAAATAAATCTCCTATAATCGTGATCATAAATACATAATAATCAATAAAGTGAACTATTTGAAAAAAATATATACTAAATAATGTCTCTGTGTCATAGGTAGCCTCTATGACATAAAGTCCCAATAAAAATAAGTAATAAGTAGGTAATTCAATCTTCTTATTTGCTGTAATCTTGATTAAGTGAAAATAAAGTGCCACCACCACACTTGAATCTTCTTTACACCCAAAATGTGCTGAAGAAAATGGATGCGCTTACCAGAACGAGTTGACTACTTTAATGAAAAAGATAGTCAAATGAGCTTGAGCAGGATTGTGCCTGCACACATGTTGACAGGAAAATAGATGTATAACCTTGTCCCCAGGCATTCCAAATAAGGATATGTGGAAAAACCAGGGAAAAGCCAATAGCGTAATATTGCTTTTATTTAAAACACTTAAAGTCAAATGGCCTCTTACTGTAAAAGTGCCTACCCGGCACTGGGGCTGCAGACACTTCACCGCCAATATGCGGTAAAAATTGGGTCATCAGGGATCGCCGCCACCTCCATAGCACACACACGAGTTCCCGGCTGCTAGCTCCACAGGTCGGAGAGCACGTCACGTGACCAGGTACCGCCTCCGACGTATGTTTCGTTAATTGAACGTCTTCAGATGCCCCCTCCCCCCACTTTATTTTCACTTAATCAGGATTACAGCAAATAAGAAGATTGAATTACCTACTTATTACTTATTTTTATTGGGACTTTATATCATAGAGGCTACCTATGACACAGAGACATTATTTAGTATATATTTTTTTCAAATAGTTCACTTTATTGATTATTATGTATTTATGATCACGATTATAGGAGATTTATTTGTTTTACCACTTGTGGTCTAGCGCCCTCTACTTATCCTTTCAATTATTTGACTACAGGAAAGCAATTAATAGAGGGCGTTTTCTGAATAGCAATATTGAATTGATTTTCCGCAAGCACATGGCACTCCTAATAGGGAACAGGATGATCACAACAGTGTTTAACCACTTAAGACTTGGACCATTATGCAGGTTAAGGACCTTGCCCCTTTTTGCGATTCGGTACTGCGTCGCTTTAACTGACAATTGCGCTGTCGTGCGACATGGCTCCCAAACAAAATTGGCGTCCTTTTTTTCGCACAAATAGAGCTTTCTTTTGGTGGTATTTGATCACCTCTGCGGTTTTTATTTTTTGCGCTATAAACAAAAATAGAGCGACAATTTTGAAATAAATTCAATATTTTTTACTTTTTTCTATAATAAATATCCTCAAAAAAGATATAAAAAAAACATTTTTTTTCCTCAGTTTAGGTCGATATGTATTATTCTACTTATTTTTGGTTAAAAAAATAGCAATAATTGTTTATCGATTGGTTTGTGCAAAATTTATAGCGTTTACAAAATAGGGGATAGTTTTATGGCATTTTTATTAATAATTATTTTTTACTACTAATGGCAGCGATCAGCAATTTTTTCGTGACTGAGACATTATGGCGGACATATCGGACAATTTTGACACATTTTTTGGACCATTGTCATTTTTACAACGAAAGTGCTATAAAAATGCATAAACATCTGAAAAGTGTGGCGTGCATTTATATTCCGATCCTTTTATTACGATACCCCTAACTAAAATCTAGTGGAACCAGTTGCCTTCAGAAGTCACCTAATTAGTAAATAGTGTCCACCTGTGCGTATCTCAGTATAAATACAGCTGTTCTGTGAAGCCCTCATAGGTTTGTTAGAGAACCTTAGTGAACAAACAGCATCATGAATGCCAAGGAACACAACAGACAGATCAGGGATGAAGTTGTGGAGAAGTTTATGTGGAGTTAGGTTTATAAAAAGTATCCCAAGCTTTGAACATCTCACAGAGCACTGTTCAATCCATCATCTGAAAATGGAAAGAGTATGGCAGAATTGCAAACCTACCAAGACATGGCCGTCCACCTAAACTGACAGACCGGGCAAGGAGAGCATTAATCAGAGAAGCAGCCAGGAGGCCCATGGTAACTCTGGAGGAGATTCAGAGATCCACAGCTCAGGTGGGAGAATCTGTCCACAGGACAACTATTAGTTGTGCACTCCACAAATCTGGCCTTTATGGAAAAGTAGCAAGAAGAAAGCCATTGTTGAAAGAAAGAAGAATTCTTGTTTTCAGTTTGCGAGAAGCCATGTGGGGGACACAGCAAACATGTGGAAGAAGGTTTTCTGGTCAGATGAGACCAAAATTGAACTGTTTCGCCTAAAAGCCAAATGCTATGTGTGGTGGAAAACTAACACTGCACAGCAGCCCGAACACTCCATCCCCACCGTGAAACATGGTGGTGGCAGCATCATGTTGTGGGAATGCTTTTCTTCAGCAGGGACAGGGAAGATGGTCAGAGTTGATGGGAAGATGGATGCAAGTACAGGGCAATCTTAGAAAACCTGTTAGAGTCTGCAAAAGATATAAGACCGGGCAGAGGTTCTCTTCCAGCAGGACAACATCCGTAAACATACAGCCAGAGCTACAATGGAATGGTTTAGATCAAAGCATATTCATGTGTTAGAATGTCCCAGTCAAAGTTCATACCTAAATCTATTGAGAATCTGTGGTAAGACTTGAATATTGCTCTTCACAGACACTCTTCATCCAATCTAACAGAGCTTGAGCTATTTTGCAAAGAGGCATGGGCAAAAATTTCACTCTCTAGATGTGCAAACCTGGTAGAGACATCCCCAAAGAGACTTGCAGCTGTAATTGCAGCGAAAGGTGGTTCTACAAAGTATTGACTCAGGGGGGCTGAATACAAATGCAAACCACACTTTTCACATATTTTTGTAGCGCTACCCCCGAAGGAGCCGCTGATTTGTTGTTGGGATCAGCGTATTAAGTTACCTTGGTGTTGTCTAGGGTGCAGTTGGAGAACAGAGTAGTGAGCGAATGTCCAGTCATTGAATAAAGGTTTTCCAATGCTTTATTTCCAGGCCCAACACGGCCAACATCAACATCAAATAGGAAGAAAAGGTTGATGAAGCAAGAGAGAGAACTTTGCAGTATCAGGCCTGGATATGAACCGAGCAATCCTGCTCTCAGTAGTATCAATTGCAGTTCGTCGCCACTCTAGCCAGAGTGGGTGAAGTGCCCCCGGACAGACTCCTGCCACGAGCCTGGCAGCCGAAGTGTCACTTAGGTTGCTGGGAGGAACAGGTCTCTCTCACAGGCCTGGCTCTAGGGCCTCTGCCACAGGCCTATTACTTTGGATGAGCTAGATGAACGAATTGAGCGAATCCTCCCAGTAGATTTAAGCTTAGGTCACCGGATGACAGCAAAGCATACCTGTCAGCATTCCGGTCACCAGATCTCTGATTGGTTCGTTCAAGCCCTGTTGGATAACCTGCCTCCGGGTTCTCCTCAAGCCGACCCCCCAATCGAACGGCACCCAGCCTGGGATCCTTTCAATAGAACTGGGGACCCAGTGAGTCACTGGGGCACCTCTCAGGAACATAGAACTCCGCGTGGAATGCACCATCGCTGGGGTCCGTTGGATGCGCGCACCCTAAAGGTGGAACATGGACCCCGCGGGAAGAAGGACCAAGAACAATGGAGTCCGCCACAGATATACCCTCCCCCAGCATGCCCAGAGAGGGAAAACTCCTCTAATTGGCTGCTGGGGAAAAGTGAATCTGCCAGAACCCCTCTAGCGCCACCTGTCGCCCAGGGGTGGAAACAACACCCCTGGAGCGCAGACTGACCCACAGGACAGTTCTGGAATGACAGGAGCCCAAAATTTCCACAAATTATGAATGGGAGTAAAATAACTCTCCCATTCCCCACTAACTTTAGCGCAGTGCCCATACTGAAAGTAAGGGAGCGCTACATTTATTTGTAAAAAAAAATTGAAAACCATTTGTAATTTTCCTTCCACTTCACAATTATGCGCCACTTTGTGTTGGTCTATCAGGATATGCAAACCCTAACAATGAACTTCTCCTATTTTGTCCAATTAAAGAAAAAATACCTGCCAGAAACCCATTCGGCCCGTGTGTTCCCGCGCTCTGTGCCTCTGCTGCACTGAAACCTCAAGCATTATTGTCAGCCCTGCTGAGTTCTCCTCTATAGTAGGGTGACCAGACATCCCCGGTTTCCAGGGACAGTCTCCGGATTGAGGACACTGGGCCAGATTCAGGTAGAATCGCGGTGGCGTAACGTATCGTAGATATGTTACACCGCCGCAATTTTTCATCGCAAGTGCCTGATTCACCAAGCACTTGCGTGAAAAATTACGCCGGCGGCCTCCAGCGTAAGCCCGCGTAATTTAAATGGGCGTTTGCCATTTAAATTAGGCGCGCTCCTGTGCCGGACCTGCTGCGCATGCTCCGTTTCGAAATTCCCGCCGTGCTTTGCGCGAAGTGACGTCATTTTTTCGAACGGCAACGTGCGTAGCGTACTTCCGTATTCCCGGACGTCTTACGCAAATGACGTGAATTTTTCATTTTCGACGCGGGAACGACGGCCATACTTTATACAGCACATACGTGTGCTGTGTAAAGTTAAGGCACCCAAAACGACGACTAACTTTGCGACGGGAAACTAGACTAGCGGCGACGTAGCGAACGCGAAAAACCGTCGTGGATCGCCGTAACTCCTAATTTGCATACCCGACGCTGGTTTACGACGCAAACTCCCCCAAGCGGCGGCCGCGATACTGCATCCTAAGATCCGACAGTGTAAAACTATTACACCTGTCGGATCTTATGGCTATCTATGCGTAACTGATTCTATGAATCAGTCGCATAGATACTCTGAGATATACGACGGAGTATCTGAGATACTCCGTCGTATCTCGGCTGTGAATCTGGCCCACTGTCCCCAGACCAAGTCTGTCCCTGGATTGGAATTGAACAGGGGATGGGGTCATTTCAAAGACAGTCAGTGCAGAATAAAAACAAATTATAAATTACACATCCCCCTACTCCACTGCTCCTACTAGCTTAGGGTGCTGTATTGTTTTCCATTATCTGTGCCCCTTTCTGATGATCATGTGTTGGTCGGAACGGAGGGAATATTTCTTCAGTTTCGGGTGCATGCCCATTCAGCTCCACTCGCATGTTCTTCTGCCTTGGCTGAAGTCCCAGCCACCCGCTTGCCTGCCTATCTCCTTGCCTTCCCTGGTGGAGTGATCTTCCTCCGCTCCCCACCCAGTAGTAGCCGGGGCCCGGAGAGTAAGACTTGACAGGCTGTGAGGCGGGTGGCACCGGCGACGGGCAGAGAGTCACTGATTGCTGCCATTACTAGTAAAAAAAAATATGTCCCCGGATTTTGTTTTAAAAATCTGATCACCTTAAAGGGGTGTTTCACTCATTTTTTATGTTTATTAAAAGTCAGCAGCTACAAAAAGTGTAGCTGCTGGCTTTTAATAAACATACACTTACCTGCTCCACCGTCGCGCCGCTCTCCCCCTGTCTCAGCCGGCGTCTCCATCCTAACTGTGGGCACCCGGCCGTGACAGCTTTCGGCTTCACGGCCGGGCACTCACTGCGCATGCGCGAGTGGCGCTGCGCCATCTGATTGGACAGGCGATCGCCTGGGACCTGTCACGTGTCCCAGGCAATCGCCTACAGGGAGGGGCTGCCAAAAGGCGATTAGAGTATTCGCCTTTGCAGCCCCTCGGCGGAAGGAGGAGGTGGGACAGGAAGTCCCACTTCTCCTGAAGCCCCCACTCCCCCCCCAAAAAAAAATGACATGCCAAATGTGGCATGTAAGGGAGCGAATGGATTAAGCGGAAGTTCCACTTTTGTTAAAGTTCACAATTCACAATAAAGTTCACAATTTTATTATAAACATTGCAGATAATTGTTTAGTAATTAATCACTTTTGGTGAATGCAGATCCAACGTGAATAAGAAGCTGGCCGAATAAGGAGTCAACTTCTGCATTAGAATAAGAAGCTGGCCGAATAAGGCGCTAACTTCAGCTTCATCTGTGAAGAGGAGATCTCTCCTCCTCATAGTACTACATTAGTCTCTCATATGTCATCATACAGCGGCCCCGCCTCTAGAACCCAGTTGCTAGGAGACGGCAGCGGTGTACAATCACGTGGCCGGAGAACGTAATGACGCGTACGTAGCGGGAGGGCGGGACCGGCAGTGTGTGTGGGAAGTAGATAGAGGCCCGGAGACTGCTGTGTATAGGCCGCTGTGTGTCTTCCTCCCGCCGCCGCTATGTGTGACAAGGAGCTGATGTGGGCTCTGAAGAACGGAGACCTGGACGTAGTGAAAGAGTTCATTGCTGGGGTGAGAAGGGGGGCCGCCAATGACTGAGGGCAGAGAGGGGAGTGCTTCCTGTCACTGTGGGGGAGGGGTAATGAGTATACTGTCAGTATTGGCGGGTAGAGAGTCTCCCATCGGTGTTGAGTGGGAGAGTAGTGTGCTGTCAGTGTTGGAGGAGGGGGGAGTGGTGTGCTGTCAGTGTTGGAGGAGGGGAGAGTGGTGTGCTGTCAGTGTTGGAGGAGGGGAGAGTGGTGTGCTGTCAGTGTTGGAGGAGGGGAGAGTAGTGTGCTGTCAGTGTTGGAGGAGGGGGGGAGTGTGCTGTCAGTGTTGGAGGAGGGGAGAGTGGTGTGCTGTCAGTGTTGGAGGAGTGGGAGAGTAGTGTGCTGTCAGTGTTGGAGGAGGGGAGAGTAGTGTGCTGTCAGTGTTGGAGGGGGGGGGGGTTAGTGTGCTGTCAGTGTTGGAGGGGGGGTAGTGTGCTGTAAGTGTTGGAGGGGGGGGGTAGTGTGCTGTCAGTGTTGGAGGGGGGGGGGGGTAGTGTGCTGTCAGTGTTGGAGGAGGGGGGGAGTAGTGTGCTGTCAGTGTTGGAGGGGGGGGGGTAGTGTGCTGTCAGTGTTGGAGGGGGGGGGGTAGTGTGCTGTCAGTGTTGGAGGGGGGGGTAGTGTGCTGTCAGTGTTGGAGGGGGGGGGGGGTAGTGTGCTGTTAGTGTTGGAGGGGGGGGGGGGGGTAGTGTGCTGTCAGTGTTGGAGGGGGGGGTAGTGTGCTGTCAGTGTTGGGAGGGGGGGGAGTAGTAGGAGAGTGGTGACTGAGCCTCCTGCCAGTTCCAGGGTGTGGGATAGGGGTGATAGAGCCTCCTGTCATTCTGGGGGGGGGGGGGTGCTCAACTGGTAGGGAGGTAGTGTGTTTTCCCTTAGTATAAACGCCTAGCTGGTTCACCTGATGTTCTATATATAGAAAATGTTTGTATTTGGAATTGTTTACCAGCCTTTACAGGTGTGTATTTGTAGTGTACATCAGGTGTGTATTTGTAGTGTACATCAGGTGTGTATTTGTAGTGTACATCAGGTGTGTATTTGTAGTGTACATCCAGGTGTGCTCAACAACTTGTATCACCATCATAGATAATTATATATTTTAACAACAAAAGTGATCTGTAGCTGATGTCCGTTGGTTTTTCACCATTGTAGCCATTATTGATCTAGAACGGAGAAGTTGGCAGAAGGTGTTTCCTATATGATATTGTTTACAGACGATTGGGCGTTTGAACATTTTCTGTCTGCTGCTGACCTGAGGCTTGTGGCCCGAATGTAAAGTTCTGGAACAGTTTGATGGTTATTCAGCCTTTGTTGTCATCCTCTGTATTTCTGTTTAGAGGGATCTTCTCCAAATGCATGTTTAACCACTTCAATACAGGGCAATTTTCAGCTTTCAGCGCGGTCACTTTTTAAATGGCGATTGCACGGTCATACAACACTTGACTCAAACAAAATTTTTATAATTTTGTTCACACAAATAGAGCTTTTTTTTTGGTGGTATTTGATCACCACTGAGTCTGATGCACGGCTTTTCCTGTTTACACTATAACCATCAGTGATTGGACACAGCTGATCATGTGGCAAAGAGCCTCCGATTGCTGCGTGCCCCTGACTTATCCTGCTGGATGTCATATGACGTCCAGTCAGGATAACTGACTGCTGCTCTGTCTAAGCCAATCAGGTGGAGTGTCCTGAATGGCTGAGGGGGTTGCGGACATCGCTGGAGAGAGATGGGGCTGAGGTAGCTAATTAGAGGGGTTGCTGCACACAGTTTTTGTTTTTATCTTAAAGCGGGGGTTCTCCCTAAAAAATGTTTTTTTTTTTTTTTTTTCTAGCATCTCATTCAGCATAGTAGCGTGAGCTACAGTATGCCTTTATATATTTTTTTGGTGCAGTACTCACTGTGTAATCGCGTACTAAAGTTTCCGGGGAATGGGCGTTCCTATTCAGAGGGCTCGTGATTGACGGCCGGCTATGGCGCGTCACGCTTCACGGAAATAGCCGAAATAGGTGTTTGCTCTTCACGACGCCTGCGCAGTCAGCTCCGATGTCTGTGCGCAAGCGCCGTATAGCGCCGGGAAGAGCCGAGACCTACTCCGGCTATCTTCGGGGAGCGTGACGTGCCAGAGCCGGCCGTCAATCATCTTCCCTCTGGATAGGAACGCCCATTCCCCGCGGGGAGTCGGAATCTTCACTAAAGGATTACACAGTGAGTACGGGGCAAAAAAATAAAATAAAGGCATACTGTAGCTCGCGCTACTATGCTGAATTTAATGCTAGAATGTTGTTACTGAGGGTGAACCACCGCTTTAAGGACAGAGTCTCGTTTTGAGATTTGGTGTTTACAGGTTTTTATGCTAGAAAATTACTTTGAAACCCCAATCGCTATCTCTATTTCCCTCTATTCTCTATTTCCCTAAAGAATAAAATGGCACTCATTGCAATACATACAATTCTCTCGCACCATATTTGCACAGCGGTCTTACAAGCGCACTTTATTGTAAAAAAAAAAAAAAAATACACTTTTTTTTTTTCATTAAAATATAAAACAGTAAAGTTAGCCCAACATTTTTTTTTATGTGGAAGATAATGTTACGCTGAGTAAATTGATACCCAACATGTCGCGCTTCAAAATTGCGCCCGCTTGTGGAATTGCGACAAACTTTTACCCTTAATCTCCAGATGTTTAAAAGATTCTACAGGTTGCATGTTTTGAGTTAGGGCTTTTGACCAACCGACTTGGAGGAGGGGGGTGTAGTAGTAGTTTTTCCCCAAACATGGCGAGTTGAGTTAAAGCGGGAGTTCACCCATTTCTATTTGTTTTAAAATATGAGCTGTACTTACCCGTTTTCGAGATGCATCTTCTCCGTCGCTTCCGGGTATGGGTCTTTGGGAACGGGCGTTCCTTCTTGATTGAAAGTCTTCCGAGAGGCTTCCGACGGTCGCATCCATCGCGTCACTCGTAGCCGAAAGAAGCCGAACGTCGGTGCGGCTCTATACTGCGCCTGCGCACCGACGTTCGGCTTCTTTCGGAAAATCGTGACGCGATGGATGCGACTGTCGGAAGCCTCTCGGAAGACTGTCAATCAAGAAGGAACGCCCATTCCCGCAGCCCATACCCGGAAGCGACGGAGAAGATGCATCTCGTAAACGGGTAAGTACGGATCATATTTTAAAACAAATAGCCGATTCCCCTAGAGAAAACGAGCAGGAATCTGAGGGGAAAATGTGTTCTCCATGGGTGAACCTCCGCTTTAATTCCAAAGAGCTCAATTTTCGTCTTATCTGACCAGAGTGGATTTAAATCAACTCCATTTAAATCATAATTTTTAAAGAGCAACTGTCATCTGACCTGCTGATCACTCACTGACAGTCTCTCTTTAATAGGACGGCTGGTGATTCAGCTGTGACAACAAGGTGAGGGATGTGGCGGGAGCAGGTGAGTGGATGCCCACTAACGGGCACTGCCATGATGGATCTGAAATGACAGGTGCTCTTTAAATGTAAGGACTTATTCTTGCTGGTAGTTAGAATCTTTAATATTTGCAAACAAAGTGACGGTTTTCTATTTAGAAAAATAATCTGTCCGATTAGTAAAACGGCGATACCAGAACCGATTTAATCGTACAGTTTTTAGTGTACGTAGATTTGCAAAACAATGGGATAAAGGCATATTCCTGAACTTTGTTTTATCTCATGGTTACTATGAAATTGTGTGAATGCATCAATGCAGGACATGTTATGTTACCTTGCAGAGCTTGGATTCATTGAATGAGTTTTCCAAAAATGTAAATCTTGTGGAATATACAGCCTCATGCTCCATTTCTTGCTGGATAAACAAAATGTATTTATGTATCTTAAATAGAAATCTCTCTCTGCTACTCCAAAAGCATCTTATTAAAATAAATATGGTAAAAATCAAATTTCATTTTTTGATTAAAAAAATAAATATATAATCATTGATCTATATCCACCATGAATCTGACCACAGCTCTTCTCCCAATCATTCTCTGAATAATTTAGATGTTCATTGGCAAACCTCAGATGGGCCTGTACATGTGTCTTCTTGAGGAGGGGTACCCTGCCGGATTTCAGTCCATGGCAGCATATTGTGCTACCAATGGTTTGGTGACTGTGGTCCCAACTGCCTTGAGATCATTCCCAGATCCTTTCCGTGTAGTTCTGGGCTGATCCCTCACTTTTCTCATGAACATCCTTATTCCATGAGGCAAAATCTTGCATGGAGCTCCAGACCGAGGGTGATTGATGTTTATTTTGTATTTATTCCATTTGCTAATAATCGCTCCAACAGTTGTCTCCTTGCTGATGGATTTGTAGCCCATTCCAGCCTTGTGCAGGGCTACAATCTGACGTCCTTTGACAGCTCTTTGGTCTTGCCCATGATGGTGAGGTTTGAATGAAAGAGAGATTCTGTGGACAGATGTGTTTTATAAACATAATGAGTTGACAGGACTAATCTGTGTAGTCAGCCTGTGGGAGCCAGAATTATTGCTGGTTGGTAAGGGATCAAATACTAATTTATAACATTTGTATCCTGTGTTTTTCTGGATTTTTGATTGATATTCTGTCTCTATCATTTAGGCCCCTTTCAGACTGGGGCGGGAGCTGCGGTGGCGGTATAACGCCGCTAAAAATAGCGGCGCTATACCGCCGGAATTGCCGCGGGTATCGGCCGCTAGCGGGGGTTAATACCGCACCGCTAGCGGCTGATACCCGCGGCAATTCCGGCGATATAGCGCCGCTATTTTTAGAGGCGCCTGCAATGCGCCTCTATAGAGGCGCATTGCGGGCGGTATTGCCACGGTTTCCCATTGTTTTCAATGGGAAGGAGCGGTATACATGCCGCTCCTCTCACCGCTCCAAAGATACTGCTGACAGGAGATTTTTTTGTCTCCCGCCAGCGCATCGCCTCAGTGTGAAAGCCCTCGGGCTTTCACATTGAGTCTGCAGTGAAGGAGTTTTTCAGGCGCGATGGCAGCGCTATTTTTAGCGCTGTACCGCCTGAAAAACTCCTCAATGTGAAAGGGGCCTTAGACCTAGAAAAGAAGTTGGGACTTTAAATGAGATGTGATTTGATGCAAACAGTAGTAAATTAATAAATGCGTAATAACCAAGCTCAAACTTACCACCCAAACAGCAAGCCACCTTCAACTGTCTAACTGTATGTTAAAAGCAGAGGATTGGTTGCACACATTTGCAAATGCATGGATAAGCTACAGGCCACTCCACGGCTCTCTGCGTTTCTGTAGTCCTAACTAAACTGATATAGTTTCCTCAATAGGAGGCATACAAATACTAATGAGTAGATGGAGGACAGGTGACTGGGAGTATGTGTCCCCGCCTCCACCTAGGAGTGGTATGGTAGTGAGAAGAATTGGAAAAGACGCATAAGGGTATATATATAAAAAAAATATCAAAATCGCATCTCCATCCCTGTAATATGACATAGAAATGGTTGGGGACTGTTGGGGTGGTAAGTTTGAGCTTGGTTATTACGCATTTATTACTTTACTACTGTTTGCATCAAATCGCATCTCATTTAAAGTCCCAACTTCTTTTCTTGTTCCAATTTCGCGGATGGAGGCATGTGCTGGTGCGGCAGTCTATATGCCTCATTTAAAGTCCCCAACCATTTCTATATCATTTAGACCTGGTTCACACCTATACATGTTGCAGTTTGCATATTCCATGTGCATTTTGCGTAATATTTTTTTTTTTTTTATACATGTTTTTGATCCTTTGAAGTCTATGGAACCAAAAAAAGACAAAGTCCCTGGTCCTTTCCATAAAATGCATAGATTTGAACGTAACCCATAGAAAACCATGTTAAATGGCCTGTAGTATGTTTCTGAAAAACTGAGATCTTCAGATACTCAAATCCACCATCCTGTTCACTCTCTTCTTCTAAACTAACCAGATTCTCCAAAAAGCTTAATGCCATTTGAAAACCGGTGCTGCAAATGCCCTACTCTGAAGGATCTAATGTCTGACCTATATGCCTACCTGACTGATGCAATGGCATTCTGCACGCTTCCCTACGTTCTGAACTGGGAGGTCAATCTAGGTGGAACCCTGGACCAGTCCAATTGGTCCTCCTAAATGTTCCCTGAATACATTTGCCTAGGAGAATGCCAATAAGTTGCTCTCCCACTATGAAGTGACACCGCTGTGCAGATAAACAAATTTGTTCCCTTGGCATCTCCCGTGTGTTTTTGTGGAGGCCGGGAACCAGCCACCCTTTTCCATATTTGGTAGGCATGCCTGAAGGCTCTGTGTTTCCGAACCCTGGTCTAATCTGATTGGATCAATTTTACAAGTTTTGTTCGTGTGCGACTCCTGCAAAGCTCTGCTCCATGAGCAAACCCCGTTTCTGTCCAAAGGAAGCTGGTGGAATTTTGTGTTTCTGGTGGCCCGGCAGACTCTTGCAAAGGCTTGTTGCTAGAGGTAGACCGATATGGGTTTTTCTCTGGCCGATGCCGATATTTCAAAATTGGGGCGGCCGATGGCCGATATTTATATATTTTTTTTCATTATCTCAGAAAATCTAGGTTGGGGAGGAGGTTATTGTTTAGGGTGGAGAGGTAAAGTGCAGCCTATCAGGCTACACTGGTGGGCACTGATGGACACTATCAGTGTCCAACAGTGCCACCTCATTAGTGTCCACCAGTTCAGCCTGTCAGTGCAACCTCATCACTGCCTACCAGTTCAGCCCATTAGTGTCCATCAGTGCCACCTCATAATTATTAAAAAAAGAAAAAAAAATACAATCTTAGTCATTTTAAGGAGGGGGGTACAGAGAGGTGGTTGTGGAGGAGGGGGGTACAGAGAGGTGGTTGTGGAGGAGGGGGGTACAGAAAGGGGCTGTAAAGCTACTTCTCTGTACCCCCCTCCTCTACAGCCACCTCTCTGTACCCCCCTCCTCTACAGCCACCTCTCTGTACCTCCCTCCTCTACAGCCACCTCTCTGTACCTCCCTCCTCTACAGCCACCTCTCTGTACCTCCCTCCTCCACAGCCACCTCTCTCTGTACCCCCCCCCCCCTCCTCCACAGCCACCTCTCTCTGTCCCCCCCCCCCTCCTCCACAGCCACCTCTCTCTGTCCCCCCCCCCCTCCTCCACAGCCACCTCTCTCTGTACCCCCCCTCCTCCACAGCCACCTCTCTCTGTACCCCCCCCTCCTCCACAGCCACCTCTCTCTGTACCCCCCCCTCCTCCACAGCCACCTCTCTCTGTACCCCCCCCTCCTCCACAGCCACCTCTCTCTGTACCCCCCCCTCCTCCACAGCCACCTCTCTCTGTACCCCCCCCTCCTCCACAGCCACCTCTCTCTGTACCCCCCCCTCCTCCACAGCCACCTCTCTCTGTACCCCCCTCCTCCACAGCCATGTGTTGTGGAGAGGGTGGATGGTGCTAGGCGTGGGTGGGGATGCGTTGTGGAGAGGGGTGGGTGGGGATGCATTGTGGAGTGGGATGGATGGTGCTTGGCGTGGGTGGTGATGCGTTGTGGAGAGGGATGGATGGTGCTGGGTGTGGGTGTGGATGTGTTGTGGAAAGGGATAGATCGTGCAGGGGATGCGTTAGAGAGGGATGGATGGTGCTGGGTGGGGATGAAGATGATTGTGTTGCATTGTGAAGATGGATGAGGATGACTCTGTGGGGATGAGAGTTACATTGTGAAGAGGATCTCCACAATGTAACTCTCATATCCACCCAGAGCCATCCTCATCCATGTTCTCAATGCCAGCCTGTCAACCTCAGCCAGGTTTCCCTTTAAACAGGAGTTTAAATAAAGTCTGCAGGGGCGGGGGGTGGCACAGTAACACACACAATTCCTGTGACTTACCCTCCATCCATGCTGCTTCCTGGTATTTATACAATAACATCATTGGCATGTGACAAGCCCAAGCCTCTGCTGCCTGACTAGTAACTCGACCCCAGCAGGAGATCGTGGCCAGCACTAGCTAAGCTTCTCTCTGCATGCACATGATAGGGCTAGGTGCATGCAGATTGGCTGGTCAGCTCATCAGCGTCCATCACAAAAAAAAAATTACAAGCAGCCAGCATGCTCCCTTCAGCAGGGAAGGAAGAGAAGTTTAGCTAGTGCTGGCCACGATCTCCTGCTGGGGGGAGTTACTAGTCAGGCAGCAGAGGCTCGGGCTTGTCACATGCTAATGATGTTATTGTTCTTCTGCTACAGCTTGCCGGGGGAGGGGGGCGGGGCAGTGCGGTGCCAGTGAAACTTTTTCTCCCTCCCTTCTCCTCTACAGTGGCCGGCTGCCGCGCAGGTGAATGATTCATTTCACATGCTGCGGGAGCGGGGCCCTGGTCAGTACTGCTGGCGGCCGCGAATCGGCCTGACTTCCACAATAATCGGCCGATGCCGATTTGTTAAAAATTGACAAATATCGGCCGATATATCGGCCGACCGATACTTGTTGCCAACCATTCCTCAACTTCGCTGAGGTCATGCAAAGGCTTATGGGAACCATGATCCATGAGAAAACTCTCTTCTATATGTATTGACTCCCATGCCAAGTTTTTAAAAGTGTGGGACTCATGGATATCCTACATTGACCATCTTAACCTAGACCACTCCTTACTTCTCTAACGGAGTGGACAGAGCTTAATTTGGCTGCTTGGAATGTGCTTGTACTGAGCACTCAAGTGTTTCCATGTGCGAGGGTAACCTGAAGGTAAATTGTGTTTTTTTTTTTTTCTCTTCTTATTGGGACTGTGGCTGGAGCTACTGTGCTCTTTCTCGTTGCTGGAAAGATCGGGTTTAGGTAAGTAGGAGGGCTCTGGGTGGCTGCTGCACACAGAAGGTTTTTCACCTTTTTGCATTAAAGTGAAAAACCATGAGGGTTTACAACTCCTTTTTAAGGTTATAAATAGAGGTTGACCGATATATCGGCCGGCTGATATTCGGTCATTTTGGAGAAATCGGCATCGGCTGATTATTATCCAAATGTGGCCGATATTTAGCACATCTGCATCAGCAGAGTGTGGAGAAGGAGGAACATGGGGTTCCTCCTCCCTTCTTCACACTGTCTGCAGAGCAGCGCTGTGTGTGTGAAACACAGAGAGAGAGAGAGAGAGAGGGGAGCTGTCATTAGCACGGTCTGATGTCGGGGTGGGCGGCACTCAGCTGTCCAACACCAGCCAATGGGATGAGATCATTGGCTGGATAGCTGCTGGGGCCTACCCACCCCGGGTCCCGCCCACCTTCAACATCACAATTAATCTGAGATCCTCTCTCTGCTCTCTGCAGCACCATGTGAAACTGTATGGAGAGAGAGAAAGAGTTTTACACCGCTACATTATGTGCTGTGAAACCTGCCAGTGCCACATGCCAACTAATGCCATCCAGTGCCACCTGCCAATCAGTGCCATCTGCTAGTGCCAATTGGTTCCATCCAGTGCAACCTGCCAGTGCAAATTAGTGCCACCTGCCCAAAAAAAAAAATCGGCCGCAAAAATCGGCATCATATATCGGCCGCCCCGATTTCTAAATATCGGTATCGGTCGACCTCTAGTTATAAATGTAACTAACTCCCTCCTCTCCCCTTCTTCTCCTTCTCCTCCCTTTTTTTTTTTTTTTTTTTTGTTCTAATATATTTTTATTCTGGAAAGATTTGCTTGCTCAATGGTATTATATATTGGCTTTTTAAAAACCTTGTTACATTCCTTGTTTATAATCTTGCTATCTCTAATAGATTGCTCTGGTAAACCTATACATAATGCTTATATCTATATACTCTGTGTACCCCAGGCATTGCTGCTTTATTTAGCTAATCTCATTAATGTATGGATGACAGGCAGTGTGTGATGCAGTGTATGTTGGTAGATCTGCTTCAGGCAGCTGTGGAATAACTACTGAAGGGAGTTCTGCTTGGCAGCGTGATCATAATAAACTACTGGTAAAAATACTGAGGGTGCCTTTTTTTTTTTTAAACATGCTCTACCAGTTTAAATCTTGAAGTTTATTGCTGAACCTCCAAGCAGTGTTTTTTTTTTTTTTTTTTTTAATCAATACTATGGTACGGAGGTGATGGGGGGGGGGGTGGTCTCTGGATCGTTGCACAGAATTTGCCATGTGTTATATAACAAAGGTGTGCCACAAGAGAATAAGATGTGTCTCGGCTCTTTCAGGCAGGTAAATAGTTTGCATGCTTTCAGCTGTGCCATGTTAAAAAAATAAAACTTTTAAAAACGCCTCCAATTCTGCAATCTAATACAAATGTACGCCAATTGTATACATATTCCCCCATCTGTAATTTTTTTTGGAATTGTTATCTGTTGGGGTGTCTTGGATGCTAACTTCTATCACTTTAAGTAATGTTTCCCTACAATACCTGAGTAGATTGATTTACTCGGGCTGCTGAAATGTTCACTCTAGACTTGTGAAGCAACATTTTCCAAGAATAGATGTAATAATCCTCCTTCGCTTTCAGCACATGAAACTAGCAGAGCTTGGATGAATAATAATCTTTATGTTCTAATATTACAGGCAGTAGACTTTTAGATTGGTGCTTGTGCAGAATAACTAAAGGACAAAGCCAGTGGCATTGCCGTGAGTCAGCTGGATGTGTGGATAAAGTTTTTTTTTTTATTTTTGGATGGTAAGCTGAAAGGAAACCAGTGCAGTTTAGAATTTTGCAATATCTACCAAATTAAATGCAAACCTCTTCACCCCATGATCTCCTCTGTTCCTTTAAAAATATAAGATGAGGCAGTACTGACCAATATCTGTTGGATGTGTTATTGCACCTTACCACCCCCCCCCCCCCCCCCCCCCCAAAAAAAAGATTGGTCCTGGGCATACCTAGTAAACGTCAGTCACACTTGCATATACAGTATGGCCCCTTTTCACACGTACGGATCCTTTGAGGATCCGTACCTTTCTCATTTGCTTGCCCAGCAGGGATCGCTCCGTTGATCCGGCAGATGACAGGGTGGTCCCTGCATGAGAGCACAGCTTGGTCAGTTTTCTGGCTGAGCTGTGATCTCTGCCTGCTCTCCTCCAATGATCAGACTTGTTCAGACATGCCCCTCCACTGCACAGCCCTTCACTGGGAAGCTCCATGTGCTGCTTTTGTTTGCCCAGCTTCTTAGGCCCCTTTCACATGGACGGATAGAATGGTGCTTTTAGCTGCGGATTTTACTGCAGCTAGAAGCACACACATCATTCACACACTACGGTTACATGCGGTTTTGTTCCCCATGGTTTTGTGCGGATAGAAAAGATTGTTCTCCATGCGTCCAGCTGCGAAATCCCGCAGCTATCGGCACATAACCGCAGGTAATCGCAGTGCACTGTGTCAGCTGCGTTTGGTATGAATCTTGAGGGGGAACACCACGCCAAATTTCAAATAAAAAAACTGGCATGGGTTCCCCCTACAGGAGCATACCAGGTCCTTGGATCTGCTATGGATTTTAAGGAGACACCCCGTATGATGAAAAAACGGCAGGGGGTTCCCCCCAAAATCCATACCAGACCCGTATCCGAGCAGCAGCCCGGCCGGTCAGGAAAGGGGTGGGGACGAGCGAGCGCCCCCCCCCCCCCCTCCTTAACCATTCCAGGCCGCATGCCCTCAACATGGGGGGGTAGGTGCTTTGGGGCAGGGGGGCGCCCTGTGGCCCCCCCACCACAAAAGCACCTGTCCCCATGTTGATGAAGACAGGGCCTATTCCTGACAACCCTGGCCGTTGGTTGTCGGGGTCTGCGGGAGGGGAGCTTATCGGAATCCGGGAGCCTCCTTTAATAAGGGGCCCCCAGATGCCGGCCCCCCACCCCAGGCAAATGAGTAGGGGGTGCCCCCTCTTTTCTTTAGCTCTTTTACGAGGGGGGGCCTTCTTGTTCGATGTCTTCTGTGGGGGGGGGCTTTCTTTAGCTCTTTTTACATCCCTGCCGTCGAAGAAGAAGCCAGGGAGGGGGGCCACTGTAAAAGAGCTAAAGAAGAAAGCAACCCATCCCCCCCTGGGGGAAGAGAACCAGACGGCGGTGAAGACCTGCACACCCCCCCCCCCCAGACATTGAAGAAGCAGTCCCCCCTCGTAAAAGAGCTGAAGAAGAGAGGGGTGGCACCGGAGCTGACTAATTACTTTAATAACCCTGTGTAGTGTTTTTTTCCGCCAGGTGAATGGCTAGGGGTACGATGTACTCCATACTCCTCCGGCATCTGGGGGCCCCCTTATTAAAGGAGGCTCCTGGATTCCGATAAGCTCCCCTCCCGCAGACCCCGACAACTAACGGCCAGGGTTGTCGGGAAGAGGCCCTGTCCTCATCAACATGGGGACAGGTGCTTTGCCCATGTTGAGGGCATGCAGCCTGGCACGGTTAAGGAGGGGGGGCGCTCGCTCCTCCCCACCCCTTTCCTGACCGGCCAGGCTGCTGCTCGGATATAGGTCTGGTGTGGATTTTGGGGGGGAACCCCACACCGTTTTAACATGGTGTCTCCCTAAAATCCATAGCAGATCCAATGGCCTGGTATGCTCCTGTAGGGGGGAACCATGCCGGTTTTTTATTTGAAATTTGGCGTGGAGTTCCCCCTCAAGATTCATATCAGACGCAGTGCTTGGTATTGGCAGGGATCCAAGTCGGATCCCCGTTCAATATCGTGCCGCGGCTAAACGCAACCGCAGCTAAAAGCACTGTACAAATGCAGCTAATCGCTGTGCCTGGAGTCTTGAATTCCAGCAGAACATAAACATGCTTTTAGCTGCGGCAAAACAGCCATTCGTCTGAAAGGGGCCTTATACAGCTGAGAACAAAATTTACGTGATAAAAAAAAAAAGGGGGGGGGGGGTGGTATTTACTAGTGAATCTCAAAAATTTGGAATATCATCAAAAAGTTAAATTTGATTTTAGTAATTTGATTCAAAAAGTCTAACTTGTATATAGATTCATTACACACAGTGTATATTTTTCAAGCATTTCTTTTAATTTTGATGATTTATGGCTTACAGCTAGTGACAACCCAAAGTTCAGTATCTCCAGAATATTGCGAGAAAGCTCAATATTATAGATGGATGCGCTGACTTTAGACTTGATAAAACACAGTGGACCAAATTTGCATTTCATTTGAAAATCAAGATCCCAGGGTCTGGAGGAAGAGTGGAGAGGCACAGAATCCAAGTTGCATGAGGTCCAGTGTGAAGATTCTAAAGTTAGCGATGATTTTGGAGCCATCTCTGATGGTGTTGGTCCATTGTGTTTTATCAAGTCCAAAGTCAGCACAGCCCTCTAGCAGGGAATTCTGGAGCACTTCATGCTTCCCGCTGCTGACCAGCTTTATGGAGATGAATTTTCCAGGATCGCAATCGCATGATGTCTATGCAATCTGCTGCGGATGTTAAATTAACGACACCCCGAAACAGATTGCAAAACGCAGTACAATTTCCAGAATCGAATCACAATCCTGTGAAACCCATGCAATGGTGTGGAAAGAAAAGGGGTCCTACACCCTTTTGTAGAAGAAAATGAACAGCGGGGTGCTGGGGTCCAGTATCAAATAAAAAATCACTTTTTTAAAATAAGCAGCACACTTGCATTGAAGTTGGCATGAAACCACATGGATAGGGAACACCTGAGACCAAGCAGCTGTGATCGGTGTGAGGCTGTAAAATGCTGATAACACGGTTTTCGCCCGATCTGTGTCGATGGCTGAAATTTCGGTGCATCTTATTCCCAATATTATTTTCTATCACAGGATTATTTTTGCATAACTGGATTATTTTACATTTCAAAATGTTGAACTGCAGTTTCCACTCCCTTTTTATCAATCTTTTAGCAATGCCAATTATGTTAGACGCCTTTGGGAATATCAAACCTATTGCACACTTTGGGGTGTATTTTATAAAACATTTGCATTGGTGTATGCCAGGATGGCTAAAAATCACTGATTTTTAAAATCAGATTTTTTTTTTTTTTTTTTTTTTTTAATCAAATTAATTTTAATAAAAATGCTTTTGGAGTAAAAAAATCGATCTAAAGATAGCTTTAAATTTAAGATACATTAATAACTGTTCAGCGTGACGTGGAGCTTGGTTATGTAGCATTAGGCTGTATATTCTGTAATGTTAATATTTTTGGTAAATTCATTCAATGAATGAAAGCTGAGAACATGCACTGCATTTCAGGGTAACTATAAGATAAACAAAGTTCAGGAATATTTTATCCCATTGTTTTGCTAATCGATGTACACTACAAACTGTATGATTGAATCGGTTTTACTAACCTGACAGCTTATTATTCTAAATAGGAAACCTTCATTTTGTTTGTAAATATTAAAGATTCTAACTACCAGAAAGAATAAGTCCTTACATTTAAAGAGCGCCTGCCATTTCAGATCCATCTTGGCAGTGCTTGTTAGGGGGCATCCACTCACCTGCTGCTGCCGCCACGTCCTTCACCTTGTGTCACTGCCGCATCACCAGCTGTCCCATTAAAGTGAATAGGACTGTTGGTGAGTCAACAGCGGGTCAGAGGAGGAGCTGCCGTGGGACAAAGATGACAGGTGCTCTTTAAAAATGATGATTTAAATCGATTTGATTTAAATAAAAATCCAACCTGGTGTTTGCAGACTGCATGGCATTAATTAAGGGGGGGGAGGTAATGAATGAGGTAAATTGCTATATTGGGGCCACTAGAAGGAGCTGAGGAGTCTACTTATTTCTTATGATACTTGGCACCATCTAGTGCCCATAATGTGCAATTTTTCTCTGTGTGGTTTTGGGGTGCGTGTTTTATTATAAATGCATGCTTTTTGTGTCATCCTTCAGTTTATATCTCTTATATTAAATGGATCATTGCAGCCATTACATCATTGCAGTCACATGACCCATATCTGTTTTTAATGGGCATCAGGTTTTATAATGCTGTGAGTAATTCTGTTTACTTCTGGAATTCTAAATAACTTTGGACCTTTCAGATATTGTAGTTATAAAAATGACTTAGATGACTTGTACCTGCCCTTCTTTAGTGCTCTCTAGGCAACTGCGTTTCCAGTTAATGCCATAAATGGACAAACATTACATTTTTCTCCATATATAGCAGCACAGCTTCTTTTGTTCATGGTAAAAACTTATGTGGTAAAGTATACCTGGCCAAACCCAATGCAGTGCAGGCACCTTCTGGTGGCTAACCTTAACTCTTTCACTTCAGAATCCATTATTTTTTTATTAATTTTTTTTGCCTGTTTAACCACTTTGCGTCCAGGGTAATTTTTTTTTTTTTTTTTTTAAAGCACAGATCAAAGTAATGTCACTGGTCCCCAAAAAGTGTAATTTGGGGTCAGATTTATCCACTGCAATGTTGTAGTCCTGCAAAAAATCGCAGATCACCGCCATTACCAGTAAAAACAATAAAAGTCCCAAAATCGATCCCATAGTTTGTAGACGTGATAAGCTAAACTAAATAAATAATAAACTACATTTTTTTGTGTGTGTGTGTGTGTGTGTGTGTGTGTATGTATATGTGTGTGTGTATATATATATATATATATATATATATATATATATATATATACATACACACACACATTTTTTTTTTTTTTTTTTACCAAAAATATGTAGAATATATTTTAGCCTAAACTGATTTTAACTTTTTTTTTTTTTTTTTTTTTCCACGATTATGTATTCTAGCAGAAAGTAAAAAAAAAAGTGTGTGGGGGTTTTTATTTTTTTTCAAAATTGTCACGTTTCTTTTGTTTATAGCGCAAAAAATAAAAACCGCAGAGGTAATCAAATGCCACCAAAAGAAAGCTCTATTTGTGGGGAAGTAAAGAACACACATTTTATGTGAGTACAATGTTGAAAGACCACGCAATTGTCAGTTAAATCGGCGCAGTGCCGTATTGCAAAAAATGGCCTAGTCATAAAGGGGGCAAATACTTTCAGTCCTTAAAGCGGTTCTCCACCCTAAAGTGGAGTCCCGCTGATCGGAACCCTCCCCCCCTCCGGTGTCACATTTGACACCTTTCAGGGGGGAGGGGGGTGCAGATACCTATCTAAAGACAGGTATTTGCACCCACTTCCGGCCACGGGCAAAAGACGGGTTTTTCTGACTTCCCGTCTGTCGCCCGTTGTGTGTTGGGAACACTCGGCTCCCAGCACACAGCGTGTGAGCCAATCGGCGGGCGCAGCGCGACTCGCGCATGCGCCGTAGGGAACTGGGCAGTGAAGCCGCAGCGCTTCACTTCCTGGTTCCCTCACTGAGGATGGAGGGGGGAGCAGCAGGGTGACGAGCGATCACTCGTGCTCTGCTGCGATCGGTGCTGGACTCCAGGACAGGTAAGTGTCCTAATATTAAAAGTCAGCAGCTGCAGTATTTGTAGCTGCTGGCTTTTAATATTTTTTCCCCATGGCACATCCGCTTTAAGTGGTTAAATAAACATTAGTACGATATTTACATCAAGTTGATTTATTTTTGTGTACATGTGTGTGCAATATAAAATGTAGATAGATGGATCTCTATCTCTCACCCGCCACTCTATTATGTACACCTGTTTAATTGATTGGCTGATTAGCAATTGTTTGTTATCAATCACATAGCAGCAACTTAAAGCGGAGGTTCACACAAAGTGAACCTCCGCTTTTTGGATCCCTCCCCCCCGGTGTCGCATTTGACACTTTTTTCAGGGGGGAGGGAGACAGGTATTTGCACCACTTCCGTGTTCGGATCCCCGCTGGGAATCCAGCCTAGCACGTCACCCCCCGCCGTCTTCTGGGAAACATTGTTCCCAGGAGAGAGCGGGGACCAGTGACGACGCACCGCGATCCTCGCGCATGCGCATGAAGGAATCGGGCAGTGAAGCCGTTAGGCTTCACTTCCTGATTCCCTCACCGAGGATGACGGCGGAAGCAGCCGGGGACCGAGCGATTGCTCAGCCTCGGCTGCTGACATCGCGGGCGCGCTGGACAGGTAAGTGTCCATTTTTAAAGCCGTCAGCTGCAATATTTGTAGCTGCTATCTTTTAAAAAAAAAAAAAAAAAAAATTGGCCGAACCTCCGCTTTACTGCTTTTAGGCATTTAGACGTGGTAAAGATGACTTGCTGAAGTTCAAACTGAGCATCAGAATAGGGGGAAAAAAAGGGGATTTAAGTGACTGAATGTGGCATGGTTAATGATGCCAGATATTTAGAAAAACTGCTGGGATTTCCACACACATCCATCTCTAGGGTTTACAGAGAATGGTTTGAAAAAGAGAACATACCAGTGAGGTACAGCAGCAGAAGACCACACTGGGTGCCACTCCTGTCGCCTAAGAACAATAGAAGATTGGGATAAACGTTGCCTGGTCCGAGTCACGATTTCAGCTGTAACATAGAGATAGTAGGGTCAGAATTTGGCGTAAATATGAAAGCATGGATCCTTCCTGCCTTGTTTCAGTGGTGCAGACTGGTGGTGGTGTAATGGTGTGGGGAATATTTTCTTGGTAAACTTTGGGCCCCTTAGTACCAATTGAGCATCGCTTAAACGCCACGGCCCACCTGAGTATTGATGCTGACCATGTCCATCCCTTTATGACTACAGTGTACCCATCTTCTGATGGCTTCTTCCAACAGGATAATGTATCATGTCACAAAGCCCAAATCATCTCACCACTGGTTTCTTGAACATGACAATGAGTTCATTGTACTCCAATGGCCTCCACAGTCACCAGATCTCAATCCAATAGAGCACCTTTGGGATGTGGTGGAATGGAAAATTTGCATCATGGATGTGCAGCCGTCAAATCTGCAGCAATTGTCTGACTGTTGTGTCAATATGGACCACAATCTCCTAAGGAATGTTTCCAACTCCTTGTTGAATCTATGCTTTTCAAGAATGAAGGCAAAAGGGGTGCACCTGGTACTGGCAAGGTGCACCTAGTCAAGTGGTGTGTGTGTGTGTGTGTGTGTGTGTGTGTGTGTCTCCGGTGGGTCCTGTGCCTCTTCTGGTCTGCCTCAGGCTGAAATCAGAGGACCTGATCCATTGAATGGAGGTACACTGGACCCCTGCTGTGGACCACTCTAGTGTGAACCCAGCCTTGGGGTCCTCTCACACCTGTTTGTGGTTATGCACATTAAGTGCATTTGGCACCCCAACGCACCTGCCGATGGATACGCATTGCAGCGTGGAAACGTAGTAGTGTATGGTGTAGTCAGTGTAAGTGGTATCGCGCAACACTGCCGCTCTCGATTGGAGCAACTGACGCTGTCCCTACCCCATCCTCGCAGAAGGAACGGGCTCCATCAGGTCAGCTTTGATACAACTCTCCATGCACTTGGTCGGGTGAGTGGACCTGTCTGTCAATGTTGTGATAACAGCAACTGTGTGCATTCATGCCTTACACAGATACTGTGAACTGATGTTACCTGCGTTCCTCATTATATCACAGTAATTAACCCATGGCATTATTTCTTATCTATACTTTCTGAGATTTATTCTCTTGATATAGAGCCAGCTCATGGTGATTATCACGGAGGGGTTTTGTGTTATACAACTCAATGGACACAACTGATTAACTGCTATCCAGGTTATACTCGCTGACAATCCTCTGTGGAACTCAACTTTTCAACAAGTGAAGTCTGTCTGAGAATATCTTTATATGCACTTTTTTGGGGGGCTGTACCCCACAATCCTTTCTATATGCTAATTTGAGTTACTTGGACCGCACCTATACAGGTGAGTCGGCAAACATTTGGGACGCTGCATTTGCTCATATGTTGAAGTTTGCACCCGTTTAAACACTGGTGAGTGCTGGCACAAACCTTGGGGTTTTTCTAAACTGTAAAATATGGTGCAGTGCACCCCTAAAAAATATTTTTTATTTGACAGCGCAACAATATCAAATTTTTCATAAAAAATGCCTGTTGATCCTTTTTTCAGGATGCCAACCGTTGCCTAACTTGCGTTGTCACCCAATTGCATGGGCTTTTGATGTAGACTATAGATGACCTTTGCAACTAACACAGGGCTCGACAAATCCCGGGCGCCAGGTCGCCATGGCGACTAGAAATAGGGTCCTGGCGACTTGGCTTGGAAGGGGGGGCAAAAAAAAAAAAAAATTTTTGTGAGCCGTTGGTATTACAAGTTATTACCACCAGATGTGTAAGCTGGCGCCATCTGGTGGTGGCCATTGGTATTACAAGTTAAGCATTACAAGTTAAACAGCAATTCTAATGTAATTTTTCACTATTTTCACTGCCATCTTCTTACCTCCTAATTAGAACCCCCAAACATTATATATATTTTTTATCCCAACACCCTAGAGAATAAAATGGCGATCGTTGCAATACTTTCTGTCACGCCGTATTTGCGCAGCGGTCTTACAAGCGCACTTTTTTGGGGAAAAAATTACACTTTTTTTAATTAAAAAATAAGACAACAGTAAAGTTAACCCCATTTTTTTAATATTATGAAAGATAATGTTACGCCGAGTAAATTGATACCCAACATGTCATGCTTCAAAATTACGTCCGCTCGTGGAATGGCGACAAACTTTTACCCTTTAAAATCTCCATAGGCAACGTTTAAAAAATTCTACAGGTTGCATGTTTTGAGTTAGAGGAGGTCTAGGGCTAGAATTATTTCTCTCGCTCTACCAATCGCGGCGATATCTCACATGTGTGGTTTGAACACCGTTTACATATGCGGTCGCTGCTCACGTATGTGTTCGCTTCTGCGCGCAAGCTCCTCGAGACGGGGCGCGTTTTCTGGCTCCTAACTTTTTTAGCTGACTCCTAGATTCCAAGCAAATTTGTCAACCCCTGAACTAACATTACACTGGTGTGGGCCACTCTTGTCACCTCCAGAGATTGGCCCTGAGACGTGCCAGGCAGCCATTGCCAAAGTGCAATGTAGACAAACGCTTAAAAAAAAAGCTGCAGGAGATCAACGGTGCTCAGTAGCAAGGATTTAAAGTGTAAGTTCACCTTTACAGAAAAATCTGTAGGGGGACCTTACACAGGACCCCCTCCTCACCCCCAGTCCCGCTGACCTGTTTCATGGCAATCTCCCATTCTGAGCCCCGGTATAGCAGCCTTGGGTCCAGGGCTTAGAAATCCCCTTGGCATGCACGCGTCGTCTTCCCCCAATGATGGGACGGACTACGCAGGTTCTGATTGGTCGGCACCGCCCATGTGACTGTGCCGGCCAATTAGAATGCTCCAAAACGTCCCTCCAGACTTTGTACAATTTGGAGATTCAGTTGCAAGGATTTCTAAGCCCCCAGGCCCCTGAGTCGGCTATACCAGGTCTCAGAATGGGAGATTGCTGCAATCCAGGTCAGTGGGACTGCATGGGGTGAGGAGGGGGTCCTGTGTAAGTTCATCTTATGGATTTTTATGTAAAGGTGAACTTACCCTTTAAAGTTGGGAGCATGTTACATGTTCCACTTGTTTTTACAGTGGAACATGTCCCTGCAGCCTCTCTCTACAATTCTGCCCTCCCCAGACAGCGGGCCGGGGATCTTCTCCTTGCTGTCACTATGTAAAAAGAGCAGATCTCCGCCCACACAGCCGCGTCATTTATTCAGAGTTATGTGAATAAATGGACTACAAGTACTGATTAGCCTTTTGCAGCCTATGGCTTGTAGTTCTTAATGCGCCTTTAAGGCGCTGTTGAGCGCTCTAGGTAGTTCATTGATGCTTCCTTTCAGCGTGTAACTACCTGCCTGTATAAGCAAATGGCTTACACTGACCGTCTGCATAGCACCCACGATTTGCTAATTGCTGGTACAATGCTTTACAGGCTTCTAAAAAAAAAAATAGGAAATGCACTTTTTTTTTCTTTTTACCTGCAAAAAAAAAGTGCATAATTTTTTTTTTTCCCCCAAGGTGAACCTTTTTAAAACAAAATATAAATGTTTTATCTGAAAGAAAAAAAACAAAAAAAACTGCAATTGAATATGATATACAGTGCTAATGTAAACTATAATTTAGCTAGGGTTTGCATTTATTTTTAACTGTTCTGTTACCAACTGTTCCATTTAAAGTGGTTCTAAACTCAAACTACATTTATGTTAACCAATTTTAATGGTGTGTTTGTGTTTTTCCATCTAGTGGAATTTTTTGGTCTCTAGTTGTAGCATGCATTTCCAAGAAACACCTGTGGGGTTGTTTTTTTTTTTTTTTTTTTTTGCTGCATCAGCAGCATTCCGATGGTTCCCAGGGTCTGACAAACCTGTTGGTGTTTATAGTGCACCTAGGGCCATGTATTCGGGCCTTATTTGCTCTTTCAAATGCTGAAGCGGCAGCTGAACTCGCTATATTCGCTATATTTCTCACTAATTTCACGGGCCGTTTCTGGAATTTGTGTTTTTCATATGAGTGCTGTGTGTGGGGTGTGTTTTTTTTTTTTTTTTTTTTTTCTTTTTTCCCTTCATTGTTTTTTTTTGACGTTCAGTGTATTTGTGGTTTGTGACCCTTTTTATTATATTGGGTCGACCTGTGTTTTGTCAATTAGGATGTTGTGTTTTTGCGGGCCTCTTGTTTGTAACTTGATTGTAAAGTCTTGTTTTTGTTATTAAAAAAAAAAGTTATATTTACTTCCTTCTCGGGTGCCTCTTTGCTGCTCCTGGCCCCTCCCACCTATCGAGTGCCCCCACAGTCAGAAGCTTCCTATTGGGGCAGCTGATCCACAGCTCTGTGTGTCCATTCAGACCCAGAGCACAACTCTGCCCCCCCTTCCCTGATTGGCTGACTGATTTTGACAGCCCTGGGAGTCAATGTGCTGCCAATCAGGAGTGTTCTGAACAGCTTCGTGGACGTTGCTGGAGAAAAATGGGGCTCAGGTAAGTAATTGGGGGGGTGATGGGATGGCTGCTGCACACAAGGGTTTTTTTTGTTTATCCTAATGCATTAGGATAAAAAACCTTCTGCCTTTACAACTCTTTTAAAAGCCCAGCCAACGCCTATGTAAGCTTTTTGTACAGATTTAAATTCTGAAGTGTTCCACGTCTGTTCTCTTCGAACTGGCCTAAAGTCTCTAGAACTTTAATGCCCCGTACACACTATGAGAAAATCGATGTTTCACAGCAAGTTGGAAATGAGAATAGAAATAATGTACAAAAATTCTCGTACGACAAAGGCTTTTGTTGCTGATCATGTGCAGCCTTTCGTAGCTGATATTTCTCGTACGAAAACGGTACACCTTACACAAATTGTTCGATCTGCTCACGTATGAGGAAAAATTATGCAGTTTGTTCCTTTGAAAATTTTCGTTTGGAAGATCGTAATCGGCTGTCTAAAGTTGTGTATACACTATCAGAAAATTGTACGATCGTTCTCGGTGTACGGAACATTACACTGACACAGTAGGTAGAATACCGTTCAAGTAGTACTTAATCCTAAGCTTTCCAAATACATCCCTTGTGAGCTGCTTATTCACTTGACTGTTAATAATTATTAGGCCTCATTCAACCAGGGCATATGATTCCTCGCCTTGTGCGAGGACCGTGTTTACCCCACACAGGGATTGCATCTCAGTTGACAGCAGTGGTACTGCCTGCATGTGGATTCACAGAGCACCTGTACATTGTGTTAATGAGGACTCTCGCATTATTTTTATTTATTTTTCATTTGACTGGTGCAGCCTTCAGCTTCCTGCTTGGGAAGTAAGCACTCTGGTTTTTAAACAAGTGTCACCTGACTACCCTCATTAGAAGTACCATTCCTAGCACTTGTAGGTATGTGCGTCTGTTTTAATGCCAATCTTTCTATTCCTCTGGGCTACGTGTGTGTCTTTCTCGGGTAGTGTCTGTACATACTCTGAGCATGCAAGTTTGGGGGTGGCTCCGGTGGGGCGTCATCAGATCCTGCAAGCAAGAGATCCGCCCCGTGAACCTCTGCTTGCTCAGCGGGGATCGCTCCGTTGATCCCCACTGAGCCGGCGTATGACAGGGCGGTCCCCGCACACTGTGCAAGGACCGCCCTGTCTTTTCTCCGCTCTCCCCTATGGGGGGATCGGATGAACACGGACCGTCTGTCCGTGTTCACCCGATCCGCCAGAAGGATGGAAAAGTAGGTTTTTCCTCCGTCACACTTTGTCGGATGTCAGCAGGCATGCCACCCGCAAAGTGCCGCTGAAGCATGGTTCATTTCAATGGGGAGGAGCCATGTTATGTTATACACCGCTTCTTCACCGCTCCAAAGATGCTGCTTGCAGAAGTTTTTTTAATGCATTGCCAGCGCATCGCCTCCGTGTGAAAGCACTCGGGCTTTCACACTGACACTGCAGGGGAGCCGTTTTTCAGGCGTTTATTTATTTATTTATTTTATTATTATTTTTTTTTTTTAAGCACAAACGTGCCTGGAAAATTCCTCGGTGTGAAAGGGGTTTTATACTCCATAAATCTTTCTTCTGTGGAACAAAAGCTTTTATGGAGCTTGAGATCAGTTGCTTTGTCAATCTGTTATAGAATTTACATGTTGGATCGCTTTGATCTTTGTGATATGCAAGCTGCCCAGGCCAAGGGGCAGAAAATCAGCCCTGGTCTTTGCAGTTAAAAGAGAACGATGGCCAAAGTTTTCCTTTTGCACTTCTGTGACCCTGAGGCCGCATTCACACCTGAGCGTAGCGTTTTTGGTCGCTTTGTCGCACGTATTAACACGTATTCACGCGTTTGCATACAGCGTTGTCCAACGTTTTTGAACTTCGTCGTTTTATTTTAGCCAATAGGAAAAATGCTCATCTTTCATTTGTTGCTATGTTTGTAGATTTTTTTTTTTTTTATCTTCTTCCTGGGTGAATATTCTATTTCACAGAACAGACTAAAGCGACAAAACGCCCATAGAAACGCTCGTTGTCGTGCTAGATGCTTGAATAGAGCGTTTCCATTAGTTTTGTATGGAAATACAAACGTTCAAAAACGCCCAAATCAGCCCAATTTGCGCGACAAAAAAAGGGTCCAGGACTTGTTTGAGCTTCAGGCGTTTTGGAGTGGAGTTGTGAACCATCTTCATAGAGAATAATATATTTTTTTTCCCCCTCTAGCGTTTTATAGCTTCAGGCTACAAAACGCTCAGGTGTGAATGCCGCCTGAATCCGCTGTCAGAGCTGTTCCTGCACTGGAAGGATCCCAACCATTTTGTTGGGATCCACCCAGCTTCATGATGGACTGTTGGCTCCAGCTTTCAGGCTTGACATCGCTATCCCAGTGAGGGGCTTTTTTCACAAAGCAATTGGATGCGCTAAAGTTTCTTGCTGAATCCTTTTTTATTTTTTTGACGTCTGTTCAGGTGCCACTTCTTTTAGATATACATAGTTTTTGAATATTCATGCTAAGCCTAGGTCTACACTAGTGCTGTTGGATGATGGTGCTATTTTGTAGTGTGTGTGTGTGTGTGTGTGTGTGTGTGTGTGTGTGTGTGTGTGTGTGTGTGTGTGTTTTTTTTATTTATTTATTTTTTATTATTATTAATTATATATAATGTGTTGAGTGTTTTGATCTGTGAACATTAACATTATAGCCGCTGTGTGTACCGTAACCAGAACAAGTGCTTGCATGCAGCATTGAAATCTTAGCCGCACCTGACATCTGATCTTTGGGTTTTAACAAGCTTACATGTCCCCTCACACAGCAGGCAATTGCATAGCACTTGATGGTGTCATTGTATCCAATGTTTTTTTCCTGGAAGAATGGCCTTGTGTCCTTGGTGTAGTTTTGTAAATGTGAACCTTGTCTAAACAACAATATTGATTCCCTTGCATCACTGTTTCTCAGAGTGTGGGGATGCATTCGCATATTTTCTTGAGTCCACTGCAATTCTCTGGACCAGCTTGGTCCAAATGATCTAATTAAAGTTCACTAAATACTGAAGTTGGCGCCGGTTCACACTACTGCGCTCTGTGAGATCGCATGAGATTCGCAGTGCAAATCGCATGCAATGTCTGCTATGCGATTTCAGGCATACAGATAGTATGGCTGATATCCCATACCAAACGCGCACAGGACCCCCTTTTTATTTTTTTGGGGTCCGCACCAGAATCGGATCGCATGGGTGTTCCGATTCATGTCCGAACTGACCGTTCGCAGTGCGATATGTGAGCTGAAATGTACAGCTCGCCAATGTGTCAATGCATCATAATTAATGCACCCAGCAGTTTGAATATGGCAGTGTGAACTGCCGTGCGATGCGGAAACCTTCAGTGGATTTGCAGTGTTCCCGCATCGCACAAGTGTAAACCGAGTCTTTAATAATAAAATGAGAGCGACTAGTTAACCTCTTTCTATTCCTTTGCTGTTTTTATAAACGGCGGTGGGTTGAAGTGGTTATGTACTGTAGCTGCAGTCATGATCTCAGGATAATTTTTATTCAGCCAGCAAGTGATCCTAGCGGCTGTACAGCTGCCGTATTCCCTTTCCAGGTGGCGGAAGGGGGTCACGCCAGCCACTGACAAATTTTACAGGGCTCTCTCATCCTATCAGGGAGCCCGGTAAAAATTTTAACCAGCTGCATCCGGTTCCTGAGACAGTGAAAGGAATTGATGATGATCCTCCCACTGTGTGATGTCAGGAGTCTAATAAACCCCAGATCTTTCCATAAAGAGGACCTGTCATGGCCCATGATCTCAAAAGATATGTTGTTTTATCCCTTGTGGTAGCAATAAAGTTGATCCAAAAAAAAAGGTACAATGTTTAACCACTTCAATACTGGCCCATAGTCATATGACGTCCACAGATGGGATCTCCCATCCTGGGTGGACGTCATATGACGTCCTGGGCTTTGTGGGGGGATATCTGAATGATGCCTGCAGCTAGAGGCATCATTCAGATATCACTCTTTAGTGCCGGCGATTCTGTGCACCATAAGAACGATCATATTGGCGGTTCCGCCGCTTGATCGTTCTTATAGGCGACAGGAGGGGACATCCCCCCCCCCCTCCCGCTGCCATCCGGTGCTTCTCCGGGCTCTCCCGTGCCATCGGGGGCCCGGAGAAAGAATCGTCCGGCGCAGGCTAGTAAGCATAGAGATGACTGGTGACCAGATGGTCACCAGTCATCTCTATGGTCGTCGGAGGCCCAGGCGCGATGTAATGACGTCACGCCCAGATACCCGGAAGTAAACAAAGCCGCAATTGCGGCTAGTAAGCAACACTAATCATGAGATTGGTGAAATTTTTTTTCACCGATCTCATGCTTTCCAGCCTGGAGGAGAGATGCAGGGTCTTATTGACCATAAAGAGGACCTGTCACACACATTTCCTATTACAAGGGATGTTTACATTCCTTGTAATAGGAATAAAAGTGTTATTTATTTTACTTAATTTTTTTAAAATAAATAAATAAGTCAAGCATTCTTTCTAGCAAAAGAATGATGATTTGTACATGTAGGAGAGAAGTGCCAGAATAGGCCCGGTATTGAGGTGGGTATAAAAGCCCGATATTGAAGTGGTTAAATAAGGTCACCTTGTGCCGAGGCCTGCGTGCATTTGTAAACAGCGATTGCACCAAATGTGAGGTATTGGCATGAATGACAAATGAGAGCGATAATGGAAGCCTGTAAAGGATTTTGAAGCGTCCCCAATGAAGATTTTTAGGTACAGTAGTTTGGTGGCATTCCATGGGCAGACACAATTTTAAAGCGTGACATGTCCTATCATCATTGGGTGTTATATTGCGTTTGTGTTCACTAAAAATCATTTAAAGTATATTTTGTCCTGAAAATTAGCATTTGGTAAACTGCTGTGCAAATATTGTGTGACAAAAAAAAAAATAGCAAGTTCCAGACCGCCCACCACATATATACTGTGGCAGGGCAGTGCGACTGCGCAAAATTACTTGTTTTTTCACATCGTTTTGGACACAGCAGAGCTGATCGGCGGTTTGACGACCCACCGATCATTCACAGAAGAGACAAATCGGTCATCTGCCTGTGTAAACAAGGCAAAACAATGTATCTGTCAGGAAGGCAAACGGTGATCTTTTGATTCAGGAAGTGGGTAAAACCTTCTGGATCTGAAGTGGTTAAAGTGATTGTAAATTCTGGTATTTAAAAGGGGCGGGGGGAATATGTTCTACTTACCTGCTCTATACAGTTGGTTTTGCACAGAGCAGCCTAGATCCTCCTCCTCCTTGGGTGCCTCTTCTGTGCTCCTGGCACCTCCATCCTGTTGAGTGCCCCCAAAGGAAGCAGCTTGCTATGAGGGCACCCGCGCCACAGCTCACTTTGTCCATTCAGACACAAAACCACGACTTGACCCCGTCCCCCCTTTCTCTCCTGATTGGCTGACTGATATTGATTGCAGCAAAAACCAATTGCTCCACTCTGCTGTCTCAGCTAATGAGGAGGGCAGTGGCATTGCTAGGCGGGTGCAGGCCGCAGTCGGGTGACATCCATGGGTAGCGGCACCACTAACCCCACCCGCTGCCCTGTGCCTCGCGCCATGGCTGTGTCCCTTAGCGGAGTGGACCGAAGCCACCTCCCCTTCCTCTCTGTTTACATCCACAGAGAAGGAGCCAGCACTCAAGGGTACACACCGTTGTGTGTATCTGCTGTTCTGAGGTCTGTAAGGGGGGCGTCTGTGTCTGTACTGCTGAGGGGGGGCGTCTGTGTCTGTACTGCTGAGGGGGGGCGTCTGTGTCTGTACTGCTGAGGGGGGGCGTCTGTGTCTGTACTGCTGAGGGGGGGCGTCTGTGTCTGTACTGCTGAGGGGGGGCGTCTGTGTCTGTACTGCTGAGGGGGGGCGTCTGTGTCTGTACTGCTGAGGGGGGGCGTCTGTGTCTGTACTGCTGAGGGGGGGCGTCTGTACTGAATTTAAGAATCCATGATCTTTAACTATGAAAGGGTTAAGCAAGTTTTATTTTATTTATTACGTTCCAAATTTTGCTGCGAGTAAAATCTTTTAATGTGTGCAGTTGCCGCCGGTAGTGTGGAGATATTGTGTGGGACTTAATTTAAAATCTGCAATTTTTAAATTTCCTCCCCGTTCTTGGCGTTTTTATCTTTCTGTGCACAGCCTCTTGTCCCGCGCTGGCAATGGGTGAGCGCCCTTTGTTTGGGAGGAGAGCATGGGCCAGCAGTGATAACTACTTGTCGTCCAGTTATTTTATATGCAATGCAGATCCTGCTTCCCTACTAATAATTGCGGTTTTCAAAAGGGCCCTGTGCGTTTTTAATATAAAGAAAAATGGAGGGGAAATGTCTGAAATGAACCGTAAAGTACATTGTGCTGCATTATAGTACTAAAGTAAATTGTACTTTTAACCTTTAAAACCAGTTCTGAAATGGTGGTGGGGTTTTTTTTTTATTTATTTTTTTTAGACATTATTTTTGGTTTGTCTGCCTATTTCTTTGTCCTTCTTGCTAAAGTCTGTCTCTTGTTACTTTATGTAATCACCAGGGTTAGCACATTGCAATGCTAGCTATACATGCAGCCATATCATGATGTCCTTGAGTTAAACCCCATCAATGAACTTCTTTTATTTTGTTCCCTTTTTAAAGTGGTTGTAAACTTCAGACTGGATGAAGAAATCATATCTTCCTATAGTGTGTACTTGTCTTAATTAACCACTTCCCATCCACGCTATAGACGAATGAAGGCTACAGCGCAGATCTACTTTGCCGGGAGGCTATCAATAGACGCGCCCTGTGATCAGAGGCTCGGGTGATCACAGGTCTAAATAAGGGGCCAGTCCTGGCCACTTACTATATGATCAGCAGTCAGCCAATGACAGCTGATCACGTGATGTAAACAAAAGCTTGGTAATGTGTTTTTTGTGTGTGTTTGTTTGTTTGTTTGTTTGTTTTTCTTCCCTCCTCACGCTGACAGTGTGAGGAGAAAAAAAAGCCGATCACCGGCTCTTGCGTAAGGGACATCGGTCCCAAGTGGAAGAGGTACATCCGCCTCATCAGTGCTGCCTAGCAGTGTCGCCTATCGGTGCCCATCACTGCCACCTATTAGTGCCAAATTTCTTGTTTTTTTAATAAATGTCCCCCAGTGTAGAGCCATCCTCAATCACGACGCCCACCACTGCCATCCCCCCCCAAAAAAAAGCTCCGCTCGCAATCCAGCTGTATGCCTGCTCCGCTGTCTGAGAGCTCTTAATAAGCTAGGGGGTGGGGCTACTCAGCGACATCACATGCTTGCACCGCTCTTTGTTAATTTTAGGGGAAATATTCTTACGAGTGTAGCAATCCTTGGTACTCTGGAGCAAAGGAAAGGCTTAAAGCAACCAGCAGATCGTAACGGTCATCTTACTTGAGTCCTAGTGATATGAAACGGACCTAACAGTAATTTTCCTAGAGAAAAGGTGGCACTGTGAAAGGCCTCTCAAATTTTCTCACCAGCTTTTTTGCAAAGAATGATTTATTTAATAATTAAAAGGAGGTGTAGAAAACTTTTTGCCAGCTGATCTTGACCCTCTTCACCCGCTCGCAAATTGAAGCAGAAGAGATTTTTTTTTTTTTTTACTTCTAGAAAACTAGTACTGTAAAACCCAAGCACCTATATATTTATTTTTTTAACTAATATTTTCCAGCAAACACTGCACCTAAGTTAAGTCGGACATTATAAAACAGTCTGCCACAAGTGATAACATGGACCTAGATTTAAAAAAATAAAGGCATAATTTTAAAATGTGGTCATTAAGTCACATTTTCATTTAAATGCAGTTTTTTGTTTCTTTGATTAATTTTGTGCGATATTCAGGGCTCTTGTCCTAGCGGCCATTTTCAATTGCAGAAGTTTTTTTTTTTTTTGCACTCAGAACACAAAATCTGGCAGTTTAGAAACAAGATCTCCTCGGAAGGCACTGGTGACGTAGGTGTCTTTTGTCAACAACAGTGCCCATTCAAAACCAGGAAATGGGATAGCAAACTGTGTAAATTAATATATATTTTTATTTTATGGGACAAAAGCTGACACCTTTTTTTTTTTTTTTTTTTTTTTTTTTTTTTTTTCCCATGTAGTTTCCTTTTTAGATTTTCCTTCAACTATGTAGTGCAAGGGCCTGTCTGAGTTGAATACATATTAACCACTTCAGCTCCAGAAGGTTAACCCCCCCCTTCATGACGGGCCTTTTTTTTTTACAATACGGCACTGCGTCACTTTAACTGACAATTGCACAGACGTGCAACACTGTACTAAAAAAAAAAAAAACGATTTGAATCGAGTTGGGAGGTCAAATCGATTCAGATTTTGACCCAATCTATTTTTTTTCGTGTGTGTGTATGTATGTGTGTGTAATATATAAAAATTCCATAGAATCTGTGCTCTGCGGACTAGGCCAAAGCCGCAGCCTCGCCTATATTGAGCTGCGGACAGGACTTTTTAGGCGAGGCCGCGGCTTCGGCCCAGTCCGCAGCCTTTTGCTAGGATCGCTGCGGGCAGGATTTTTTGGGCGAGGCCCAGTCCTGCCTGCAGTTCCTTTAGGACCGGCGCGGTGTCCATCAGAAAAAAAAAACTTGCTGTGAATCGAGGGTGTTTTTTTTTTTTTTTTTTTTTTTTTTAATTTACAGATTTTTTGGGGGGCCAAAATCGCCAGCTCTACTTGGTCTACATGAAGTGCTCTAATCCTCTGCAACCACATGCAGACTTTACACACTGATAACCATGGATTCATCAAGCCTAAATAAGCATATGGAAACAGTTTTAATAGGTGTCGTTTACTAGGTAGATTACTTTGATGTCCTGCCTTACAATATCAAAATGGGCCGAAAATAATTAAAGTCTGATTTAAAGTGTAAGCTCCTCGCTGAAACAAAGATGCAGTAAGCCATGTCTTAAGTAGTCTTTGTTTTCTTTCATTTTTAGGGTCAGGATGTTAATCGGACGCTAGATGGTGGTCGCAAGCCTCTCCATTATGCAGCAGACTGTGGGCAAGAAGAAATACTGGAGTATCTACTCTCAAAAGGAGCGGATATCAACGTAAGTCACTTGTAGCTTCCCTCCCTCCCCCAAAGAAGGCAGGTTATTATTTTTAAATCGGAACTCTCTGGGTTTTAGTCTCTGCTTTAAAGATTTTCTGACCACTTCAGTGACATAAGTGGTGCTGGCGAGGGTGTTATGTGCTTACTTCTGCACAGAACAGCGCTCACGCAATGACATGTGAGTGTGCGCTATTCAGTGTGCACCAGCATTATCGTGCATCCCTATAAGGCGGGTCCTTGACCATCTGGGCATAGAGGAAATGGGTTGAGTTGCGCTAATTAGGACAACTGGGGACTTCCAATGGCAGAAATTAAGTACTGTGGCAGGGATTTTTATTTGTATTTATTTTTTTGGAAAAACTTGCTATTGATTCTAAATATTTGCATGCTCTTTGTAATGGCAAGGTGTCGGCACTAAACATACTAGAATGTTAAAACGGATTATTTAAAAATGCAGCTATGGTTGGTGCCCATCTGTGGGGCATATTTGTGTGTGCACGTGTATTTCATTAGTTCAAATGCCTGTTCCGACTGCCTGACCTGTATGAGGCCAGCGCTGTAAAAACACCCCTTGGCACACACTGTAGTGTTGGTAGGCTAGGCAGACCATCCTGCAACTTCCTCTGTAGAGTGTGCTGCCTGCCCTACTGATGCTGCAGGTCCTAAAAGATGTACAGTGTGTGCTAATGTTGTATAAACTTTGCGCTCCTGGCTGTCAAAATGGAGTGTAGATGGTTCTCTCTGCACAGGACACCACAAAGTGGAACGTCGATGTACAGATTGCTGGTGGAAATGGTTAATTACTGAGATTTTTAGGGTAAAAAAAAACATTTATTCATCGATAGTTTATTTACACCAAGCTGATTGCATGCATTTGTTAGAAATAAAAAATAAATAAAAAGATGTTGTATTTTGATAAAAAAAATTGCACTTCTCTTTTAAGGCGCTTAATGCACACTGAAGCTAAAAAAAAAAGCTATACAAAAACGCCAGTAGCTTTGCCCGGAGCCTTTTTTAGCGTTTTTGCAATAGCGTTTATGAGCGTTTTTCAGTGTAGCATTTTTTTTTTTTTTTTTTCAATGGATTAAAAAACGCTGGAGCCAGCATTTTTGAACATTTTGCATTTTTGACTGCTGAAAAACTGCACTTTGAACGCAAATTTCGGGCATTCAGAAAAAAGGCAATAAACTCCAAAGCTGGGGTCCCGCAATCGGTCCCCGGAGCTGAAGAACGGGGAGAGCCGCGTGTAAACACGGCTTCCCCGTTCTTCACTGTGGCGGCGCATCGATCGAGTGATCCCTTTTATAGGGGGACACAATCGATGACGTCACTCCTACAGCCACACCCCCCTACAGTTGTAAACACACATTAGGTGAAACATAACCCCTTCAGTGCCCCCTGTGGTTAACTCCCAAACTGCAACTGTCATTTCCACAGTAAACAATGCATTTTAAATGCATTTTTTGCTGTGAAAATGACAATGGTCCCAAAAATGTGTCAAAATTGTCCGAAGTGTCCGCCATAATGTTGCAGTCACGGAAAAAAACGCTGATCGCCGCCATTAGTAGTAAAAAGAAAAATAATAAAAATGCAATAAAACTATCCCCTATTTTGTAAACGCTATACATTTTGTGCAAACCAACCGATAAACGCTTATTGCAATTTTTTTTTTTTTTTGTAGAAGAATACGTATCGGCCTAAACTGAGGGAAAAAAATGTTTTTTATATATTTTTTGGGGGATATTTATTATAGCAAAAAGTAAGAAATATTGATTTTTTTTTTCAAAATTGTCGCTCTGTTTTTGTTTATAGCGCAAAAAAAAAAAAACGCGAGGTGATCAAATACCACCAAAGAAAGCTCTATTTGTGGGAAAAAAAGGACGCCAATTTTGTTTGGAAGCCACGTCGCACGACCGTGCAATTGTCAGTTAAAGCGACGCAGTGCTGAATTGCAAAAAGGGGCAAGGTCCTTTAGCTGCATTTTGGTCCGGGTCTTAAGTGGTTAAAAAAAAAAGCCCAAAACGCCAATAAACTGCACTTTATCAGCTTCAGTGTGCATGGAGCCTTATGCAAAGCTTTTCTCAAATCGCCGGAAGAAATGCTTTTTCTGCAATTCGGTAAAAAAAATTGCAGCGCGATTACCGGCAGCCCCTTGAGGATCTGGTTAAAGTAGTCGCAGTTTATCAATCATTAGATGTTTTGGTTGCATTCATTTCCTTTTTTAGGCCTTTTCCCTCTGTTTTCACCCCTGGTGATCTGACCAGTAACAGCTCCTTTGAGTGTCCCTGCTCTGGATGAAGGAGCACAGAAGGCACCTTTTGGGCAGCAGTATTGTTGGTCTGGGGAGAGGGGAATGTTAACCCCTTGGCGCCAGCCGTGTACAAGTATGCACCCTCTCTGCGCCTGGTCCTTGGCGCAGAGGGGCCGCATATATTTGCAAAAATTGCTGTGCTCAGAACGCACTCCCGGCACAGTTACTGGCACCTAACAAAGCTTTTTTTGGATCTCTTGACAGCCAATAATGGCAGCCACATGCTCTTGAGCCCCGCCCTCACCTTTCAGCATCATAAACCTCCTAAAGGGTCAGGAGGTGCTGGTGTTTGGAGGTTAAAGGGGTTGTAAAGGTTTGTTTTTTATTTTCTAAAGAGGTTCCTTTAAATCTAGTGCATTGTTGGTTCACTTGCCTTTTCCTTCGGTTTTTCCCTTCTAAATGTTTTTTTTTTCTTTGTCTGAATTTCTCACTTCCTGTTTCTCCTCAGTAAGCTTGCCCCCATCATCCGAGCTGTTCTGGCTGGAGGTTAGTCCGCATGCTCACCCCCTCCTTTGGGACTACATCCCTCGCATTGTCTCCCCGCAGGAATGTAGTCCCAAAGGAGGGGGTGAGCACGCTCAGATGATGGGGCAAGCTTACGGAGGAGAAACAGGAAGTGAGAAATTCAGACAAAGGGAAAAAAAACATTTAGAAGGGAAAAATCGAAGGAAAAGGTGAGTAAACCAACAATGCACTAGCACGTTATGAAATGCCTTTTAGGATGAAGCCCTGTAGCGGCGCACTGTCACTTCTGACAGGGCTTCCATCTTCACCCTGTCTTCCTTCCGGGTTCATGGGCTCCAGCTGTATAAATGTATGTGTGTCACGGCCCTGACGCGGAGCTCTAAATGTATGGCACGGGTATGCCGTCCCTTCAGAGCGCATGTGCCGATGACCTCACCGGCTGCATCCCATGTGAATATCTCCTAGACAGAGCAAGTTTAGGAGATATTTACTATACAAATTAGCACTATTATAGCCTTACCTGTGGATACAAGTTCAAAAGTGGCCTTTACTACTGCTTTAAATGTACTAGCAGATTAAAATGCACTAGCAAATTGAAGCTAAACCCCAGCGAACACCTTAATATAAGTTACAGCAACATTTATTTTATTTTATTTTTTTTTTACTTTTTGGGGTACATTTTTTTTTTTATTATTATTATTATTATTATTATTATTATTATTATTATTTTTTATATGCTGGGTTCACACTGCAACATGTAGCGGTTCAACACAGCAATTTTTGCTAGGAAAATAAAATTAATTCAACCTTCACATCTAAGAAATGATAAGCTGCAATATGTTTGCTGTTGGGTTTAATACTGCTTTAGGAGCTACTACATTGTGACTCTGTGCTTTAAAAAAATAAATAAAATGAAAGCACCATATATCCTGTGAGATTTCTAGGAAATATGTCCCAGCCATGCTTCATTATATGTTCTCTCTCAATGCCTTGCAAAGCCCCAAATTTCTGTGAACTTTGCCTGCCATCAAAGGGCAGCCTAGCCAACAGGCCTGATTGTAGAGACATTCCATAAGCAGCATGGTCTTTAACTCACTTGCCAGCCAGTAGGGAAGTAAACTCCCAAGGTAAGTACTTTTGATGTCCTGTCAGTGCCGTGATCATGTCCAATGTCAGGCCTGGTTTAGCTTTAGGCAAGATCTTAGTCCCCACTTCCTTCGGAGACCCTCTGAAGAAAACTTTCAGAAATCACTGATCGCTGCATCTGACGTGCCCTGGCAGGGCTGCATCTGACGTGCCCTGGCAGGGCTGCATCTGACGTGCCCTGGCAGGGCTGCATCTGACGTGCCCTGGCAGGGCTGCATCTGACGTGCCCTGGCAGGGCTGCATCTGACGTGCCCTGGCAGGGCTGCATCTGACGTGCCCTGGCAGGGCTGCATCTGACGTGCCCTGGCAGGGCTGCATCTGACGTGCCCTGGTAGGGCTGCATCTGACGTGCCCTGGTAGGGCTGCATCTGACGTGCCCTGGTAGGGCTGCATCTGACAGGCCCTGGTAGGGCTGCATCTGACGGGCCCTGGTAGGGCTGCATCTGACGGGCCCTGGTAGGGCTGCATCGATTTCTTGAACAATGTCTGCAGTTTCTGGCCATTTGCTGTAGCGTGTATGCTAGAGGTGCACCGAATGGAAATTTTGCTAATACTATCAGCAGTTTGTTTAAGTTTGCAGACCTGATACAAGAGATGTTTAGAGACTGCAGACTGCATTTTTCTTGAGCTTTTCTTGCACTAAAGGTGCCAATAATGAAAAAAAAAAATCATATTTAATTTAAATTTGATATGAATTAAAAAGTCTAATATAATACAATTTTATATATAAAAATGTTTTAAATTGTCATTTTCGTCTAAGTGCATTCTGTGTTTTTGGTTTTCGGTTTTGGCACCAAAACTTCCATTTGATGCACCTCTGTTTCTGGGGTTGCTTGGTGTCAGCATAGACGGTCAGAAGTCACCCATGAAGATGGCAGAGGAAATACAGGAGACAGAAATCACAGTTGGCGCTTGGCTTTTTCTTTTTCTTTTTTTGCCTTTTTAATTTTACTTTAAGCTTAGACTGTTCGTATACAGTCACACGACTGAAGTACTCCACTTACTAACTAGGAGCTGCCATCATAACCTGTTCAGTTTGTCATTAAAGTGCACATTTATTTATTATATATATATATATATATAATCTCTCTATATCTATATATAAATTGTATATTATATAAAATGTTTATTTTTTTATTTTTTATAGGCACCAGATAAACATGGCATCACTCCTCTTCTGTCTGCCACCTATGAAGGACACATGAGATGCGTCAAGCTGCTCCTGGAAAGGGTGAGGATAATGTTTGCATACCTCCCAACTGTCCCTCATTTAGAACTAAATCTCTCTGCCCCCCTTTCTCTTCATTTGTCCATCTTTTTCGTCCGATGCTATGTTTTGGTTGTTCTTCTTACCTCCCCTTTCATTATTTGACTACTTCTTTAACACTGGATTCACACCAGTGTGATCACAGACATTGCATGTGATTCGCACCGCATTGCTGTGCAAATCACATGCAATGTCTGTGCGGTGCAAACTCAGCCACACAAACTGTATGGCTGAATTTGCATCGCATTCGCACCAAAATGGTACCGAACCCGTTTTTTTGGACCGCACTAGAATCGGACTGCATGGGGTGCTCACACCAAAGCGATCCAATTCCTGTACCATTTCACGGTACGCACTGTGATCTGCGAACAGATTTGGTAGGATCATTAACTTTGATGCCCACAGTGGTCCGCAGATGTCGGTGTGAACTGCCTGTGATTCAGGTATGATGCGGGAACCCGCACAGGAATCGCAGGGTTTCCGCATCGTGCCAGTGTTAACCGAACCTTAATGTTTTATTGGTATAAAGTTATGCATGTTACAAATTGTGTATTTGCCTTTTTTCTTGTGAGAAGACCAGACATGCAAGTTTGTTTTGTTTTGTCCTAAAAGGCAGTCTTATCCTTTAACCACTTGCTTACTGGGCACATAAACCCCCTTCGTTCCCAGGAAAAATTTCAGCTTCCGGCACTGCGTCGCTTTAACTGACATTTGCGCGGTCATGCGACGTATCGGACACTTTCGAGACAAATTTGGGACCATTCACATTTATACAGCAATCAGTGCTATAAAAATGCACTAATTACTGTATACATGTGACTGGCAGGGAAGGGGTTAACACTAGGGGGTGAGGAAGGGGTTAAATGTGTAGCCTTGGTGTGTTCTAACTGTGTGGGGGGAGGGGGGTGACTGGGGGAGGTGACCGATGCTGTGTCCCTATGTACAGGAGACACAGATCGGTCTCCTCTCCTCTGACAGCACATGGAGCTCTGTGTTTACACATCTCCCCAGCGATGCGGCGGCACAGTGTTTACCCGCTGCGCGCCCCCCAGAGGCGCGCGCGGGTAATGCTTATAAAAAGACGTCCAAAGACGCCCAGTTGGCACCTGAGAGCCGCGCTGTTGACGACGTCTTTTGTCAATAGCGCGGGTCTCAAGTGGTTAAACGTATTTACACTTTTGCTCTTAAAAACGTGTGCATTATTAAAGAGGAACTGCAGTCTGCTCACATAATTTGTAATAAAAACGTATTTGCCATTTCCGAAGCTTGTACAGTGATTCTGTACTTGCCAAATTATGCTGCAGAGATCTCCCTCCACTGAGTCTGGCTGCAATCATTTTAACTGTGTGGGCAGCTGAAGCTGCTGCCTGTTGACTTCCTGGATTTACACACACAGAGGCTCACCTCCAGCTCTGCAGCCCTGAAGCTTTCATTGGCCCTCTTATGACTCCCCCCCTCCCCCTGGCAAACTCTCACAAGGGGGTGAGAGAGAGCTGTGTATGATGTGATAAGCCTTGGCTAATGACCAGACAAGAAACAGGAAGTGGGCTGTATAAGGTATTTACTGGCAGAAATCTGTTTTACTGTCCAAAGTTAAAACAACAAGGTCAGAAGATTTAATAGATGGAAAGACGAAAAAAATTATTGAAGGTCCGCTTTTAAGTGGATCTTTTACTGCTTTGCATCCTGTGTTTTGATGTTTTGCATGTATTTTATATGCATTTTCCAGGGGGCAGGTAACTGCATTTTCATGCCTTTTTGACACCTTCCCGCCCACCATATAGCAATATGATGTGCGCATAGTGTTTCTGTTATCCTGATCGCACGTAGTATGACGTGATCAGGATAACCCGCTATCACACGCCCCCTGGGGCGCGCAGCGATCAGTGGTGCGGCGTGTCAGTCTGACACACCACATCTCAAATCTGGGTAAAGAGTCCCTGACAGGGGCTCTTTACCGTGTGATCAGCTGTGTCAAATCACAGCTGATCACGGTGTAATCAGGAAGAGTCGTTTTATCGGCTTTTCCTCCACCTCGTGTCTGACAGGCGCGAGTACAGGAGAGCCGACCGGCTGCTGCTCACCTAACGGGGGGTCTATGCTAATTTATTATCAGAGCAACCACCCCAAGGATGCCCATCCAAGGACCCCCCCGGGACCATCAGGGATGCCACCATTTATGAGGTTTATAGGTGCCAATCGGTGCCCAGCAGTAAAGCTTGCCAGTGCCTCAGTGCTGCCCATCAGTGCTGCCTAGGAGTGCCTCATCAGTGCCACCTTACCAGTGGCAATCTGTGCTGCCTTACCAGTGCCTTTCAGTGCAACCTCATCAGCGCTCATCAGTGAAAGAGAAAAATTACTTATTTACTAAATGTTATAACCAAACCTTTTTTTTTTTTTAATTGTCAGTCTTTTTTTAATTTTGTTTAGCAAAAAAATGTGGTGATCAAATACCACCAAAAGAAAGCTCTATGTGTGGAAACCAAATTTATAGAATTTTAGTTTGGGTACAGCATTGCATGACCGCGCAATTGTCATTCAAAGTGCAACAGCGCTAAAAGCTGACAATTGGTCTGAGCAGAAAGGGTGGAAAGTGCCCTGTATTGACGTGGTAATGATCCTGCTACAATTCTGAAGCTACCGTGAGCCAAGTACACTCTATGTCAGGGATATGCAATTGGCAGACCTCCAGCTGTTTCAAAACTACAAGTCCCATCATGCATCTGCCTCTGCATGTCATGCTTGTGGCTCTCTGTCTTGCTATGCCTAATGGGACTTGTAGTTCTGCTTCAGCAGGAGGTCTGCTAATTGCATAGCTCTGCTTTATGCGATGGTGAACCTTGGCACCCCAGATGTTTTGGAGCTACTTTTTCCATGATTCTTATGCACTCTGCAGTGTAGGTGAGCATCATGGGAAATGTAGTTCCAAACGTCTGGGTTGCCAAGGTTCGCCATCACTTCTCTAGGAGGTAGAAGGTCTTTGGGCACACTAGCAAACCTGTCCCTAGCAACCAACAGTGGTTGGTACTTCTGCCCTGCTGCATTGGGGTCCAAATCCCAATCAGGTCTCTATCGGCATAGTTGTATAGGTTTTCCTCCAGGTACTCCTGTTTACTCCCACGCTCCAAAGACCATGCAGGTAGGTTAACTGGTTCCTGTCCAAATTGGCCCCAGTATGTATGCATGCATGTTAGATAGGGACCTCAGATGGCGAGCTTCTTGAAGGCAGGGCCTCATGTGATGCACAGTATGTATGTAGCGAAGCTTTAATTGTCAGAACTATATACAAACTTGTAATAAATAGTTACCGCTCCTCAGTATCAGGATTGCTATACAGTTTCCATCAGTAAAACAGGTGATCACTTTCTTTGCATTTAGGGATCCTAAAATGGCTCTTACCTGGAGCAGAGCTGTATAAGGGCTTATCCCTGATGTATTAATGACAAGACTTTCCACTAACACAGTGGGTCCAGTTAAAATCTTTATGCTTAAAATACCACATCGGGGGAAGCTTCTTTTTTTTAAACTAATTTTAAAGTATGCCCACAAAATCCTGTAGGTTGTCATTGTTGAAATCTCCTTTTGAGAATGTTGGTTCTCTTGCTGCTGTTCTGAGCTACAGTGCTTTCTGAGTCATTCACATGGAACTGGCAGAGAGGTGAGAAATTCTACAGCTTTGGTTGTACTTCTTTAAGTGCATAGACTTGACTCATTGCAATACATAGAAATACATGAATCTGTCACGCATTCTCCATGCATTTAAATTTATAAGCATCTTGTAACAGGTAGTGTTTAAAGCATAACTTATAAAAACAAATGGTATTTACAGGTAAATAAACCAGCCTACACAAATGACCATGTGGTTGCCATCATCCCTTGAAAATTTGTAATGCGAAAACCTCTAGGGTTGGGATTATATAGGCAACAAAAAAATATATATTCAAGAATTATAAAAAATATATTTTAATGCATATACGTAGAAAAAGTACAAAAATTACATTGAAATACAAGATAATATTGTGAAAAGAAAACAAAACAGATTTTAAGACGTATAAATAACAGATTGACACTATGCCATATTGCATGGGTGCTCAACCTGTGGCTCTCCAGCTGTTGCGGAACTACAAGTCCCATCATGCCTCTGCCTTCGAGAGTCATGCTTGTAACTGTCAGCGGCTTCCAATGCCTCATGGGAATTGTAGTTCTGCAACAGCTGGAGAGCCACAGGTTGAGCACCCATGCCATATTGCAACAGAAATTCCCCCCTAAGGGGTGAACTGTAGAAGGTAGGCTGATCCGACGCTTTTCCGATCAAAAACGTTCAAAGTTTGATCTTCATCAGGGATATAATGTGTCTTTAATATCTGAATAAGGAAAACATTGATTGAAAGATATACAATAAACTATATCCAATATTATACATGTTCATACAGATGCGATATAACTCACTTCATAGTGCCTATAACTGTGTCTCCATTCTACATCTGAACAAGCCTCCACACCGCTGACCAAAAGTCCCGAACCGATCCGTAATCCAAATCCACAAAAAATCGCCAAACGCTATCTCATCAGAGATTGAGACCAAAAAGGTCAAAAATGGCATCTAAAAGTGAATCTGAGAAAAGAAAAAAGAAAAACATACATAGTGCGGGATAGGTCACTTAGATACTCATTGATGATTAGAGAGGGTCTGTGTTTGTCAATAGACAAACTAAAATTGCCACTTACTTGATATAAACTGGACTAGCTCTCAAGATGAGATATTTTCCCATGTAGAGAGAAAGGTGCCCCAAAATATAGGCTGTGGATAATACACAGCAGATGGACTGAAAACAAAAGAGAAAACGGCACCATTTAAAGAAATGTATCCACTATAGCAGAAAGATGAGAATAGGGCATAAGCCATCAAGTGGGAAAGGTGAAGAATTACAGGACTCACTGAGTATGTGGACAAAAAAGACTTCCAGCAAAGAGATCCTGGGCGGAGGGCACCTTCTTGCGGGTGCCGTGGATTAGATCTGTTCGGTGCTCCTCGCAAGTGCTGAGGAGAGAGAATGGCGCCATTCAAACTCCCTGGCGTTCTTATGTAGCATAACTACAACCCTGATTGGTTGATATCTGACATGTGACCGCATCAGCTGTAGGATGCGTCACATGTCAGGTCATGATAGAAGGGAAACCCCATACTAATGGGAGCGGGATGCATGCAGTACCGCCCATCCCGAAGCAACCACCAATAGCAAAACTGACAGGGGGCGGTGCTGGGCGTCTGCACAGCTGATCACACACAACAAGACGTGTGCACCGTGCTTATCAAAAAGCCGCACCAATTGAATCATGGGTGAAAACGGTCCTATTGCAGTGGACAAAGGATCCTAATCAAAGGAACAGTTTCCAGCGCAGATGCTGCTTATAGATTAACAAGAAAATGCTTGTTTGAATCTAAAGATTATCTTTGTCACAGCTTATGAAGCAAGTGAAAAAAGACAAAAATAAAAATAAAAAAAGCAGAAGTATAGGAAGCGCCCTGGCTAAGTATAGAGCTTAGTAAAGTCCATAAGTAATTAACCAATTACTGTCAGGTTGGGCTAAAGATGTAAGGGGTTTATTGTCATATCGGAAGTAAAAGAAAATGCCACAAAAAGAAACAAAAGATTAGCCGGCGGTGCCAGGGAATATCCCCAACAACAATTAGGGATCAAGAAAGTCTATAATTTCAGCATAGCTAAAAAGGACTTCTTACCCTGGCACCGGATGATTAGGAAGACGATTGGGATTGGAAAGGAAAGGCTCGCTGCAGGGGCAATGCGGAGGCAGTCCAGGTAACAGAAAACACCAGGAAAAGCACCCGAAGTGTGCAATTCACCTGTATACACACAGCATGAACAATTTTCAAACAAGAAATAAAAATTATATATATATATATATATATATATATATATATATATATATATATATATATATATATATATATATATATATATATATATATATTTTTATTTCTTGTTTGAAAATTGTTCATGGAAAATGCCAGCAAGGCAAAATATGTTATATTACTTTGGGAAATCGGCAACCTAGTGGCGATCCATCCTTAAAACATAAGTAATATAAATAAGATTATTAAAAAAAAATTATATTCATGAAAAAAAAAAATTTAAACAGTTGGAACTCCACTTTAAGGTAAGAATTCATTGCATGCCAAACCATTCAAACCTTTTTGCAGTTTAGAACAGGATGTTCAAGGCTATATGAAGGGACACCACTGACATGAAATGGTTATTCAGTCTTCAACTGATTGGCTCAGGAGTTTCTCATCACGTGTCTTTGGGGTCATATTTGATTTTGTTTGGGATTCTGTCTGCCTTCTGCACCATCTAGGTTTGCAATAGCCAGGTTGGAGTAATCTAATCCTTGCACACTATCTGTTTTGAGTGCCTTGGCTTGATAAAGGTGCCTCTCTCTCTTGTCATCAGACTATATCCTTTTTAAATAGATCCAGGAATCAAGCACAGCTGCTACAGAGTAGATCAGGTTTTCACTTCAACCCATTCCTTTCATATACTGTAAGTGGCTTTGACATTTCCATTGAATCTAATTTAATTGTTGTCCGAGACCTCTCCCCTGTGCAGCGGGAGTGCGCCCAGTGTACTTCTAGGGTGCCAAAGTTAAAAGCAGCCATGTGAAACGGAAATCCCTGTGTGCCATCCTATTGAAATGACTAGGCCTAATCTACTTGGGCAGCAGTAAAGAGTACTTTTCTCTTTAGTCCGGTCGTCCCCACCAGACAAAACACTTTGGTCATGCTCTTGATACTGTAAATGTACACAATTGTATTTAATGCTTCTGTGCTACTTGGCATTCCTAATTTGTGACTTTTGTATAGGAGGCACATGCATGTTAAACCTTTTTTAAATGTGTGCAAAAAAATATATAAATATTATATTATATAATTATATTTTACGCTTGAAGATTGCATAAAACCCCCAAAAACATTTTTTATTTTTTTAAAAGAATATATGAATATATTGTAGAGAATAAAATAAAGTGGTAGTTTCATTTTTTTTTTTATGTTGGACAATATTGGCGTAAAGTGTAAAAATACACCTAAAGGGGTTGTAAATTCAAAAGTTGGTGTCCTGTCTGTCTGTCTGTCTGTCTGCAGCAGCCCTAATACTTACCTGAGCCTCATCTCTCTCCAGCCATGTGCACAAGTGTCTCAGCTGTCCTGGACTCTCCCCTGAATGGCTGAGACACAGCGGTGACATTGGCTCCCGCTGCTGTTAATTAAAGTCAGCCAATCGGGAGCGAGAGGGGGCGGGGACGAACAGGGGCTCCGTGTCTGAATGGACACAGGGAGCTGTGACTCGGGTGTCCCCATAGCAAGCTGCTTGCTGTGGGGGCACCCGACAGGAGGGAGGGGCCAGGAGAGCCGAAGAGGAACCCAAGAGGAGGAAAGTATGCCCACACATACCCACTGCACAGAGCAGGTAAGCATGACATGTTTTTAAAGTGTGTGTGTGTTTTTTTTGTTTTTTTTTATTCTCTAAAAGGTCATTTTAAAGCACATTTATGATAAACTACCCAACTTTTTCTAAAATGTAAACAACGAGGTTGCTCCGAGTTAACCCTAAAATTATGTGTGCCCGTGAAATGGCGACAGACTTCAGTACCCCATCTTCAGTATGAGGTCTGGACTCTGCAGACCAGTCAAGTTCCTCCACCCCAAACTCGCTCATTCATGTCTTTATGGACCTTGCTTTGTGTGCTGGTGTGCAGTCATGTTGGCACAGGAAGGAGTTCTCCCCAAACTGTTCCCACAAAGTTGGGAGCATGAAACTGTCCAAAATGTCTTGGTATGCTGATGCCTTAAAAGTTCACTTCACTGGAACTAAGGTGCCAAACCCAACACCTGAAAAACAACCCCACACCATAACACCCCCCCCCCCCCTCTGGAAGAATAGTCAAACATTCCCATAGACACCCTCCCATTATAGCTGCAAAGGGTGGGCCAGCTTAGTATTGAACCCTGCAGACTAAGACAGGGATGCCATTAAAGGTCATGTAAAGGCAGGCATCACAATACTTTTGACAAATATAGTGTAAGTACCTGACCTCACATGTTCTATTGCTTTAATAGGCAAAAGGAAAACCTTACCAGAAAGCCCCATACACACTATTGGTTTTCCTGCAGGTTTTTCTCTTCAGGTTTACCAAAACCATCTAATTTGAGGTCAAACCTTAAGAGTTTCAAATCGTACGCAATCGGGCAGGCCCTTCCACTACATGGTTTTGGTAAACCTGAAGAGAAAACTGATAGTGTGTATGGGGCTGAAGAGTGGAGACTGTTATACCTGCAAATGTAGCCAACATATTGATGTCTATAATTTAGGAATGGAATGTCCAATAAGCTCATAAAGGTGTGTTGGTCAGGTTTCCACATATTTTTTAACCACTTAGGGTAATTTGCACCTCCATTTAATATAGTGACCTCCGTGGAATTCCTAGTGAGCCAAGACAAAAGAGCAGCTACATAATGCCTAGAATAAAAGTTTTGTTACAAGGGTATCTGGCTTAAAGTCCACTTGGTTTTCTAATGGGTAGGAAATATTAGTGATGTCCCTCCAGTATGAAGTGGTGTTCCTTTTCTGTATTCTTCATACACCATATGCTTCTAAATCTAATTAAATGTTTACTTGGCGCGTGACTGTGGTACTGGTGCCGTGTTTTACGCACCGTTTCAGATTGCACATCAGCTATGTTGTTTTAATATGTTTCTGTTCTAACCAAGCCAGTCAAGCACAACACAACCCTCTTTATAATTCGCTCTGCTCCTTTGTAACCAACAATTGATAATTCATTGAGGGTGCCAGAGTCCTCCGCCAGTTCTCTCTCCTGCCTTTTACAAGGCTAAGTCTTTAATTTTCCAAATGGCTCTGTTGGAATTATTGGCTTTAATGCATTCCAAAATTACTTTTTCTGTACCTTGTTTTACAAACTTTTCTCTAAGTTTGTCACAGTGATGTACTTGAATAAAACGGGAAATAAGAGGCACTTTCTAGCCTTTTTAGAGTTAAACTTTGTAATGAAATAAATTATGCAGTCAAGGGCTCCAGTACTTTTAGGGCTAGTTTATACTCGCTTCAAAACATGGCTTCGAACACGCGTTGGTAAAGCTCTCTGAATGCCAATCAAAGCTTCTGTCCCTAAATGGTTGGCTTAGTCCTGTTTACACCAGCTTTGATGGGGCTTCTGTGAGCTTTGCCATCTACTTCTATGGAGGCTTTGAAGACTCTTTGAAGCACCACTGAAGCTACATGGGGTATCGGTTTTGAAGCAAAAGCAGATGTAAACCAGGACTGTAAGCGAACCATTTTATTTAGTGACAGGTGCTTTTGACTAACATTCAGATTGCTTTAACAAAGCCTGTCCGAAGCCAAAGAAAAAAAGTTTTTTCTTTTTTAACTTTGCACGGTGTGTCTCCTACCTTGCTGCTTGTCTCCAACACCACCCCTTGGGACTAGCAAGGAGGGGGGAGACCTTGCTATATGAGGAGCACTGATTTGGGTGCTCATCAGGAAAGGGGAGTGTCAAGCTCTTACCGTTTAGCAGAAGCGCATCTGCTGAGAGAGTAAATGAGGTGTCGGCCTGAATGAGAAATTGCATTTATTTTTTTGGCCTTCAGATTACCCTTGCATATGGAAGCACTTAAATGCTCAGTACAAGCGCATACAGAGCGGCCAAATCGAGCTCCAGTGTCTGCTCTGTGAGCCTCCATTTGCACCTGGGCGTTTTTGGATCGCACTTACAATGCACTGCAGTCGCAAAACGCAGGTTCAGGTGCCATTATTTTTGATGGCACCTAAAACGCTGTGCAGTTTTCCCGTGATTGTCACATTTATTTTGTGGAAAATCGCATCACGTGAAGCTTCAAGGGGTTAAAGCTGCGCCAATGCACCAAAACTTTTTAGAGTCCACTGAGACTAAAAGTTCTTAAACATGTATATACAGTCCTCGGGGGGGGGGGGAAACTTTCACTGTATGTCTTATACGATATGCTCATAACCACCACCGTGACTTTCACAAGTAATGCACACTCTCGGTGAAGACCCGCCACCAGATATTAAAGCCGCTTACCAGACGGGGCAAGCTCAGTTTGCAGTCAGCTATAGCCCAGCCGCGGCCTTTAACGTTGTAATGAACCCACAGGTTACAACTTACTGGAACTGGCTTTCTTCACTCCCACAGGCTCCGCCAAATGGTCATGTGTGAAAAGAGAGGATGCATCATAGCTTAACTCCGCAAAACATATTTTATTTAAAAAAGTAAGTTGTACTTGCAAAAAAACTGTCAAAATCGCGAACGGAGCCCTTCCTCCTCTGCGTGGTGACATCACTACACGTGGTGGGGGACGTGTAGTGACGTCACCACACCGAGGAGGAAGGGCTCCGTTCGCTTGCCGGCCGGCAATTTTTTACATTGACTGGCCCAGATTCAGGTACGACTTGCGCGGGAGCAAGTGTGATTTGCGCCGCGCAAGTACGGATTTGCTCCCAGGCAAATTTGCGGGTGACCCAGAAAGCAAGCTAAGCCTGAAATGTGCCATTTTTGCACGGAGGCAGTTTCTCTGCCCCGGCGCAATTAAGGGGCAATTTTGCTCAGGGAGCAACTTACGCTCTCATGGTTTTCCCTCAGCAAATATGCAAATGAGGAACTGCCACTGATTCATAAACTTGCGCGTGTGAGGAGCATTTTGCTCCCAAAGCGCGCAAGCTGTTTAGCCGGGGCAAATTTGCACTTTATAAAAGCAGGGGCAAGTTAGCAACAGATGGCCACAGGTCAGCTGGAGAGAAACTACAGCACTCCTCACCGTGTGTAGGGACTACAAACAAAAACAAAAAAAAAAAACTTTGAGCATAAACTAAATATAGAAAAGCTCCTAATCTGAGCAAAAAAAAAATATCCCCAAAAAAAAATAATATAAGCATAATCAAAATAAATAGAAAAGGCTCATTTTTTTTTTTTTTGGACATCCTTGTGCCAAGGGTGCCCCGGCTCTGGCTCCTCAGTCTGCGTGGTTGAGCCTGTGGTGGGGATGGAGCCTGAGCTGAGGATGGAGCCTGTGGTGGGGATCGAGCATGGGGTGGGGATGGAGGGGGGGAGGAGCATCAACCCCTACTTCCTCACTCCTGGCAGGTGGTGCCTGCATGCCCTCCATGGCGTTGGCCAGGCGGGTGAGCACGCTGTTGGTTTGGGCCAACATCCGCAGCTGCCGGGTGGTATTGGTCCTCTGCTGCTGCCGGGTTAATCTCCCCTCCTCCCGCACAGCAGCAGTGTTGGCCTCCACCGCACCTGCCAACCTGCTCACCTCCGCTGTTAGCAAAGCGATGGCGCCCTGCTGCTCAACCATGCAGGTGACCATGGCTCCACAGTTGGCACTGACTTCCTCCAAGCTCTCAGTATCTCGTATCCCCCGGTCAGCATGCAGGGTGAGGGCCTGCTGCAGAGAGGAGGAGGTGGATGCCAGGCTGTCCGCCACCCGCCTCAAGTCTCCCACCATGTCCCCTATATGGCGGGTCTGCCGGGCCTGCTCCTCCTGCAGACCTTCACGGAGGCTGGAGGGTACACCCCTCGTTTTACATAGAGCCTTTCTTGGAGGAGAGGCTGGGGTACGAACTGAGGGAGAAGAAGGGGAGTGGGCCACACTGGAGGGAGGGACACTGGAGGGGGGGACACTGGAGGGGCTTGCCCTGGAGGGGGATGACGTGATGGTCGGGGGGGTGGTGGGGAGGTCAGGGATGGTGGGATCCTCCTGGAGGTACACAGATTCATCCAGGTTGAGGATAATGGACTCCTCCACCACTTCCTCCTCCCTAGATGGACTATGGGCGATATCCTCCTCCACCAACATGCCCAGGATCTGCAGGGGGCCTGACTGGACCCCATGATGTTCTGGGGATGGCGTGAGTCGCCCTACAGCCAACGACGGCCCAGCCTCATCATCAACATCTGTGGATGACACAAAACAAAAATGTTGCTGGAGCAACACACTTATCACATGTTCCCTTCTACCCCCTCCCATGATACACAGCAAATATGAGAAACAAAAACTTGTTACATGTTCCCTTCTACCCCCTCATATGTTCCCTTCTACCCCCTCCCATGATACACAGCAAATATGAGAAACAAAAAACTTACTAGTCCCCAAGTCCCCAACAGTGGAGTCATAGCCTGGCAGTCCCTCCACCTGCTCCAGCGCTAGACTCTGAGAGATGACCTCCTCCTCCGGATTGAGTTGCACAGAACAGGCTGGTCCTCCTCCGGTGCCCCTGCTATGCTTTCTGATTAGGACAATTTTGTCCCTGACTCGACGACGCATGTCAGTAAATTTTTTTTGGATGTCCTCACAGGACCTCTCCTCAATGCCCAGGGCATTTATGTCCAATGTAATAGCCTCATATATTGCCCTCCTTTGAGCTATGGTGGTATTCTTCCGCTCTGAACCAAAAAGAACGGCAGTATGGCGCGTCAGTGCCGCAAGCAGTATATCCATCTCAGCGGAGACAAAATTTGCCTTTCTTTTTTTTTTCTTATCAGGAGGTGCCATCTCAGAAAAAAGGGCAAAATTACCTTGCTCAGGGGGGGTGGAACAAGCAGGATGTAATTTTGCACAGGACCTGCGCAGGTCTGCCCCTATTTATTTGCTCAGTGCAAGCAGGTGGGCAAAATTTGCCCTGAAAATAGGCGCAAACCACTGCTGAGTGGAAAAAAGATCATTTGCATAGGGCACACCCACTTTCACTTGCGCTGCCTTAGGCCCTGATTTTTGCCTTACAAAGGAGCAAGTTAGCAGACAAAAGGAATCCTGAATCAGGTGGCAATCTTTCCAATTTGCCCCAGCGCAGAGCAAATCAGCTGCTCTTCACATGTGCAACTAAAGGGCAAATCTACCTGAATCTGGGCCACTGACTTTAACCGTTTTTTTTTTTTTTTGTAAGTACAACTTACTTTTTTAAATAAAATTTGTTTTGCGGAGTTACGCTATGATGCATCCTCTGTTCACACATGACCATTTGGCGGAGCCTGTGGGAGTGAAGAAAGCCAGTTCCAGTAAGTTGTAACCTGTGGGTCCATTACAACGTTAAAGGCCGTGGCTGGGCTATAGCCGACTGCAAACTGAGCTTGCCCCGTCTGGTAAGCGGCTTTAATATCTGGTGGCGGGTTTTCACCGAGAGTGTGCATTACTTGTGAAAGTCACGGTGGTGGTTATGAGCATATCGTATAAGACATACAGTGAAAGTGTACCCCAAGGACTGTATATACATGTTTAAAGTGGAGTTCCACCCATAAATATAACATTATATCAGTAGTTTTAAAAAAAAATGTTATTAGTCCTTTACAAATTTTTTTTAATTTTTTAGATGCTTTCAGAGTGTTGTTGCTAGGCAGAATAGTTAATCTTCCCACTTCCTGCACCTAGGTGCTTAATGCTTCCTAACCTACACCGCACAGACTCCTGGGAATGTAGTGGGTGTAACTTTCCAGGAGTCTGTGCACTCCGCAGTCTCAAAGAATCATGTGACTTGGACGGCACAGGTGCTGAAACCTGATCTGACACTGCTTGTGCAGCACTGAGCATGTGCGAGATTTGCAAGGCTAAAATCCAGGAAGTCATACAGTCTGGCTTCATGATGCCCACACTTAAGATGGCCCCAGTCAATTTCTATTTTATAAAGTGTCTAAATGCTGTAACAACCTAACAAAACGGACCTTAGTTTACAGACTAACTTTACTAGAATACATTAAGCTTGTGTATTACAGGGGTATTTATATTTAAAAAGTGAAATTGTGGCCGGAACTCCGCTTTAAGAACTTTTAGTCTCAGTGGACTCAAAGTTTTGGTGCATTGGCGCAGCTTTAACCCCTTGTCTATTTTTGTGCTTTGCATGCTAGCTGCTGCCTCCCTCTATACTCAATTCGTTTTTTAACCTGCTGAGTACTTTCTTTCCTGAATGTTACTATTTTGACTAGCGCAGTTTTTTTCTTTCTTGATCACGTGAAGCTTGTTGGCAACGTCATAAATCATGCTGGGTTTTAGTTGCTGTTGAAAATGATTGCACCTGAACCTGCATTTTGTGAGTTTAGTGCCTATTGAGGTTGTGGGCAGAATTCCAGCGATTCTGACCCACTCCCAGGTGTAAATGGAGCCTTAGTCCTGGTTCACACTGCTACAGATCAGATGCGATCTGAAAGGCATAGATTTGCATGGTATCTGTAAATTGTTTTCTATGAGGAATATTCATATCTGTCGTGCGATTTTGATCTAGAAACAAAAAAAGGGCCCTGTGTGATTTTGGAGTGATGCGTTCCAAACTCGCACAGCAAAGAGTATAGTGAAATTCTAATTACTGTTTACGGGATCAGTTCATAGGATGCGATTCATAGCAGGTTTTGCATGGAAAGCGGTTTTGCATAGAAGATGATGGACAGCATTTCTAGCCTATGAAGGCAGATTGAAAATCGCAGCAGTGGTAAGCTCGCATTGAACAAAAGGGTATTCATTCGAATCCCTAAATCGCACGTAAACAGCTGAACTACCTTTTCATAATTTCACTGAAAACTGACTTGAAAATCGCACTGCATAAAGCGGGGCTCGACAATCCCCAAGCGCCAGGTCGCATTTGCGACTAGAATTAGCAACCTGGTTAATTTTTATATTGAAAATAAAGCTTTGGTCCTTAAAAAAAAAAAAAACCTGGCTCCTAACTTTTTTAGCTGGCTACTAGATTCCAAGCAAATTTGTCAAGCCCTGGCATAAAGCAAACCCTGCTGCTTGCCCACAGGACTAAATGGGGGGGGGGGGCACAAGAGGACAGGATCATTTTTAACACAAGTATATCAGACGCATGTTGGGAAAATGAAATGTTGGGGTAACATTCTTTTAAACCTATCCAAGGCTCTTTTTGAGGTCAGTGAACGCTTGTTGTGAGTTTAAAAATGCAAGAAGTGGGGTGTGGCAGTGGCACAGGCCGCAGCTCTCATCTGACAAGTTTTTGTCCCCTTTTAATAAAAGAACATCAGAATAGGGGTTTTACAGAATTATATTTACAAATTTTAATGGTATAATAATTGGTAAATATTATTTATTTTTTTTGTTTTTTTAATGGGGTTACTTGTAAAATAGCCCTTTATACAAAGGCTAAGCAATAGTATTTAGAGTTCTTGTCACAAGGCCACACGTACATTGTAGACTAACACCTGGTGACACCACTAGTCTGCTACTGCAGGATCTGTACAGTGATGTGAACAAAACTTGGCCTTTCTAAAAAAAATTTAACTTTCATATTGTTAAAAGTGGCGTCCCTTTTGTATTATTTAAAGTTTAATTGCCTCAATGTCAGAACTCTTTGTTGTAAACTGACACAAAATGGCCTTCTTCCCAGCTCTGTATGAATATATTTACATTCATTTATAGCTGAATTAATGTAGTTTTTTTTTCTTCATAGTTCACTTCTGCTCTTTTATATGCATATATCGTTCCTTGTGTGTTGATTGAGATGCGCTCCATTGCCTTTTTGGCCAGATAACTCCCGTGTTCTAACGTGTTTGGTCCTCCTTTATGTAATGCAGAAAAAATACATTTGTCACAGAATTTCTAGTGCATAGTCAATTCCAGCCAGCACTGATATATTGGTTTTTATGTGGCTGTATGTTTAATTACTTAAAGTAGTGCCAACCCTGCACCCACAACCATATAGTGGTGGTATCATCCCCTAATTAATTATCCTTAAAACTGAAGTTCAGCAGGGAAATTTTCCTCTTATGAACAATAACCCCCTCCAGCTAATTACTGCAGCAATAAAAAATAAAGCCTAATCTAAATGCCCTTAATACTTGCCTAAATCCATAAGCACGTGGCATGCTGCATCTTGATGCACAGGTACCAGCAAGTCCGGTAAAAGTGCATAAAAACTGGACCTTTGCCCAAAAGTAAAACTTTCTTCCTATGCCTTCTCCCCACCCCCTCTCACACATTCAGATTTATTGTATTTTATATATTTTTTTGGTAACTGGTTTATGTGCTTTGGAAAATACCATGTGCCATAATTATTTTAAATTTTTTTCAAAACTCGCCAATTTTATTTTCCAAGGCCTCTGCTTTAAAAAATATATATTGTTTGGCAATTCAAAGTAATTTTCTAGCAAAAAATACTGATTGTTGCATGTAAACGAAAAAAAAAATGTTATGGAAAAGGTCAGGTCTGGAAGCGGGTAATGTCACGTTTGCACCCTTTTTAATACCCTTTTATAATTATACCCAATGTATTTTTTTATGTTTATACATTAGTGCATTAGTGTTTCCACAACCAACGTTCTCATACAGCATACAATAGGAACTGGTTGGAGAGCTTGCCGTAACTCTGATCAGTCTGTAAACAGGTAGGTTTTTTTTTAAAAAATGGCGCCAGCAGCTACAAATGCTGTAGCCTCTGAATTTTAATATTCGGACACTTGTATTTCAAGGGTTCCCGTTATATTGGCACCCCACCAATTTTCGGATTATCTCTCGGGTGCTGCCATCCCATTCATGGTAAGGAAAACCGGCAGTTAAGCTTATTGGCTTCATAGCTGGTTCCCTACTGCGTATGTGCGAAGCGCGCTGCACTTTCTTACTGGCATAGCGGCAGAGGAAAGAGGAGGCCGAACTTCCAAGGGGTGGCGCCGTCTCCCAGAACTGGGGCAGGGGAGCTGTCAAAAGCCGGTGTCCTTTAGTGGCACCGGAGGGGGGAGGAAGCAGATAAGCGCAAGTTCCACTTTTGGGTGGAACTCCCCCTTTTAAGGCTTTGATTTAACTAATGACTTGCTGATGTTTTTGGGGAATTCACAAATCGTGGATTTTTGGGGGAGCCCAATTTTCTCAAACTGACAGCTCTAAGCGCCTTTTAGTAACTGGATCTTTTATACTATATTGAGTAGTTCACGCATGTGTTGCATAACTGCAGAAGAGAAAAATCAGGTCTTCTGCACTGCCAGACAGAGCTGTGCTTTGTGGCAGACCTGTGTAAATCTCAGTACTGGATGGACAAATATAAATTGTTTGGCAGATAATACAGCTCCTGGAAATGTATGTAGCTGTTTACCTGAAGTTCAGGTTTAATGAGTGCTGTCAAACTAGAGGGTTTATTTATTTATTTTTTATGTTGAAATGTCCTTTTAATATATATTTATAGATTCTAGTCAATCATGTCAAATATTTCTTTACTGTGCGGTGATTGAAAATGTAAGCACCTTTATGTGTTGCCAAGCCGCCCACGCAGAACACAGACCGATCTGTTTACACAAGCTCGTTTCAGCATCGCGCCTCTCAATCTGTTCCGTGGCAGGAATCAAGGCCGTGCTGTAATGTTTCTCTTACAAAACTGTTGCAGCTCTCTAGGGAATGACACTGTTTGCATTGTCATCTATGGATTATATTTTATCCTTTTCCTGGCTGCGGCGCATAAAATGTTCCATTTAAAGCATCCATAACCCAAATTTGTTTTATTTAAGAAAAACAAAAGCTCGACGTATGGCCACATTTTTCACCTGCTGCTTCTTCAGAAAACCTTTCGGCTGCTGGCACAGAAAGGACAGCATCTGTGAGGGATTGTTATGCCAATAATAATGGCTTTTGGTTTTCTAGATCTCAAAACAATGTGTGCTTTTGCTAAAGAGAATGGAACAGCATGCAGAAGTTTGCAGACTAATTTACTTATGTTGGCTGCAGAATGTTGGCCCTGGAGCTAGACGTGGTAAATTTTATATCATTGAAGGAACTGTCCAGTCCAAATGAGCCTTTGAAATGCATGGATGAGAAACGGCCTGCCTGATCGTGGCTCCTGTTTTTTTTATGCTGGCATAACTATAGTGTATGAGGAATCCCTAATGCTTGGAGCTAAACTCCTCGGAAAGAACAGAATGCACAGATTAAATGTTTTATCATAGGAATGGATAGAAAGAAATAGAAATCCTTTCTTGAGATTTTAACAGATCTGGCACATCGCACAACCCTGGCTGTGTATTCCTAGGCCCTGGGTTATAGGCTTATATCATATGTTCAGATGATTGGACGTTGGCAAAGCCTTTAAGGACACACCCCCTGGGTCCCTTTCCTAACCCTACCTCACTCTGAGTCCTCGGTTTTATTTGCTAGTGTTCTAAGATGGACCGTCTCTCCCTTTATGGAGGAATCACGCTTACCCTAATTAGTTTATTTTACCTTCCTGAACCAACTCTTTTCAGTCTTCTAATGCCACACATTGGCGGCTGGTACTCCAATTTTTGGGGTGGCGCAAACAAACCGAAGAAAAAAAAAACTCAAACGCAGCTACTGTGCCCATCAAACGCCGCCAGTTTGCCCCCTCAAATGCCGCCAGTTTGCCCCCCCCCCATGCTTGGCACTTGCCTTTCTTGGGTCAGCCATCATCCTTCACACTCCCTCAATGTCATCTCTGCTCGCCTGTCGCTTCAGCTAATCAGGTGACCGGTAACCAGACCCTGTGCACCCGATTGGCTGAGAGGAGGGTCAGTGTTGGGAAAGTGATTCCCCAACACAGCACTGTTTAAACAGGGAAGGTACAGCCGTGCGCCCTCTGTTTAACCATTTGGAAGTTGATTAGAGCCCACAGGCTCTAAGGAAGCCTATTGGAGCCTCTGGCTCTAATCAGGCACTTCCAAAACACACCCACCGCTGTTATTCAGATGGCCGGCGCGCAACAGGGGGCCGGATACCTGAATAGTGGACGGCAGCGGCGACAATACATGGATTCATGCAATGCACAAATCTATGTGTTGTTGATTGACAGGTGCAGGAGAGAGGGGGGGTGGCGCTCCTGTGCCCACTATAGACGCAACGCCACTGATGCCACAATAGAATTGGTAAAATCCTGGAAGCCATACTCAAATCCCACACCATTGCAATGGCCTGTAATGTTGGTTTGGACACTGGATCCTGCATGGGTGCTTACTTCAGTACTGTGTGCACGTGTAGTCAGCCGCAGGGTTAAAGAAAATGGCACCACTCCAGGCCCTGTGCAAATAATCCTCCAGGCCACTTAGAAAGGAATAAAGAGGACCCAGAAGCAGTGTTAGAGGAGGCTATTTCTCCCCCCCCCCCCCCCCCCCCCGACTCCTATACACCTAAAGTTGCAGCTTCACACAATACAGTGCATCCGGAAATATTCAAAGCGCTTCACTTTTTCCTCAGTTTGAGGCGATTCAGTTCACATGTGTTGCGCTATACAAGTTTCTCACTCACTCACATTTTATGTTACAGCCTTATTCCAAAATGTATTACATTTATTATTTTCCTCAAAATTCACAAACCAAGCCATGAACCCCAAAGAATTATCTGTAGACCTCCTGAGACAGGATTGTATTGAGGCACGGATCTGGGGAAGGGTACAGAAAATAGTTTTTGCCATTTTAAGGTCCCAATGAGCACAGTGGCCTCCATCAACCAGGACTCTTCGGGCCGCCCGGCCAAACTGAGCAATCAGGGGAGGTGTCCATGAACCTGAAGTTCACTGTGACGGAGATCCAGCATTTCTCTGTTGATAGAGGAGAACCTTCCAGAAGAACAACCACCTCTGCAGCATTCCACCAATCGGGCCTGTATGGTAGAGTGGCCAGGCGGATGCTACTCCTCAGTAAAAGGCACATGACCGCCCACCTGGAGTTTGCCAAAGGCTCCTAAAGGACTCTCAGACCATAAGAAATTCTCTGGTCTGATGAAACAAAGATTGAACTCTTTGGCAAGTGTCATGTCTGGGGGAAACCAGGCACCACATCACCTGGCCAATACCATCCCTACAGTGAAGCATGGTGGTGGCAGCATCATGCTGTGGGGATGTTTTTTGCAGATTGAAAGATTTCAAATAAACTTCTTTTGAGTTGTCATTATGGGGTATTACTTGTAGACGTTTGAGGAAAATTTATGGATTTTAAACCATTTTGGAATAAGGCTGTAACTTAACAAAATGTGGAAAAAGTGAAGAGTATTGTGAATACTTTCTAGATGCACTGTACGCTTGCTAATTTGGATATGCTCACTTCTATTGTGCACAAAAGCATCAGCATTGTTGCACTTGATTCACCTCTGTCTCTCACCATATTTTTTGGGGGGACAAAGAACTCTGAGAAAGTAAACCCTGATGGTTTTACTTCTTCTTTATTTCCCTGCAAAGGTAAAGCATAATGGGCTAGTATGCATCGCATACTAGCCCATTATGTGTCACTTACCTGAAAACGAAGCCTGCAATGTCGCCGCAGTCCCCCCCCGCTGGGTGGAAGAGTCCATCTTCACTCACAATGACGTTGGCGCATGTGTCTACCATGCAGGTTTAGGAGATAGTTTCATCCCCTACAGGTAGGCTTTAATATAGGCTTACCGGTAGGTAAAAGTTGTTGTACAGTGTTTACAACCACTTTAAGTCTAAAAAGACATTTCCACTTATGAACAAATAGAATGTGGTTCAATCCAGAAAAGATTTTCATTCCTCTAAAAATTATTGCTGAACTTGTATCTAGTATAAAAATAGTTCACCAATTGAAGATGTTCCTTCATGCACAGATTTTGCAGATGGGTAGTTTTGAAATGCTTTTAAAGGCTCTCTATAGAAGGCTCCCAGAATAAATTTCAGAATAAATAACTCTATTGGCATGAGTTCGTCTTCACCCCCGAATATAAATATTTGCTCGAGGCAGACCTTTTATGTAAGCTAAACATAACCCTCTGATGGATAAACAGGTTGTGTTTTTACTCCATGGCTGAGAATGGAGAAGAGTAGAAATTTACTCCACCCCTTTCTACACCTATCTTTCCCTGCTCCCTTTGGCCTGAAATTCTGTCAATATATCGTACACCTGTTATCCCCGCTTTACGACACGCTGTGCTTTGCTTTTAACTTCAGGTCAGTGTACCAAAAATGCAGATTGTAGGACTTTTTTTTTTTTTTTTTTTTTTTTCCTAACATAAACGTCTCGTAAACGTCTCATAAAGGAAAACATCTCGGAGAAAGCAATGTATTCTCTTATGTAATGCATTTTGCCAATGTTGGAGAATTGTTTGCATTTATTAATGAAAATGTAGTGAGCGTGTGTGTGTGTGTTTTTTTTTTTTTTTTTTTTTTTTTTCATTTATAATATATAGACTATATCAGGGCTCAAAATATTGAGTCCTGAGCTACTAGCTAGGCCTTAAGAGTTACTCGCCACCAGTTGTCCCACCCAACCTTCACTCTGCCCTTAAAGTGAAAACCCTTCTTTATTCTTGCCTGAGCTCATCCGACCCAGCGATGTGCACAAGCCCAGCAGCTCCACCTGCTGTCTCTGTCCTCATCAGAGAGATTGATAGCAGCAGGAGGCATTGTTTGCTACTGCTGTCAATTAAATCCAGGGACACAGGAGCAGGGGGTGGGGCAGCAGCAGAAACTTGGGAGCAAGCCCACATTGGTCCCCCCATGGAAAGTGGCTTTCTGTGGGGGCACCTGATGAAGGGGAGGAGCGCGGGTGGGGGACCCCAGAAGGAGGATCGGGGTTGCACTATGCAAATCCTTGCACAGAGCAGGAAATATAAAATGTTTGTTTGAGTTTAATTTACAACCCCTTTAAATGTTTTATGCAGAATTAAGTTACAAAAATAAATATGAACAACTTTTTATCAGTGCTGCCCCATCCGTGCCCATGAATGCAGCCTATCTTTGCACGGGAACCACAGGGAGGAGTCGGCTGGATCAGAGAGGATCTCCTGCTGTGACACAGCTTGTATCTGAAATGCTGCCCGCTGTCAGTCCTGCCTCCTGGACCAGCTCCTATGATGGACTTCACACTACTTAATTTTTTCAGCATTGGACCAGTGTGCTGTCTATCATAGGAGGCTGGACTTTTTTGGGCGGTGGCTGGAGTTTCAGATACAAGCTGTGTCAGAGAAGGAGTTGCGTTCCCCTCTCTGTGTGATCCTGCTGGCTCTCCTCTCCCTTCCCCACAGTTTTCTGGCTTTGCTTGGAGGAGAATCGGCTCCCTTTCAACCCCGCCTGTCAGGAGCAAACACCCCCCCTCCGATGTGGCTTCCCATATGCCCTAGGCAAATTTCCACTCTCCAAATGCAAGCAGGCTATTGGAAATTGGGGCTGCACTATATGATCACTAGTTTGTGACCTACCTATATGGCCAAGCACATGGACACTTCTCCATATTACTGAGATTAGGTGTTTCCAGTGAAGGTTACTAAAAGTTTTGGTATGCTGTAGTATTTAACCACTTCCCGACCTCCTCATGTACATATACGTCAGCAGAATGGCACGGACAGGCACATGTACGTCCTCTGCTAGACGTGGGTGGGGGGTCCGATCGGGACCCCCCCCCCCCCCCCGGTACATGCGGAGGTCGGGTCCGCTCGGGGAGCGATCCGGGACGACGGCGCGGCTATTTGTTTATAGCCGCTCCGTCGCGATCGCTCCCCGGAGCTGAAGAACGGGGAGAGCCGTGTGTAAACACGGCTTCCCCGTGCTTCACTGTGTCGGCGCATCGATCGCGTCATTCCCTTTTATAGGGAAGACACGATCGATGATGTCATTCCTACAGCCACACCCCCCTACACTAGTAAACGCACACAAAGTAAACCCTAACTCCTACAGCGCCCCCTGTGGTTAACTCCCAAACTGCAACTGTCATTTTCACAATAAACAATGCAATTTAAATGCATTTTTTGCTGTGAAAATGACAATTGTCCCAAAAATGTGTCAAAATTGTCCGAAGTGTCCGCCATAATGTCGCAGTCACGAAAAAAATCGCTGATCGCCGCCATTAGTAGTAAAAAAAAAAAAAAATGCAAAAAAACTATCCCCTATTTTGTAAACGCTATAAATTTTGCGCAAACCAACCGATAAACGATTATTGCGATTTTTTTAGAAGAATACGTATCGGCCTAAACTGAGGGGAAAAAAAAATGTTATATATGTTTTTGGGGGATATTTATTACAGCAAAAAGTAAAAAATATTGCATTTTTTTTAAAACTGTCGCTCTATTTTTGTTTATAGCGCAAAAAATAAAAACCGCAGAGGTGATCAAATACCACCAAAAGAAAGCTCTATTTGTGAGGAAAAAAGGACGCCAATTTTGTTTGGGAGCCACGTCGCACGACCGCGCAATTGTCTGTTAAAGCGACGCAGTCCCGAGCTGTAAAAACCCCTTGGGTCTTTAGGCAGCAATATGGTCCGGGGCTTAAGTGGTTAAACAGATGTGTACAAAACATTGTGTGGGACCCTTTGTGGTTTTGCCACTGTGGTATAGAGGAATTTAAGTGGCCTCTGAGAGCACAGACCTCACTCCTACTTGGACACCTTTGGGAAGAATTAAAAAGCCAATTGCAAATGAGATCTTCACCAACCTCAGGACCTGACCTCATAAAAGCTCTTTTAGCTGAATGGGTTGTGGAAAGGCTTTCCTGAGGAGCAGAGGTTGTTATAGCTGCAAAGTGGATTAAATCTGCTTTTGAATCTTATTAGGTCTTGTTAAAGTTTCCTACATTTTGTGAGTTGCTGCATTATTGCTATATTCTCGCTTTACCCCCTTTTTATATTTTTACTTGTGTAAACATGGACTTCCGACATCGAAAAGTTGATTTATATTTCTTCCCCCATCAGTCTTCAACATCCATGCCCACCAGCTGCAATTCAACTTTTTACGTCCAATGACGTGACAGCTGTGCTTTGGACGGGGTGATTTGGGCAATCCAACAGTGACCAAGCTTCCTGCCAGAATATCATTACTGATAGAAAACAGATGCCAGGTTGCTGGTCAGATGCCAGCGTACCTTTTAATTTCTGCTAACCAAGACGGCTACAACAGAATAGTAAAAATCTAATTTGCCATCAATAACTGAAAGTCTCATGAGCCTGTGCTCATTAGTAAATTGGCATTAGAGGCCTGTGTTTAAATGTGGCTTGTGGTTTGGGGTTTTCTTTGTAAAGTATAGCTAGACCAGCATTTCCGCTATGCTTCTTCTTCCCTTTTTTTTTTTTTAATTAACCAGCATTTCTACTATGCTGTTACAATTATTTATATTTTTCCAATGCTTTATTTTTAAAACCGGAAACGGTAGCCTTTAACATTTTGTAAAGTCCTCTATACAGTATATTGTAATGTAAATAATTTCATGAAGTAGAATTTAAAACATATTTGTAAAGTTTTTGTTATTTCAAGAAGTATGGCAAAAGCTCTTTTGGTTATACTTCTCCTGTGGGTTACAGGAGTGCACTTAGTTCTGCACTCCTGTGACCCAGATCTAGCTGACAGTGGGCCAAAGCCCTGACGTCTCAGAGCTTAAGCCAGCTCTCCTGCCCCCTTCTCAGTCCAGTGCTCTAGTGAGCACAGAGCCCATAACTGACACTGTACTCGGAGCAACCCTGAGAACTAAGCAATCGGCCTTGCATTGAAGAGATGTTTTGCTGCTTTTAGGTGTGTAAACCCTTTTTACAAGAAACACAAATTGGTGGTGCCCATATTGAAAATGCAGGATGCACTCGGCCAAAAGCGAAACCAAAGTTGACGTGTTTTTTTATTTATATATATATATATATATATATATATATATATATATATATATATATATATATATATATATATATATATATATATATATATATATATATTTTTATATATATATATATTTATTTATTTGAGTTAATTAATATCATGAATTTAAAGCGGAGTTCCACCCAAAAATTGAACTTCCGCCCTCCCTCCGATGTCACATTTGACACCTCCGCTTTAAATGAATATTTTATTGTTGGTCATTATCGGCACCTTTTTTGAAGCGGCATATTTATTTAGCATACTGCACCAAAAATGTACCCGTGTTGTGTTTTTTTTTTATGCATTTTTTTTTAGTCGCATGACCTATGAAAAACACACCATAAGCAGGGTAAAATTGCAGGCGTTTTTGGCAGCCATAATCGGCACTTTGTTTTTTTCAGTACAGCGCTGATCACCCTATTTTCGCCCGATAATTTTCAGCGGCCGGACTTTCGGTGCGTCACTTGGGCCCCTTTCACACGTGCAGATAGGATTAAGCTTTTAGCTGCAGATGGATCTACCACAGCTAAACTCAGACAATGCTTTCCTATGTCTCCATTCACACACTGCGTTTAGCAACGGTTTTGTTACATGGGGTTTGGTGCAGTTATAAAAAAAATATTTGACTGCGTCCAGGAACAATTTATTGCGGCTATCTGCACATAAGTGTAGGTAATCGCAATGTACTATTTCACCTGCAGATAGCAGCGGCAACAAGGAAAGAAAAACAGGAAGCACATCAGAAATGGCAAGAATTTTCCAACGCAGCTCAACGCAAACGCAGGTAATCACAATGTACAACTGCAAGTGAACGCTGTGCCAGGACTCTCTGAATTTTAAAATAGCAAAACGTGCGGCAGAACAGCTGCCTGTGTGAAAGGGGCCTAACAAATATCGTGTTTGGGATGCACTGACCTCAAAGTATTTCCCACTGAGGCTTTATACGAGAGCTTAGTTCTGGTCACCTTGTACAAGTCATTTGATCTCCTAATGTCATTGTCACCAGATTGCGAGCTGGATTGGTGTTCATTACTGTATAACACAGTTTGCACCTAGGTGTACATTGTGTTTACTTGTCGTCTAGAAAGACGCTCGGAGAAGTAATTCAGGTATTGTTGCACGCTGATGGTGCAATCAAGCTGCTTAAAGCTTCTTTATCTGGCACTGTAGGGAGGTCACTACCGCAGCTTCCATTAGTTTCGGCTGCACATGACAAAAGATGGCGTCTTGACTGTCGTCCGATAACATCACACCATGCAGGAGCTGTTTATCTTTCCAGGAATAAATTGCGGACAGTTGAATGGGATGAGCACGAAGTAAACGTCCTGCATTACCTGTCCAGCATTTCATGGAAAGAGTTTGAATGTCAGATCTCACTTTCTACTATGCTGGCGAGGCACTGATAGTTGCAGCCAGACAGATAAGGAGTAATACATTAAGCGAAGACAGCCGAGAGCGTGAGAAAAATTGTAATGCTCCCCTTCAGAAATCTGAAGGCTAAGAGAGCCAGATGGGGGTTCGAAAGAAACAATGTATCTTATATTTAATGCAAGTGTGTGTGTGTGTGTGATTTAATACACACACACACACACGCACGCTTGTGCTCATAAGTTTACATGGCAGAATTTGATTTCTTGGCCTTTTTTCAGAGAATATGGCCTCGTACACATGATCTGATTTTCCGCAGACAAAGCCTCTGACTTTTGTCCGAAGGGCGTTGGAGAGGAACTTGTCTTGCATACAAACGGCACACAATTTTCGGCCAACAAACCGGAACGTAGTTACGTACTACTTGGTTTTTCAGCTCTTTAGCGCCACCCTTTGGGCACCTTCTGCTAATGTTGGGTTTTGGTGAGCATTGCTTCCAAGCATGCGTGTTTGTACTTTTGTCCGACAGACTTGTGTACACACGATCGGAAAATTCGACAACAGACTGTTGTACACAGAAAATTTGAAAGCCTGCCATCCAACTTTTGTCTGCGGAAAATCCGACAACAATTGTCCGATGGAGCGTACAAACGGTCAGATTTTCCACCAACAGACTTTCGATGCACAATTCCCGTCGGGAAATCCGATTGTGTGTGCGGCTTAAGAATAACGCAAAAACATTTCTTTCACTCATGGTTAGTGTTTGGCTGAAGACATTTATTATCAATCAACTGTGTTTACTCTTTTTAAATCATAATGGCAACAAACTACCCAAATGACCCTGATCAAAAGTATTATGGCCAAAAAGTTCAACCTTGGTGTCATCAGACCACATTTTCCCACATGCGTTTTTGGGAGACTTCAGATGTGTTTTTGCCAAATTTAGCCGGGCTTGGATGTTTTTCTTATGAAAAGGCTTCCATCTTGCCACTCTACCCCATAGCCCAGACATATGAAGAATACAGGCGATTGTTGTCACATGTACCACACAGCCAGTGCTTGCCAGACATTCCTGCAGCTCATTTAATGTTGCTGTAGGCCTTTTGCCAGCCTCCCTGACCAGTCTTCTTTTTTGTCTTTTCATCAATTTTGAAGGGATGTCCAGTTCTTGGTAATGTCACTGTTGTGCCATATTTTCTCCACTTGATGATGATGACTGTCTTCACTGTGTTCCATGGTATATGTAATGCCTTGGAAATTCTATGTGCTTTTCTCCTGACTGTTGACAATGAGATCCCTCTGATACTTTGGAAGTTCTCTGCAGACCATGGCTTTTGCTGTGGATGCGACTAAGAAAATGTCAGGAAAAACCTACTAGAATAGCTGAACTTTATTTGGGGTTAATCAGACAGTTTAAATCAGGGGTGCCCAACCTTTTGAAGAGCGAGGGCCACTTAAGCAACTTGGTAACAAGTCAAGGGCCACAATGAGTGGAGTGGGCTGATGACAGGTCATGGCTACTCTATAGGCCCTCTGATCCGCCCAGATGAAAGGGGCGGGGTCCTATTTGGTCAGGCTGATTGTGTGAAAAGGGCCTAAGACTGCTTTCACATTGATGTGCTGTGGTTTACCCACACCTCGGGTGCAGCATAGTGCACCTGTGTCTAACCTGCGGGTTAGCTGAACTTTGCCATAGACTCCACCTGTGGCAAGACACTGTAGAGGAAGCATCGGTTTATGGAGCTCTTGGTATGGCGGGTCCCAACCCACTATTCCAGAGCAGGAGGTTGCGGGCCACATCAGAGGGCTCCACTACATGATGGCAGGTGTGTACTGACTCCTATTTAACATAAGCTTGTATGTGATTGCTTAAGGGGTTGTAAAGTAAAAAAAAATCCCTAAATAGCTTCCTTTACCTTAGTGCAGTCCTCCTTCACTTACCTCATCCTTCGATTTTGCTTTTAAATGTCCTTATTTCTTCTGAGAAATCCTCACTTCCTGTTCTTCTGTCTGTAACTCCACACAGTAATGCAAGGCTTTCTCCCTGGTGTGGAGAAAGCCTCTTGAGGGGGGAGGGGGCGAGCAGGAGGGTCAGGACCAGGGCTTTTTTTCAGGGGGAACTTGGGGGAACTCGGTTCCACCACCTTTGGCTCAGACCCTTTGGTGCCTGCTCACCACAATCACTTGTAAACACAGAAGTCTGTTTTATGTGTTTACAAGTGACAGCTCTGCACTGTGTGTAACCCCCTGAACTCTGCACTCTATGTAATGCAATCCTGGTATTTAATGCCCCTTTAAGACCCTTCTACTGTTTGTGAAATCCGAACGGGGTCGTGGTTGAGTTCCTGCACCTATTTTCTGAGAAAAAAAGCTCTGGTCAGGACACTCTCTACTTTGCAGATAGAGAAAGGAGCTGTGTGTTAGTGGGCGTCCTGACACTTCTGCTCGCCCCCTCCCCCCTGAAGAGGCTTTCTCCACACCAGGGAGAAAGCCTTGCATTACTGTGTGGAGTTACAGACCGAAGAACAGGAAGTGAGGATTTCTCAGAAGAAATAAGGATATTTAAAAGCAAAATCGAAAAATGAAGTAAGTGAAGGAGGACTGCACTAAGGTAAAGGAAGCTATTTAGGGAAAAATATGTTTTACCTCTACAACCCCCTTTAATTCTGAACACAGCTACATCCCCAGTTATAGGATGGGGTGCACACTTGCAGCCACGTTTTTATTTTAAAGGATTTCAGTTTGTTGCTCAACTGAGTTGTACAGTTTATAGATCACATTAACCACTTCATTTTAACCCTTAAAGGATTTGCACCCCTAATAACCAGGCCATTTATTGCGATACGGCACTGCATCGTTTTAACTGACAATTGTGCGGTCGTGCAACGCTGTGCCCACATAAAATTGATGTATTTTTTTTTTACCCACAAATGGGTCTTTCTTTTGGTGGTATTTGATTAGAGTTGTACTGCAACATTGCGGTGGACAAATCTGACACCAAATGACACTTTTTGAAGATCAGTAACATTAATACATTGATCAGTGCATTTTTATAGCACTGATCAATGTAAAAATGACACTGGCAGGGAAGGGGTTAACACTAGGGGGCGATAAAGGGGCTAAATGTGTTCCCTCAGCGTGTTCTAACTGTAGGGGGGGGATGTGCTTACTGGAACATGACAGAGATCCCTGTTCCCGATCACTGGGAGCAGTAGATCTGGCAGAATGGGGGCCTTGTTTACATAGGCAGTTCCCCATTCTGCCTCTCCTCACCGCAATCAGACATTGAGTTCCCCTGGACATGCGGGCATGTGCCCGCTATCCTCCTTGCATAGACCGACTTACAGGTACGTTGGTTCACGCAGAAGAGCCTACCTGCCGCAGTAAATGTACGTGAGCAATTCGGCAAGTTGTTAAAGTTGGAAAAACTTCGGAAATTGTATATCTTTATTTTTTACATCACAGAAACCTGCCATTTAAACAGCGGTGTGTAGACTTTTTATATCCACTGTACATACCATATTTATCGGGGTATACCGCGCACTATTTTGCCCTGAAAATCAGGGCAAAATCGTGGGTGCGCGATATACGCCGATACCCGCTTTCCCGCGCCGAGTTTGAATACTGCGCCGACATATACCGAGCGCAGTACATTCGTGTATAGTCGGGCAGTCTCGGCTACACTCGCGCTCACGTCCTGTACGTCCAGGACGTCAGCGCGAGCATTGCCGACTATACGCGAGTGTACTGCGCTCGGTATATGCCGGCGCAGTATTCAAACTCGGCGTGGGAAACGAGCGAGGAGGACGCCGCAGAAGGATGCCGGACCCGACGAAGAGGACACCCGAAGCCGCAGACGGACGCCGGACCAGACGAGGCCGCCGATGGACGCCGTGCAAGACACCAAACTGTAAGTACAAAAAAAAAAAATTTCACAGGAATTTCGGTGCAACTTTAGCGGTGCGCGCTATATGCGGGAGCGCGCTATACCCCAATAAATACTGTATACTCTTGTCTGACGTTTTTGGTAATTTTCAGTCATAGCTGGAGTGTGCTTTCTTTTTTCTTTTTTTTCCTATTTTATTCTCACCTGTGTTAGCAGGAGTGTTTTTCTATATAAAGTCACTTCTTTTATTATCAAAGTGATTGGTCTGGTTTGCATTATTGTGTTGCTAGATAGCAAAGAGATTATGTTCTGGGAAAGTTATCAGCTCTATCCTAAACTGCTGTTACTCATAAATAAAAAAGACAGGCATGTAAGTGACATCTCCGCATCCTACAAAACACACTCGGAATAAACAAATACGAGGAATAATTAATGTCTTTCATCAGTGTTTTGGATTTTGAGATTAATCTTGTCGTCTTCAGGATGCGCCGTTGTCAATCTTACTTCAGCCTGACTGTAGTTTTATCAGCAACGTCCTTCAAATATAGAAAGCTCCTCTAGCTGTGATATCATTTTTTTTTCTCTTTCTAAAGCTGCATTATGATTTTATTTGTAATTGGTTCACAGAATGTTAATTACAAACTTGGAAAGTTTGTGATACCCTAAAGGTTGATCCCCTTTTAAACATCAAACTCAGGGATTTGGAGCAGCCTGATCATACAAAAATCCAGATTGTTTTGTTGTATACTTTTATGTTGTCGGGGGGGGGGGGGGGGGGGTGGACACATTAAAAACTTTTTTTAAAACTATATTCAAATCCCTTTGTCTGTTTTTTTACTTAAATACAAATATCTCTAACCGTGAACTGTAGCTCAAAAAGATGAAAACAGCGCTAATGAGTGAATATGACAACTCAGAAAGAGAGCACTGGTGGACAAAATGGCACAAAAGGTGATCAGAACCTGAGTGTAAGTGCACCAAAAACAACTCGAGTAAAGGATGCCTCAAAAGTGGCTAGTGTTGCCCACAAGGGGTGCAAACCTGCCACAGCAAAGAGATGACTCTGCATATGCACCATCAATTCCTCCAGGTAATGTATGGGAGATATACGTCTCAGCAAGATAACATGAAAGACAAAAATCAACAAGCAAAGTGATAGTGCAGTGTTGTCTTAATGTAACCAAGTGATAACAGGTCAAACAGAAACCATAAGTATATGCCCGTACAGTATATCACTGAAAATGTAGCAATAATAAACAGAAAGATTTCACCGCTGTCACCGCTGTTGTCAGACACCTCCTGGGGCCGCGCGCGCTCTGTGCAGTTGTTACTGTCTCAGGTGCTGGGCTGCGATTGGAGATCTGTGGAGCGCGGTGGAACGCAGGCTGCTTCCGTGTGTAGCGTCGTTGTAGCCACGCCCTGACGCGTTTCGTCACTTCCGACTTCAACAGAGGGAGTTGAAGTCGGAAGTGACGAAACGCGTCAGGGCGTGGCTACAACGACGCTACACACGGAAGCAGCCTGCGTTCCACCGCGCTCCACAGATCTCCAATCGCAGCCCAGCACCTGAGACAGTAACAACTGCACAGAGCGCGCGCGGCCCCAGGAGGTGTCTGACAACAGCGGTGACAGCGGTGAAACCTTTCTGTTTATTATTGCTACATTTTCAGTGATATACTGTACGGGCATATACTTATGGTTTCTGTTTGACCTGTTATCACTTAGTGCAGTGTTGTCTTAATGTAACCATCACTTTGCTTGTTGATTTTTGTCTTTCATGTTATCTTGCTGAGACGTATATCTCCCATACATTACCTGGAGGAATTGATGGTGCATATGCAGAGTCATCTCTTTGCTGTGGCAGGTTTGCACCCCTTGTGGGTAACACTAGCCACTTTTGAGGCATCCTTTACTTGAGTTGTTTTTGGTGCACTTACACTCAGGTTCTGATCACCTTTTGTGCCATTTTGTCCACCAGTGCTCTCTTTCTGAGTTGTCATATTCACTCATTAGCGCTGTTTTCATCTTTTTGAGCTACAGTTCACGGTTAGAGATATTTGTATTTACACTTTAAAACGGCTCACCCCCGTTTTATTAAAATAGCCGCTCTATCATTTTAAACACCACTTTCACCCATTTTGGTGTTTTTTTATTCTGCAAGTGGTACATCTAGCTCCTGTATTAAGTCACCTTCAATCACTCTGTGCATTCATTTGGCGCCGGCTGTGCATTTTAGGCCCTCACTTGCACTTTTCACTTTCATATCTGTTTTTTTACTTGCCTGTGTTCTGCTGATATTGGGATAGGCTGTTCAACGCACTTACAGAAATCTTTCAGCATGAAACCAAAGTGTGAGGGGTTTTTTTTTTTTTTTTTTCATAACACACACAACACTTTTGGGTGACTTAGAGGGGTAACCTTTACCTTTTCATTTTGCTAGCGGATATGGATCTGTATGAAACTACATAGTTTGGGTCCAGAGAAAAGCATTTGACTTGCTTTTTAAAGGCCACATCACACTAGCGAATTTGCTGCTGGCGAGAACTGTGTTCAGAATGTCATACAGCAAAGTTCAACGTTTGGAAGCTACCAGGGTTCACCAGGAAAAAGTGACACAAAGGGATCCCTGGTGGTCCTGAAACGTTACACACGCAGAATGGCCCCTACCCACACTCCCTCTTCACAGCACTTGATTGACAGGAGCAGGAGCCAATGTCTCCTACTGCTGTTTCTGAGCCTGTGAGAGGGGAGAGAGAACCAGTGCTGCTACAAAAAGGTACAGCTCTGAATCAATACAGAACTCTAAGGTAAATAATGCAGGTAATTCATTAAGGTAAACAACCTTTTTGCTTTAGAACACTTTTAAGGTGTGCTGGCAATATAATTTCATCAGTTTTTACTTACTACATTTCTACAAACAAGCCCTACTATACTCTGGCTTCTCGTTGACTAACTGTGTTGCAGTAATAAGTACTAGAATGCCTCGTACACACAACCAGTTTCCCCTCAGGAAAACTGCCATGACAGATTTTGGTCTGGAAAACTTGCCATGTGTATGCTCTATGGCAGTTTTCCCAACAGGAAAACCGCCAGGAATCCCGGCAGGAAAAATGAGAACATGTTCTTCCTTTTTTTTTTTTTTCTGCTGCGTTTCCCGGCGGTCTTCTTCCCGGCAGTTTTCCTATGAGAATCTGTGGTGGAGCATACACAGGGCCGGGTTTCCCGGCCTAAGCTCTCATGGCAGTTTTCCTGCCAGGAAAACCGGCTGTGTGTAGGGGGAAAAAGCTGCCGAGCCAGTTCTCGGGTTTCCTGGCGGTAAAAAGTATGCCTGGAAACCCGTATGTGTGTACGGGGCATGAGATTTGTGCATAAAACAGAGACACTACTATACCCAGAATTGTAATTGAGCATCGCATAGACATGTTTACAGCACATCACCTTGGAATTATATTTAAATGATGATTTTTTTTTTTATTTACTTCTGTGCAACACAGGTATTCCAATGCACGCATGAAGTGTGTATCTTTTTACTGCACATACGCTATGGAAAGAGGGTTCTCACTCAGCCAGAAGTGGCAGAATCCTGTCCTCAACCCTACATAGCACACCCCTATACTATGCACTCTGTAGCCCAATTCTCAACCCTACACAGCGCAGCCCTGAACTCTGCACTCTGTATAGGGCACCTCTGTGCCCTGTACACAGTGCACTCCTGTACATCCCTGATCCTCCCACTGTTGTTACTGCAATTTTGCCTCCCCCATTATTTTCTGAGAGAGAAAAAAAGCTCTGGTTAAAATGTTAGTCTTACAGATACAACTGGCCCTTTAAGGATATCTGTGAATGTGAGTTCACCCATTCTATCCGCTTTCCAGTGGTGTGAGGCTCACAGAGGAGAAAGATGAGCCCAGAGACCACGAGGGGAACAGGTGTTGCAGTGTTCTACCTATGGGGTTATTTGCTGGCAGCTACCCATGGGCAGCTGGGAAAAAGCCCAGTAGAAATCCCCTAAGGCTTCATGTTCACTTGGCCGTGATGTGCCACAGGAAAGTGCAGTTGTGCCACAATTTTGCTATGTTTTGCAGTGTCCCGCAGCCAACGGTAAAAAAAAAATTCCTACCCTGACCGCGATTCTTCTGTGTTCAAGGGAGGGAGGTTGGACCTCCTCTAACCGCAACAGCTCCTAAACAATGTTAAAAGCCTATGTGTACATGGACACACAGGCTTTTATGGAGTTGAGTTTAGGAGCTTTGGCAAAAAAACAAAACGCCAAAAGCTCCTAAAATCAAGTTTAGGATCTGTAGTGTACATGAAGCCTTAGAACACTGATCATGCATGGTGACCCTCGGTGTACAAATTGAGTCTTTCCCTGCTAAATCTTCCCTGCTCTTCTTATTTGATTCCGTGAGGTTGTATAAAATGCATGGCAATTGAAAATCTCTACTTATTACATTCTAGAGCTAGCATTAGATCTATGAGCGCAATCAAAACCCTTTGAGGTCTGTTCAATGATAAACAAATGACACCGGGCCGCAATACCCATTTCCCACTGCAGAGAGAAACTGTAATTACTTGTGTTTTTAGGCAATAAAACCCCTCAGACCGAGCACATAGCACAGGAGAATAGAAGTGGTATTGGCCCTTGTGCTGTTATTTAATTTTATTTATTTTTTCCATTTGTGCTTGAAGGTATTTTCTGCAACTCATAAAAAACAAATCTGTAGCTGAATTTAGAGATATTGTATACAGCAAGAACATAATTTAATGAATCTTGTGATATATATATCTCACGTGTGTTTTATGAGCTCACAAACGGAGGGGAAAAAAAGGATGTTTGGTCTAATTTTTTCCTGTTTTGTCACAAACCCGTAGAGCAATAATCTAATAGTGATGTGCAATGTCTTCTGCCACACATACTTTTTGGCCTTAAAGCAAAATGCTAACATTTTGGTCTTGTATGAGCAGAGTGCCTTCTTCCACATGTTTGCTGTGTCCCCCCACATGGCTTCTCACAAATGGGACTTCTTATGGCTTTCTTCTTGTCACACTTCCATAAAGCCCAGATTTGTGGAGTGCACGACTAATAGTTGTCCTGTAGACCGATTCTCCCACCTGAGCTGTGGGTCTCTGCAGCTCCTCCAGAGTTACCATGGGCTTCTTGGCTGCTTCTCTAATGTTCTCCTTGCCTGGCCTGTCAGTTTAGTTGGACGGCCATGTCTTGGTAGGTTTGCAGTTGTGCCATACTCTTTCCATTTTCGGATGATTGATTGAACAGTGCTCCATGAGATGTTCAAAGCTTGGGATATTATTATTTAGACCCTAACGCTGCTTTAAAAGTCTCCAACTTTTATCCCTGACATGTCTTGTGTGTTCCTTGGCCTTCAGGATGCTGTTTGTTCACTAAGGTTCTCTAACAAACCTCTGAGGGCTTCACATAGAACAGCTGTATTTATACTGAGATTAAATTACACACAGATGGACTCCATTTACTAATTAGGTGACTTCTGAAGGCAATTGGTTTCCACTAGATTTTAGTTTGGGGTATCAGAGTAAAGGAGGCTGAATACAAATGCACGCCACACTTTTCAGATATTTCTTTGTAAAATATTTTTAAAACCATTTATCATTTGCCTTCCACTTCACAATTATGTGTCACTTTGTGTTGTTCAATCACATAGAATCCCGAAAAAAAAACTTTTATGTTTTTGGTTGCAACATGGCAAAATATGGAAACTTTCAGGGGGTATGTCTACTTTTTCAAGGCACTGTAGTGGCCACCAGTCACAGGAAAAGGAAATGCAGGGGACTGAGCATACATGCATGCATGCATGCATGCATGCATGCATACATACATACATGCGGTCCCCGGGTTACAAACATCCGACATACAAACGGAGGGAGACAACAGGAAGTGAGAGCAAATCTACCCAAGGAAGGGCAATTTACTCCAGTAAGAGTTATTATGGGGAAAAAGGTGTCTTCACTAAAGCTTTATCACCAGTCCTTGTTTCCACAACAACCCACATTTTTCCAAATACAATTGCCATAGGGTCAGAAAGTGAGGTGAAATTTTCTGAATGGGGCACAGACAGCGAAAAAAATATTATAGGGGTGTTAACCCTTCTGTATGCTATTCAAAAAGCTTAAAAACATTGTTTTGGCTTGAGCTACACCTAGAAAATATACCTGTTCCGACTTAAAAGAGAAGTATGTTTGTTTTTTTTTTGTTTTTTTTGTTTTGTTTTTTTGCTAATCCTACTTGCCTCTGGATGGAGCATCAGACCGATGCTGCAGCTGTCCCCGGCATCTCTGCACGGAGAACCGAGCCACCGAACACCGCTGATGGCTCGGTTCTCACTCATTCCGGAGCAGAGCGATGCTGACTGTCAGTTGGCATCACTCCTGTTCTTGTGCACACTCATTGGAGCAATGAGCTGTGGAGGGGTGGGGAGCGGCCATCTCAGCAACTCGCTGAGACTGCCATCAAAGTAACTCGCTGAGACTGCCATCAATCAAGGCAGCTGACGGATCTAGACTTGGGAAGTCGGGATGATATGCGGCCTCAACTGGTGTTAGTGGTGTCAGCGGAGAGCGCAATTTAGACTGATCTCTGCTGGAAACTGGTCACAGGAGTGCAAAAAATTGCGCTTCTGTGTCCCAGAGGAGAAGCCCAGCTCAAAAAGCTCAGACTGGACTCCTCTTACTCCTCCTCCTCCTCTTCCTCTTCCTCCTCCCTTTTCCTCCTTCTCCTCTTCCTCTTCCTTCTTCTTCCTCTTCCTCTTCCTCCTTCTTCTCCTCTTCCTCTTCCTCCTTCTTCTCCTCTTCCTCTTCCTCCTTCTTCTCCTCTTCCTCTTCCTCCTTCTTCTCCTCTTCCTCTTCCTCCTTCTTCTCCTCTTCCTCTTCCTCCTTCTTCTCCTCTTCCTCTTCCTCCTTCTTCTCCTTCCTCTTCCTCTTCCTCCTTCTTCCTCCCTCTTCCTTCCTCCCTCTTCCTCCCTCTTCCTCCTTCTTCTCCTCTTCCTCCCTCTTTCTCCTCTTTCTCCTCTTCCTCCCTCTTCCTCCTTCTCCTCCTCCTTCCCCTCTTCCTCCTTCTTCTCCTCTTCCTCCTTCTTCTCCTCTTCCTCCTTCTTCTCCTCTTCCTCCTTCTTCTCCTCTTCCTCCCTCTTCCTCCTTCTTCTCCTCTTCCTCCCTCTTCCTCCTTCTTCTCCTCTTCCTCCCTCTTCCTCCTTCTTCTCCTCTTCCTCCCTCTTCCTCCTTCTTCTCCTCTTCCTCCCTCTTTCTCCTCTTTCTCCTCTTCCTCCCTCTTCCTCCTTCTTCTCCTCCTTCCTCTTCTTCCTCCTTCTTCTCCTCTTCCTCCTCCTTTTTCCTCCTCTCCTTCCTCGTCCTCCTTTTTCCTCCTCTTCCTCTTCCTCCTTCTTCTCCTCTTCCTCCTTCTTCTCCTCTTCCTCCTTCTCCTCTTCCTCCTCTTCCTTCTCTTCCTTCTTCTCCTCTTCCTCTTCCTCTCCCTTCTTCTCCTCTTCCTCTTCCTCTCCCTTCTTCTCCTCTTCCTCTTCCTCTTCCTCCCCCTCCTATCTTGTTTGTAACCCAGGGACTGCCTGTATTCAACTCGGGATTGCTCTGCAGATCCCTACCTCTTTAACAAAATGTGATGTTTTTCCAGTTCATTTACACTTCTCTAAGATGTTTTAGCACCTTAAAATCGCTGTAAGTACAGAAGAATGCCTGTTGATCTACCAGACATCAATTGTGCTCCTAACTCTGTGCTGTCAACATACTGTATTTATCGGCATATAGCAAGCACAGCCGTATAACACTTGCCTTCATTTGAAGAGGGAAGTTTCAGGAAGAAACAAAAAAATTTAAATAAAGAACTTTGAAGCAAAATAAGGGTCAGTGCCCATCAATGCAGCTTGATCAATGCCCATCTGCAGCTTCACAATTGCCCATCAATGCAGCTTAATCAATTCCCATTGTTGCCCATCAATACAACTTGATTAATGCTCATCTTCAACCTCCCCATTTGCATGAATGCAGCCTGATGAATGTCCATCTCAGGGAAGGGGCGGGATGAGTGCCGTCAGATTACATACAGCGAGAATCTCCTGTTTATTCAGCGGCCTCCTTAACACAAAGTCCCGCCTCCTAGACAGAGCATTGGTACAATGTCTGCTCAGGAGACGGGACTTCCTATTAGAAGCCGCTGAGTAAACAGGAGATTCTCGCTGTATGTAATCTGACGACACTCGTCCCATCCCCGTTCTCTCCGAGGCAGCCCAAATTGCAGTATCGGCATATAACATGCACACACTATTGGCAACCGATTTGTAGGGTGAAAAAGTGAGTGTTATGCGCCAATAAATACAGTAATTAATTTTCTTCATTGAGCCCTACCCTACTATGTTCTCTCTGGAACAGAAGTTTGTCATTACACTCTCTTCCGTCAAACAATTCCTGCTGGAAAACCGGCATTCGATCAACCGCTGCAGCCGTGGCTTACTCAGTGAATTCTGACAGGGGTCCCCCCTGTCAGAATACAATAGCGCAGTGGGGGGAGATCCCTGCATCAACATTTCTTTTTGTATTCATTACAATTTAACTACATCAATACAAGCATGTTACGCCCACTTCTTCTTTTCCGGACCATTTTTCAGTGCGGTTTTACTTTTTCTGTGTGACTGACAGCTACTTGGTCATGCAACACTGTACCCACATAAATCTTTTATAATAAATATATATATATATATATATATATATATATATATATATATATATATATATATATATATACACACACACCGTACCTAGAGATGTCTTTTGGTTGTATTCAACCTCTTCATGCTTGGCGTGCGAGTCTTCACAGTGAGTAGCCGCATATATGTAGCCCTGTGTAAAGCGCTTGCCTTGCTGAGATCGTGCTCCCAGCATGGTAGACGGCAGTTACTGGACAGCTCCTGAGATGCATACTAGCGATTGTGACCTTCTGATCATGTGACAGCCAATCACAGCGGTCACTTGAGCCACATGCTCGTCTTTCAGTGTTTAGAGCCCTTAAAGGGTTGCAAGGCTGCCGGTGGGAAGGGGTTAATAACCATATTTTGGAAAACAAATATTTTAATTTCTGTCCTAAAAAAAAAAAAAAAAAAAAAAAACATTTTATTTATTTTTTTTGTAACTGAAGAAACTGGTATTGAGTTGGTTAAAGTGGGTTTATCCTTTCAAAAAGTCACCCACTTGCCAAATGCAAGTCTTCATTGGTAGTCAGTAGCACTTTAATTTCCATACCCAACAATCCCTCAACATTTATGATCAGTGTCATTGTAACCCTTACACACACAAACACACACAATCACACGCACAACAATCGCACACACACACACACACACAATCAAATCCTGGAAATCATTCACAGTAACTGGAATCTCCCTTTCCCTAAACAATCACAAAACTTTGGAGGCCAGTGCCATTTTAAAAGCCAGAAGGAAGGTACATAACTGCCTGGGTTCAGGAGAAGTAGGTTGAATGATGTCATAATTAAGACTGAGGACCTCTAGTGGTGGAAAATAACCACTACAAGGAGCAGCTCCAGGTTGACGGCATGTAATGCAGCAAAATTAGCTTTTTTTTATTTTCGTTATTACTGTGCTAAGATTTTTTTATTTATTTTTTTGGAATTCAGCTGTAAATTTTATTTATTTTTGCCAGGTAGGTTTCTGGTCACTTAACTGTTCTCTCCCTTTTTGTATTCCTGCAGGGAGCTGACAAGAATGTGAAAGGACCTGATGGACTAAGTGCCTTTGAAGCTTCAGACAACCAGTCAATTAAAGATCTACTGCATTGATGGAACTGGAGATTGTCAGCACCGTTTGCCTCTCACCTTTTATTTTTTTTTTCTTTCTTTTTTTTTTTTCTGCCAGTTCATCCATAATTTTTTATTTTAACTGTGGGGAAATGCAGTGACGCTTGAGAGAGAACAGCCTCGGTTAGACAGAATGCCCCAATGTCTCTGCTAACTTTTTCCAAAGTTTGGAACATACCACTGTCTGCAAAAGCACAGGGGTATTTAAGGATCATTCGACGGAATGAATCACAGATCTTAATTCTAGAACATATACCTTGTTTACAAAAGATATAGAACAACTTCCTCTTGATTGTAGGGATTGTTTGAACTTGAAGATTAAATAAGATTTTTTTTTTTAGCTTTCTTATTTAGAACATTGAATGAGAACTAGCATTTTCTTGGCTTTTGATCATGTTCTATACTGTTTAATAAATACTCTTCACCTCATGCAGCGTATGGAGTGCGTTTGAAGGCCTTGTATACTTAAGAACAAATAATTCAGCAGTATGTACTTTGGACCTTTCATTAAAGAATCACAATATGTTTATGGTTTAAACTACTGGTTTGCAAAAATATCAGCTTATGTTTGAAACCCTCTTTCCCCTTCCTAAGTATTTAAGGGCAAACCAAACATTGGAGAAAATATAGTGTAGTGTATAGGTGTTCCAGACCTCGCTGTGATGCATTGTGTAGATTTATTTCAATAGCACTTTTCTTCCTGGGGACACCAAGCATTTACTAAATTGGAGTTGGGAGCTCCAAAGAGGTTTGTCAGGGGTTGCTATTAGGCTGGGTGAATAGATGCCTCCTTGAATCTGCCTAAATACATCCAGTGAGGGTGCTTCCTGGACAATGGATAGCTATTAAATCCATATTGTTGGTGCTACATGATGGAATGCACAAAATCCAAAAGATTTAGCACCTCTAGGCACATGTAGTTTTCCTTTCTCTGATGAGTGGAGGGAGGGTGTGGGATTATGGGTAGCCAGTTCAGTCAGATAGGCATGGCACAAGTTATTTCGGGCTCTATAAATAAGTGGGCTAATTTTAATTTAAGTAATATGCTCCATTTGATCTGATTGATGCTCAAGTGGATGAAAAGTAAAAAGGACCATGGTTGTCATAGTGTCTGGACTGACAGCCCCTTCTCTAAATCTCTACTCCTAAAAAGCTGTCAAATTCAGCACACATTTAAAAGTAATTTAGCTTTTAGGAAGTTGATAAAGGTAACCTGTCAGTATCCAATATGGGGAATGTGCTTGCTGACTGGACGATGACCAACACTGGTCATGCCGCTCTGTGCTTATTTTCACTTAGTGAGCCACTTGGCAATTCATCAAAAAGAAAAAGCATAAAGACCAATTTCAGACCCACCACCGAATATAGTTGTGATATACTACATACCATTTTTTTTAAAAAAAAATTTAAGACGACTTCTCACGTGATGTCAAGTGACGCACTGGGTCTGCTTACTCTTCACTTCTTCTTCTCTGGTGCTGGGTAGTTCATCTGACATTAAGTCCATGAAGCATTTGTTCTGAGGTATTGTGCTGTGAGCCTGGGGCAATGTGATGACGTGCTCCCAGGAGATGTGTCCACGATGCCTTGGACCCACAGAAAATGGCTTGAATGATAGTGAGCATCCCCTAGCCTGTAAGAGGAAAACTTAAAGTGGATGTAAACCTGATTCATGAAAATTGACCTTAGCACACATATCTGTAGTGTTTTCTTATCTTTCTCCAAAGCACCAAGTCATGTGTCTTTCTGCTGCTCCGTTCTTCTGTTATCAACATAATAACTTCTGACAACTGAGATAAAATCGGCCTGAAATTTGTGTCGGGGTGGGTGCTATAAATTAGCAGAGAGCTGTTCTATTCACAGCAGAACTCTGCACATTCTTTCCTTCCTTTTGCCTATGTGGAGTGGGGGGGTGCCTTTCCTCCAATCAGTGGTCACACCATGTATGGCAAGAATCCAAACCCAGTGCTGAACAGGAAGAAAAAAATCTCTAACACAATGTGCATTTTCTAAAGAATATAGCAAGCTGCAGATATACATATAAAACCTATGTAGGGAGATTTGTTTAATCCCTGTGTATCATCTGAGGCTTTTCACTTCACTGGGTATAGGAAAGGGTTTACATCCACTTTAAGAAAGTACCTCCTTCCAAATATTTTTTATTTTTGATAGTGGGAGCCATTTATTGCTAATATTAATCTTTAACCGCAAAAAGTCTGACTTTTTTGAGTTGTTCTCTAAACTGGAATAGAGTAAAAATATTCCAATGGGAACACTCTAGGAGAGCACTTGCCTCATTTTGAAGATATTTCCTCCTACTTTATATTTGGAAAGTGTTTACAGGACAGGAAATTAAGTGAAATTTTGATTTAGAAAAAAGATAACAAAAAAAAGGTTTGACCATTTCCACCCTATCCAATTTAGAAAAAAAATAAGCATTGTACAGGCCTCAGGCTGAGTTCTTATAGATGCTGGGTTATCGGCTCTTACCTTCAGGTGACTGAACACTGGCAAAGCTTTTGAGAACATGCTCTCCTACCCCACATAAATCCTTAGATATTATTTGAGGCTGAATATGCAAAGTCCAGTCATGACTAGTTCTCTTTTCATGTTTTAGCATACTTGCCTATTCTGCCCTTAGGAATTCCTAATTTCTGCATCTAAAGAAACATTCAAAAATGTACATGTTCTTGGCACCAGGTGACTAACAAATAGAGCTTACTTCTTGAAGGATCAGATGACTCCAAACTACCCCATACTTTATTGGACATTGAACTGCAACAGTGTGATTTCTTCTACAGTGTTGCCAGCCTTGAATGTATCTGCTGGGGAGTGTTGTGTTTTTAATATGGGGAGTCAGACTCCCCAACAAAGTACAAACCAGCTGGGACCTCACTGCAGACATCTTGCTAGAGGAGTCTCAAAGACTTGAGAGAACAGGTGGGTAAGTTAACACAGCAGCATCAATACTAATATTTCACCTTTTGGGGCTACTTCAGATATTTAAATTGATATTCTAAATGAATGGCATCTCAATGCACCAGAAGACTGATATACACTATATTACCAAAAGTATTGGGACTCCCTTTACACACACATGAACTTTAATGGTGTCTTAGTTCGTAGGGTTCAATATTGAGCTTCAACTCTTCTGGGAAGGCTGTCCACGAGGTTTAGGAGTGTGTCTATGGGAATGTTTGACGATTCTTTCAGAAGCGCATTTGTGAGGTCAGGCACTGATGTGGGACGAGAAGGCCTGGCTCTCAATCTCTGTTCTAATTCATCCTAAAGGTGTTCTATCAGGTTGAAATCAGGATGCGGGCCAGTAAAGTTCCTCCACCCCTAACTCGCTCATTCATGTCTTTATGGACCTTGCTTTGTGCACTGGTTTAAATCATTTGGTGAGGGGGGGATTATGGTGTGGGGTTGTTTTTCCGAGGTTGGGATTGGTCTCTTCCTGTTCTAACATGACTGCACACCAGTGGACAGCCTTCCCAGAAGAGTTGAAGCTGTTATAGCTGTAAAGGGTGGGCCAACTCCATATTGAACCCTACAAATTAAGACTGGGATGCCATTAAAGTTCATGTGTGTGTAAAGGCAATACTTTTGGTAAGTCCTGTGGTGCATTGAGATGCCATTTATTTAGAATGACACTCCAATGCACAGAGGAGGGCAGCGTACATCATGTTGGGCTGCTTTACACAAGAGTCATGTCCATAAATTTTAAGCATTGAGATGCATCGGCCAAATAATTGACCTGCCGTGATGCAGTGCTTGTTAACACTCAAAATACCACCTGTTAATTCTGAGCTACCCACAAAAGTTCCGAAGGGGCCTTAAAGATTTTCACTTCCACTAAAGCACTTTTGGAATCGCAGTAATTCATTGTACAAACTTGAAGTTGAGGTGATGATTTTCCCCCCCACCACACAAAACCAGCAACATTTTCATGACTATTCTCAATGTACATCGAGCCGCCTCCTAAATGCACAAAACTTGCACATAATTAGTCTAGCTTAGAATATAACAATTTAAACTAGCTTTTCTAATCCTTACAATGCTCAGTGGTGGTGATGATTTGTTTTTGAATTTCATGAAACTTGCTTTAAGCAATGAATGTATTTTGTGCATGAGGCCCCAGCTTGGGTTTTTTTGGGTATATTTTTATCATTTTAGGTTTCTTTGTTTTGTTTTTTCATTTACCTGCTGGCCTCACCAACAATTTGGATATTTTTGAGGCCTTAAAATACATATCCCCCTTTTACGATACCCATATATATATATAAAGAACCATAGCAACATTGCTGGAAAAAAATTATATTTAAAATGGTGAGAATGTTTATTTAACTTGTCACAATCGTAGGGCGAAGTTTAAAATTGGAGCTTGTACTTAAAAAGCTTGACATGTATTTTTCTTAACTATTTTTGCTTTGCTTGCTTTTATTTTTTTGCTTACTGTAATAAAGAAAAATAACCGCTGCAGGTGCTTTAAACGGTCTTATTTAATCCTTTTTTTTTTTTTTTTTTTTTGTATCCTTCACTCCAAAGAAACAACAATGTTAGTGATGTTGAATGGTTTTGATGGTGATAGAATTATGAACTATGGCCTGCTTTCAGTCAAGTGCATATTGTTGTGAGATTTTTCTGTACATATTTGGATGACCTAAGGAAGGATTAGAACCCCTGTCAAGTTTTGATTGCTATGAAAGGGATTCGAGCAAAACGCCATCCAAAAATGAGATGAAAATGAACAGTCTGTTAAATAAAATCAGATTTTGCAGCAATATTCACCATCAATCCAGAGGTTTCTGCCACCTTACTTTTTTTTTTTTTTTTTTTTTTAATATTGCCCACATATGTCCTCAGTCTGATAGCCAGAATTATTCAAACCACTTCTGAGTCGCTGCCATCATGCATCCACCTCCACACCCGCTTTTGACTGGACGATGAACAGAGAAATACTATAGAAAAAAAAAAGCTCATCTTTATTACTCTGCTTTCTCCTCTTTTCAGCACATGAATTGACTTCTTCTTTCTCTCCCCTCCCAGCCATGCTATATAGGGGACTGCAGAAGGCTAATGCCAGGTCAAGTTTAAGTTAAGAGAAATTCAGGATTTAAGAAAAAATATAAATATGTATACTCCTCTTGGTGGGTGCAGTATCGATTCAATCCTGCATCTGTCTCCCCCTCTGACTCTAGTGAGAACTGAGTGATCAAACACTAATTGCTCAGATTTCCCCCTCCCCTCTCTTAGCATAGAGCCGAGACTGTAAGTCAGCTGCTCTCCCCTTCAGCGCTGTGGAGGGGTGGGAGGGAATTCCTCAGGCTCTTTTTGTCACCCGACAGAGGGCTTCAGCTAAAAAAGGAACACAGGAGAGCAGAATGAACTGCACTGCTTTGATCTGTAGGAGAAGTATGTAGAAGTATGGCCAAAAAAGCTTTGGCCAGACTACTTTTTTTAAATAATGCATTTAGTGATGTATTAATGATTCCAGAGCTGCATTACTTTGTGTGTTTTTTATTTGTTTTTACTATATGTCTGTCTGGAATTCAGCTTTCATTATAGAGTAATCCTAATTGTACAGGAAACAGGATTTGTAATCGTGAACAATGGGTTTTATGCAGTTTCCTCTGGGTGATTGCATACTGGGAAAAGCCTTGCTGGGAATGATTCCCCCCCCCCCCCCCCCCCCCCCACACATTCTGTGGGGCTCACCACTTTTGCAAGTGTCTCTCTAGGCAATGGACCTCTTCTCCTCCAGAGAAGTTTTCTAAACCAATTATTTTTATTTTTTTCCTTCACTACTTTGACTGACACTTATATCAAGATCCAGCTGCTTATTTCCTCAAGACTCGCTAGCAGTATCTGTATTGGTTGCCCTCAATGAACAGGTGCATATCATAAAATTAGAATATCAACAAAAAGTAAATTTTATTTCTGTACTTTAATTCAAAAAGTTAAACTTGTATATTTTATATAAATGCGTTACACGCAGCGTGACATACAGTATCTCACAAAAGTGAGTACACCCTGCACATTTTTGTAAATATTTTATTATATATTTTCTAGGGTTGTCCCAATACCAGTATCGGTACCGATACCGAGTATTTGCGGGAGTACTTGTACTCCCGCAAATACCCCCGATGCCTAAATTGAATACTGGATCTGTCCAATCGCGAGCAAGGGGGAGTGTCTCTATACACAGCGCGGCAGGGAAAACAGCTTATTCAAACGAAAGCTGACTGTAATGTTCCCCGCGCGGTGATTAACGTGGCGGCGGAATCATTTAGGTACGGGGGACATGGCTGGATATGTGGGGGACATGGCTGCGTATATGGGGGACATGGCTGCAATATGTTTGGGGACATGGCTGCAATATGTTTGGGGACATGGCTGCAATATGTTTGGGGACATGGCTGCAATTTGTTTGGGAACATGGCTGCAATTTGTTTGGGGACATGGCTGCATATGTGGGGGGACATGGCTGCATTTGGGGACACATTTAAAAAAAAGTATCGGTATCGGCGAGTACATAAAAAAAAGTATCGGTACTTGTACTCAGTCCTAAAAAAGTGGTATCGGGACAACCCTAATCTTTTCATGTGACAATACTGAAGAAATTGCACTTTGGTACAATGTAAAGTAGTTGGTGTACAGCTTGTATAACTGTACATTTGCTGTCCCCTTAAAATAACTCAACACACAGTCATTCATGTCTAAACAGCTGGCAACAAAAGTGAGTACACCCCGAAGTGAAAATGTCCAAATTGGGCCCAAAGTGTCAATATTTTGTTAGACCACCATTCTTTTACAACACTGACTTAACCCTCTTGGGCATGGAGTTCACCAAAGCTTCACAGGTTGCCACTGGAGTCCTCTTCCTTTCCTCCATGATGACATCACAGAGCTGGTGAATGTTACAGATCTTGCGCTCCTCTACCTTCCATTTGAGGATGCCCCACAGATGCTCAATATAGTTTAGGTCTGGAGACATGCTTGGCCTGTCCATCACCTTTACCCTCAGCTTCTTTAGCAAGGTAGTGGTCATCTTGGAGGTGTGTTTGAGGTCGTTATCACGTTGGAATACTGCCCTGCAGCCCAGTCTCTGAAGGGGGGGAGGGTATCGTGTGCTGCTTCAGTATGTCAGAGTACATATTTGCATTCATGGTTCCCTCATTGAACTGTAGCTCCCCAGTGCCAGCAGCACTCATGCAGCCCCAGACCATGACACGCCCACCAGGCTTGACTGTAGTCAAGACGCACTTGTCACATGTTTGCCGCCCCACACGCTTGACACCATCTGAACCAATTAAGTTTATCTTGGTCTCATCACACCACAGGACATGGTTCCAGTAATCCATGTTGTTAGTCTACTTGTCTTTAGCAAACTGTTTGCAGGCTTTCTTGTACATCATCTTTAGAAGAGGCTTTCTTCTGGGACAACAGCCATGCAGACCAATTTGATGCAGTGTGCGGCCTATGGCCCACTGACGGGCTCACCCCCCCAACCGTCAACCTCTGCAGCAATGCTGGCAGCACTTGTCTATTTCCCAAAGACAACCTCTGGATATGATGCAGAGCATGTGCACTCATCTGACTGACCATGGTGAGGTCTGTTCTGAGTGGAACCTGTCCTGTTAAACTGCTGTATGGTCTTGGCCACCATGCTGCAGCTCAGTTTCAGGGTCTTGGCAATCTGCTTATAGCCTAGGCCATCTTTATGCAGAGCAGCTTTTTTTTGTTTGTTTCAGATCCTCCTTCTTTGCCATGAGGTGCCATGTTGAACTTTCAGTGTCCCGTATGAGAGAGTGAGAGCGAGAACACCAAATTTTACATACCTGCTCCCTATTCACACCTGAGACCTTGTAACATTAACGAGTTGCATGACGCGGGGGGGGGGGGTGGCTAATGGCTCAGTTTTGTTGCCAGCGGTTTAGACATGAATGGCTGTGTGTTTTTTTTTTTTTTGAGGGAACAGCAAATTTACACTGTTATACAAGCTGTACACTCACTACTTTACATTGTAGAAAGTGTAATTTCTTCAGTGTTGTCGCATGAAAAGAGAATATAAAATATATTTACAAAAATTAGTGTTGTACTCACTTTTGTGAGATACTGTATTTCAAGCATTTTTTTCTTTTAATTTTGATGACTATGGCTTACAGCTAGTATATTTTTAATATAGAATTGTTGGCTTACTGAAACATATGTCCATGTACAGTATACTCCTTTTGCATAAATTACTGCATCAATGCGGTGTAAAATGGAGGCGATCAGCCTGTGGCACTGCTAAGGGTGTTCTGGAAGCCCAGATTATTTTAATAGTCTCCCATCTTCCTCTTGACAATACCCCACATATTCTCTATGGGGTTTCGATCAGGCGAGTTTGCTGGCCAATTAAGCACAGTGATGCCATGTTCATTAAACCGGGTATTGGTACTTTTGGCAATGTGGGCAGATGCCAAGTCCTGCTGGAAAATGAAATCAAGATTTACTGGAAAATTCATCTCCATAAAGCTGGTCAGCAAAGGGAAGCATTAGGTGCTCTAGAATTTCCTGGTAGAGGACTGCGCTTACTTTGGACTTGATAAAACACAGTAGACCAGCACCAGCTGATGACATGGCTCCCCATATCATCACTTTTGTAAATTTGACACTGGACCTCATGCAACTTGGATTCTGTGCCTCTCCAGTCTTCCTCCAGTTTCTGGGACCTTGATTTCCAAATTAATTGCACAATTTTTCACAGTCCCTGCTGGTATTGGTCCACTCTGTTTTATCAAATCCAAAGTCTGCACGGCCCTTACCAATGAATTATAGAGCACTTCATGCTTCCCTCTGCCGACCAACTTTTTCGAGATGCAGATTTAATTTTCCAACAGAACTTGACACCTGCCCCCACTGCCAAAAGTACCAATATCTGGTTTGATGTAGAAAGCAATACCTGGTTTAATGATCATGATATCACTCTGCTTGATTGGCCAGCAAACAACTGACCTAAACCTCATCGAGAATTAGTGGAGCATTGTCGAGAGGAAGATGAGACACCAGACCCAACAATGCAGATGAGCTGAAAGCCACTATCAAAGAAACCTGGGCTTCCATAACGCCTCCATGCCACACCACATTGATGCAATAAATCATGCAAAAGGAGCCCCAAGTATTGAGTGCATACAATACTGCACATGGACATACTTTTCAGTAAGACAACATTTCTGTATTAAAAATCTGCTTTTATTTTTATTGGTCTTGTGTAATAATCGAATTTTCTGAGATAATGAATTTTGGATTTTCACTAGCTGTAAGCCATAATCATCAAAACATGAGTTTTACTTTTTTAATTGAATTACTGAAATAAATTACCTTTTTGATGATATTCTAATTTTATGAGTGCACCTGTATATCTTGGCAGCAGTACCTGGAACCTGCATCAGCAGGTACTAAATCCAGCGTTCCAAGCTCACCTTGGCCCATAGTGCAATGAGTGTAGTTGGTAGCAGGGAACTATGCCGTTTCAGGGATGTGTGGTCCATTCCTATTGCACCCAGACCACAAAGACCTCTTCAGGGGATATGCCTACCGTGACAGGTTAAGTTTGGTTCTATTTCAGGTACCCACATTGCGGATAAAGTAAGTCGAGGCTTCTCTGTAATTGCGGCCATCTCCTGTTTTTACATGTGGGTTGTTGTTTCCCTTAGTATGTTATCCCTTTTGTAAATTGAAGTCGGATAAATTGTGTCACCACAGGGTGGTACTGTGGATACACAGATAGACATAGACATATCCATGCCCAGAGGCGATTCAGTTCGCATGTGTTGCGCTTTACAAGTCTCTCACTCACTCACATGTGCCATTGTCCTAACTATTGGGAAATATTTGTACGTTTGTTGTAAATTGACTTTATAGGCGCGCCCGTCCACATCTTCTTTATTAAAATATTGTTTATTATTGTTAAAAACAATGTGTGTATACATATAATTAATTGGAAAAAACAATATTTTAACCATTTGAGGACCTGAAGGCTTAGCCCCTTTAATGACCAGGCTATTTTTTGCGATACGGCACTACGTCGCTTTAAATGACAATTGTGTGGTCATTCGATGCTGTACCCAAACAAAATGTATGTCCTTCCCCCCCACAAATAGAGCTTT